>NW_026087742.1:109612488-110271655 GCF_022539395.1 Myiozetetes cayanensis | reverse complement strand
TCCCATAAGTGACCTTGATCACCCCACCTCCTGTTTCTCTGTGTCGCAATTAAGACCGTAAGTAAGGTTTTATTAGGCCAAAACAGAAGTCCGTCTACCCCTGAATCCATGTCTGGTATCAAGCAGTAATAGTAGCTTGAGGACAAAGTATCAGCACAGGGCAAATGTGAAACAGGGAATTTTTAGGCCTGAAGTGGATTGGTATCTTGATGTTTAGCACCCATGGATGGAGTTTTCATCTGTGAGCTTGTCTAATTGCTTTGTTAATTTATACCGTTGGCTTCCACAACACCCCGTGGCAATAAACTCTGCTGTTTAATTATGCACTGTGTGGAAAACTCTGCCTCTTGTTTCTTTTAAAACCTTAGTTTGATGGTTTAATTTGAAAGCCACTCCTTTTGTGGTATAAGAAATAATTTCTCCTCTCAGCATCTCCTATGGTTTCAGAAATCACTCATATCTCATCTTTTTTTCTTCATGGAAGATAAGTATTCTATATAATTCCTTATTGTACAGAAACTATTCCATAACAACAGTGTTTTTGTTGGTTATTTTCTGGTACTAGAGAAGCAAGACTGGAAGTGTAAAGTTTAGATGCAACAACACTGCCTGACTTTCTGACTTAAAGATATGCTTTGCTTTCCTTTCAGATTTTCTTTTTCCTTCTTTTCTCTTTTTTGCTAAAATCTTGTAGCACTCTGTATGACTGCCCTTGAACAGTGAGCCTTATTCACAGAGCAACCTACACTGATCTGAACATCTAATCCCTTGAATGGCAGCATCTGATGTGGGATTTGTCACTCTTTATGTATAGGTGGGGTTTTTCTGCAGGTACATCAGGTTTTCAGCTGATTGAAAGATAATTTCACCTGCTGTTTTATTGCCCATCACTCAGTGTCAAGCCGTCCTCCTGCAAGTCTTCACAGTCAATTTTAGTTTTTATTACTCCTTAGCAAAGGTTTCCCTTTTCCTCTTTGTTCTTCTTTCCAGATCATTTACTAACACATTGGAGAGCACAAGTTCCAGCACAGATCTCAGTGGTCACCTCTTGCAGCATTTTCTCTGCTGTGACAACTGAGCTTTTATACTCAGATTTACTTCTTGTCTTTTAAACACATAGAAGTCCATGAGAAGAACTTGACCCTTCCACCTCGCTACTTAATCTCTTTACACATTTTTGGGGAGGGAACTTTCAAGTGTGCTTTATCAAAGGGTTCATCAAAATCAAGTCATTGACTTAATTTATTTCAGTACTTGCCTGCATCACAATGAGGTTATCACAAGGAAACTGCTAAGATACCAGAAACCTAAAATTTGACACTGTTCACACAGATGTTCAGTACCTCCAGAAGTGTTGACTTATACAGTATGTGGTGCCTCTGAGATGTGTTAGCCTTGTTTCATGCTGCATATGTTTGGATGTGAGAGTCTACAGGAATGTGTGTCTGGCACTCAGATTGTTTCCTATGCCCAACTGGTTTTTTTGTTTTTAAATCTCGGTTGATTTCAACCAAATTTAACATAGATATAAAGGTTTGAAAAAAAAAAAGCTCCTTCCAGAACTATGGAGAAAGGAGGGCTGGTAAAGAGTCAAACTGTCATAGTGCTGCCATGGAAGTATGTTTGATACCAGAACATGTTAGAGCACATTGTTAAACATCAGAGATTGAAAAAAAAACAGAGGAAGAAGAATAGAAAGAGCAGATGGTGTGAAACCTTCAGCTGTAGGGATAAACTTCAGTCAGATCTTACAACAAATTAAGACACCAGATGATGCAACAATCAGTCACAGAAAGCTTTGAGATAAGGTTTTGGTCACTCATAGACCATGTTACCTGGTGGGGTTCTTAGTGCAGACAACTCAGCTCCACAGCCTACCAGCAGAGACAGATGGCAGTCTATGCTCCTAATTTAGCAATTTAGAAGACATCTATCAATTAAAAAAAAAGTGAAAGTGGGAGAAGTGCCAGGGAAAATGTGTCAATTTTTTCTTTGTGAGAGGAACTGATGTATGAAAATGACACTGCCTGCAAAACCCAAGTATTATAGGATAGTGGATAATGAGAATAACAGAATCAAGAGAAACTGAACAGTTCAGTGCTTCATCAGATCAACAGCTGTTTTATTTGAAGAAAGACGAACCAAGTGATCTGAACTAGTTCAATGAGTTACTGGTGTAATTGTGATGAAGTCAGTAAGAAAACTTGCCATAACCAAAACCTTACAGTGTCTTCCTTCTGCTGTATTCCCTTACCTGGTGTACCTGTGGAACTCTTGCTGCTTACACAAGAAGCTACAGTAATTTTAAGAATCACTAGAAAACCATAAACTGATATTGTGTTACAAATTCCATATTTATGTACACAAATTATTAGCTTGCTTGAATAAACATCTGTCAGTCACATCCACTGAAAGCTAAAAGGAACCTGGCAAAGCTAATACTTCTTAATGAAATTTTATTTCCATGACAAAGTGCAGATTCTGTGACAGGGAAAAGTTTGCTCATGTATCAGTTTCAGTAAAACATTTCACTCCATAACAAGGTCCAAATATTCAATTATAATATTTTGAAACAGAACATTTTACTTTTTATGTCATAAATAGCTTCTCATTCGGAAAGAAATAAACATTTTTATTGGAGCTTGGTAACAGGTTTTGACTTCAAAATTGCTGGTTTCATTTTCACCCTACCAAAAAAAAAAAATTATATTTGCTAAAAATATCATCAGCTGGAGATGATGTTTTACACTTGCCAAGGAACTGAAAAAACTTATTTGCATACCTCTGGAATTCAGAGCTCTTGAAAATCATGTAATTTTTGAAATTCTCTGTTTGAATTTAGAAATTTTGCTTCAGCCTTCTCTAACTAAAATAAAAAGATGTAGTGTCGTTGAAATGCTCAGAATTTCCTACACACCTGCGCAACACAGAGGGATCTTCCCTAGAGAAGAATCTTTAATTATACCTAGAAATAGATGCAGTGCACAGTAAGAGTATTTTCTTTGTCAGAGAACAGTCCATTAATGCTGCAGTGTAAAGAAATGAACGTGCTTCTGAGCACAAAAATACAGTGGAATCACAGAATATGCTGAGTTGGAAGGGACACACAAGGATCATTGAGTCCAATGGCCCTGCACAGGGCCATCCCCAGAAGTCACACCGTGTGCCTGAGAGTGTCATTCAAATGCCTCTTGAACTCTGTCAGGCCTTGGTGCTGTGACCACTGCCCTGGGGAGCCTGTTCCAGTGCCCAAACACCCTCTGGGTGAAGAACCTTTTCCTGAGATCCAACCTAAACCTCGCCTGACTCAGCTTCATACCATTCCTTGCAGTCCTGTCTCTGGTCATCACAGAGAAGAGATCAGTGTCTACCCTTCCCTTTCCCTCACGAGGAAGTTGTAGACTGCAACAAAACGTTTCTATGTGTTTGTTGCATTCAGTCTTCACAACTTCCCAAAACATTTTCTGCAACGAGGGTCTGAGTGAGACTGCAACCCTGCACGGGTGGTGTGAAAGATCTCTCATCCCACAAAAAAAGTATTCTTCCAAGGAATTCACCTTTGTCAGTCAGGCAGATTTTCCATTGTGGCTGTCCAGCTTTGCCCTCACATGACATCTCATGGTGCAGATACAACTACCAACCCACCTGCCATTCGTGTGTTAAGCTTTCTGCACGGGCACACAGTGCCAGCAGACTGTTTTGCTGCTCTCTTACTTTCAGTGTGCCTCTCCCTTTCTGCTTACTGGTGAGGATGAGCTTTTTTTCCTCTGTCCTTTTCTCATTCTTCTCATTCTTTTTTCTACTGAATTTTTGATTCTTCAGCCTTGATTTCTCTTGGGCTGTGGCTTTTGCTGATGAGAAAAGAGAGGTGTACATATGTTATTCACTGCTGGCTCTCAGCACCTTTAGAGAAGTCTCGGGCAAGGTGCCATCTTCTCTTTCTGGCACTCATTGTCCCCACAGCCAATGACTTAGGCGTGGGCATCTGGGCTTTCTCATTATGAGCACGATCTCCTCACTAAAGGGGGAAGGAAGTTCCTCAGCATACCCTCAGTGTACTCTGCCCTTTTAAGGGTCTTTAGATGACCATAAATGGAATTTTGAAAAGGTCTGGATGAATAATGCATTTTTGGTTTAGTTCCCAAACTAAGACACTGTGGGTGGGGAATGAGAAAGAACATTTTAGATAAATGTGGAAGTGTTTTATTTGATTAAAAAAAAGGAAATTCTGTGTTATGATTAGTGTTTAGAGCTCCTTTAAATAATCAGGACAATTTTTAAAGAAAAAAAAGGTCAAATAATGTAAAAAAAAAAAAAAAAGGAGACATAAAACATATTCTTAAGAGAATCCCCCTCTTTTTCTTACAGAAACCATTCTTCATATTTATCTAAGCATTCACAGACGCCTTGTCCACCCAAAAAGGGCTTTCATTTTGATTAATTTACTTTTTACCTGTTTAAAAGCAGATGTCTTACTGTGAGTCAACACTGGCATATTTAAATCACGAAGGCACTTAAAAAAATCCCACTCTTCACCAGCATAATTCACAAGGCTTCAAACACATTGCCTGGGGAGCGTGGCAAACAGCAGCAAACACACTGAGGATTTGCAATCAGTAAAGCAGGCTGTGCTGATGACATTGATCCTACCTGGGCAATTGCAGCCATGGTTTTCAGTGTACCCAATACATAAAACCCAGTTGTGAATCCATGCCCTTTTTTTTGTTGTTGTTTCGTTTATCACTCCCTAGGTCATAGTGTTCTTAAAATTTCAGCTTATTTTTTTGTTCAGAATAAGTTAGCTAAGGAAGTTGGTGGTGGAAACGTGACCAGCAGAGTCCCTCCTCTTTTGCATCCTCTGACTGCTACAGATTCTGAGTATCTTCATGCTGCTCCAGATGCTCTCTCCTCCTCACTGTTATTCCTCTATATTTTGAAAGCGAAATGAAAGGATTTTCAAACACTCCTTTGCATCTAAAAATGGCAGCAGTAAAACTGGATGCAAGGAATGAAACCAGTTACTACACAGCTAACCAAACCAGAAAGAGGCGGGTTTTGTGTGGTGGTCACTTACGGATCGTTTGCAACAGAGAGGTCCAAAGAGTTTTCCTGCCAATAAGCTAAGTGTAAATAAAACACCATCAGATTGTTGTTGCTGACTCTGAAAAGAAAAGACTAAAGTATCTCTTCTGTAGCATATTAAATACATTTAGCAGCTGCGTGCACAAACTGACTAAACTCTTCTGGTTTACAGACTTTTCTATCTCACACTCTTACAGACTGGTAAGATTCAGCATTGACACCCTGCCAGGCACAATATGAAGAATTCTATAATTATCAATCTAGTGATGGCATTTAAAAGCAAATGCATTATCATGCACAGAAATCATCTCATGTCCCCTGCAGCGCGTTCCACAACAAGGACTGTCACTTTGGCTATAACTCTAGCTTTATTACATTTAAAACTCTTCCATCAACAGAATTCCCCAGAAAAAAAAAATCCTTTATTCAGAAAATAGCATGAAGTCTGGAGTGGCTGTCAGTGTACCTAAAGGTCATATAATGTCAGAGTCATTATTTTCAAATTATCCACACTCATGAGCCCTACTTTTCAAGGCCAGCTATCTAAACAACAATAAACACAGAGCACATGTGGTGCAGCATAAAAATTTGTGACCCTATCATTTAAGAAGTATGAAATAGAAGCAGAAAGATTCATCCTCCTCTCATTATTGTCCAATGGCTGCATTTAGCAGACCATTTTATTAAATGTAATTAATAACCTGAACCCCTCTTTACAAATACCTTTTTCTCCCTGATACATTTGGTAATCCAAGGCAATGCATTTACAAGCCAGATTATCCATTACAGAGTTGCCAGCTCTGACACACCCCAATATTTTACCCTGTCATGGATCAAAAAGATTAAAAGCAACTTTAAAAAGCACATACTAAATCCAGTAACTCTAGCCTGTCTGCTTCAGCTCAGATTTGGAAACTAAGTAAAGATTAATGTTTTGAGCGATATCTGAATTAATGTTCTGTCAACCAGTTACAGAGACAGGGGTTGCCGCTTTCCCATTTGTTTGGTTGGTTTTAGTTTCCATAATCCAGATAGTTTTCAATCACTGTTTGAAGCCTCAGGAAGTCTGTGCTCCATCTGCAGTCCTGGGAGTTGTTAAAACTAATATTTCCAACCACACTCAAGGGGGGAGCCACGGGTCATTGGTTCAACAGGTTAACGCGACTGACATAGATCACGCTAACTCTAAGAATCATTACATTTATTTGCTGGCCTAGATCTCCTGTAGATTAAGACACACTCCTACCTTCACCTTCTCTACCCTCCCATTTCCTCTACCTTAAAAAAATAAATTGGTTAACAGATGTAGGAAACTGGAAGGCTTCACATTTCGCTTCTCTGTTTTCTTTTTCTCAGTGACAAAGCAGCAAAGGAGGAAAAGGGATAAGATGAAAGAAATAACCATCCTCTGTTCACCTCAGCCATCTGTACCATACTTCACCCCACTGTCTGTCAATACCTGGCACCAGTCTTCATATATCCTATATGACATCAGACAGCCTTAAAACGGTAGACAGACT
Organism: Myiozetetes cayanensis; assembly: GCF_022539395.1. Lineage (NCBI taxonomy): Eukaryota > Metazoa > Chordata > Aves > Passeriformes > Tyrannidae > Myiozetetes > Myiozetetes cayanensis. The sequence goes on along the minus strand of NW_026087742.1, from coordinate 110,265,053 downwards.
TTAAATTTGTATATCCAGGGCTGACCACGTTTATCAGGGCTGAGCTGCATGCAATGCCCTGCATGAGCTGCAGTCAACAGAAAGCAATTTTTCCTTATATTACTGTGAATTATTTACTACAACATTTTGAACTGACATCCAGATTTTCCCCCCTCTGTTCAGACCTTTACTGCAATGAAAATAAGAGAAGTAAATGAATAACAGGAGAGGGGAAATAAATTCCACTGAAATGCACTGGCTGATAAAGTAAGTGCCTTTGAAACAGTGCTGTATGCAATAATAATTGTATCATTTGTTACAGTGCCATGCTGATGCACTCACGACCATCTCTGACTACAGCAGAGATGTTGGGAAAAAAGCTCCAGCATCCACAGGGCCGTGGGACTTTTTTATAGGATGTTAGTGAAGATATAGCCTAGTGGTCTGCATGGAAGATAGGGGGTTTGAATGCTTCCTATAAACTGTGAGGGATTTGGAACTAAGATATTGGACACACACACATGCACATGCAAGCATGCACAGACCAGAGACGAAAGTCTTCTGCACCACCATGTGACTGAGGACAACATGTCTTCGGCACAGAAGACAGAGCAGACACTGTTCATCTTGTGTTCTGCCCCAAATACAGAAACAGGCAGGCCTCAGAAGAGGTCCCTGTCTCTCTCTCCCATACAAACATTAGCAGGGAGAGGAAGCTAACCCCTGAAAATAAATGTCACCTCTTACTCACTGTCTTAGCACCTGCAGTAACTCAGGGAGAAGTCGGTCTGAACTTTCCTCTACAGGAAAAGACTCCATTCCACAAGTTAGGTCTGGCTCCAGTTCTGGATTATAGATGTGAATCTCCCACTTGGGATCCATGGCTCAGAAATCTCCAACCCCTCACAGGTTTATCTTTCGTTTAAAGCAGTGCCAAATGAAGTTCAGAGGCTGAGGACTGTTTTGTAGGTGTGATGTTTGGATCAGCTGATCCTTTCTTTTCCAAAACTTGCATTTGCTCCCAATCCAAAATCCAGTATTCTCCTCAGTGAAAGTCTGAGTTGGTTGTAAGGACCTTTTCCACAGACTCTGGCTCTTGCCATTAATGCCATTGCTGAACCCAACACAAGTGGGGGTTGAGTTTCACCTTTACTTCTAAGGAAGGCAGCATTTAGATCCACCGCTGTCATTGCCAGGTCTCACTGTGCAGATGAGGAAGTTAAGGAAAACAGCTGTTACTAACGTTATTGCTTAAGATCCTGCCTCAGAGAATTATTAAATTAACAGACTATCCATACATTTTTGACAGGGTAAGAACTCATTTGGACAAGTCAGCAGGAAGCCTGGCTGAGTGATTACCAAGGGCAACCCTGTGAGACAGGGATGCAGCCACAGACACAGAGCTGAAGAAGTAGATAGTCAGGAATGAGAGGCCAGTGACAAGTTAAATTGCTGGGCTCTGCACACATGCAGCCAGAGATGGGCACTAGCAGGCTGGTAGTGCCACACTGTCCAAGAGCAATTCTGATGGAAGGAGTGAGCGAGCTTTGGGGACACACTTTCTGCAGCTGTTTTGTTTGCCCACACATGCTAAAAGTATAGGTGCCCACTAAAATGACAGTGGCTGAAAGCATCAATGACTACCAGCAATTTTTGCCATTGATGGCCAGACTACTCCCAAAGCAGATATTAATGTCCAACGTGGCAGCAAAACATGATGGGACAGCCCCTCAAATTTGCAGCACTCCTCTTTCTCTTGGAAACAGCAGAAGCAAAAGCCTCATCCTCTGTGGCTCTCTTCTGAACTCTGCTCCTTTTCCACAGAGGGAGCAGCTTCACCTCTAAGTGGCAAAACTCTACACTCATCGTGGGCCAAGCTCTTTTCCCAAGGTGGAATCAGGGAGTCTGAGATTGGAGCCTCTTGTATCAGATCAGCCCAGACTGGCTGCAGAGATCCTGTTACTGAAAAGCTACACATGCACACTTGTCTCTTAGCCACACACTTCTTCTCTTGGCAAAAAATCTTTAATTAATCATTTTCCCAGCAGAGAGGGGAGAAGACAAGAGAACCCACTTCCAGAATAAAAGAATAGTGTTAGAAATGGATATAGATGGTGCTACCAAGTGGTTTTAGGGGGGACGTTTAAGCAGGGAGAGAAGTAGGAAACTGTGTTTGTCTCTGCACAAAGGGAAAAATCCAGCCTTCTGCCTGAATATGTTTCATCCTGCAACATAAGAAGAGGTTGAGGGTTTGCTGAGTTGTTCTCTGAGCTGCTCACCAGCACCTCTGCAGATCAGTCCCATGGCACTGGTGTAGTGAAGACAGAACGGAGGGACAAGGAGCAATCCCATACTCTGGCAGGATGAGATAAAGGGAAGTCATAACCCATAAAGTCTATTTTGGTGGCTGAGCTGCACCTGGACACAGACTCAGAACTTTTTGACCAGTCTCACCCATATGCAAAGCCTGAAACTGGGACCCTCTCAGCTATCCCTGCTCTCCAGTGCCAGAGTCACTTTTTACTGGAAGTGAAAGCAGTGTGGAAAGCACTCACACCTTTGAGTATGGAGCAATAAACATAACTACTAGAGAGTTTGGATGCTACAGATGCAGGCATGCCCAATCTGTCTCTTTACTTTGAGTACCAAACAGCAAAGGAAGGAATGAGCCTCTGTGTGAACTCACACAGGCCACAAAAACCTCGAACCATCCATTAGCAGCACTCCTGTGAGCAGACATGCGAGCCTGCCTCTGGTAATTTAGATAAGTTAAAATGAAAGAGAACTGTCAAGCTTATAATTAATGTGCAGTTCGAAAATTCAGCCTTGTTGTTTCTGTCCTGGCTAGGGGAACAGGTCTGGGAAGAGGCTCTGGACCAGCTTGTCCTCTCACCGTGAATTCCCATGTCTGTTGTGGTAGACACTATGGAAGTGCTCTTTAACCTGTTCAAATTGACACAGAATAGTGCATTTTTTTTATCCTGAGAGTATAGACTCCATTACTGTGTTAGGTGTCTCCTACCTGAATGAAAGTAGCCCCTTTCTTTCCTTACAGAGACAGACACAGAGTGAAAAGGGCACTCACCATCACTTACCCGCTGGTTTTAGCACCTTCACTGGCATTCACTATTTGTCCAGGACTCTCTTATATTTTCCTGAGAGAGAAAACAAAAAGATTTTCTGACACCATCACCCCATTCAATGTGAGGTGGGGGAGGTCTCAAGGAGGAAACACAGTAATTCCAGGTATTAGACAAGCAAAACACATAAATCTGCACTGGCATCAGAAGGCAATCACTTTCCTTCCCCTCCCTTTCCACCAAGTTGTTCCTGTTCACAAAAATCCAGAAGGAAAATTCATAGAACTATCTTCACAGGCAATAAACCAAAGTTAATGATCTGATGTAGAGCCACTCGAGTAAGAATATTTTCATATGGTCGGAAGACGGAGGCAGAGTAGGCAGAAATATGGCCTTGTGGGTGCCATATGACTTTCTATTTTACACAGTATCTGAACCCTTCTTCCAGCCTTTAAAAGGGATACCACTCAAATTTATAGGTTGTAAAACAAAGAAGTTTAATGAATTAATGCAGAGGTGCTCTGAAGCAGAACAGCCACAATAAGCAAAACAAACAGCCTTGCTATCCCATTGAAATTAAAAGTACACAACAAAATTGAGTTGTGGTTAGCAGGAGGTATGTGGTTACCTCCTCGGTAGTTCCACTTGCAGTGAAAGGAACTCACACTTCTTTTTTTGTTGGGGAACACTGAGAGTCAGTTGCCTCCTGAAAAGAAATGTGGCTGCTCCGCTCCAGATATGTTACTGGTACATCAAAAAGAATTAACATCCTGCCTCCACTTACACAAAGAGAGGGGTCTTGTTTGGTGCCAAATGGCCATGTGCACTGATACAGAAATAATGTCTTGGCAGCCAGCAGGGGTGAAAAGAAGCCAAATTACATCATTCACTCTCCTTTCAGTGGGGATAAAAGACTCTATTTACTACTTTGGCAATAGCCAGCACCACAGCTGCTGCCGGTCACATGTAAGGGCAGCAGAGGGAAGGCAACAAAAAATAATTGAATCCTCAGGCCCTCGAGATCCTCTCCATAAAATACCCCACTCTTGATGCAACAGGATGCTATCCTAGGACTTAGGAAACCTTCATTCTGGTCCCACTGCTGTCATGGACGTCTGCTGCATGACCTTGACCTGTCACTTCACCTCTCTTCTCTCCTCCTGCTCTTTGTCCTGTTTATTTGGCTCACAAGCTTTTGACGGCAGAGATTGACATATTATGTAAACTCTGTGCTGAGCTCAGCTCTCTGCCAGTCTCGTCAGGGTCCTACAGGCACTCCTGCTCAGAATAAAAACAACAGCAGCTGTATTTCTAATAAAAATCCATTGAAGGGGGCTAAAAATTGGTAGATTTTCAAACAGATGGGATAAATATGTAACATGGATATCACAAGATGGGAAGTTCTGTCGCTGCAGAGCACCTTTAGATTTATAAATACCTGATGGATTATGTGTGCAATGATAAGAGGTAAATGGTGTGACCAGAATGAGCAGCTGAAGCAGTTATGTAGTTTAAACATTTTTCTAAGACAAAACTATCAGGGAGAGGAGCTGAATTCTTGTGAGAAAGCAAGGATGCCTCTGAGAATGACTGTCACATTTACCTTTATAGGAACAGCCATACTGCATAAAGAACACACCTACAGGGCACAAAGGAAAGTGAACAAGTGTTTAACTGTGTGGACAAATAAATTTTAAGATTTGTGCAATTTTCATCACCAGAAAGCTCAAGCCTACCTGTCTGACCACATCTTCTTGTGTGCTTCAAGCAACTGACAATTATCAAACACAGAAGAGAATGACCCCACCTTGATTTAAAATGCATGCTCAAGTGACACAACTAAAATCTGATTGCTCAAGCACCCCCTACAGAGTAGTAATGTGATAAATGAAGATGAAAACATCCTCCCAGAAAACTAAAGCCCTTCTCTCAGGACAGAATGCAGTGCCAATTTGTGAAACCTCTGCTACATATAATTCAAGAAAACCTGCTAAAAAAACTGAAGGAGTTGGTGCCTCAGAGACTATTTGTACTTTTAAAACAAACCATAATTGTCCTACAGAGAGAGGCTGAGGAGACCCTCATCTGTGCTTTCTCTGCAGAACAGATCCACAACTTCATTAAGAGAATCAGTGTATTTTGTAACTAAATGAGATTCTGTCTCGCTGGCAGGCATATTCTGCTCACGGAACAAAGAAACCACACACAAAAACATTCCAAAGGGAGATGTCCTTAAAAAAAAGTCTTTGTAGCACCATCAGACTGCAGAGTGTGCCAGAAACTATGACTTTGTGGAAGAAAAAAAAAGGACTGACAGGAATTAGGAAGCAAGCTTGATGCATGTGACAAAAATGCCTTGACCTTTTTATTTCTCTGTTAATTCCTGTGAGTTTCTGCGTGTTATAAAGTGATTTCTCTGTTGTTTTGTTTCCCAGTGTTCAAAATTCACATCACTGCCCGCCAACCTCTGCACCAGAGAGCTGGGTTTAGGGACATGGCAGACTTGCTGGAATAGGATTTTTAGAGCATCTCACCAACACCCAGAGCCCCAGAGGATAAAGCCTCAAAGGCTTTCTCTCAAAGGCAACAGGCTCACTGCTCATCTCCTGGTGTGCTTGTCCTTAGCTGCAAGCCTGACTAAGCACATTAGGCCTGAGATGAGGAACTGCCTGAAAGACAAATGTGAAAAATCACAGCACTAAACTACTGGGAAATTCAAACTTCTCCATGCATGGGAGCCAACAAGGCTGCTGATCTGTAAGGAAATATTCAGACACTGATCCATGCTCTGTGTTCTTGCTCAGAGTCTGACTAGGAGAGGAAGGGGATAATAAGATCTAAGATCTGGCAAATAGTGGTAACAGAAGGCAAGAAAGGGGAAGAGGAAAAAAACACCAGCAAACTGAGGAAGCAGATGGTGGTCTGATATCCAAAGTATTTCTGTCTGTCATGTTTTACTTTTCTTCTTTAGGATGCTCCAAAAGCAAGATAAAAAGAGGAGCTGGAGGTAAAATCCCAAATGGGATTTTTATGAGGCACTTCATATTTTTCCTTTATATATGGCAGATTGTTAATTATTGTATTTCAATTGTCAATAGAACGGCAGGAATTCGCTAGATGGTAAACATTTCCAACAATATATGAATTTAAAGACAGGTTAAATCTATCCAAGATGTCATGTGCCGGCTAGGTGTTCTCACTCTTCACGCTCAGTTGAAAGAGAGGCAGCTGCACAAGCAATTTCTAACCAACTTCCTTAGGCACAAGTTCACTCAAAAGAAACCAGTCTGGGTGAAATGTTGTACTTCAAAATATCTGCAGTTAAACGAGATGAATCTCTCATGAGGTCACTGCTAGCCTGTAGAGTCACAACTTGGTCTGACCCCACGACTTCATTATAGCTTGCAAACAACAACCTCAGCTCAACTTGCTTCAGATTCCCTTCAAATATCACTATTTTGAAGACAGCATTTATGGAGAGATGAGCTCTGATATTCATGGCAGCAGGAAAAGCAGTCCAGAATAAGAAACATTTCTTAGAAAATCCTTTATTGATGTCTGTCTGTCTTTTACATCAAAAAAGCCGTGTCATGCTGATAAACCTCAGCTGTGAGTGTTTGATAGAAAGAGATCAACTGTCTTCAGGCAACGTAGACCCAAATCAGTCAGGGATTTAAAAATAATTCTGAGACAATGAGTGGCTTCCAGTTTATTTTGGCTGGCTCTAGAGTGGCTCCATGAATGTGAAATCATCATTAAACTCTCCTCAGAAGTCAGCTGTTAGCTTGTGCAGTCTGTAGGACTCTGGCATTATGTGATGCCAGCATAAAACTCCACTAGTAAATGGACTGAATCATCCTGAACAAGTTTCCTGGAATATAAGCACACATGGAAAATATTAGTGGTCCAATCTGCAAGTGATGGATAAGCATGCCATCCAAGCAAAAACACGTACTTAGCTTATCAAGCCCAAAACATTCTTTTCCAATTATGGTCCAGGACTTTTATGAAACAAGTTATAAATTTGGTCTAGACTCCAGCTCATCAAACCCCACTAATACAACTTTCTCCAGACTCCCAGTATGGTTTCTGGATACAAACATAAATTTTTTTAGTTAATCTATTTGGTCCTCATGTAAAGTGAAAACCTGTATCGACTAGTGATAGTTCATCATGGTGGTATACCACCAGGATATGCTTTTCGTTTCAGAAGATATTTGAATAATTTCTCCATACTGAGCATGCTGTACTCATGTCAAGTGCTGTCTTTATTTCTACAATCATTTATTTCATAGCTTTAATATCTATTTTTTTCTAACGCTATAGAGTTTTGCTGCATGGCATTCACAGAAGGCCACAAAGACCATTCAAATCTTGAACCATCTTTCAACAACCTGGAGAAAGGGCAATTAATTGTGTCAACACTATCAGTTTAGTGTGGTTAAGAAACAAAATTTTTAAAATAATCTTTAGGCTGAATATCACAATGAAATTAATTTATATACATTCCCTGGCCTTATTTTTCCTGCACTCAGTGAAGCACAAGCACCACAGCTGCTCAGTCCTCACCCTCCACTACTCTGTTCACCAAGAAGTGAGAAAGGTCAACTGTTCCAACTTTTCCAGAGACTTCCTCAGACATGTCTCCAGAGAACAGGATGGTCGGTCCCTGTACATTGATGTTTTTCAAATAACAATCATCCCCTTCTCTGCAGATGCTCTACCCAAATTAAAACCATGCTGGAACCCATAGAGGCTAAAAAATCATTAATGGATTTGAGTGAAATTGCCGTTTTATGGAATGTAATTTCACATATGGGTAGCTACACTATCTATGGAGTTCATGGTTGAAACAATTTAAAGCACTTCTCACCCTAACACAAAAGATAAGCTCATTTTATGAGCTTCTCAGCTTCCCCTAGTCCACATTAAGCACAAATATATAATGTGAACAACAGTCTTGCAAGTCAGATCATGAAGAGGAGCTGAATACAGATTTATTGCTGTAAAAACACAGCCCTCTTCAGGGTGTCCTACTGTTTCAGAAATTTTATCTGAAAAATCAACAAACCTGCAGTTGACTTCCCAGATAAATTCTGCTGTGGTGTGCTAATTTCTAAATATTTAAGAGATACACTTACTTTAGGGAGATGTTTTCCATCTCCACTTGTTGTGGAGCATGACTGGTAAGCAAGAAGCTCTCTTTTGTCCAGAGGAAATGGCACGTGTGCTCCACTGCAAACCCCACAACAATTATATGAATAATTTGCAGACCTCAAATTCAAGGCACATATTATTGTGTCATTAAAAACAATGTGTTTTAGCTTGCTTTGGTTTAACAAAAGTCTTAAGTTTCTCACTTCAAATGGGTGTCTGGTATCCAACACCTGGGTTTTAATCAATCATTCAAACGAGCTGCTCTGCAGAAAGTATTTCTTACCTGATTCACTTTATCACTTGTATGCTGCATTTAGGAAATCCTATTACAAGCCCTAGGCATGTTTAATATTATTGAAATTGCACTGCTAATATCTGTATCAATTATATTTTGAGATATATGTTTAGTGTAGATATTAATGCAGTCTGGCTTTTCCATTTTTACTTCTGCAAGTATAATTTATTGAGACATTAATAGTAATATTAAAGCTATCAAGTATAAACATCAATACTTTACAGTACTGTGTAATTTAAGAGTTACATGCATCTAAATTCAGTTACAGTCCTTTCTGAATGCTCAAATCTAAACTGCAGGCTGCAGCTCACCAGGAATTCTGAGTTTTGGAAGCAGCAAGCTGTCAAGTAAACAGTACTAACATCTTGAAATAAGCCTTTGAGAAAGACTGGGGAACTGGCAGCACATGGCTGGGACATAAAAGAATGCATGGTTTTCTTCTTTTTTTTTTTTTTTTCTTTTTTTTTTTCCCCAACAAAACTCTCACTGTTTGTATGCTGTAACACTTTCCCCCAACTCTCAGTCAGACTAATTGTATTTTTGGTGTTTTAGTGATTCCAGGAACATATAGGAAGGGGTCTGGAAGGAACCATAGTAAGTCAGCTATACTGTCCATGCTCCAACTTCAACTGCACCGAGACCTTCCTTAATGACCAGTTTGTGTCTAACACCCACAAGTGACAGGAATGCCACCCTCCACAGGTAACTTATACCTTTGCTGTGATGTTCAGTGAGTCAGAAAGTTCTATCTTATTGCATGAAGGCAAGAGTAACTAGCAAGCAATGGTGTGTGGTTTGGGAAAGACACAACAGATGTGACAAGGCCTGGACAAACAAAAATTCTTTTGGTGAACCACAATAAAAATACCTCCCTCACAGTAAAAGCTTGCAAAGCAAGGATGCCTATTGATCAGTTAAAATTCAACTGGCAATGAAGTTAAAATACAGCTGGGATAGGTTAAGGACTCGGTCACTAAGAAGTGTGTTTCCCTCTCCTTTGGCTGCGCAAGATGAACTCCAATTTCAGTGTATGCAAAAGAACCAATGATGTCCGTGATTTGTAATTGCTACGAGGAGCCCACAGTTCGGTTTTGAATATCAATGGATGCACAATGTTGCCTTCAGTTTTAAGCTCAAAATAAAAATGCTGTTATTTTCATTTCTGTTCTGAGCAAACAAGTGGTGGTGAAGTACCACTGTCATATTTTGATACTACTGTGTTATTTGTGTTATGCATTAAAGAATGTTGTTAAGTGGAACATTCCTAAACTGACACTACCCCAAAGTAAAGCTGGGCCCTGTTCAGCTGAGGGGGGGAGCATTATCAGAGGGTATGGCACACCTCACACCTGATTTGCCTGAAGAAAGTACCTTGAGATGAAGCAAACTGAGAAGGAAACCATGAAAGTCATGTTGAAGGCAAAAGTTTTGTGTTGCTTTGGATCAGTGAGTTTCCTGATAGAGACAGATTCCTGCATGTACCAAGAGGGGCTACCTCTAGCACAAAGAGCTAAAGACCACACTTAGCACTGTCAAACCCTCATCAGCCTTTCAGTACTTAAAAGAGCAGGTCTGATCGTGCTCTACAGCTGTCTCAATGAACTTCTGAGCTTACAGCCCTTTTATCTTGTGTAACTTTTTTAACTTTTTCTGTTTGGCCATCTGATTTTATTAGGATTTGTCAGTGTAGTCAAGTGTGCACCTGAATAGCCTGAGAAATTTAATGGTGCAAGTAATGGAGAATCATGTCCTGTTGCAACTGGAGGCATCTGCCCTTAAATATAGTGTTTCTTCTGCCACCTACCATAATTTCTACCTTTCTATCAGAAAACTGACATAACCTACCCTGGTACTAAGAAGACTAACTAAACACTTTACTGGATGTGTACTTTTCTGAGTCTACAAAGAAGAAATATTGAGACAAAATTACATTAGTATTATTTATTTATTTAGACATCTTGCGGCAGGGTAAGAATGAAACATTTTTCACTAGGACAAAAAGAGATCTCCCAGCACTACCAGTGCTACAGAAGTACCAGTGCACAATCAAGAATCTCCCACATCAGTCAAACTGGAGCTGAAGATGCTTTGAACAAACCCCACTGACCCCAGCTTGTCAGCCCTGGGCCCTGGGTGAAATCCCAGCTAACAGTTTCAGTGACAGTCTATTGGTGCTTTTCAGCCTGCAGTGATGGAGGTATGGTCAAAGGGGGGAGATACCTGAGGGATCAAAACAGGTACTGTTGACAACACAGCTGAAGGAATGTAGTTGTGGGTGTCCAGTGGTTCCATAAGTTTATTTTTGGAAATATTTGTGGGATTAGTTGCATTTTTCCCCCTCATATATAATTAATATTAATATAATTCCCCTAGCTGGTGGGGAATACACCAATATTTTAGAACTTTTTTTAAGATTTTAAAATACAGCTGACAACACACTAATCTGGATAACTTTGACCTCTTTTGAATGAGTTTTAGGTTTCAGTAACCTTCATCTAATTTTAACCAGTCTGACCAAGTTAAAATAAATGTGGCACAGACCATGAAGAGAGCTATTCATTCACCAGCAAGAGGCAGCTACTTTCAGTACAGATGTTTATTGTGGAAAAGGCAATCATCAAAAGAAAATACTGGGGAAAAAAAGCAGAGTTACAGTTCCTGCTGTCAGGAAATTTATTAATTTCAAAGCATCTTTGGTGGTACATGGAGAGGTGAATTATTAAGAAGTAAATAAAGATTCTCTTAGCTTATATTCTCTGTATAAAAAAATGAATAATATTTGGGCTTTTGCTTGCATCTGTGCAGGTGACACAACCATTATCTTCTCAGCCCTTGTTCTCACCCCGTCACACACCTTCATTTCACCTGATGGCTGGAAAGGCAGATTCTGCTTTCCTTTGAAGTAGCTGGAAATGAGAATAACAACACCTTGCTGCTGCTTAGCCCTCCTTGCTGGCAGGTCTCAGCCTTCTTTACAGGAGCCATCAGCATAATTACCTACATTTTACCAGTGTGGAGTCCAGAGCCCAGCGAAGAGAGAGTTGTGTCTAAGGACACGCAGTGAGCTGGTAGGAAAAGCAGAGGGAACTCCAAGTCTTCACCTGCAGGTGGTGTTGACAACGTGCATCCCTCAGAAAGAGTTCACTTCTTTGCCAGGGTACTCCAAGCCTCCAAAAGCTCACCTGCCCATCAGCTGGGGGCTTCTCCAGAGATTCAGGCTTTGTTTCTCCCACACTGGGTGCCTTGTTTGTTCTGTTACCAGTATTATTCCCTTAGCCACAATTGCTTTATCCCTATATATCTTTTACCCCCTTGAGGTGTTTATCCATGCTTCCTGTCACCCCCATTCTGGAAAATTAACCAAGCCAGCCTCTTCCAGTATCCCTTCATATATTAAGCACTCCATTTTTCTAACCATCTTAATAGCCCTTGTCAATCTTGCATTCCACTTTAAAGCAATAGTTTTTGATCCCAGGTGACCAAATTACGCTCCACCTGCCAGCCTGCATGTGTGCATCCCTCTCTCTGCAGGAAATAACTCACCTAATCCATCTTGGGTTCCCATGGTCTTTGTGTTTTCTGTCATGTTGACAGCCTCTGTACGACATTACGTGTCTTTATCTTGCCTTTTCTCTGCCAGCCCAGCAGAAGGGCCTTTGACAGCAGGCATCTAATGACAGCAAGAGTTCTTAGAACTAGTATGTCCCTATATGATTTTGCACTTTTTACTTGTGAAACTACTTCAGTTTATAATGCTCAGTCCACAAATTCTGCCTGTACATATATATAAATATTCTGAATGCCCTGCCTGTACCTAGGATGTGTCATCAGCAAGTCAGATTACTACACTCCCACTTTTTGTGCAAAATAAACCACATATCTTCCAAGGTAGTCCTTGAAGAAATCAATTTCTTCCAGCTCAAGACATCTCACTATTTCTTTGCTCTCATAGGGAAAACAGTGATATTATCCACCATTAAGGAGTCATGGCTGTGTTCATGCTTGTGTTTGTGAGAGAGGTGGGGGAAATGAGGCAGAATCTGGAATACTTGTTTTCAAACTGAAAATCATTTGGAACAAATGGACAAACACTCACAATAACACAGTAGAAAAATCTGAAGGTAACTGTCAGGACAAGACAGAGCAAGGTAGAAAAGTGATGCAGCTTCAGTATAGACTAAAGGCAGCAGTGCATGGCAGTGCTGTCATTACCAGAGGACATTACACACAAAACAAGAGAGGGAATGACAAGTGAGAAGGTTGGAAATAAACTATCATTTTGGAAAATGTGCTTTTTTTTTTTTTTTTCCCCTCCCAGAGAACTGCATCACAAGGGGATCATTCAAGGAAAAAAAACACCACAGTGAAAAACTTGAGACCCCCAGAAAAGTGAGGATCTTTTATGTACATGCTTATCATCAACTTTACTCACTACTTTCTGTATGGAGGCCTCACAAGAACAAAGGAGGCACTGCTCCAAATTAAGCTGTCCTGAAATGAAGCTTTAGATCAACCTGATGTACAGTCAGATTAATTTGGCTGTTGCCATCTGAAGATTAGGAAACTGGACTGTGCTTGCTGTCTAATCATCAGAGGGAGAGAGAGAGAGAGTTCATATGGAGACACAGAGAGATGAATATCTAAATTAGGTAAGGAGAATTTTCTGCTGAAGTGCCTGTGAATTGCCCTTGACTATGGTGTTGGATGAGACACACTCACTTTTTATGAAACAAAAATTAAGCAGAATAAATTGGATATAAAAAGATCAAATTCTATGCCTCATACAATCCTAAAAATATCCTCTATAAAATTACTGAATTACTAAGGGCTAAGTTAGTTTTGATTCCTGGTAGAAACATTTTTTTGAAAGTTTTGAAGAGCTATGATGAGTACTAGTGACTAATAACTTGGTTTCTGGACCACAGACATTATTAGAAATGATAGTTATTAAGAAACTTTTTTTAAAAGAAAAGATGTGTAAGAAGGGTACAAAGGGTAGTCATGTCTCGCATATCCCACAGTTCTCAGAAGAGGTGAGGAGCAAAAAACCTTACAGCTGTTTGTATTGCCAAAAAAATGGCAGTGAATCATTGCCATGAGTCAACAGCCCTTACAAAAACTGAATATTCTCAACATAAATGACAATAATCAATTAGCAGATACTTAAAAATAGAAATAAAAAAGGAAAGGAAAGAAAAGAAAAGAAAAGACAAGAACAACTTGATTCTTCACAGTATAATACTGTCACTCATGGTGCTACTAATGGGTTGGAACTGGGCCCAGTGCTTCTCAACATATTCATAAATGTTGCAGGAAGCAGATAAGAAGGGCACTGATAGCATTAGCTCATACAAAATTATTCAGAAAAGGCTAATCTGAAGTTGACTATGAGTTGTTTCTGAAGATCATAAGTGTTTGTGTTTATTTACGCATTAGTAACTGCAATGTGATGCAGAAGAGCAACATTCTGCTGATATCCCAACAAACAAATCAGACATACAAGTGTAAGTACATGTATGTATGTATAGACAGGCTATTATATATAGTCAGTTAGGTGCTGAATTACCTGAAGTCATTTAAGGAGAGTAGCTGGAGTCCTTCAAGATTCATTGAACACTTTGAATACATGATACATCAATGCTCAGGAACTAAGAAACAAAGAATATTAAGAATTATTAGGAAAGGCAAAGGGGAAAAAAAATCTAATAACGTTATGCCACTGTGTATTATTACTGCACATTATGTACTTATTATTCATTTCACCCCACCTCAAAAGGATGTACTGCAACTGAGATGGCAAGACCAAACTTATTGAACAGTTTTTTTACAAGGAGAGTGGATAGACTAGGTGACAGATAATTCATAATAAAAGACTAGATAATAAATGACAAAGATGGAATATGGCTGAGGTAGATATGAGGAATAGGGAGTGATTTATTCACTGTTTCTCACAATACAACAGCAGGTGGACTGATAATGAAATTATCAACCAGCAGTGTGAGAGCAGAGAGGGAAAAAAATCTGTTCAGACAAGGCCAGGGAATTAATTCTCACAGGATCCTGTGGAAGCTACAGAATAAATTTGCTGCCAAATGTCAAGGGAGAGTCGCTGAATGCAGGGCTACTGGCACCTCTGGCCTAGAATCATCCAACCCAGGTCAGAACATTCCTCAGTGAGCAGTTCCTAAAATTGCCAGTTTGTGCTGTAAGAAAAATCCCTATGTGTTTGTCCCTTCTCTGAAATTCTCTTTCTAACCAGCATTGCTGCTAGAGGCCACAGGAAAATCCCATTGGGGCACATATGTATCTGCAGTTTCAGCATACTTGGATGAGATTACACCATACAAAGTTTTTGAAATGTCTCCAGTGTGTTTCCATAACTTAGGATTGTCCCTTAAAGAGAGAAGGAGAAAAGAAGATGCACAACTTCCCTGTTTATGTTCTTGGGTTGAGTTCTTTTTCTCACAAAATACTCGTTTCTGACATTCCTAGTTTTGTTACTGGTACCTCCAGTTTATTTGCAGAAGTAATCTCTTAATTCTGTCTAAAAATGCAGGAGTCTGCCCTTTTCCCCCCACATTTATTAAAACAAATAAATGAACAAGCCCCACAATTAAATAAGGTCAGGACTATTCTGTAAAAAATCATGTCCTCAGATGAAATAAATTACTGTAACTTTATTGGCTTCAGTGGAGCTATGGCAATTTACAGCAGCTGAATATTGCTTCAGCACTGTGATTCAAGTTATCAAGAACGTGAAATGCTGGGATATTGATTCAGAAAAGTCTATTTGAATTTATTTTTCTAAATTAATTTGCTCCCAGATTCATTAAACATAGGAGGGAAATATTTCTAGAATGCACATTAAGCACAAAAATGTAGACTGGGTTCCAAACTCACCAATTCATCTGAGGTATTCCCAGGCATTTTTAGGCTTCTTTATGTGTCTGACCCTCATGGTATAGGATGGTATCAATTGCCCATTTAACAAATGTCCTTTCTACGGGTATTTTTAATGGAGTCCTAAATATTACCACTGCTATTTTTTGGTAAGAATAGTATTCCAGTAGCACTCCTGTGTTTTCCAACAGAGCTATGGGCATACCTTGCCGTGAAATCTTTCGATTTATAGACAATACAGGGCATATACATGGACATTCTCCCTTCAGATTAAGCTTGACCCCATGACCCTTCTTTCCTTTCCATCGTATAATGACTAATTTCCTCCAGGTACCTCAGTAAAAATGATTCTTGAGAAGGATCATGAAGGAAGAAATGACCTTGTGGTTCAGTTTTTATCAGCCAATCCACCCATAAAGTCAAGGCTGAAGAAAGCACAAAGGGTTGTATTAGATTGCTATAAATGTGTCATTTAGTCATTGTAACCCCTTCTCTCCAGTAATTGTGAAGTCTGGCAGCATTGCTGACACCATGATTTGCTCCTTTCTCTCTTAAATATCTTCACAGCAGCAACACCTGATTTATGTGCACCACTGACAGTTCTGGATTAAGGAAGCACAAATGAAGTCACCTCTAGCACGGGCAGCAAGGCAGAAGAGACAGGACACGATGTGGTGACACAGGGGATAATAAGGCATTTTAATTTTAGGAGTGTTAATGATGAAGGTGGTGACTTTAGGCTACAAACAGTGTTTTGGGGCTCCTGTGGGCAGGGAGGAGCAGGAAAGCTGCTGTTGGCAACCACTCCCTGCAAGGGATACCTTGGGGCAAGGAGAGGCACAGCCAAGGAGATTTGTGTTACTTGAGGACTGAGGCAAGGAAAGCTTAGATAAGAGTTTGGGGTGGAATTCAGAGGTGGGATAAAGGTGGCCTAAAATACTGTAAAATAAATTACCCTAAAATCAAATTGGAAAGCTCTTGTGTAGCTGTAATGACAAAAAGAAGGCATGGCCCAAGATGAGGGAGGAGGATGTTATTATTTTGGATGTGACATAATTCCTCTCTCTCATTTCTCCATTTATGAAGCGCTGGTCATATTTCATTTCTAATGCTTGTCTTGGTTTTAAGTACCCAGCTGTAAATTTGCTGGGGGAAGGATAGCCTTTAGATGTGTATATGCATGTGTGGGCACAGGGTTTTTAAGAGAGTCCAATTTCCAGCTGAGCCTCTGGAAAATACTCTAAACCAAGCTTCTGTTTATCAATAAAGTGTGATTGTAAAATTATAGGCCTGAATGACATGAAAATTATAAGACTGTCTACAGGAAAATGGAAAAATAGATTACGAAAAAAGAAAAACAGAGAATATCTTTGAGATAAGTATAACGAAGACAGTGTTGCCTTCTCTTCACCTACATGTACTTTTGACTGTCGTCAGATCCTGTATAAAGATGTTTATATTAAAATTTTTTTAGAATCCAGGTCATAACCATAAGCAGTCTGCATGTCTTAATACTACATGGAACCTTGCAAGCCTTTTTTTTTTTTTTTTTACTTATGGTATTTGTAACTGGCACCAGAGGCAATCAAGAGAGGGGGACAGTTTTTCTCCACTCTGTGTATTTATCCTGTGTGTTTGGCAACATTTGGAAACAGACCAAAACCAATTTAAGTCAATACTCAGTTTTGTTTGTTCCCTTTATAGCCCATTTCTCCTCTTGGTTTGCGTGGGTATTTCCAACAGCAACAGAGAAGAGAAAATATTTCAAAGCAGAGCAAAATGCAGTTATATAACAGCAAACAAAGGCAGGAGGTTTCAAGGGGAAAATGTGACTCCTGAAAATAATTTTAAGAACTTATCTTTGCACAGACTGCTAGATACACTAATATAATTACAGAAGTAGAAATCCCCCGCACACATACCAATGCACAGAGTAAATACAATTACATCAGTGCTTATATGAGCACAGTTTGCTTTATTATAGAAAGAGAAAAAAGCTATGATGGTACTAAACCTGCATGCACCTTGGATCCTTATATTATTAATTTCTCTTAAACATTTGCACCCCATTGTGCATGTGGTCAGACTGGTACAAAAAGTAGGTGTGGAGCAATCGTCTCCCTCCGCCCCTTATTTTAAGGTTCTCCTCCTGTGAGCTCTTTTAAATTATCATAAGGTGTCAGGGTGGTCAACCCACCCACTGGAGAGAGATTTGGTCCTAATGATAAGCTGCTTATTAGGTGTTTAACCCAAAAGTGTATTCTTGGTTTCTTTGTGGCAGCTGCTGAAGGTGAGTAGCACAGAGCAGCAGTCAACACAACCCACACAGCATTACAATAGTTAGGGGAAAATTGCTGGAATTAAATAGAGTATGTTGAGTTAAAAGCACTTCTCTAATTCAGCTTTTGAAGGTGTGTATCTTCCTAATGGCTTGCTTGTAACTATGGGAACAAGGGCTTTCCCCTCTCCCCGAGGGTTTTGCCTTTCACTGTGCTCAGTGTAATGCTGCCCCATGTCATTCTTTGAGCATCATATATCCTTCTCTTGCAATACATGCATAGCCACCTACAGAGAATGAAAAGACTCATTTTCTTCTTTGTAGCAGGCACAGTGTTGGATAAGACAGTTAACTGATTGTAACTGATAATTTATTCCACTCTGGTTTATTGCCTTATTTGCTCTTTCCTTCTTTTAAGTATTGAGGATCTTAAACCTATCACAGGTTTTGATGTCTCTCAAAAAAGAAAAAGCAAAGTTGGAAAGCAATTGGCAGGGCAATTAGTAATGTTAAATCAGTGTGAATTCAAATAATTTAACTTGCTCCTTAGCAGCTGATACTAGGAATACAAATTAGAAGGTGGTAAGAAAATTGAACTATTGAAACTGGAAATCGTCAAAACAAAAGACCCTGGGTTTGAGACTACGAAGAACACAGACTTCTTTTAATATGGCAAGAAGTGAAAAAGAGAGGGCCAGAACATGGGTTTAATGAGCACATTTGTTTTCTTTCCTTCTGAGGACTGGCAGCTCCACAGAGTGTGACTGTGAGGATGGTGGCAGTGGCACAATGGGAGCTCTCAGCCCTTCTTCCTTCGTAGTGATCAGTGCTCAGCTCGCTGCTCAGCAAAGAGGAAGAGTACAGTAACTGCTGTGTCATGGAACACTCTAATCCACATGCCTTTGCTTCTGGAGAAGGGGAATATACCAAACATCATAAGGAGAATAAACCAAATATGCCTGGGTGTTGCTGAGGAAGGGTTTTGCTGAGATGTTGTACCTGAAAGAAGACACTGTAGTCTTTATCCCCACCCTGGGCACATCACTTCCTACATTCCAGAGTGAAAGGATGGCACAGTAGAGGATTTTTTTTCTTCCTCTTATTTCTTTGATTTAGACAATGTCATAGCTGAAGGAGAGCAAAAGAGCTGATTCCACTGAGTACTGCAATCATGTACAGCTGCATTTTATGTACAGTATTTCCCAGGCACGGTCACTGTGCTTAAAGCTTTAGGGCTCTGTTTCTCTACACTTGTCTCCTGGCAAGCATACAAACAAAAGATTTCCCAGTTCACACTTAATACCTTCCAACTTTAAAAACAATTATTTTCTATAACATTTTCAGTCTCAATTTTCTTTTTCTATCTTCCATCTAATTTTACCTTGAATACTTTTCCGCAGGGAAGTTGAATCAGATCAAATGAGCTTTGCATTTTGGTCTGAAGTTGATGAGATCATTGTTATCCCGAGGCTGTCCCAGGACTTCTAAACTTGGGATATGTGCAGAAAAAACTAATGGCTTCACATCCCTGTAGCTTCATCATGAGTCTTGCACTTCTTGCCAGCCTATCAGTGTTGAAAGCAGCCTGCAGAGATGGACAGAGGGAGGCAATGGAGGTTGATGACCAGTGCCATGAGAACCAGAGTGTTTAATTTCTTACATAATGGTGGGAGAACGAAAAAAAAAAAAAAAAAAAAAAAGAAAGCTAAGACTGAACAGTTTATTGCCAGGTTAGCAGCAGTAAGATATGTAAGCAAAAGCAGTTTCAAGGCCAAATTCATTACACTGTCATATGAATGTCCTGCCAGAGCATCTCTTTAGACCTCCCTGGTTGTCAGTCTTCTCTACAGTCTTAAAAAGCTCTTGTGGATAAACTTGCTGTGAATCATAGAATAATTTAGGTGCAAGGTCTCTTTGTCCTGCCCAGTTTCTTTCATGTATCCCATCTGCTTTTTCATGATGCCACGTAACCAACATCACACATACCAGGCAGCTCCTTTCTACAAGGCTCTGAAATCACATACCATACCATAAAGCCACAGAGCATTTTTTAGCAGCCTAAATCTGGATCCAGCCTGTAGGAAAAAGATGCTGCTTCATCTTCAAAGTGCACCATGTCCTGGGAAGCATAGGAGCTTGTAAGGAGGTGTAACCTAGGAGATTCTGCTGCTTTTCTGTTGCTCTCTGCAAAACTGGAGAGCATCTGAAGCCTGGTGGCTCAGCGCTCAAAAATCTCTTCTCCAAGGCAGCAATGAAGAAGTCAGTAGAGGTTTGCACCCCACGCTTTTTCCTGCAGATTACACAGTTTCCATAAATACTCATGCTTAGGAAGGCTGTATTTCAGACTGTCACACATCAGAGGGAATTTCAGAACCAGGCTAAGCAGGTGCAACTCTACTGATAACTCCCATCTGCACCCTAATCTCCATTTGTCTCTGGTGTAACCATATCACAGCAAAGTACACTTGGGGAACACACGTCGTGGTGCTGCTCAGAAGGAGCTCTGTGAAGGAGAAAATGTCTGTTTCATTCTTTGGCTGTGCATGGCAGTCCATGGAGAAGCTTCTCTATATAATGTTTTAAATGAGGAAAATCATTGGAGGGGGCCCCTCTCTCTGTTTAATTTGGTTTTAATTCTTCACAAAGTTCCCATTAAGGAATACTAATACCACAAAGGAGAACAAATCACTCCGGTGTGTCACACAAAGTCAAACCTTTTCATCTGACCTGAGAGATAATTCCTCTAAACAATATCACCATAGTCAAAAGGAATTATAATTAATTCATACAGAGAGAATATAATTAGCATTCTTAGGAAAGAACTGACTGCTGATGTACTTACTGCCTTATGAAAAGATTTTTCTTAGGAGTGATAGAAATAAACTAAGAGGCCTGAAAATCTCTTTTTATTAGTCTCAAGTGCAGGAAGATCACATTTACCACTTGCCAGACAGCCTTTTGGAAGTTTAATATATGAAAAAGCTGTACATCAAATAAAAATACAGAGTTGACTATTACAGAAGTTGTGTCCTTCTGTACTAATAGCTGAAGAACAAGCAATCCTCTCCATCTTCATGTCTATCTATACAGTCAAGTTCAAATTGATTCTTAGACTGATTTATAGATATGATACCAAAAGAGCTGGAAGGCTGTTGCAGGGACACACTTATTTGTATCAGCTACAATGTCATCAGCTGAACGTGTATTATTTTTTCTTCAGCAATCCTACTGCTTCTTTAGCAGAGGTAATCCTGGCTATAGTCCTGGTGGACCCTTATTTCTCCCTTGAAATGTTTAAGCAGTAATCGTCTGGGAGAAGGCAGGGTGGCAAAGAACAAACTGGGAATAATTCTAGTAGGGAAGGGCATTAATTCACAAAGCACTTGCTCTAATTTTGAAAGCCAACAGCAGTAACAAACTACAAAGCTTAAAGAGTATGAAACATGGAAATTTTATTGCCATGCATTTCCATGAGGCTATTAGTACAATAGGATCGTGCAACTTTCTTAACCTAAAATATACACATGTAAGTTGTCAGATTCCTCCGAATGCTTTGGCTACAACTACTGTGATTTTTATTTTTTTTAATTTTCATAGGAAACATTGAAATACTTGTTTACACATTGACCCAACATTTTGCAATGACATTTTATTTTGAAATTTACCCTCTCATAACATTCAAAAGGGTGAAAAAAAGTAGGGCAGGGAAACTAAACCGATTTGTCTGATTCAAAAGCCAATACCTTGTTGGACTTGGAATAAAATAAATGCCTTTTTGCTGAGGCACAAAAACTGAAAACTATTGGGTAAATTAAAACTCCACTTTCTTCACCAGATCAGTTCATGAAAAGTCAAATATTTTCACAGATTTATCTGTGACATATTAATCAGGCCTCAAAATCTCAACTAACTTATTTGTTCCATAATTTCTACACCGTGAAAACTTGCTTGTTGTCATACTTTTAGCACTGATTTTGAAGAGTGAATGATGCAAATCTGTAGGAAGGTACCTGGAATTCTGTTGTCCACATGTTGTGAATAAAGGCTTAGTATCCTCATATTACTTCTCTATACAAACTGGCCGGGAAGGAATAAAAACATTTCCTCTGTATCAGACAAGCTGGAAAGAAACCTACTGGCATGCTTGTAATGTTGTTTTAACTTTAATTTGTTTGTTCTGGCACCAAACAGGAGGGATAAGTACAAGTGATATAAGAGATATAAAACATGGTAAAGAGCATTCCTGGAAGTGCTCAAGGCCGGGTTGGATGGAGCTCTGAGGAACTGGATCTAGTGGAAGGTGTCCATGGTAAAGGGTTGGGACTGAATGGTCTTTAAGGTCCCTTCCAACCCGAACCATACAGATGGACAACTCCAAAATGGTGCCTTCAGCACCATGTGTGTGCCACAGTGAGCACTGTGACCTCTGTTGGAAGGTGTCAATTTTGCTGTGGACAGCTGCTCTCCGTGCAAAAAAAGGCTTATATACCCTAGTTCATGGAGGTCTGCTTGTGCACTGTTCTATGTCCCTTGAAATTTCCTGGGAATAATGACCCTACAGGCATTTTCATAAAGTTGAATGGAGATGAATAGCATAGCAGAAGTCAGGAACATTCACCCAAGGAGCAGCAATAGATGCACAACAGAAATTTCACTTTAAGCCAGTAAGGCTTTTGTCCTTGCAGATGTCTTTTCTAGCAACAGAGCAACCTGGCAGTTTTAAGTGTTTGCTTCAGTCTGCAAAACCTGAGCACTGCTGCCTTCATTTGATGCTATTCCTTGTTCTCTGTTTATGCAGAATATGTTGTCCTGCTCACTCCTTACTACTTACTTTCCTGTTTCTCAGGAGTCAAGCAATGTAAGAAAGTACTGTAATTTCTTATTTCACCTCAGTCATTGACAAAGAGAGCTTTCTGACCATTTGACAGTACATTACACCGCCACTGTACTCTGAAATGTCCAGATTTTCCACAGGCAGGTAATATTAACATCCATTTAACTTCACCATTTCTTTCCTTAAAAGTGATCTTTTATTCGTAGCTTTGTCCCAGGAACATCATCCCTAGCCATTTGCCCAAAAGTGATGAGAAGGTGTAGTTACACATATTATTTTAAAAAGTGATACCCAAAGTGATGAAAGGAGATTTAAGTTCTAGATTGAATCAACTATTTTGTGAATAATAAAAAACAGTGCACATACCAAAGAGTGAATAGCTGGGTTTTGTAACACAGCAGTAATTGTTTTTGCTGGGGAATAGCAACTGAATCAATAAGCACTAAGGTTGCAGACTGGTTTTGTTGATTGATCTCATGATCTCACCGACTTCTAAGCAATACAGTTACTATTGCTGGCCATTTAAAAAATTATGCATGTTCTGAAGACCTATTAAAGAGCTAAAACAATACTATTGTTTTTAGAGGTCTCCTAATTCTGGCATTTCAAATCAATTTTAGTCATTTGAGGTTGTTGTCTTTGTGAGGAAACCTTCAGGGTATGTTAATGCACTTCAGCTTGGTGCTCTTCTACCTAGAAAGTCATTTGAGAAGTCTCTTGACCCAGACAGGCTTTCACACAAGATTTTACATCTTTAATGTCATCTCTTGTCTCCACTATGACTTAGCAAGAAGTCACATTTCTAGCTCTCTTCTGTATGTCTGTGTTTTCATTGCATATGTTATAAGGGTGCATAAATTGCCATGGAAGTCTAAAATATTCCCTATTCGGCTGCGAGGAGAACTTCATTCATAATGGATAAGGAATATCTTTATACTACAGTTAGGTATCAGGTCATTCACTAGGTGTTGCTTTCACCTTGGTAAATGGTTTGTTTACTGTCTAACCAGGTAGCAACCTGCCCAAGGGACGTGAGCATTTCCAGAGCATCTTTAAAAATCAGTGATTGTTTGTGGAAAGTGTTAAAATCAGAGATCTTCATTAAGTGTCAAGCGTATGAATTGCAAATATCCCTCAAGGGGATATTTGACTCTGGAAGAAGCTGAGGGAGAAAAAGAGTAAGGGAGAAGACATTTGTCTCCAAATCAGCCATTCTTTGGACAGACCTTCGTGAGAGAATCTGTTCCCATCTGACAGATGTGGAAACTACCAGACAGCTTTTCAGATGAAGGATATTGATACAGACTATCTTGAGCTAAAAAAATGATAGCTATTAAAAAATAAGGTTTCTCTTCTTACTTTTTTTTTTCTCTATATCTGTCCCTCATCTATCTTGCTTACTCTCTTAAGCTCACTATGCTGAATTACCTTCTTTTTATCTTAAGGTCTATCTAGCATCATGGATGATAGTGGGGTGTCTAGCAAATCGTGGCATCCTGAGAGAGAAGAGAATGGCCACCAAAGCTATTGGTACCCAAAGCCACAATTCAAAACCGGTGCTAATCCACAAAGGAGCACTGAGCTGGGGCAGCTGGAAGCCTTTTATGGGATCTCCCCGAGTCTTTCTTCTCTGTTTTACTTGCAGATACCAACAATGTGAGCCACAGCTGATTAGTGATCCCCAAGTCTTCTCATTTACCTCTTTTTGTGAGCTCAACAGAGATGTTTGAGGTCTTTCCCTTCAGCTGTCATACCCAGCAATGGTCAGGTGAGATGAGCTCTTCTTCTCCTGAACAGTTCAAAATCTGGCTAAAGAGACCTGACTGTCTGAGCCCTGTGTGTTCTTTAAGCTTTGGTACATGAAAGTGGGCAGGCAGGTTTCTGAGCTCACCCTTGGCTGTAGGGAAAGACACCCCTGAGCAGAAGAAAGGGAGACGTAATCAGGTCCATGGAAGTGCACTTGGCAAGCTGAAGAAACAACTATAGATATTTAATTCTGGACTATCTAGACATTTCCTTGGATAGTAACATAGGTTTGGAAACTAAGCATAGTTAACCATATGGATTAACAAAGAAAGAGACTGCATATTGCTGCCTTCCTTTAGATTCCTTCTGGAAATGCTTTAACATTGACTAAATAATCATTGAGCTACATAATCTGCCTGAAACTTCAGACAAGGTAGGATGAAATCCTTGCAAGGTGAAGAAGGGAACAGAAAAACCAGTCCCAGTGCTGCTCGCTGATTGTACTTCAGGAAATACCTGTCACCATAGCAGTGACAATTTTTTTGCCATTCAAGGATCTTGCACAGGATTGAAATCTGAGGGTTCCTTGTTCCACATGCGTCAAGAACCCTCTTCTGAGAGCAGCTTTCTGTGAGAGGCACAGAGCATTTGCAATTGGCAGGCAGATGGGGCTCAGTTAAAAGGTTTCCCAAGGCTACCAAACCTGCTGGGTTCCTTGAAGCTAAAAGAGAGCATTAGAGAGACACGATGACACATTTCCGTATTTTCTGTTGTTTTATATTATGATCTCTACTGTGCAGGCATTTAGACATGTGGTTTCTTTTAAAGGGTCCTTCCATTCCTTCTGCTGATACCACACTCAAAGCAATGATCTCTCTGAATAGGAAGTAAGGGATGGGAGAGTTGTGAAGTCTTGAGATTTTTCTGTCAAAAGATGATAAAAATAATTTCTTCTTGATTGTTTTCAGCTATTTTTAAATCAAGATAGGACTGAAAACACTTCTGATTAAGAGAAAAAAAATCTGAGGTAGATAAACACATCAGAGAAAAATCAGGAGTTTCATTTTTAGCATGGGGATGGTGGCATTCATTTTCAAATAACTAAAAGAACAACTGTGGATTTTATCATATCAATCTGTAAAGAGAAAACTTATCACATTTCTCCACAGTATTGGTTAATATTTAGTTCTTTAGACTACTCTTAATTCAAGCAACCAATTAAAATGAGTTTTCTTCTGAGTGGTCATACCTGAATTTAATCTGATTTCATCAGTATCGATGGAATAAATGCCTGTTGATAATTCCCAATGTCTCAAACAGGTTCAAAACCAAAGAATCATAGAATGATTTGGGTTGAAAGGGTCATTAAATATCACCTAGTTCCAACTCCCCTGCAGCGGGCAGAGATATCTCCCACTAGATCAGGTTGCTCCGTGCCCCACCCGGCCTTGAACACTGCCAGGATAATTACTGTTTTAAGATTCATAACTTCTGCATGAACTGTTGGGCTTGGACAGTAAGGTGCCTGAGTAACAGTAATGACCTAAAAGTTTCAGGTGAAGTTTGAGCCTCACAAGAAGTACAGCTGAAATTAACACATCCTTCAAGTTAAGACAAAAGCAGCAGGACGAATCCTCATCCCGATAAGTTCCCAAATTCATTTCAAGAAACGCAAAATTGAGTGATAGAGGACAAAAGAATTAAGACAATTGCTGCCAATAGTTTTAGTCATATTGTCAGTGTTTGCAGTGGCAATACATCAATCATCACCTGTCCTGAAGCAAACTAAGTCCTTATGAACCTCAGTATGGTACAGGCTCGGGACAAAACAGGAGAGATTGCCTCAGTAGGAATGACAGTGGTTGGATGCAAACAACAAACATGAAATAGTGATGAAACACTAATAAACAGTATGGTCTCACTGGTGTTCTGTCTTACAGGCGCCCACCGACAGGAGAATTTCAACAATATCTGAAACTCCTGGGAATTCCTCCTAGATAAAAGAGACAATATAGAGGCAAGTTGTCAGGAGGACAACAAAGCCTGGCACAGTGGTGTGGCTGGCATGCAAACTTGACTTTACAGTTCCAAGTGAGAGCTGGCTGGTTGGAGGCATGGCTCTGAAAGTCATGACAACTACAGGAAGCTTAAGGCAACAAAGTGAATCCAGCATGAATTTTACATGATTAGAGAAAAGGATCAGAAACAGGTAGCACTGGGGGAAGTCCTGTCCTTGAAATGAGATTCAAACCCCTAGTAGAAGTCAACTGAGCACAGGTAAAGGGTCAGAAGGATGCTCAAGCTCTCCACTGAAGTTATGTAAGGTGAGCATGGAAGAAGAAGGGGAGGGGACAGAGCCAGGAGTTAAATTTTGGCAATAAGACTAAATTGGAGGAGATAGATGAAAGGAGAGTCATATATAACACCAGTATGCCAAGAGAGAAGAAATAGAGCCTGTGCTTCTTAAAAAGGAAGAAGAATGAAGAGAGAAGTATCAGGCCACCACACTTAGCACCAAGGTGGGAAATGTGAAGGAAGCAGAGGACTTTTGCAGACAAAATGTTAGGCAAAGGCATACAGGTCTTTAAGGGCGAAAGTATCGCTCAGAACTTATATAAATATAAAATATATATAATATAATATAATATATAAATATCACTAAGATATTTTGGTTGGCTATACTTTTTTCAGATATGCCATGGATCACTAAGGACATGTAAGGAGCAAGGTGAATTGAGTAGTGGCAGTCAAAGGGACGATATAGAGACATGCAGTAGAAGAAGGACATGGAGAGGAGACATGCAGAGAATGGATTGGAAGGCCAAAGGTGGGAGAAATGGACAAAACCAGGTACACACTAAAAGGTGTGTCTATGAATCATGGCATATCTGGTGAGAGAAGGTAAGAGATTGGGAGAATAAAGGAACAGAAAGATCTCATGAGAAACTCTCAAGGTGTGTGGATTGTAAGGACGTGAAGGGGAAGCAAATGAAGACATTGGAGGAAGACAAGGGAGAATAAGGAGGAGGCAGAAGGATTATGTGAAACAAATCAGAGAATAGTGAAAGCTGGGGTTGGAAAACATTACAAACAAGCAAAACTAAAATTCCCAGTGCCTACAAACAACATCTTCTCTTTGTTTCTGGAGAGGTAAAGGGATAGTATTGCTCTGAGCTTAGATCTCCCTTGTTTTGCCTGCAGCTGCTCTTTTCCTGCATGCAATACAGTGTTTATTTCAGAAAGGAGAAAATACCCTTTAGAATGGAGATGGCCATTGTCTACATTACACAGGCAGTTGTGCTCCTCTGTCAGCCAGTTTATAAACAACAACTTCCTGGCTAAAATGAAACTATTTTTTTCTTGGCAAAAATATTAACACCAAGTGACTTGCTGTCTTTCATTCAAGGCAATGTGCAGAAGAAAACTTCAGAACTATTCATATGAATATTTAAAAGTGGAGAAAATAAACAATCTAGATATGCTGCAATTCCATCTAGTTCCCACTGGCAAAATGATGTCAATACATCTCTCCAAAGAGCTGTTACTCTGGCATTTATTGGCCCTCATCAGCTGCTGATTGGAGGGGGAAGGAGGTAATGTTCAAGAAACCAGCATATTAGACGGGTCCCATTTCGTGCTGTGGGATTTGGATTTGCTTGCAGTGTTATTCAGCTCCACCAATTCATTTCTCCTTGCTCATGTAGGTTCAGCACTGATTCAGATTCGTCTGTACCTCCCTCTCCCTGTGCTCCCATTACCAAAGGAGGCGACACGGTGAGCAAAGGGTGATTAAAGGGATTCCAATTCCATGCACCAGGGGTTCCTCAGGAGGCCCATGACTTTATTTGCTCCTATCTGTAAGCTGTTTACACCACATTTAACCCACTTTCTCACAGAAACAATACTATGCTTAATTCTCACCGCTCGAGCGAAAGCGTACTTGGGATCTGTGAAGACAATAGGTTTTAAAAATATCCATTCTATTTCCAGTGGTTTAGTTTGGGCTGAGCAATTGTTGCTTTGTTTTCTGGAAGGCTGAAAGTCACTGCTATCTTCTTTCTTGTGCCTTCCTGCTCTGACAGCTCACTGACAAATGATACCCACTGTACTGTTTCACTGGAACCCCTCCTATCTCTCACCTGTATCCTGTAGTACATCAAGAGGGATAAAGATAAGGAAACCTTTCTGGTTTTGGTGCAGGAAGAGAGGTTGGCCAGGTGCAGCAGAAACAGCTCTCAGTTGCCTGCATTTAATACATAGCTGCCTGAATTCGTGTAATATATCTAGTTTGTCCTCTGAGCTGGCAACAAGATCCAGAGCTCAGCAACGGAAAGCCTGCAAAGAGCTGGAGGCAGGGAAGAGCAAACTCTCCTGCCAGAAACCTGGAACAGCCCTGCCCCAAGGTGTTTTCTGATGCAAACCAGGGCAGTGCGCTGACTTCATTAGGGAAAGCTTGAAACACATCCCTTCCTCAAGAAATTCCTCCGGGATGAGACAGTGGTGCCAAACCTGCCCGACTTCCAGTGAAGAGCCTTCCCCAGCCTGCCATCCGGGATGCATCAGCCCTTGTGCAAAACAAAACCTGTTCCCCACCGCTCTGGCAGTGGGTGTAAAACAAGCCCAGCCATTTGGGAGGCAAAGAGCAGCCTCCTCACTGTGGTAACAAAAGATGGAAGAACAAGGGGTAAGACAGTTTGCCAACCCAAACCAAATTAACCGGCTTTGGTCAATGCGATGGGAGATTGGGCAGCTCCAGGGCAATTATGCTTTATAATTTTTTTCTTTAACACCCCCAGCCCATGTGTTATATCCTTAATTTTACTTTTAATGAAACTTAATAAGATGTAGGTAAAATCCCTTTCAAATAACCATATTAAATGAGAAAACCCAAGAAAATGAAAATGTTTTAGTGAAATATTTCACTTTGGCCAGAAATCACTCTCCAGGTTTTTCCATTAATTTGTGAATAGCTTTATATTAACTAAAAGCTGTGTTTTTCTCAGAAATAAAAATTTCTGGCTGTGACATGCTTTCTACTACTAAGTATTTCTGGATCAGTAGATATAGCAAGTCTCAGCTCACATATAACTGACAAAAAAAAAAAAAAAAAGCTTATTTGCTTGGCACTGCTGAAAGGCAGTTACGAAAGAAGTTATGGGGAGAAAACCACTATTTTTCCTAATGATATGAGGTTCTTTCAGAACATACCGTGTCTTGATGTTATCTCTGCTTTAACCTATTCAGTATTACCACATAAATTCCCTCTCTACTTTCAACAATGCTGTCAGCAAATATTGCAGAGTTAAAAGTAGAAACCCTGAACAATTTATTCATAACCTTATCCTCATTTTTCATTTGCAAAGTACTGGCAAATACACTTAGTATTCACAAATGTGGTTATTGCCAAGAATTTTTCAATTAATCCTTCAGTGTGCATAGCAAGTATTCATAGGATTTTAATTCTGAGCAGTTTGTATGTATTTTTTTTCACTTGGGTAAGTCACTGTCTCCTGACTCCTTAACCCATGCAGGACTTCTCCTTGCACAAGAATTCATGACATCATTTCTTTGTATGAATAAACTTCTGAAGGAAGATTCACAGGTATGGAGTGATCAGCCAACAGCTGATCATCACCAAATTAGGCACCCTTGTAAACAGCACTTATGAAAGATTTGGCTATAGCACTTTTTACCAACCTCAGTGAGATTTTTGTAGTAGACAGGACAGTGCACTGACTCTTTTGTGTAATGTCTTAAGAGTGTTAATAGTGCCTTTATGGGGCAGATTTTTTAAAGATCTTTCAGCATAACTAGTTGCAGGATTACCCCCAAGTAAGGTATGTGAAAAGACTAAACTTATCATGTGTTTACCCTCTTTGTCAAGAACTGTAGTGATAGGGCAAGGAGTAATGGGTTCAAACTGAAAGAGGGGAAATTTAGTTTAGATATGCTGAAGAAATTCTTTACTGTGAGCGTGGAATCCTTAAACAGGTTGCCCAGAGAAGCTGTGGCTGCCCCATCCCTGTCAGTGTTCAAGGCCAGATTGGATGGAGTTTTGAACAACTTGGTCTAGTGAAAGTATCAGGGCATGGAATGAGATGATCTCTAATCTCTCTTTCAATACAAACCATTCTATGATTGTATGATTCTTACGACTGTGTACTCTTCAGGAATGGAAGGAAATCCCAAATAACACTAAATGTACGTCCGAGTCGAAAAGCCACTACTCAATCTACAACAAGATTAAGAAGCAGCTGATGCCATGCAAAATGCACTTGCAAAATAAATAGCAAATTTTCAACACAAAGGAGGAATTCTCATGGACAGGTAAAATTTAAAGCATGGAGTTCAGATGCATGGAAACATTACCAACAGCTTATTCTGATCTGCAGCACAGCTCTAAGCTGAGCCAGTTCCATGATCCAGATGCCTGAATGTGGCTGCTCCCCTAAGTTTCTCTGTCCTGCTGCTCGGGGGTCAGGAGTCACCCTGAGCAGGCTCAATTTTGAAGCAGGAATATTAGTGAGCACATTACATGACTCCAAACTCTATGCCATGCTGGCGCTTGAGTTCAGCTCCCAAGGGAAGGAGATTTGGCTCTTCCATGAAGGAAGAGGGAAGGCTCTTCCTACTTTTGTAAAGCAGCAGATCCAGAGAGTAGAACAGGGAGAAGGTGACAAGAAGTAGGAACAAAAAACCCCCTTTGCCACAACTTTCCTCGGGTCATTGAAAGCATTTATATCTGTCCAGGCTGGTTTTTACCCTCTTTTGCTTTCTGTGCCACTTTATATTGCCTTTTGTTCTTTGATGTCTCTCCCATTTTACATAAATGATTTGCCCTGACACCAGTATACAACAGAGTAAATGAATCACTGCAGTAGTCATTATGAAAATATAAATCATTGGTTATCTGCTCTTGCATGTGTAGGCAGACAATATATTCGATAATAAACCATGTGCAGAAACAGAGAGATTTATCTGCTGTGTAGTCTTTGGGAAAATGCTGGCACCTAATATGAATCTGCGGAAGTGTGATCTCACCTGGTTGTCTCTCAGAGGGGAGACCAGGGTGTGGAGGAGCAACATCAGTTTGGGTTCTTACAAATGAAGAAAATATAGTCAAAAATGCATCAAGGAGTGAAAACCAAAAAATATTCTACAGAGGATTAAAAAGAAATGACAGGCCAAGGGAAAGATAAAACCATAACCCATGGAATGTGGAAGAAATCTGACAGTAACAAACAACAATGCAGTCACCCATCAGTCAAGAAGACCAGGGACAAGAAATAGGAATGATCCAATAAACTTAATTATATCTTGAACTACCCCTCTGACTATATTCCCAGTAATACGTAGAGGAAGAATAAGGCACAGAGGATGAAAAAGACAAACATGAACAATAATAAGTCCCAAAAGATGAAGTCTATTAAAAAAAACCTGAAGTTCTTTTTACCATAGTATCTCCTGGAGAAAGCCAGCAGCTGGGGAAAATCTCAAACCTATTTGGCAACATGAACCATCAGCTGGATTTGATGTTGATTGTGAAGAAGGAAAGGTTCCCAACCATAGTGGAAGACAACCAAGAGGAAGACAACTTTTGAAAACAAAAAAAACCAACAAACAATGAGGTAGCAGCTATTGGCCATTGCTACAAAAACAGTGCAGGGGTAAAAATGGGCACAGTTTAAATCCATTAGCTGTCTCATTGCATAAAACACCATAACTGGGGGTGACCAGGTGATGTTTTTGGTGTGAGGAGGGTTCCTCCTGTAGACCGACAGCCCTCATCAGTGCATCTTAGCCACTAGAGGAAAATGTCAGTGAAAGCAAAATGATTGTAACATCTGCTATAGACAGCCCTGTAGAAAATAACTGAGAGAGATGCAGGAGACTGCTGACAGTGTAGAGCAGCAAAGAAGGAGAAAGAAAGGGGAGGATGCAAAGTGTCCCACTGACAGTTCTCTCACCAGGTCTCCTCCTTGGCTGAAAAGCACAGACAGTATATCAGTGTGAAGGGATGACTGGCAGACACTCTGATGTACAATTAACTGTGTGCTTCCTTGTAGTATTACTTCAAGCTGAGATAAAACCTCTTCAAATGTTTCACTGACATCTACATTTTCTGCTGCAGATCTGCAGAGCAGTTTTGGGGAGATCCTGCGGTACCACACTTATCCTCAAACATGAAATATTCTGCACTTTTTTAAAGTCAGGATCAGAATAACACAAAGAGCTCAAATTTCTGAGCTTCCCTCCCTCTTCTCCATCAGCCTTGTGGGATACCATATGTCCAGGCAACAGCATGGATCCAGATTCAGGTCCAGACTTGCAGCACAATCGTTTTCTCAGGTCGGTGTCTTTGATGCCATGATACAGGTGGGTTATGTCATTGATGAGAACAGGTCATCTCACAGTTTTGCCCCTTGCTGTGATTCTGCCTTGAACCCCTGGTTTAAGGTAGAAAACCCATGAATTCAGTGTCAGCTGAGTCAGGTTTATGGTGCATATGCAGCAACAACAGCAAACTGCCTTCTATGGGCACATGTAGCACAGCTGTGTGACACCCTGGTACCTGGGGGCACCTGGCAGCTGTGATATGTCCCTCCTTTAATTTCATTGCCTATCTGATGTGGTATGCAAATGAAGAGAGGTATTTACCTTAACCATTGAACGGAAATCCTTCACTCATTTTCAGTGTCTCGTTTCTCATCTCTCACACTTTCTCAGAGCGACAGCTGGGAAGTGCTCACCCCGCTGCAAGTTCAGACAGAAAGTGAAGATGTGGATCTCTGAGATGTCATCCCAGTGCCACTGGTATGTGCCCATGCAAGTCCCATCAAAGTCAGCTGGGAAACTCTGTGTGTGCCCGTGAGAAAGGCTTTACTGCTCCATTCTTTGAGCAGTGGTTGGAAGACTGGGAGCAGCTGGTGGTGGCACTTACTTGATATTGTCATGTGGGAAACATCCAGGGAACTTGGGAATACCCCTCAAGAGTTTTGCAGAGGCCAGACACAAATAAACAGGTAAATGAGTATGATGAGTGAAAACACCATCCTACTGTACTGAAAAACAGATTTCATTTAACTCTAGAAGATACACAGTTGGAGAAGTTTTCTGAACCCAAAAGAGGACATGACCACAAAATCATGTGTATGCTCATGATTTCTGATACCTTCCTGGGCTTCCTCTCCTCAGTTTAGATCCTACTGATAAGAAAAAACTACCTGAGTCTTAATCAAGATCATACCTAGAAGAGTTTTGCTATGCTTTGTGTTAACTTCCTTCAGTATTACTGACCAAAGTGCTTTTTACTAAAAAAAAAACAAAACTGACATTTTGTTTACTTTCATTAAGAAAAAAATAAATTGCAGTCATGTTTGTCATAGGAATAGTTTTCCAAATGGACCCAGAAAGAAGAAGACACTAACAGAAAAATATGGATGAGCAATTTTGTCACTGACACGTTCACTTAAAAATTGCTATAAAGTAAAATACCTTTGCCTCAGGCATGTTTTAGGATGTTGTTGTTCAATTCAGTGAACTGGTTCACTTTTATTGTCTCACTAAAGTTGTGTCTGCAATTGAAATTGTATTTAATGCATCTATTGGATATGTTAACTGGGCAATATCATTTAAAATTGGAAGTGTATGTGCATGCATATAAATAAATATATATAAAGGTTTTTAAAGTTTTTCTTCGTGGAAGATCTTTGTGAGATGTTAGTTCTCACAGGTAAAAAGCAAGCTTCTGGAATATTTAATTGGTTTATAATTACGTTTGATAGGGAATTTTTTAAGAAATGGATTCTTTTGTTTTTCACATTCAAAGCCATTGAAACTATTTTTTAAGAAATAGATTCTTTTGTTTTTCACATTCAGAGCTGTTGAAACTGAGTACAAAAGACATCTTTTAATGGTGGGAGAATAGATAGTTTTAAACTTCCACCTCCTCTGCGGTACTTTGATTTCTGAAAAGGTGGGAATTGTGTGAATAAGGGGGGCAAGCCTTAGCACTGCATGTTTTCTATATTCTAAAACACAGGAACAAAGAAGGTTGGGGTTTTTTTGTTGGAGAAATTTCTGGAACATCTGAGGAGAAAAATAGTTTTGTCTTTGAAGTACCTGATCCTATTTAAGCATCAGATCTACATCTTCTTTATCTTTTGATTTTCCAGACTCAGAGATAAAATGGAACTGAGAATTTTCTATCTTCTTCGGTATGTTTGAGATAACAGAAATCGCAGCTTCAAAAAAGAAGACAAATGATGGCACAAATGATTCATGCAGAGGTTCCTTAAGTATTTCTGGATTATCAGGAGGTGAAATCCCAACAGAAATTTGTAGACCACCCTGGATGGCTCCTCTGCCAGCAGTTGTCACTCTCTGAGGTTTCTTTGTAGCTGCCATTTCCTGCTCAACTATCCTTTCTGGTAAATCTGGTAAATCAAATTATTGTGAAGTGAGCAAGCTGTGGCAAGGGTCAGTGAGGTTTTTAGGGGCAGAATAATATATAATTAATAGGTAATATTATTAATATAATAACTAATGTATAATTAATAACTAATATTAGTAATCTAATACCTAAAAATAACAAATATTACTCTAATAATAACTAATAAATAGCTAAAATGCCTCTTTACTGTTTACTTCAAAAGGAAGTTGAGGTTGGGCTATAGTTCCTAAGTCCTTCAAAGTATTGGCAACAAAAGGATAGTACTGCTGATATCACAGTAACAGTCCTAGGGTCTTTCTGACCCTTCAACTAGGGAAAAGGAGAAAGAATGCAAAACCTTTCTCTTAAACAGTTTGTGAAGTGCTGAGATTCCATACAAAAAATAACAGGGTACACGTAAATATCAATAATACCCATAGCTACATGTAGTGATAAAACTTGCAATTGGCCAAAAACTGCTTCACTTCCAGGTAAAATTACAACCATCCATTAATTTTATGTTTTTCTTACGTAACTGTACACAAACAGATGGGATCCCAAGCATAACATGTTAGGCAATATAGAATAACCTGCAGAGAACCCCTGCCATAAATGCTGGGTGGTGCAGTGAAACACTCAGGCTAAATCTGTGCTGGTTTATTAAACAGTGCCAGTCTGTCCCTGGGCACTGAGACCCAAGCACCTCTACCAGGCTGGAGCAGAGCAGCCTAGCAGTCCAGTTCAAACTTGGGCCAGCCAGCACTTGGCCAAGCAGTCCCAGGTAAGAGCCAGGGACCACTTCAAACATGCAGTTTTAGAGGGTAAGAGAGGCTGTACCATCATGGGCACCAGCTGCTCCAGCCACATTCAGCCTCCTAGACAGAGATCATAGAATTATAGAATAGCTTGGGTTGGAAGGGATCTTAAAGATCATCCAATTCCAACCCCCCTGCCATGAGCAGGGACACCTTCCACTAGACCAGGTCACTCAGAGCCACATCCAACCTGGCCTTGAACACTTCCAGGGATGGGGCATCCACAACTTCTCTGGGCAACCTGCTGCAGTGCCTCACCACCCTCATAGCAAAGAGTTGTTTCCTAACATCTAATATAAACCTACTCTCTTTCAGTATGAAGCCATTCCCCCTCATCCTGTCACTGCACACTCTTGTAAATAGTCCCTCTTCATTTTTCTTGTAGGGTCCCTTCAGGTCTTGGAAGGTTGGAATTAGGTCACCCCAATGCCTTCTTTTCTCCAGGCTGAACAATCTCAATTATTTTATGCAGCCATAGGGCCAATCAGAGATCCAAAAGTTGAAGCAAGTGTTTAAATTCTCCACACACATCAATGATTCTCCTTCATCATCTGCTGAAGTAGACAAATGTATCTACTGCCATTCTGGTTTCATCTTTGAGATTGCTTGCATTTGACAGGAAACACAGAACATACCATATTCTGTGGCACCTTTGACTTCAGCTAAGCTTCCCTGAAGCAGTTTTTGGCCAATTGGAAGTTTTACCACAACCTCTAATCACTAATACTCTTTATCAGGAAGGCATAGGCTAAACGGTACCTACATGAAACCACTGAAATAGGTTTTATTGTGATCCATTGCTTTATCAAAGGTATTCTGTTTAAAAAAAAAAAAAAAAAAAAAAAAAAAAGACAAATATGTAAAAGTTCTCAGAACAAATATTGGAGTGAATACTTATGGATGATTTATAATAGTTAGCCTTGACAACAAGCATTTCTCCTATTCCCATTCACGGAGCTTCACATCCAATTTATATTGCAGTCAGGTAATGTGACTTGCCATCTGCCCACACAGGACAGACAAACATTTGTTTTCAAGCAGCTGTGCTGGTGGTAAGGTTATCACCCCTTCTCCTGTCCAATTTTTTGCTAAATGTTAGCAAAAACCAGACTGCTTGTCTGATTGCTCCCTAAGCAATTTAGTTAAAATGACCTCTGCGAACAAACACCTGCCACTTGATTTCTTTAAGCCGGGCAGTCCCTTTTGGACTGAAGCAAGCTAGGGAGTGTTCCCACAAGTTCCTGTGCTGACAGGTACACAGCAATAGCCTCCAGCTGCAGCACAGCATCAAGAAACCGAGGGCAGGCTGTGGTGAGCACCCTTATCCACCAGCAGGGTTCGACGTGGGAGACAGTATCTGTCCACGGCCAAAGTGAAAAGGTGTTTATAAGTGTGATCATGTCAAGGCATAACATTGCATTACACAGGAACAATTATTTCTTTCTCATTTCAGAATACTAGGTGCTGGAGTGAAACACATGTGTATTTCCAGGCATTATGGAACTGCAATTGTTTAAGGTGCATTTAGTGGTGTTTTTGTTTTTTTTTTTCGTTTCCCTGCCTCTTTGAGGAAAAAATCAATCACCAAGACGGAGCACTCTATTAAGTGACAAATTAAAGTAATTTTCTCTAAGTGTCAACTTTAAAACTGGAAGAAATCTCTCAGTAAGTCCCACCTGTGTCTACACAGAGGAGGTTATAAGTCCTGCAGAGCACATTTCTCATTTTCATTTTAAATCAACAGTCTCAGCCTTTGCTGTCATTTTATTCCAACAAGTGACAAAGGAGGGCTTTACTTTTTTGGATGTAGATTTTTTTAAGTTAGTTCATTTCAAAATGGACATTCAGAGAAAGATATTAAAAGTGTCCCTGTCTGCATTAAAGGAAACCGGTTTAATTAATGAGACTTCAACTACAATTCCTTTGTCCCAAGACCTTGCTGCATTTTAAAATGTCGTAAGACTGACTGTTAGCTATAAGATGAGGAGATTCATGCCATCCTGGGAGAACTCACAATGCATATGGTCTTTTCTGCAGAGTAAGAAAGTGGCACCTTTCAGGACTTGGTGTTTGATTCTGCTGCAGGAGATACATATCCAGTCTGGTCAGAGCATCTCCAGCCTGAATTACAGCTCCAGTGGAAATCTGGAGAAGTTCTGCCTTACTGTGCTGTCCCAGTCTTTGCTTTCTGCCGCCAGCACCTCCCATGGTACAAGTGTCTGACCCCAAACACTGTGCATAGCTTGAAGACCTCTGCTAGGCTGGTCCCACTAGACTTTTGAAAATTCATTTTAGTGGTTTTCTGCCATAACAATAATAAATATGCACTTTTTAGACTCTTCAGGGTATTTTTTATGCTAGCTATGCAACTATTCTACAGTTGCAAACTACTTTTCAAAATAGGAGCCTGCTTTCTTCTGTGTCTAGGGGAGAAAGGATGTCATGCAACAGTATTGGAGCCTTGGATCTTAACTAGATGTAATGTCCAGACAGAGATGGCAAAATGAAGTCAGTACTATTAACTGGAAAAAAATATTCTGAGTGGAAAAGATGTTATCAAAATCATACCAATGATATATTGGTCCAATATATTATTATAACCTTAAACATTTCATTAATTGACTTCAAATATTTGAGTAGTTATTCTCCCTAGTCAGCCTAAAGTTTTCCTTTTTGAAAAGCAGAAATAGTCTCTGTCTAGACTGAAAGACCTCAGCTCTGAAGCACTTTCATGAAATCTAGGTAGCTGGTGTCCTATGTCCCTACTAGGCAGTAGAGCAGTTTATAAAATTTGTTACCCATTTTTATTACCTGTGTTCATACAGGGATCCAGATCTATTAATTTCTAGTTCCCAACCAAAAAAAAGAATTATTCCAAAGTCTTTCTCGTAGCCCTTATTTTTAAAATTATGAAAATGAAGCTTCTTCTCATGGGAGAGAAAGCCTAACACTCTTGGCTGTTGTCCTTCTAAACCCGATATAATTAAGTCCCAGGAAAGCTCCTTCTCAACAGCAGAGGGCTTGATTTTAATGAATAATGCTTTCTCTTTAAAGGCTGATATGTGTCTGCAATAGAGGTCTTGGCTCTATAAAATGTGGCCTTGGAGAGCAGAACCCACTTGAACCAGAACCTCACCACATGCTGTAGCTGGATGATGCTTTGGTATAACAAGGGCAACCTGTGGAAACACGTTCCCTTTGTACTTCTCTAGCAATTTTCCCCTTTTCCGCAGTAAATACTGTGACAGACAGACACCACAATGCTCAGAGCCAGTAGAGCTTGTGAAGTAGTTACACAAGCTGCTCCAGACAGAGCCAGCAGTCTGCCACAACCATGACCTTAAATAGCTTTTCTTTCCATGCCAATTCAAGCCGTGGTTTGACTGTACAGCAAATCTGGCTTCAGGGATACTCACACAGGAGCAGAAATGCTGTGGCCACATAATGCAAAGCACTAATCCTGTATAAATTCACTCTGCTAACTCAAATCTGCTGAAACAATATCAAGAGGTTATGTTCATGCAGGCTTGTATTCATACTGTACTTGTATTCACACCACATCATGCTCCTGAAACAGGGATCATCAGTCCTGCCAGAGCCAGCAGGAAGCCAGCATAGACCCATGGCATGTGCATGGACTATCTGGATAGAAATGCAGCCATTCACCTGTGCCAAACACACTTCTAGTTCATAGTACTGTGTCATTCTACAGTGTCTCAACCAGCACTACAGGTCATGGGGGCTCAGCTTCGTTCCTCCCCAGTCTGGAAACCCTGATAGAAGAGATAGACATTCTTATCCTTCCCCTTCCCTTCCTTTCTTTTCCTTTCTTCTCCTCTTCCCTCCCCTCCCCTCCTTCTCCTCTTTCTCATTTCAATTTGCACTTGTTTCTGTCTGCCTGTATTTATTTATTTAACACAAGCCCCTCTTTCCCCATGAGATGGTCAGGCACTGCTGTCTCTCTGACCACCAGTAAGTAAGAAAAATCAAACTCTTCTGATTATTTTCACTTGTATTGAAACATAGACCTGAGGAATCACTGTAATGGTATAGTAGCTGCAGGGCATTTACAAATATTTAAAGATTTATCACTTACACAGAGACACTTAAGTGATAGTAACCATCAAGGACATAGATCAGTGCTTTCACTTTGGCAAAAACACTGTCTTACAATCAGAATAACATTAGCATAATTTCTCGAAGAAATAAACCTACTAGCACTAATCAAAGAAAAAAAAGCCCAAGCCCTAAACAAATCATAAGATATGCATAGTTCTTCAGATGCAAGTCTTTGTACAATAAAAAAAACCCTGGAGCAGTGATATTGAAAACATAACTCTGCACCTAAAGGCTTTTTATTCCTGATGAATTATTTAATCACAGAGAAAATAATGATCTGAGCAGGGTTCAGCAGATCTTCTTGTCCTCTTTAAGGGTCATGCAGTCTTTCCCTGTTAGGGGGCATTGGTATTTTTCTCTCTGCTGCCACTGCCCCTTCTGGCTCACTCCCTTGTTGGAGGAAACACATCTCAAATGTGATTGAGAAGAAAAGTTTCTCAGTACGTCTTGGAATGAAAAGTTCAGTAGTGTGGATTAGGAAGACACAGTCATGTCCCTTCTCATCACACAGATATGTATCCCACTGGTAAGTCCAGCTGCATAATACTGATTTTCACTCTTGATTTCAGAAGAAGAAGGGAGCAAATTCTGTTGTAGCACTCTGGAAACATTTTCCACCATCAAAACACTAAAAACCTGTTTTGATGACAGACTTGGGTCCAGTCGCATTAATATTTCTCCACACAGACCATTCCCCTGAATAAATATTAACTTTTCTGCTCAAGCATCAACCAATTATTCACATAAGCCTCATTCCAAACATAATGACACTGGCAAAAAAAAAAAAAAAAAAGATAAAACACAAACCAAGTATTTTCAAATCCAACCTGGATTTTTTGTGTTCTTTATGGGATGATTTGCTGTGGTGTGTTACATTACTGTAGTACCATTACTTGTTATATTATTACGTTTGGAACAGACTGTCAGCAGCAGATGGACTATTACTGATATGCAAGTAGGTGAGATACAGTGGCTGTGCAAATTAAATCATTGTTTGCAGATCTCTGGGCTGCTTTCTCCTCGGTAGAGGGCCATAACTAAGTGGTAGGAATTCCTCAGTATTAAATCATCACTGATTTTTTATAATACAATATAAAAAGTAATGCAAACAAGAATCACTGGTGAATCAAGGTTGTGAAATCCATTTCTATGCATCATTAGTGTACGTATTTACAATAAGATAAAAGATGCACACGGATTTAGCAGTGAAACTCCCATAGGGGAGGCATATGTGGAATAAATCTATGTACATCTTACTGCAAATTTACTTAAGTTTTAAGTGTTAGGGTAACTTTATGGCTTAAATTTACATGTAGAGTTTTAATGGCTAGATCTGGCAGATTTTAAAGCTTTAAATTAGGCAGGAGTATATTTTTTTGTCTCAAACATGCAGCCTAAATAGCATTTCCCTGTACAGCTGGCTTATTAACGAAACTATGCAAAACAAAGCCAATTACGAGTCTTTTTCTTCCCTAATGTCAGCTGCAATGGGGTCCTCTGGCCATATCCAGTCTGTAACAAGGAAGAGATGGGATCAGCCTGTGAACAAACAGCATCCTCACAGATGGTAAGCAAAGCAGCAGCACCCGAGCAGGCTGTGCACACATCGTGTGTTTGCTAAGATGGGGTACCCAAGCAGAATGTACAAGCAGCCCCTGCTGAATTCAGTCACCTATAGGGAAGGGAAGGCAGCTCAGTGGCCTGGCTCAGGATTAATTATTAGTATTTATAAATTGCCATCACACACACTCATACACCAAGGGAAAGGTGCTGGTTCGTAGAAGTGTCTCTAAATTCCTGCTGTCTCTTCCTCCTTCTTTTTTTGTCTTCTAGAATAAATCCTGAATAAGTTTCATAGAGATTATGCCTTCATGGCAACTTAGCTTGCCATCTGCCCTTCTCTCTGCATCGTTCAAAATTTGAATCCCGAGGTGTAAACAAAGAAAGCTGGGTAGAGGGTCCCAGTGGATCGTGGGATGCAGGGATGAATAGACATGCAGGCAGCACAGACACAAACATTGAAGCCTGAGCATCCCTCTTCATGTCAGAAAGTTGTGGAAGTGGCTCGTCACTGGTAATGCTTTCACTGCTCGTCTGGGTGTGAGCACCACATCATGATGATGCAGAAGGCGGGTGCAGCTGGGAGGAGACCATCACCCTCTCTTTTGTCTCAGTCAAGAAACAGCCCAGCTGTGAAATGCAGCACTGCATGCCTGATTGCCCAGGAGAAGGATGCAGCCCTGGGAGTCCAGCACAGCCAGCAGCAGTGGCCTTGAATCCTGGCTTGGGGGTCCAGGGTGGAGAGCCCTGAAAAGTGTGCACAGGCATGTTGAGCAGTGAGTCACAAGAACTTTGTTTTGTCTCCTCTAACGGGCAGAGATGATCTGCAGGGCCTCTGCCTCCCACTCTGACCTCTAACTGAGTCAGAAAGCTGATTCTATCGGCCTCTTGCAAGCTGCATCATGGGGGAGTGATGACAGCCATCTTCGTGATAGTTGAATTCTTCTCACAGCCATGGTAACGACACTCCTAACTAAGGGACACAAAAAATGAGCAGTCTCCTCCTCCCTCACTTTCATATGCACACGTACACTCACACACACATAGACAGAGAAAACCCAAAAATGAATGATGCAGCACTCCTCCTGACCAGAAGGATATACCAGCTCTGGGGAGTGAGGATGTACACGTAGGCCACCTCCAACCTTCTCCCTGCCACAGTGTCTGCAGGGCTTCCCAGAGCCACGTGGCAGCAGGACTGTACCAGCAGAACTGCATTTCCACAGACACACTAGACCGAGTTTTGCCAATAAGGGTGCACCAAACTGTAAAATTTAGCATCTTTGCCTCTGTAATTGCCTGTTGCTTCACCTGCGAGGTGCTCAGTCAGAGCCTGTCTGGGAAGTGACTGTAGTGCGTCATCACTGAGGGGGTTGAGGTTTTTTATTTTAGCTTCCAGACAAGGAGAATTACTTCTGTGCCAACCAAAGTGAACCAGGCTCAGTTTTTTCTTATCCCTCTGGATTACAGAGTTGATCAGATCCTACAGAGGATTTAAAAAGTGTTTACTTTTTCCTTTCTAGTTGACATTTTTTAGTATTGTTTCTACCATAACACAGCCAGGCTCTGTCCCTACTGTAATGTGCTGCACTAGATGACACCACAAACTACTTCATCCAGTGCAAACTCCATGAACTGAGACGTTCTCAGGTACTGAAACTTCTGTACCCTCACACAGAAATGCAACAAAGCCCACACATGCTGCAGTTTTCTGCTTTCTTCACTTCAGTCCCACATAATCGTCACACTAATTTAAACCTCTAACAGCCCACACTGAACTCAGGTCATGCTTTGCTTTTAGCCAATTCCAGACATCAAATTCTCTTTTCCCATTTTGATCTTCCTCACATATACCTTGTCCCTTCCTAGGGTGAATAATTAATTTGACCAGCAGGCTCCTGCCTGTTTATGCCGTACATCCCATTTGAAGTTAATTAGCCGTGTTAAAGTTTTCAAGCTAAAAATAAAACATCCCCAAAGATGCTATCTCTACCCTTAAAAACACTATTTGTGCTGGCATGCACAAATTCTCCTTTTTTTATCATGAGTAGCCAGCGGGCTCATTTCCTCTCTCACAGTTTTCACCTCCCTCTGAATTTGCATCGCTGCAGGAGCCCAGG
This sequence comes from Myiozetetes cayanensis, assembly GCF_022539395.1. NCBI lineage: Eukaryota > Metazoa > Chordata > Aves > Passeriformes > Tyrannidae > Myiozetetes > Myiozetetes cayanensis. The sequence goes on along the minus strand of NW_026087742.1, from coordinate 110,221,738 downwards.
GGCTGTTTAACACACCACAGCTCCCCTTAGCCAGGACCTTGTTGTGGCAGAGCACAGAACACCCACTCATCTCCAGCAAGTTCTTATTCCAATGAAGCCACGTGGGAAAGTGATTTCCTGGAGGATGATGTAACTTGGTGCTGCAGTGTCAGTTTTGCAGTAAAAGCAATCCCTTTCTGACAATAATTGAGGGGTTTTTTCTCCCTATTAAAAAAAAAAAAAAAAGGAAAAAGAAAAAGAAACACCAAAACTGTTATTTTGAACTGTTGCAAAAATAAAACTCTCCTCCTAAGTTTCTCACATTTAAAAAGAACTCTGAACAGCTCTTTTACTCTGAAAAATGGTTCATTTTCTATGAAGGTGAAAATATTATCAATAATGTAATATGCTACCATTCAAAACCTACAGTATCCAGCATTTCAACACTGACTATTATGATATCTGGAGATCCTAAGACATGTACTCAATTCTAAGGGGAAAACTGGGGAAAAAATTTGCAGTTTTTCCACATAAATTAAAACTAACTTGTGGATGAAACTTGAACAACTTGAGGTTCTCGCCTTAGTCTTATGAATATGGGTAGGATTTTTCAAATTGTAGATGATATCTACTGTATGAAAGGCCATTCTGCCTCAGGCAAAAAGTCTACTTAGTCCTGTTTCCAATAGCTGCTTTTCCCAAGGGAAGCATAGGAACAGGACAAGGACATGTGATATTCTCCTCTCCTATTCTTCCACTCTCCAACTGTTTTCAAGCAGAGACAGTTGCCATGCTGGAAGTGCTTTCTGTTTAATTAGTAACAGACAGTGAATTTATTTCATGTGTATTTGTCCAGTCTTGCATTGAACCCATGTCAGCCTTCAAAATCTCTTGTCAAGTTATCCCCAACAAATAGAAAAGCTGACTATATATTTTTCTTTTTTCTTTTTTGACCTGTTTATTTGTTCAATTATTTTAAGGAACGTTGGGATCCAGTAAGAGAGATTCACGGTCAGGGCTTCAAGGACACCATATACTGTGAGAGTTGGAAACATTAGAAAATAGAGGATGAACCTTTTACATCAAAGCATAAGCCAACTACTGACCAGTCAAGTTTAGAAAGAAACTGGACTTGCAATTTATTCCATAACCCTCTACTGACTTGTCTCTTGCAGTTTTGTTTGAGGCATTTGCTGCTGGTCATCATCAGAGGGAGGCGCTCAGATTACATGGACCTTAAACAGTAAAGTTTCTGTGTTCACGTTCCAACAGTTTGTTTTACTTATTAATTAAGTGAAAAAAATATGCAGATTTGACAAATGGTTGTTTCCCTTCCAGAACTAAACTTCTGCCACTCAGACAAGCAAGTGCTTTTATCTATTGAGTTAAAGCATGTTACTCCACTTGCTAATCTGTGGCAGGGAAGTGCACATACCTTCCCATACTTGCTCCTATGTCTGTGTGTTTCTGAGCTTTCTCCAACCCTGATGGTTGTTCTGGAAGAAAAGAAGCCCTGATAAATCATTTTTAAACACCAGTATCCTTTTTGGCTCCCTTTTTCTCCCACCTCTATCTCTTTTTTTGCTACTTTGGAACCAGGAACTGCCCAAAGGCAGCTGGGGCTGGGGTAAGTCTTTGACCTTTCTTCTGCAGGTGCACATCAAAATGATTCCTGCTCCAAAAGTCAAAACTTATCTCTCAACCTTACTGTGTAACAGTAAGTACTAATCTGACTATGTAATAGTCTTACTATGGGACTAATTTAAACATGCCATTGGAAACACTTGGAAAACACTTAGGGTAAATCACAGGATAAATGCCTGTACCCTGTATTTTCTGAGTGGTCTGACAACTATCTGCCTGACTCTACGTGGAGCAGCATACTCACAGAGTGGATTTTCAGGCACAGGTTTTCACTGTGGATGGCCACAGATAAAGGTAGTCACAGTGGGACCTCCGGGGCAAAATGTTTTGAGGTCCCACAACTCAGCCAGAGACCAACTGAAGGGGCAGAAGCTCCTCAATCACTGGGTTTCAGGAGGTGGGCATTAAAAACGTAGAAGGCATCAAAAATGAAGATGTTTTAACAGATCTGCTACTTAATTATCTCTAAATTGGCAGTATTAAAACTCATCCGCTCCACCAGGTTGCTGTAAAGGTTAATCAGTGTCATTATTAAAGTGCTTTAAAAAGGTAATTAATCAGCATTTTTATTTTTAGAGCCTAAGCCAACCATTAAAAGAAATTTCAAAGATACATCTCATTTTACTGGCACTTGCCTACCATTTATTCTTTGTGAATATCCATTTCTCAGGACTCCTGCTTTTTTTTTTTTACCTAGATCAGAAATACTCAGTTAATGCATGCCCTATCTTAATAATTACAATTCTTTGTCATTTAACACATTAAGTATCTGCCAAACTCTCTCCCAGGCTTACTCTAAGTGCAATTGAATTCAAATTGAAGCAGTGACCACACTAAAACACTTTTATTTGGAACAATTTCTCTTCCCTTTTCACAAGAGTGAGTGAGTGAGCAATAGCCAGAGAGATCCCTGAGCTGGGAGAAAAATCACAATTTCTGTCCTTTTGGAAAATTCCAATATTTTGCTGTTTGTTTGGGGTTTTTTTTAATTACCTATCAAAGGAAGGGGTGAGTAAGAGAACTTTCTGTGAGACAAAAATGCTCCTAAATTCTACCAGAATTTCAGAGAGCTCAGGTGAATTATTCAGTTTTTGAGAAACATCACATGGTGTGATATTAGGAGGGAGACAGGGGTCTCAAGGAAGTTGTAGTACATCCATAAGGAAAGCTGGGAACATGAATCACATCTCCTTTGAGGCACCTGGACTTCGGTGCTGAGCACAAAGCAAAATGGCTCCCTTTTCTCAAAAAGAAAGAAAGTAAATACTGTGATTTGGTATGAACAGCAATGTAGTATTTCACTTTGATGGCTTAAAGAAAGAGTAAATGTTTTGCTCTAAGCACAAAATTCCCTTTGGACACTTTCACATTTCTGTAAAATCTTTTTTTCCGACAGCAAAAGGACAAACATTTAATGGAAAATCCGCAATCAATCTAACGAGAAGTTTTAGTAGCTACCAGCACAGAGCTACACAGGAGAGTCTCCTGGCAGCATTCAAGAATTTTAGCCCTTAACCCTTAATCTTATTCTCCAGGGTGTTTTCAACTGAAAGTTATTGTTTAGGAAAAACTTCTGTTTTCATAGGTATCCATTCTTCCTGGCACAGCTGAGTGCTGAGAAGTGAAACTGTGCAGAATCTTTGCAGAACAGGAAACAGCAAAAGCTACAGACTTGAAGTTGTCCTTTCTTAAAAAGAGCTCTGGGTTTGACCTATGGATGTACTGTGGAGCTCACTCAGCAACAGGAAGATTTCAGCTGTAGCAAAAAACATTGATTTTGGTAAGTAACTGAAAATTAATTGACAATTACAAAACTTATTGACTTTTTAATATAAATTTTAGGGATGTTTCAAAACCATCAAACAGAGATACGAACATTTCTTTTCAAGCATGCCAGACCTGAGATTGCCACGATGTCTCAGAGGAGCTGTGCACTCAGGACTTTGCCCTCATTCAATTCTGTGGGTCAGGGGCTGGGGCTGGGCTGGGTTTCCTTCAGTCTATGAGATACCAACCTTTTGGAGATGCAGCAAAGTGAGTTGACAATTACTGATTTTGGAAAGGCTTGATGAGAGATAAACTGGCATCACAGCTCTGAGGGTATGATGAGCACCCTGTAATTCCCAAAGTCATTACAACAATCTGTTTTCTGGGTTTGGGTTGAAATTCTCATTTTGAAATATGAATTTCCAGGCATATTTCTCTATTAATTCTTCACAAAGAAATGGTGTTTGCAAGAAGATCTGTATTATTTAAAAAAAAAAAAACAACTATTTACTGTAGGAAAGTTTTATAAAAGGAAGATGTTCAACCAGTCCTTGTTTTGATATGACAATAATTTCACTGTGCTTAGTGTTAACAGCCTTCAGACTGGTGCCTTCACTGTGCCAACCTGAGCTATTCCAGGTAAATAGATAACATTCAGTGACAACAGTGAAAAGGATGGAACGAGTTATGACATCTTTCCTTGGAGGAGATGAGTGTGGGTGTTTATTAGCAGTCTGTGAGTGAATTCAGTAATGATACACTCTGTTTGCTATTAGCAGAACTCAGATGGGGGCCGCTCAGGCTGCTCCAGCTCCCAGCATGAGCAATTCCCGCACGGAGCTGTGCGAGGGAGGCAATGGCCCACATGGGTCGAGGGGGCATCTCCCCACGGGGGAGGAAGACACAGAGAAAGAGCTTGGCAGGGACACGGGATCTCAGAGCAGGGAAAAGGTGGCAGAGCATGAAATAGGAGCACAAAAGAGCAACCCTCACTCTCAAAGTCTCAGACTTGCCAGACCTGTGCAATAACCGATCGCTCGCCTGCTCCCATTTGTTTTCCTTAGAGGTGACTGAGAACATAAGCAGAGGTGAAGGTCAGCACTTAGGTATAAACAATCCCTGCCCTCCAGGTCTCAGAGGGTAAGAGGCCAGACACATCAGTCGTGTGAAGAGAAGCTGTTCCTTTAGAGACCACGAAGATGCACCAATTCACACCGCTTGATTTCCTGAACACCAATTTCTTGCAGGAGAACACCTTAAGTCTGATTCCTCACAGGCTGAGGGAAGAGAAACTTGTACCTTGTTCACAGGGCAGTAAGGGTAGCCCTGTTAACTTTCATTTAAGCTTGATCAGAAGTGCTGCTAAATGTCTTTCCAAACAGCCAGATGAAACAGAGTCTCTGCTAAGCCCGTCTTCTAAGCTCTCTAAAATCAGCAATGTTTAACATGGCTAAAGGAGCAGTATTCAGGCAGACCTGAAATCTCTCCACTTAAACTCTGCTGCAGAGACTGGACATCCCTCCAGCTGCCTGTCTGGGTCCTGTTGTATCATTTCTCCTCCATATTGCTTTATTTTAATTTTTTTGGTTTCCACTTTCTCACTCCTCCAAACTGAAATCACTGAGCCCTCTGGGTTTTGGCAGAGTTAGCAACATCAGGTGAGAGTCTCTAAACATCTATTCCCACGCACCTTAACTGAGTGACTGTTCATGACACTCACTTCCCCAGTGGCTTCCCTCTTTAGATTTTTTCAGATTTTTTTTCCTGTTAAGGATTGCAAGGCAGTGTTCAGATATGAATCCTGTCCAACAGGGTCTGGGGAGGAGGGGTGATTTAGCACAATTCTGCCTGCAAGCAAGGACATAAATATGATTAAAATAGAGTTCAACTATCTCAACATAATGTCCTACAGTTCCTGTTTACAGTGGTTCCCAGTAGGAAACTATCCCACTTCTTGACAGATTTTGACTGAGTAATATCACCTGCAAAGGAGAGACCTGGGACTTTGGGGGGCCAGGGCAGAGGGATAGGGACTGAGCCAGATGGGCAGGCTGACTACACCACTACCCACCCTTACACCTGCCTTGAAAAAAGCAGTCCAGACCCGTGAAATACACTGTGAAAACTTGACTACTCTCTTTGTTTGGTTGGATTTTTTTCTGTTGTTGTTGTTTTTTATTTTGTGGGGTTTTTTTTAATAATGGAAAATAAAAATATTTTAGAAATTAGTATTACCTCCTGTAAGAGGAGCAAATTAAAGCTGAGACCCAAGCTGCATCACCCTTCCTCTGTCACGCACCTTCAGTGCTCCCCTCAGGGACAGGGCAGCAGCCACGGATGGAGCCTAGCATGGAATGCCAGCCTTTATCTCTGTCTCCAGCCTTCCATTTTGCCATTGTGCAAGTCCACAGCTGAAGTGACACGTGTTTTACTCACTGCCTTCTTTTGCTTAGCACACAACCATTTTCTAAGGACCATCTAAGGACAAGTGTCATATTTCTCCACTTTGTGACTCCATTCTTGGACTTATCATAGATTTTTTTTTTTTTTAAGCTGGGGATGAACAGCTGCCCTCTAGTAACACCAGCCCCATGCCAGAGTATCTCCAGCACTCATTCCTCCTCACTACTGACCCTTCTCAAATGTTTCAGGGAAGTACTAGTTTGCACAACCCTCTCCTCTCTCCTGCTCCCCACTTGATAACTAGGCTACCTCAGCACAACAGAGCTTTAAGACGCTCAAGTGGGAAGCAACTGATACGTCTGCCCTGCATTTAACTGGCAGGGTGCAGGAGCAAGTGTTTGTCACAGCTTTTGTAATCTCATGGTTCCCTCCCCAGCAACCTGCCCACAGCCAGCAGACAACCTCTGAACAGCCCTCCCTAACACTTTTATATTGATCCTACAACATATTGAATTTCACCAAGTCCAAATTCAGACTTTAAAAAACCCTCAAACTTAGATATTTGCTGCCAAAATCTCATTCTGATTATCTTGTTTGCATAAGATTTTCACCTCTATTGGCAAGTGAACTGGGCTGATTAGCACACCTGGAAGCAGAGTCATCACCAGGCTTAGCTGACCGTATCAACTTGAAGCACTTGCTTTCTTTTCAGGTTCTTTCCCTTAAAACATAAAATCCTGCTTCCAACATCAACATCCCTGTTGCTGCAGTTGGTCCCAGAGCCTCCTTTTCCAGCTGGAGAGCTGATGTTTCCTGGAGCACAGCGCTGTGCACACTCCAGCTTGCTCGTTACAATTTACAGTTTCCTCTTCCGCTGCCCTGGGCCACTGCACAATATAAACAATAGCTGTGTCTTGAAAACCATCCAAAACAAATGGGTCTCGCTGCCTGTGCTGCTCTCAGATCTGTAAAGAGAGTTTACTGTGTGCACAGTTGGTTTAATCCTGTGAATAGTCTGGAAAGTATGATATAATGCTCATTTCTTAGTGATCAGTCCTTTGTCAGAGTCCTGCTACAGAGAACTTACCCCCAGATTATTCTTTGCTCTCTGTAGCCTACTGGATAGCTGAGATGTATTTCTAGAGCTTCTTTCTTTTCTTTTTTTATTTTCCTCCACAGCAAAATTAACCATCTGTAGCTAGGAAAGATGTAAAAAAAGAAAAAAAAAAAAAAAGGAAAAGCAAATAATCCCCCTCCATCATTATGAGCTGGCAATGCAGTGGTAATAAGCAGCTAGAGCTGGAGTCAATATTTGCCAATACTCTGAACATTCAGAGACATGCTGTGCACCTGGGATTTTCACTAATGTTTCCTGGATACTCAGATTTTTCTTTTTGCCTCCAGCACAGTTTCCTGCTGTCTGAGTAAACTCCTCAGAGATGCTGTTTTTGCAATCTCCTGTGTTTTACAATTCGATGGCAGTTTATCACTCCTTTGAGTAATCCACAGCGGAATATACTGCAATCTTCTGCTACAGGGTTGTCAGGTGTGGGATTTTCCCTCCAAATCAGAGCATCTGGTTTGCTGCCCTTGCTATGACAGAACCTCAGGTCAGAGTGGAAGGATCTCAGCAAGAGATTAATGCCTCCATGGAAGGTTAGGCTGTAATTCAAAGGAGTTGACCTGAGAGGATAATCTGAAAAAAGAGTCAACTCAGGTTAAAGACTTACATTTTTTTTCTCAAATCACTCTAGGTCACATATAGTCAACAAGATTTATTTTGAGGTTGTCACCTGGGGTTCTCTCCTTCTCATCTGTTTTCTACTGATGAGACAGACCCCTTTGTACAGGAAGCAGACTACATATGAAACCCTAAAGGCATGTCTTTTCAATGTGTGTTATTACATTTTGTTGTATTTCCATCATTCTGCTCTACAAGGTTGCCTTATTCCTCTATAAAAGATCTTGATCTATCTCTGTATCAACAAAGCCTCCTGATTTCCTCAACAAATATCCATTCTTTTGTGCCAAGGGAATCTATACAAGACATGGAAATTTGCTTCCCAAAAAACAGTCCTTGAGGACTCCCCCAGCCCAAAAGTTTTCAAAAATTTATTTGATCGATAAAGGAAATTCCCACTGGGACTACCATACAGCATCAAAATGCAAGGGATATGGGATTAATTATTCTGACTATTATAACTGAAAAAGTTGAGTATCAGTCACAAGAGCAGCCTTTGAACACTGGAGCAATAATCCCATTCAGTCTGGATGATTCTCCTTTCATTAAAAGACTGTTATATGCCTTCCAGTACCTGCTTTATTCCCTTACAAGCGTTGCACATACCCTTCAGCATAACTAGTAACTTCTGTGGTACCATATTTTTAAAAAAAAGACAAATCAGATCCACTTCTTTTGTTGTCTAGAAAAGCAGTTATTTGACCAAAAAATATGTGAGGCAAGCCGGGTGTGAAAATTATTTTTGATGTAACCAAATTGTATTTCATCATTTTATCTTCATGTGTTTAACTATTGCCCAGGTGGGCAAGAAGGCCAATGGCAACTGGCTTGGGTCAGCAATAGTGTGGGCAGCAGGACCAGGGCAGTGATTGTTCCACTGTACTGTGTCCAGTTCTGGGCCCCTGAGTTCAGGAGGGACATTTAGAGGGGCTGGAGCATGTCCAGAGAAGGGCAATGGATCTGGGGAAGGGTCCAGAGCACAAGCCTGTTGAGGAGCAGTTGCCAAGCATTGGAAAGTGCCCAGGGAAGTGTTGGAGTCACCATCCCTGGACATATTTAAAAGATGTGTAGATGTGACACTAAGGGACATAGTTTAGGGTGGACTCAGTAGTGCTGGGTTAATGATTGGACTCTATGATGTTAAAGGTCCTTTCTAACCTAAATTATTCTATGATTCTATTCTTTCTTTTAAAACTTGTTCTCCAATATTTTATGCCACTGGATTCAGACTAATGGGTCTGTAGTTGATTAAAGTCACTTTTTCCCCTTCTGGTAGTGTAGACATTGTGGTAGTACATTTATTATTTCCTAGTTATATGACAAAAGCTTTCAACTTACTAGTTTCATTTAAGAATGTCTTCAGCTCCCATGTGTAAGATGAACGATGGTCAGGCCATTTGATCCATCTGCATTAACCTCCACAAGTTTTAACTCCACTTTGCAATCAGCAAAGTTTTATTTTCTTACACTTCACTCCACTAACCAGCATCTGTTTGCAGACTTACTGAAACAGAAACCATTTTCTTTCTGAAATATGAGGTATTTGTTTAGGTAACTGTAACATCCTCCTGGGGAAATGGTCCCATTCGTTTTTCCCTTAATTGGTTTTCATAATTGCAGATGCTGTTTGGCTATTGCAATACTTCATGATCACTGAGTTGTAGTTTTCTTTGTTGATCATTCCTTTTCTCTATTCTTGCAGGTTTGGGTTTTTCCTACAGATTTTTTTCTGTGAAAATCCAGCCATGAGCTTTCAAGAACTGATCTTTATTTTCCCTTGCTTTGCATGCAAGTTCCAAAAATATTTTTCCACTCTTGCAAACGGAAGACTACAATGAAGTAGAGGTGTTTCCAAAGGGTTTCTGCAAGGACTGGTCCCTGGACTTCAGTAGTTTTTTCAATCTGGATAGAAAGAACAACTTGTGATGACCCCATCCTTAAGGGGAAGGAAGCACCTTAACGTCAATATATGAAGATCACAGGAAAGTAAACAGATAGTAAAAAAGGAAGAGGAAATAACCTGATAGAATCATGTGATTCTTAGACACATTAGCAGAATAAATGTAAGGATTTTGTATTAAAGTTGTATTTGGCACTGATGAAACTGCTGCTGAACCCAGTTGTGCTAAAGAATATAATGGAAGTAGATGCGTGTGAAAAAATCTGATAACTTCAAGAATGATACAGGACTGGAAGGTTTTCCTTTTTGTGATGATTGATTTAGGGTAGAGCCAACCTGTGGGACACACATAGCTTCAGTATCTGAGAGGAATGCAGAGCCACAGCTGTGAGGTTTTGGCATACCAATGTCTGCTGGTGCAACAGGGTATGATGGAGAACGGGTCTGAACCCAGGAAAACACCTTGTGTCTTTCTTCTTTCTACTTTGTCTTGCTTTTTCAAGTTTTAATGCACTTTTGCCTCTGTCCTTCTCTGCAGTTATCTCCCTTTCCAGAGAAGAATCATTTCCTCTGTCTGATCTCCAGAGGATCTCTGTCCATCCAGGTAGATGCCTCTGCTGACCATAATGTATCTCACTTGATGCCACTGCAGCCTCCCGTAGGGAGGGATAATTCACCCTCTGGAACTTCTTACAGGCTTTGGTAGTTCAGATTCTCACCTTTTCAAAACCAGAAAAGAGTGTCAGCCTCTAGTAGCAATCTTTGAAAAGGCAGAGGTCCTCCAAGGATTCTGTGTGCACCGGGATTTTCAGTGTTCTGAGATGCTACGAGACAGCTCCATTGATCATCACATAGCCCATTAAATCATTTATTGTTGAAGTCTCTCTACAAAATCCCTTTTAAAAAACAGAGAGTATTTTGTATTATTTATTACGAAATCCTCTTCTGCCAACAGCGAGACTCACTTCATACAGAACTTCAATAATGGTAAACTAACTGATTTACTGCAAAGTAACTGATTTACTGGAATACCTCTTACATTTTTAATAGCTCTGTCTGTGTGCCTGCTGTTATTTGCACCCCGCAAAAGTGGTAAATTAAATACAGGACAGATGTTCTGAAAGCTGAAAAGGAACACTATAGTTTTAATGAACAGCTACCTGTCTGGGACCTTTGCTGGGAAAAAAAAAAAAAATCCTGTTTTTACACCACTTCTGATGAATAGGGTTTAACTAGGCTAGAAAGGATTATAGCTCCTACTGTTGTCATGGCCATTTTGAAAGGCAGACCTCTGACTGGTGATAAACAGGGATCTTTTCCAGCAGAACAAGGGTGCATCAAGACTCGGAGATTGATTTCGTTCTACCGAAGAGAATTCGTTTTGGACAGAAAATTTCTCACCTTTTTCAAGAAATAGCCATCTCAGATTTAATTATGTTTTTATGCTCTAATGCCCTAACAAGAGTAGTCAATTTTCTCTTCATAAAGGGGACACTTATTCCAGTGGATTGGAGTAAGAACATACTTACTCTTTTTGTAGCAGAGAACTGCTGACCATCTTCATTTACAGAATCACAGAAGAAATTAGGTTGGAAAGACCTCTGAGATCATCGAGTCCAACCTTATTCGAAGTAACTACAAAGCCTCAGAAGTTTAAATTTAAATAAGTCTATAGAAGAAAGTAGAGTGTCAATACTACATGGTACAAAGGTGCAACAGGTCAAATTCAACATAAGTGCCACTCCTCTGGAATCCATAGCTCAGTTATTTGGCTTGATGTACTGAAAGTGATGGGAATCAGCTGCAGATTGGTAGCAGGGACTACTCTTTATCATGGCTCACATATTCTGCACAGTGCAATGGAAGCAGTTAATGCTATCTGGTTCCTTGAAATTCAAGGCATTAAACCTTCAAATGTGCCAGATTTCAAATGTGTCCAGCAAGAATAAACAACAGATTGCTTCTACTGAGAGCTTGAACCACACTGAGCAATACATGAGGAACAGGTACCTCCCAGCCTCGTGGTAGTATTTAAACGGTCACACAATTGAATTTGGTGGGGTTTTTTCCCTCTCTTAATCCCCTGCAAATCTCATGGACACTGCTGCTCTAGAGACTTAAGAGTTCTGCACATAAAGCCCCATGAAAACAGCATCTCCTTAAACTGTTTTGTCTCAGCTGCATGCAGACCCTCTTTCTAACCCCGTTCAGTTCCACACGTGACACATGGATTTCAATGCAAGCAGCTTAATCTCGTTTTAGAAAGTAAGTCCAGGCAAGCATGGCAGAGAGCTGCCAGAATTGTGGGTACTCCTCTTTGCATTTTGATATAAGCCTGTTCCAATGACATGCAATTCCACATGAAGATTTTGCTTCACAGGGACACATACTACCATGCTATCGATGCAGAGAAGGTTTGTTGAAGCTGGCTTAATGCTACTCAGTAATCTACACTAGGAATTACATCCCTTTCTTGTAGCTGCCAAGTCCGTTCAGCTAATGAATAAGGAAGGAGAACAAAGGGGAGGATATTAGAGGGTTGGTTTGTTTACTATCTGACATAGAACTTGTAGTTAAGGGCTTTGTAAATAAAATTGATCAGGATCCCTTCCCCCAAGAGGTAAGAGCAGAGTTTTAGACAAGAAGGAAGACACCCATAATTATAGACAGGCAAGAAGAAATTTTTTACAATGAAGGTGGTGAAACAGTGGAACAGGCTGCCCAGAGAGGTGGTAGATGCCCCATCCCTGGAAACATTCAAGGCCAGGTTGGATGGGGTTCAGAGCAACCTGATCTAATTGCAGAGGCCCTTGTTTATTAGAAGGGGGTTGGACTATACAGCCTTTAAAGGTGCCTTCCAACCCAAACCATTCCATGAATCTCTGATTCTACAAAAGCAAAAAGAAACAGGCAGGGAACACCAGTCAATGCATCCACAGACGAGCCATCCCCAACCTTTCATTTAGCTCACAAAATGATAGCAAAACCCTTTTGCCTACCAGCACTCTGCGGGAATACCTTAATTACATATGAACGTGGGAATCGGGCCTCCATCCTTCCCACCAGCCTTCAAAAGAAATCAGCTTAATGTGGTTAACAACTCACACTTAAATACGAATGAATTGTAGCAAAATGCAAACCTGACAGTTCAATTATAAAGTATGTCAAGGCCTTCCAGAAGTCATTAGCCCCATAGCATTGAATAAGCTTACCAGAGGCGTGGCTGACTAATTGGCAACATGGCATTAATTTTTAAATGCCAAACAGCATCTTATTGATGTGGGTTGCTAAAAGGAAAAAGTACAGCATTCGGTAACTGGTACAACATGTATATAAAGGATTCATCTGTAACCTGAGAAAAAAACAAGATCCAAAGAGTTTTTACAGCTGCCTGGCAAAAATTACAACCTACAAAGTTATCAGGGCTAAAGCCTCCTTTTTGTCCCTAGTGAAGGACTGCTACCTGGCAACATGGTTGATAAAACTAAGATACTTTTAACTAGAAAAAAAAAAATATATATATATATTTATGTAAAATAGTCTTTCCAGATGCTGGAGAGACACCAAGGGAAGCTGAAACAAAGGAATGGGTCACTGATTTGGCTACCATGGAAATGTGGTTTTGCTGGGAGCTCTTTACTTCCACTCCTTCAATTGTGTTTATGATTTTATTTTCCTATGGAAGCATCTAACCTGAGCTTTCTGACATGTAGGGTGGTGCTGCTCCTCCCCCAGGGAGACCCTCCATGTACATCATCCAGATAAAAAAGACAAACACCTGGAGAAACAGAAGGGACATCACATCTCTAATACAAGGATAACACTGCTACTGTTGAAGTGTTTAACAGCAGGTCTTTCTAAGTGCTCTGTCTGTGTGTGGGGGTGTAATAAGTCATGAGAGAGCAGGGCAAAAATACAGGGAATTTCTCTACTGAAAATAATATAGGATGTCCAACAGCTATGAGCTACATCTGCACTTGCACTGGAGGGTTTCAGGGGAAGGTGTGGTGATGTCCCATGCTGGACAGGGGCTTCAAGTAGTTTCTCAGCTCATCTTCAATGACAGCATCCACACCTTCACAGCATCAGTATCGCCCAAATGCCTGGCCAGGAAGACGTAGTAGGAGAGGCTTTGTTCAGACAGCTGCAAGAAACGCTGATGGAAGAGTTGCCATTGTCATTGCAAGGCCACTGAATTACCTTTGGAAGGCTGAGACAGGCAGGGAAAGTTCCACAAGAGCTGGAAGGAAAAAAGTGGGTGTCGCAAGAAGGAGGATATGAGGAATGACAGTCTGGTCAGGCTTCCATCAGTCCCTGGGAATGTGATGGAACAAATAATCCATAATCCAGAAACATTACGAAAAATAAGATGATTGAAAGCACTCAGTATGGATAAAATCATGACTGGCCAACTTGATATCCCCAAGTGGCTCAGTGGATACGGGAAGAGCACTGGATATTGTGTATCTTGAGTTTAGTAAGGCTTTCAACATTGATTCCCAGAACATCCCCTTTCCAAATTGTTTAAGTGAGGACTAAGAAAGTGGACAAAGAGGTGGACTAAAAACTGGCCAAACTGCCAGGCTCAATGAGTTATAATCAGGGGAATGAAATCAACTGGAGGCAAGTCATTAGTGGGGTACCCCAGGGGTCTATAGTGGGACCAATACTGTTTATTATCTGCATTAATGGTCCAGACGATGGGAAGTAATGTTCCCTCAGCAAATTTGCAAACAAGTCAGTGGGTGGTGAGCAACTGTATTGTGTCTCAATGGTGTGTTTTTTCTTAAATTTTATTTTTCTCTTTATTATCTCCCTTTTCATCACAATTATTCATATTAGTAGCATTATATTTTACTTTATTTCATCTATTAAACTGTTCTTATCTCAAGCCACAGGTTTTTTCAGTTTTCCTTCCCATCCCATGGGGGTGGTCAGGGAGAGAGCTACCTACTAGTGTCTGGGTAGTACTCAGTTGGTTGCTGGGGTTTAACCACAACAGTGACACACAAGCCAGCAGAGAGACCAAACAGAATTCCAAGCTGCATTAGGCAGAGCATCATCAGCACGTTGAGGAAGGAAGGATCACCTCCCTCTGCTCATCTCTGGTGAGAAACATCTGGAGTTCTGGGTCCTGTGCTGAACTTCACAGTGAGAAAGAGAGAGGGACATGATGGAGCAAGTTCAGAGATGGGTCACAGAGATGATTAAGGACTTGGAGCATCTTCTACATGAGTACACACAGAGAGCTGGCACTGTTCAGCTCAGAGAAGAGGCTCAGGGTGGATCTTTTCTGTGTGCTCAGTGAATCAGAGGCAGCAAGCCCAAATTAGAATGAGGGAAATTCCATTTAAATATAAGAAAATACTTTCTTACTGTGAGTGTGCTCAGAAACTGGAGAAGATTGCCCAGGCAGGCTGTGGAGTGTCCATCCTTGGAGATATTCAAAACATGACTGGACACAGCTCCCAGCAGCCTGCTCTAGCTGACCCAGCTCTGAGCAAGGGGTTGGCCCAAGTCATCTCCAGAGGTGCCTTCCTGCCTCAGCAATCCTGTGACTGCAGAATTCCACTTAAGGAAGCTGAATCTCACTGTGTATTTGTACAGCAGTGAGCCTGGGTTTGGGTTAGGGGGAAGGCAGACACTTCTGGAGTCTGAAGAGCATAATTTCTACACTGATCTAACATTTAAATGGCCAAACTGTTTTCTTACAGCATCTTACCTCACATCACAGAAAGAGCTTGCTGTTCTAATAAAGCAAAGAACAGACAAGTATATGTATTTTGCTATGACAAAACATTTTTTTAGTATGCATTATTCATCAGTGTACATATACTTCTGTGTAAGAGTGATGGTAAATTAATTTCTCCAGTCAGCTGGACAGACACTAATCACTTAATTCATGTTCCTGTGGCAACACAGGAATTATTCTCATATTTTAAATTTTTAAAAAATTTAAATGTGAAGTATGAATACTCATCAGCTCATTTGAAGTACTTGTTTTATACTGTCATAACTGCAAATATTCATTCTTGTCAAAATAAGTTTCAATGATCATAACAGTAATTTCATCTTTCACTATTAAGATACTGAATTGTATTTTTAAATTAAACTCTGTTGATATAATTTGTTATCATGATATATATATATATATAAAAATCTTTCTTACACACTACTTCATAGCTTTGACTCCCAAATGTCTGATGAAAAGAAAGTTTCTATACATCTTTTGAAAGAAGAACTTAGATATTAAACACCTTGATAAGTTGCAGCCAGGCTCAGAACAGGATTAGCTTAAAAGATGGATTGTATCTATTAAAACTAAAGACTGGTTTGAATAGACACAAATATTTTTTCCCCTATTTCCTAACATATTTCTGGGGTGTTGGCTATGGATTTGTTTTGTTAAAAATCCTGTGATAAGGACAGCAATCATGATCCTCTGCTTCCAAAGACTCAAATGGAGGAAAGAGTTCAGAAAAAAGGTCCTGACTTAAATAACGTAAAGTGTTGGTTTTTTTAATAACAATGATCCTTTATGAAACCTCAGTTCCATGGTCTGGCATTTCTAATATAAATTATTTTGATCAACACATGCCAGAAAGAGCAAACACATGTGCAATGGAACTGACACTATGACTACAATGAGTAAAGATCCTTGAAATGAGACTTTTGTGAGGTGTGATCCCAAGCTCCCAAATCACTTCAGTAGGATTTTATACATTATGGAGAATGTATGATATTTTTTATTGCATATGCTGGGAATTTTTAGTATTGCATACAACAAAGCAAAATAAAAAACACAAACCTTTAAAATATTAATAACAACCTCATTTACTACAGTGTCAAAGACATATGAGAAATAAAAACGGAAACACCTGGTAAAAATGCATTAAAACACAGTGACTGAAAAGAACAAAACAAAACATAGCAAAGCAAAAAAGGAAATAAATAATAGATGAATTAGTGGTTCCTCCTGCATTGTTAAAAACACAACAGAGGATCAAATGACATTTAAAAAAACCCAGACATAAAAGCTTCTTTCTGGAAGAAGTGTCAACATTCTCAGAACCCATCTTTAATACAGCAAAAACATAAAAAGGAAAAAAAAAACAAACAAACAAAAATTCGCATTGCTTATTAAAGAAGGTTTAGAAGACTACTTTTTTCCTTTCGAGTTGACTTTTTGTCAAGTTAGTAAGCTTGTGGGCTTAAAAAAAAAAAATTATCCTTGTTCACCTGGGGGTTGAAATAGGTGTGTAAACACTGCATAAAAAGAAAACTAAGCAAATACATAGAAAATCTATACAAGGAAAAAAAAAGAATTATATAAAAGCTATTAATCTTGTATGCAGTCCAACAACAGCATTAACATTTTTCTGGTATACCTGGTGATTTCCAGAGTGACGTCTGCTCGGAGAGTGACGGATCTCCCTCGTCCCTCTGTTTTCTCTTTATTTGGTTCTCATAGCAGAGTTGTGGGGCCTGATGTTGCTTTTATCAAGGCCTCTGGGAGTTTTGCTGTCTCCTTGGGTTTCACTTTGATAAGGAAAGGTCGGGCTCCTGCTGCTGAAACCCAAACCATGAGCAGTTTCCAATGTGATCTTTTCTGTGCAGTCACCTCAGTACCTGGGCACCGGAACAGTCGGAGGAACACGTAATCCAGTCTCTGTTCCCACTGGGCAGTAGTTGTGTGGCAAATCCTGTTTAAAAATGACTGAAATACCTAAACCAGCACTTTTTTTTTTTCAACCCTGTTATTTCTACAACAGGGAGGTTTATTGGTCAGGCTGACAATTACAGTGAACTTTATTGCCCTTCTGGAAATGAGGAAGGCCTTGGAAGGTGCAACACTGCAGCCTTTTCTTGTGCCAGCTGATCAGATGCAGCCATCCTCTGCTATGCTCTGGGATCATTTGCTGCTGCTAAAGCGATTAGCACACCAGAGTCGAAGTTTTTTTCATATTCTTGTTCCTCTTTGCTTCTGAGGGAAGGATTCAGCTGCACAAATGTCTCTGAGATTTTATTTGCTGCTTCACCCCATCTGGCCACGCTGTATCTCCAGAAGGTATGGCTTGGAGGAAGATCCATATAATGTCTCCCAGCACTCTGCAAACAGTATTATGAGGATGTCTGAAGTGACCCTACGTGTTTACACTTAAGCAAAGAAATTGTGCTATCATTGACAAAATTACTTTTCACTCTACAGTTGGCTCTTCCCAATCTCCAAGAAAGACCTTGCACATGGAAATTCACAAAGACTCCTAACTTTTAGTTTCAGCTGGCTCAGGTGGAGCTGTCTGGAAGATTATGGTCACAGGCAGCCTATGTCTTACAAAGTAGGAATCATGACCCAGAACAGGAATGGGAATATAGTAGAAGCCACTTTTCCCTGCTGGTTAGGCATAACTACTGTAAGTTGAGTATTTGAAACCTTTGGGTGCAACAGAAGTTAATTTTAATCAAAAATAAGGAATTGCTACTTGTCATGAGATCAAATGGCTGGACATTTTCAGATTTATATAAAATATAAACTATCTAACTATAGAGAAAGAAAGAAATTGACTCATTTTCTATCTAGCACTTGCAACCATGGCAGCTGTGATATCAGGTTAAAAGATCTTTGGTTGTGTTCATTGCCTCGGGTTTGATCAGCTGTTGAGAGCTCCTTCCAAACAAAAAATGTAGAAGAACGTATCAAATCAGATCCACTGTAAATAGATAGACCTATATTTGAAGGGACAAAGGGATTGCCGTGGTAGGCAGTGTTGGTTATAAAACCCTCTGTGTCACCAGCAAAGACAGACCCATATGTCCCTACAGAGCATTAACATTTATATGTTCACGTGGCATAAGACTAACATCTGGGTTTCCTCAGTGAACCTGGGAGCTTCTTGCTGACTGATCTCCTTACCTGAGCTGCTGAAAGCCTTAGGAAGAGCAAGACAGGCAGGGGATTTGGAAACAGAAACAAGTGAATTATCCACAGGAGTGGAGGAAGGTGATCTGCTGGGAAGGTGTGTAGGCAAAAGGTAGTCTTTCCCTATGGGAGAAAGTTCACTCACCTTTAAACTTCTCAACTTCTTGAGGGAGGAGTTGTGCAGTGCAACACTGAAAGAAGTATTTTTTTGTGACAGATACACTGAATTTGCTGAGCTGTTACATAGAGGAATTTGTAATATCAAATACAACTACAAAGCATATTTACTAACAAAAAGAACAAAGTGATCTGTTTGCAGAGTTAACTAAAAGTAATTTTTCGTAAGCATATGTCACTGTGAAGGCCAAAAATGGAGAAAAATAATTCAGATTACATAATGAGCAATGGCCATTAGTGCCTCCATGGAAGACAATGATGGACAGCAGTTCTGTGCCCTGAGGTGGGCCTTTAAATAGGCTTCCCCCTTCATAGCTGCTCAGAGGGTTCTTTCCTCTGCTTTATCAGGAGTCAGCTCAATCCAAAACCCTAATGCACTCCTTAATCAGGAGCAGCTGACAGAGCTCATGAGAGGCTGCCAGGGCTTCCCAGGAGTCCATGATTCCTCTACCCAGCAGCAATTTCCATTCTGACTTTCCTCTGAGGATTTCTGGGATCACCCCACAAAGCCAGAAGCAGCTACCCAAGGATCTAGAAGGTCTCAAAGCACACCCAGAAGTGCTGTGTCTGTTGTCTGCCTTACTTCACACCTCTCAGTTCAGTCTTGTGACCCAGCACTACTGTCCAAGAACAGCAAGGAGTGTCCATATCTACCTCAACCACCCCTCTAGATTTCGTTGTTCCGTATCTCTGAACATGAGGGAGGGATCTCTGGCCTTTGATGGAGGCTCATTTGGGCTAAACATTGAGCTTGCAGAAGCATAAGGCTGGAGAAGCTGGATCCCACATGGAGTAGCTTGCAATCCAGATAGCAGGACAAGCAAAGGAAGAAGCATCACCTCTGCTTTACAGATGGTCAGCTGCAGCATAACTGGAATGACTGACCTGAAGGTTTAGATACGATAGGAAGGGGGTAGGAATCCAGTGAAGAACAGCTCAAAAGCATGTTATGCCACTCAGCCTGAAACGTATTTCATTTATCTTGTTCATTTGTTCTTTTTTTTTGTGTTCAGACAAGATTGCTAAGTTAGCATACAATCTTCACATAGATATATATATTTACATGATATATCTTATGTATATAGAAACATACTAAAAGCTACTGTTGGACTTCAGAAATGCTCTCCACATATCTCTCTGTTTTCATTATGCAGTGTCAGTCTGTTATCCTTTCTCATTTGTCATGTCTAAACTCTCAGAAATCAAAATTGGGTGCCTTGGTAGTGAGGGGAGAACAGTGGATATTATCTGCCTAGACTTCATTCAGTAAGGCTTTTGACACTGTCTGTCATAAGATCCTCAAAGAGAAGCTGATGAAGTGAGGGATGAATGAGCAGACAGAGAGATGGACTGAAAACTGGATGAACAGCCAGAGAGTGGTGATCAGTGACATGAAGTCTAGTTGGAGGCCAGTAAGGATCATTGTAACCCAGGGGTCAATACTGAGTCCAGACCTCTTGAAATCATTAGTGATCTGGGTGATGGGACAGTCTGTACCCTCAGCAGGTTTGCTGGTGACACCAGACTGGGAGGAGTGGCTGTACACCAGAGGGTTGTGCTCCCATCCAGAGAGCAATGGGCTGGTAGGAACCTCACAACATTCAGTAAGGGGAAGTGCCAAACCCTGCACCTGGGGAGGAGCAATCCCAAGCACCAGCACATGCTGGGGGCTGCCCATCTGTCAAAAGTCTTTGCAGAAAAGGCCTGTGGTGGCCCTGATGGGCACCAGGTTGAACATGAGCCTGCCATATGCTCTTGTGGTAAAGAAGGGCTAATGATAAGCCAGGCTGGCTTAGATAAAGTCCTGGCAGCAGGTGGAGGGAGATGATCCTTCTCCTCTACTCAGCACTGGTGAGGACACACCTAGACTGTTGGGAACTGTTCTGGCATCACCAGTTCAGGAAAGACATGGAGCTACTTGAGAGAGTCCAGCAAAGGGCTGGCACTAAGATGATGAAGGAAGTGGAGCATCCCTTCTGTGAGAAAAGGCTGGGAGAGCTGGGAGTGCTCAGCCAGAGAGGAGAAGGGTCAGGAGGGATCTCACTGATGTATACAAATATCCAGAGGGAGGGTGCAGAGAGGACAGAGCCAGTCTCTCCTCAGTGGTGCCCAGTGACAGAACCAGAGGCAGTGGGCACAAAGTGAAACAGAGGAGGTGCTACCTGAACACCAGAAAATACTTTTTCACTGAGGTTGCCCAGGGAGGTGGTGGAGTCTCCATCCTTTGAGGTAGTCAAAAACTGCCTGGACATGGTCCTGGACATCGTGCTTCAGGTGGTCTTGCTTGAGCAGGGGAGTTGGACCCAGAGGCCCTTTCCAACCTCAGACATTCTGTGATAAGTTATTTCAGCCCAAATTTTGATTGAAATTTATTTATAAATCACCTTTTTCAATATGAAATCTCCCTTGCAGAGGTTTTAGAACACGAAAATTAAAAATATGAACTTTGCAATTTTTTCCATATTTCTGTTCAATAATTCCTACTAATTTCTTCTAAAAAGGTACTTAAAAATTAAATGATTCATAATTTTCAGATTACCAGGCCTTGAAAACTTTCAGCATATCAGTTTTCTTTCTACTATACAAGGAAAAAAATAAATATCTCAAAACCTCCTCTGGGATAAAACAAATAATTTCCTTCCCACTCCCTATCATTGAGTCCCCAAGTGAAATACTGGCACCAACAGAATCAACAGAAGATTACCACTCACAAGTGCCTTTAGGCAAGGCAATATCCTTATGGATTTTATTATGCTCTCCATTTTAAGTATAAAGAATTTATTTTTACACTGATAGAATCTTTCAAAGCAGTGAGCTTTCTGAAGTTCAGGCTCTGTGAAGTTACTAACATTTTTAATTAATGCCATGAAGGCACTCAAATCTCTTTTGTATAATACGTTGAATTTAAATAAGTTAAAACAACAACAAAAAGCCTCAACCTTTCTAATAATTTCTCATTCTCTGATTCCCATGAATTATTAGCAGACAGTCTGCTATGTATGATAAAAACTGTATAATTTTATATCCACCAAGCTTGCCTTTAGCACCTTGAGATGGGGCACAATTTCCCCTATCTTCATTGCCAATGTGATGAGGTCTGTTGGATGTTACTGCACATATTTTGACTAGGGATGTGAAGTAGAATTCAGTATATTCTTGAAAGGATAGCATTCAGTCTTCATGCTGAATTTTTCTGATGTTGGCAGATTCAAATTAGGCTCCTCAGGCTATTTTAGCTTTATTTTTGACATGTAATACAGACATGTAAAACAACACAGTGTTCGTTATCTTGTCACAGGGACTGACAAGATCACAAAGCGTATTAGCTAAGTGGTGTTTATCTCCCCACCCTTACTCACTAGGGAAGGACTGGTAGGGTGAAAACCACAGCTAATGTTGGGTTCAGAGACCATGACTCAAGGAAAAAACTTTGCCTTATGTGGCCTCTGGCTTAATGAATTAAGAGATTGCAACAGGTAAAGAAGACTCAGGGATAAAAGGGAAACAGATTGATGCAATACACTCCCTGCCCTCATGGCAAACACATTACATTGTGTAGACAGACTGCCGGTTTAAAAAAGTGGTTGTAGTGCAAAATAAATATTCAAAGTCAACACTGGGTGCGTAAAAAGAGGGCCTGCAAGGTGACTGGACACAATTTTACAAGAGAAGGCAATCAAAAGGTGCTGTGTAATTACACATGAACAATAAGAAAGCATCTGATTATTTTTAAAACCTTACAGGAATAAGCTTTGGCAGACCATATGGTCTGTTGCCCTAAAACAATACTGTCTGTTTTGAAACAAAGGTCTATACTCAGCCCTCCAGTTGAAGAACAAATTGTGTGCTTGGTGTGCAATACAACTCTTCTGTCAATATACAGAAAATATAACATCCTAGTGAAAGAACCATGTGAGAGGTAGGAAATGGAAAGCACCTGTTGCAGCACATGATGCAGCACAGTCCCCTGCACCTCTGCAGGCAAATTGGATGGATGGATGGATGGATGGATGGATGGATGGATGGATGGATGGATGGGCTTAGAGAGTGCTGGGGAATGGAGTTAAATCCATCTGGCAGCCAGTCATGAGTGAGGTCCCCCAGGGCTCAGGACTTGGACCAGTTCTGTTTGGTATCTTTATCAATGATCCGGAAAAGGGGATCAAGGGCACTCTCAGTAAATCACATATGACACCAAGTTGGGCAGGAATGCTGATCTGCTGGAGGGAGGCTCTGTAGAGGGATCTTGACAGGCTGGATTGATGGGTTGGGGACAATGGTATGAGGTTCAACAAGGCCCAGTGCCAGGTCCTGCACTTGGGTCACAACAACCCCAGACAAAAGCTCCAGGCTTGGGCAAAAGTGTCTGGAAAAGGATGTGGGGGTGCTGGTTGACAGCATTTGAACAAGAACCAGCAATAGGCCCAGGTGGGCAAGAAGGTCAATGGCACCCTGGCTTGTAAGTGGGGCCAGCAGGACTAGGCAGGGACATCACGACACCTTGCAATAATCACTTTGTTCAGGGCAGAAGACACTCCGTGAAGGCTTGAATTATGTGCAGACTGCTCGGCTGTATTGAAGGACATGGTGGGACTGCTCTTGTCAGTTTGTTCTGCATGCTTATATCTCTGTGCCTCTTTTCAGCTGTTTCTAAATATTCATATTGTAAGTGTAGAACAGATCAAGTACTGCTGATCACTTTAAAAGAGATAGCAATAAGATCACCCTGCCCTTTGCGTGAAACCATAGCAACCATGTCAACTTGCAAGTCAGTGGAATAACATAAGTCATTTTAAGATCAGATCTTAAAAATTCTAAGAAAGTGAGCCTATTAAATTCAGTGGGAAATCGAAAACCTGAGGTGAACTAAAAGAAGAAAGGGACCAGCTCCTAGACAGGCTATGTAACTGTAGGCGTTGCTAACCCTGCCATTACAGAGTCCTGCCTCAGGAACTGTGAGAGTCATTCCCAGCTTGACTGTTCTTTTGTATATGTGTATATGTGTAGAGCATGGCAATGGAAACAAATGTGGTAGATGTCACAATGCCTTCCAGAGTCTGCAGGCAGCCTGTGCAGCACCTTTGAAACAGCTCTGGGACCACAGGTGTTAAAAGCAAGACCTACCCATAACATTCCTCCTTTAACAACACCCCCACTGTAATTTCTGCCTGGCAGAAGAAGCCGCAAACATCGACATATCCAGGTATGCTGTGTGGCCTACTCAGTTCTGGAAAGAAAACCTGGTTCTCTGTATCTCCAGACCACATGGGTGCCCTGGACATTTCAAAGAGGAAAAGCAGTCCTTCCTGAATATGCAATTGAAGATAAGCAACAACTAGAGGACAACATCAGATAAAAGGAAACAGGTACTGTAGTGATAGGACATGGAGTAATGAGTTCAAACAGAAAGAGGAGTAACTTAGGTTAGATATAGGGAAGAAATTCTTTACTACGAGGGTGGTGATGCACCGGAACGGGTTGCCCAGAGAAGTTGTGGATGCCCAATCCCTGGAAGAGTTCAAGGCCTGGTTGGATGGGACTCTGAGCAACCTGGTCTATTGAAAGTTGTCCCTGCCTATGGCAGGGAAACTGGATGATCTTTAAGCTCCATTCCAAACCAAACCACTCTATGATTCCATGAAAAGATAGAGGCAGACGGTGTCCCACGGATGTCACACCTTCCTCTAAGAAGCAGATCAGCAGCTGATCAGCCCCAGAACTTAGACATTTGACCTATACTATACAGTTCTCATCCATAGCTCTGGGGTCAAATCAAAATATTTACAATTACATGTCACATTATGCTGAAAAATGAGTTGTTGCCAAATGGGATACCCATTTTGAAACTACCTATATGGAATTGCAGGATGACAATTAAAAATAGTTTAATTATTTTTTGTCAATCTAACAGCCACTGTCCACTCTATTCTAGATAATACATCTCTAATCAAGGTGTCAAATCTTCATTTAGATTTAAGTATTAGTTCACGTGGTCAAGTTCTAAGAGTTTCCCATAGTGCAATATCCTGGAAGGATATTTCTTTTGTACCATGGAAGCCAAAGGAAAGAGAAGAGGAATGGGAATGTTCCCTAGAGCAAACCTAGCTAGTTCACTATGGGATACTCTCCTGCCCATCCACTACCTGCAGGAGGGTGGCACAGCAGGACAGTCTTTAGGACAGGGAGCCACAGGGGACCCCACAGGTCAGAGCCCATCCCACCACAAGGCAAACCTGGAGATGGTGGCCAGGCCCAGACAAGAGTCCACATGGTCATGCAAGGTCATGACAGTGGGAAGAGTTCAAGACCAATGGAGGAAGCAAATATTACTAGTAACTCCTAAATTAAGACCTTTTAATGCCTCAGGACCCTGACACAGAGTGCTCCATTGTCAGAATGACTGTCAGAAGTCTTCCCAGAATAAATAATTTATTTTTTCCCTCCTTAGAACACATGGTTTGTGAGCAGCGAGAGCCAACAAACTATCATATTCTGGTATAGCACACCTACATATCAGGTGCCTGCGTTTTTTCAACAAAACTCTACTTTTATTACTTGGTAATTTTTTAATTTGAGGTTTAGAGCCTACTGTCTGTATGTTCTGTGTTCCTACAATATTAATTGGTTTTTTAGATAACTTGATTTGTTAAACACTCATTTTTCTCAAAACTGCTGCTCAGATAAAAGAGCAAAACCAAAACAAGATGTGAAGGGGGAGGAAGAGAGAACCTCTCCAGGCATTAGATAATTTTTGCCTTAGCTCATTACTACTTCAGAGAGGTTTTGTAACTCCTTTTGGATCTCATTCTTTTCTTTCTCTAGGATCTCTTCACTGTGTAGAAAGTGGCTCTAGGATGTTAAGTAGTCATATGGCTGTAGCAACAAACTATTTTCAGCCTCATTTTTAAGCTCGTGTAACCATGCTCGATGCTTCTGTGTCTGCTCCCTCTGTCCCCAGTTACTTTTGGAGCCTTTGTTTCACAGTCACTGCCACGTTTGACAGCACTGGACAGATCACCTTTCCAGACACTCTTGCCCAAGCCTGGAGCTTTTCCCTGAGGTTGCTGTGACCCAAGGGCAGGACCCGGGACTTGGCCTTGTTGAACTTCATGCCCTCACCCTCAGTCCATCGTTCCAGCCTGTCCAGATCCCTCTGCAGAGCCTTCCCACCTTCCAGCAGATCAACACTCCCACCCAGCTTGGGGTCAGCTGTAAAATGACTGAGGGTTGGCTCAGTCAGTTGATCCCCTTTTCCAGATCGTTGATAAAGGGATTGAACAGAACTGGGCCCAGGACTGAGCCCCAGGGAACCCCACTGGTGACCAGCTGGATGTAACTCCATTCCCCACCACTCTTTGGCCCTGGGTCATCCAGGCAGTTTTTCGCCTTGTGAACTGCACACCAATCCAAGCCAAAATATATTTATACTCCTCTACACACACCATGTAATAACCCTGTGAAGAATAAAAGTGCTCATGAACACTGTGTGCTTCTGGTGCAGGGCATAAAGCAACTAAATGGTCAGGCTGAAAAAGTCAAGATGAACCAAAATGGGATTCCCAGAGCTGATTTCCTCACAGCACAAAGGTAACAGAAAGAGATAAAGAAGATAGTTAGACTTGGACAACAGTTCAGTTATTTCTAGAATCACATTGATTCCTATGACAATTTGTTTTACTGACACGGGCAAGTTTTTCCTGGTCACCTTGAACTGAACTGCAGCTTCACTCACAGAACTGGCAGCAATCACTACAGTTACTGCCATGGACCAGGCCCTCAGATTGTGTAAATCAGGGTAGCACCAGGCCTGAGAAAGTTTATAGTTGTTGTTTACCTCTTTCTGTGCTAACCTGTGGCTTCTTTCCTTGTGATCACAGTGGTATCAGCACCTACTTTCCTGTCCATACTCATATTTTGTGGAAACACTGGACTACTGAGTTTCTTGGCTGGTTTTGCTTTATTTTTTTTTTTTAGTCACTCAGCTAAATTGTATTCTGCTATTTACTAAGCAGCAATTATCTTCTGACTGCCTATTGCTAGGCAAAAAATGAGCTGCTCTCTTGGAAACTGTCTCAATGAAAACATATCTGTGAAGGATACACAGTTCCAGTTAATAGCCTGGAAGCAGCAAAACCCCCTGCACAACATGCACAGGACTATCCTGCTGAGATGGCCATGCCATCTACCGAGGCCCTGAAGAGCATGAAACTTCACTGCTGTCACAATAATGTCATAACCACCCGATTATCTCCTTACCAGGAGGCCTGAAGGCTTACTTTTATGCTCCCTTGTGAATGTTTTATACCAGCTGCAGATGATTAATCCTTAAATATGGATATTAAGATCCACCTTCTGTTTCTTAAATAGCTTCAAGGACTCACGCAGCTATTCCACTTATCTGTTTCAGAGCTTAGTTTTGCACCAGCCTTAGTGGAGTCTCCATCTTCACACTGTAATTACTTCCTAACAAACTTGGCAATTCAAGTAAAGAAGTTTGATATGGCCCTTCAGATTTCCAGGCCAGCTCCTGATCCGTTTGTGGAGGTTTCCTGTATCCGTTGTTCCTAATCCCTGTCCCACCAGAGCTGGCTTTCCTGTGACAGCCTGAAAATTACCATTTCCCTGCTGCAACTGAGTTCCTCTCTGAGTACCCCAGAGGATCCCAGGAACCTTCTTTAAGAC
Organism: Myiozetetes cayanensis; assembly: GCF_022539395.1. Classification (NCBI taxonomy): domain Eukaryota; kingdom Metazoa; phylum Chordata; class Aves; order Passeriformes; family Tyrannidae; genus Myiozetetes; species Myiozetetes cayanensis. The sequence goes on along the minus strand of NW_026087742.1, from coordinate 110,194,525 downwards.
AGTAGGTGCAAAATAAAACCCTTTAAACTGGGAAGGCAGCACTTAATCTACACATAATAGGAAGTGTTCAACTGACTTTATAAAGTCGTATTTGCTGATACTTGTCCCTTATCTAGTCAATATTTGTAATGTGTAAACCTGCCCTTCTCAAACTTTATCTAATGCTTTTCCAAACCATTTAAGGTTCATGTGTCTTAGACCTACGATACATTTTCTTCTGCGGTTTTCTGGAATTTTCTAGAATGTGCCAGAGCACACACTGACATCGGGCAATGGAAAATATTCCTCTGTTAGCACCAAGTAGGCAAGCTCTTAATCTAAAGGTGTTAATAAATGCATAAACCATTTAGCCATGGACAAAATACATACCCACACAGCATCTGGTATCTTGATAAAGGTCGCCTCTGGTGCTGAAAACTTCTTCATGTCTTTCTAGGATCTCAATTTCAGAAATACAACCTTGAAAAAGGAAAAATTAAGTTGAAAGTGTGGTTTTCATACAGGCCATTGAAGCTACTTTTCTGGGTTTGTTAGATTGCAAGTCCCATGTGCAGCACAGCATACATATTATGTATTATTGCATGCTATATAATGTTAGTGCATGCAATAATGAATATATGCCATAAGTAATTCTATCCGTTTGCTACTGTAGTATGAGTTTAGTGTACGCTTAAAATAATACTTGTTATTTGTGTAGGAAAAAAGTACTGTAAGGTGATAAATTGCTGATAATGAATGACTTAGAAGTAAACAGCTAAGATCTCCCTAAAACATTCTTGAAATCATTTAAGAATTGTAAGGGAGGAAGGGAACAAACACCAAAACCAATGACAGATTTGAGGCAGTGGAGAGTAACTCACTTTTCACCCATAGGTGAAAACCCATGGAAAGCTGAAGGAGCTGTAGAAATCACACTGGCAATATCCCTGAGAGAAAATATTAAGGACAAGAAACAAATTTTGCAGGGGATGTGTAACAACATGTTTTATTCAAACAACAGCTACTTTTAGAAAAAATGGTCAAGCCTTTGTGCACACAAACCATACTTCAAGAGCAGCCTAATGAGTAGTATTACAGTCAGCATTACAAGTTCTTGGAGAAATACTCTGAAAGAAGAAAAGAATACCACAAGTTCAGCCATTCGTGGCAGCGTAGCTGAAGATGGACATCTGAAGTGTGTAAACAAGCTCCTTACGTTTTTTCACTGATTGCAGGAATTTCACATCATGCAGCTGTGACTCCCTTCCAGAAAATGTCTCCTAATTAGCTTGTGTATGTCTTAAAACTGCATGTTATATGGGCGATGAGGCAGAGGAAAGGCAAATTAACAATGAATCAGTCTTAGCACGGCCCAATGAGTTACAGTGCGTATCTTATACAGGGCACAAGTGTATCTGATGGGGTCTCTGGTAACATGGTGCTCCTGGTCTGTCCTGTTTCATGCTCCAGCAACCCCACTTGCCCACAGTCTCACACAAACTGTGTAAACGCTCCACCCCTGTGCCACACAGTCAATTATCTGAGTCGTTTTGTTTCCCTGCCTCCAGCTTATGCCTCCTGAAAGCAGTCACAGAGGGGGCACGTAAAGTCGTCCACAAATTTGGGGCAGAAATAAATGGGATTAGAAGAGTAATATGTTCTCTCTCTCACAGACACACATACTCCTTTATCTTACTCATTTGGCTCTCCTGAGAAAGAGGAACCAAAACCCCTTTCATAAGTCTTCCTAGTTTTGATTGTTTGCAATCAAAATTGAATTGAATGCATAAAATCCATTCACATTTCAAAACTGAAGTCAGCTTCCCCCAGAGGACTACCCAGAAACCCTAGTAAGGAAGGGTGGTATCTGAAGATCCGTGTGGTGTGCCAGGAGCATTCCCCATTAAAACAAACAAACAAACAAACAAACAAACAAAAAACACAACAGAAAATTCTCTTATTGCTGCTCAAAAAAGCAAGGAACTTGCAGAGGCAGGGCTTCTTAAGCTGATGTAAATCACCACAGTGTTTCCATGGCAAGAAAGGTATTTCCCTATAGTTCCTCTCTCTGCCCAAAAGCACTGCTTAGGGATATTAGAGAGCAACAAAACTAATCAAGAATGTCCTCATTGTGGAACGTCCACAAGAATAAACAAATAAAAAAGCACCCAGCTCAAGCATATGCTCTGTTCTTTCAAGGACATTCATTCACATGTGATTCCCCATCTTGAGCTCCTCCTCGCAGCTCCCTTTCCCTTCCTGTCCCCCATCTTTGGGACAGGAGGAGACTCTCTCATGCAGAAAAGCCTAATCTTACAGCCATTTTAACCCAGCAGATGCAGGCACCAGCTCATGGTCTAGGAGAGCAGAAAGTCTCTCTCCCCAGTGCCCTACATTACCCTGAACAACTCTCACAGGGAGGAGAAGCAGCCTTTCCTTTGAACAGGATATTCAGGAAGTTTGGGAAGTGGTTTTTTTCCCATCTGGGGACTCAGAGTTATCTCTGCACAAATCTGCTTGGAGGCTGAAGTCCAACCCTCCTTTGTAGGGGCCCTTTCATGACAGTTTTCATCCATCTGGGAGGGCAGGAAGAGGCATTTTCTCTGCAGCTGCTCTCCATGAATCAGCTGGCAGCAGCCGTGCCCATGTTCTTCCTCCAGGACTTTTAGGACGTGGCATCCACAACACTGTGAATTTCTAATCACTCAGAGAAATCTGAAGCTTTGTTCCCAGTCAACAGCCTGTCCCCTGGCAGCAGGAACCTGGGTTTCTACACTTTCATTTCATATTTATTGTAGGTCACTGCTTGTAATTTCTTAGTCTCAGTGCTCAGGCTTTGGTCCTCCACAATGTCTCGCTTTTCTCACACTTCACTGACCTTCTGTGTTTTACATTAGGCAATCAGCAGGATGAAAAATATGACAGCAGTCTCCAGTTCAGCCTCCTGAGTGTTCTCAGCCAACATGCAAAATCTGTAATGGCTTTTCTTTTTTGTAGTTGTTTTTAATAACGTTGTCTGGATGGTGGCTATAGGCATCTGGTGAGCTTGCCATATGCTCCACATTTCCATACAGAAAGATGATGATGCTAATACAATAATTATTTCAATAGCACTTGCTTTATGGTTTAAAAGGAGTTATTTGATGTGCACGTACATAGGTCCAGACCTGGAGCTATTACACCCAATTAAAGCCTCCTGCACTTGGGCACACAGGACAGTTAGCACACAGGAGCAGCAGATTTATTGGTGTTTTCAGCCTGGTCATAAAACTGAATCACTGTTTGTCTCCAGCTTAACCCCCTTACAATTGAGTGGCTGAAGCAAAACTACAGATGAATCTAATAGACTAAATCTCTTCTTTGAAGAGACTGTACATGTCCCAGCTAAATTAGATAGGGCAATTTTCTGTCTCTGGCAGTTTTCTGTTTTGCTTTATCATGTACTGCTGAGTGTGTCAAGGAAATCAGAACATTGATACCCTTGTGCCTGCCCCATAAAATTACAGATATAAACACTGGTCCCTACGTCAGGTCTCTGGGGCAAAGAGCATCTCTTTGGCTCATGCTATCATTGCGAGTAAAACCAGTAAAACTTAACCCAAAACTAGCAAGAAATGTCATGGTGAAAGCTGGATACCCCAACACAAAAGAAATACAACATTAACTTTTCAAACAGTACTGGCTATTTGTTTCTTTGATTCTGAAATCTACAATTCATAAATTGTAGCCACAATCACATCTTTAATTGGCAGTCCCTGTCCAAAGGACTGACTTTCCATGTTGACCTTGGCCCTCACTTGTCTTTGTGGACCTGCCTGACATTCACTGGATCTGACCTTTGGATTGACTTCCTGGCTTGACCTTGAATCTGCCCCATCCCCACGAGCTTGCATGGTGATCTGGAAATTTGGTTGAGCCTGCTCCTTTGCAGAGGGTGGTGAGATGGGGCCTGGCTGGTCAGACTCTGCAGGCCCCTGTGGAGACCTCTGTGGCTCTCTGCTTCCAGGGAGCTGCCAGCCCTTGCTGCACACTAACATCATCACTCTCTGAACCAGTGCTCCAGTATCTCCTTAGCTAGTAAAAAAAGTAGAATTGCTTTTGGAGTTGAAGGAAGTCGAGCAGAACCTTTAACTAAGGAGAGTGAAAAAAAGCCACCAAGTGGGACTTAAAAGGGGAATGCTGCCAAGCATGGAGATCATCTCCAAGCTTCCCAGAGCATTGACTTCCATAGCAGATGACTTCACCTTTTTTATAAGTGTCCAAGTCAGACTTCTTCAGAGTCGATCATCAAAAATGGAAGATATTTGTCATTTGGTACTTGCACCCTTTCATGAATGTCCCTGGCTCTGAAATTGGCCAGCACTTAAAGGAATAAGGCAGCAATACCGGAGAATGGGAACCCCTTGGTGTGCGCCTTAATCCCATTAGGCTGAATGATGAAATGTGTAGCTGAACTGCAGCAGGATTTTAGCTGGATAAAGAGTTAGTTTGGTTTGATTTTCCCATGTTACCACTGTGTAATCCCCTATTCTCTGAAGAATGATTTGAGGTCTGTCGTTTCCTCTCCAGCATTTGGGGCTAGAGGCCAGCAGTTACATTAATGAAAAATGTAGCTCAGATCATCAGTCATGTAAGGTCACTGCCACCCGATGCTTCCTCTGATCTCTTTGAAATAAAATGGTTAAGGCTGCATTTCAGCCACCTCTAGTGTCCACAACAGGGGAAAAGTTACATTTTAAGATAACTATCAATTTTCACAACTTAAAAAGGAAATTCTGGGAACCAGTAACAGGTTGCCTTTCCTTCAGTGCCTAGAATCAGGAAGTTTAGCTTTCAGGTCCTTTCTTTCCAGTGTCCTGCACAAAGTGAGTCATGCTAGGGCTGTGTCCCGATGAGTTACTCACTGATCTTACTCCCTCAGCCCTGTGGTCAGCTCCATGCTGCACAGTATGGTATTGGTGGTTTGGAGTTCTTCCTGCAGAAAAGGAAGGTAAAGCAAAGCATCTGTTTCGCTGCTGGTTGTGTCAATTTAACTCTCACTGGAAATGTTCCCATCCTGTACCAAAATCACTGTAAGAAGGGCACATTCAACGTGGAAGAAGGGGATGCACAAACATACAGGTACTTCATGGGATGGTTTAACATTTACCTACCTGGGGGAGCCACCAGAACAGGACACAGGGCTGCTCACAGTTTAGAGGGCACAGGGCTATAGATGGCAGGCAGGCACTGGGAAAACCTGATACGGGGACATTAAATAGAGAAGGATTTAATTGAGTGTTGCCCTTTTAAAATAAAGAAGCTTTGCAGGATTATCAATCAAATATATTGTAATAGAGCACGGGCAAACCTATAGGGATATTTAGCTATTGACTGGTTGGTTGTTGCATTCTTGTGAGCAACTAGGACTCTGTTTGCAGCTAATAATATGAAAGGTTACACAGAAAAAATACTCTAACTTTGAGTTGTTAAGTAATTTGGAGATTCACTGCCTAGTCAATGCATTGATTTGAATGTAAATTGCTCATAATTTGGTGTCCTTATTAGAGTTACAGCATTTAGGACAGAAATATCTGTATTTTCACTAAATATTGTAAGTTAAGTTATTGTGCACTTTGTTCATTTTTATCTTTCCTTAGTATGTTGCATTTAAAATTGCTCAGTTATGAAGGTTATGAAGTGGGCATCTTTGCTTATTTTTGGTTCTGTATATTAAGGCATAGCTCACTTTTATAATGTTCAACTTCCAAAGATCTCACAAATCCCATTGGCTTCAAAGGCATTTATGAGTTCTCAACGCTTCTGAAAATCTGGTCATCCTGAATGTCTGCAACTACACTTTAATCAGATATTTAAGCCTTTATAGTCAGTGCACACACCACCTTATCCAGCTCCAGAGGAACCACTTACAGGTGTCTCCTGACTCCCCGTTTCTGAGGCAAGGAGGGACTATAATAAGACTGCCCACCCTCCCTTTTTCCTCCTAATATCTCAGTGTTTGCAGAAAAGCAAAAAGATCTGTAATGCCAAGTTTTCCTGAAGGCCCTGCTGTCAGAGAAGATGTATTTTTTTCTCTGGTATAGGATAAGCTCGCCTCTCCAGTTCCTCACTTGTGCTTCCAGGCGCGCAGTAACCATCTGCCTGAGTGCAGCCCTACAGCAGCAAGACCTGTAGAATGCAAATAGGAAATGCAGCAAAGCCTCACAGAGATGGGGTGTTGTGAGATATGTTGTAATGACAAAGCTCCTTGCAAGGGGAATGCAGCTCTCAAGTTCCCTGACGTGCCCTTCTTGGATCTGCTCTGTCCAGACCTCATTTCAGGCCAGGGAGTGCAACCCAGCTGTGAGTACATCTTATGTGGTCTCCTCTATCTGCTAAATGGATGAGTGTCTCCCAGCAGGCACAGAGGAGCACTGCCCTCAGCTCTCACACACCTCTCAGCTCCCAAGAGACCTGGTTCCAACACTGGCACAGTCAAAAAGTCAGCACCTGAACAACTTGATGCTCCACAGGTGGGCACAGGCAGGAAACACAATGAAAGGCCTTCTCCCTTGGCACAGTCAGTCACAGTAGCCAGACCAGTTTCTCCCCCTGTATGATCATGGTTATAAAATCCCATTCTCCAGATCTCAGTTACACACGTGCATTCAGATTTCCACAAACTGGGCCATTCTTTGCTTCCCCAAGCAGGGTGCATTCCTCAGCTGTTGATATTAAATGTAAAGGTACTCCTTGAGAGTTGAAAACATTTTATGAAAATATCTTTACCAATATCTTTTAGTAGATATTTACATGCTCTACTTACTTCAGCTGGTTTTAACCAGAGGATGATGTACTGTATTTCTATGATGCCCACAAGATACCAGATGATGAAACAGCAAGCTAGAGGAAGAAAAATAGAAAGATCCAATAGCTGACGTCCAGGTAATTCTGCCACTTGTGTACTAGGCACAGTTTTTGTTAGATACAGCAAAATCTGATTTATAAGATGACCAAATACTCATCTGGGGAGAGGGGAGAGTATTTGGGCTGTTTTAACATTTTTGCCAATACACAGGTTCAGTGATACAATGGAAGTATTTGCAGAACGTAAGTTAAGACACAGCTGGTTTATGAAGTGCTTTGGTGCGCTTCTCCACCAGGATCAGCTTTCTGAAAATGACTCCAGCTGCAGCTCTGGACTACAGACCTGGCTGGGAAGGGCACTTTCCCTCAAAAGCAGCTTTCTGTCTGGGCTTCAGACAGACAGCACACCCGAGAGCCTCCTGCACACATCACTGTGGAGCTGCTAGAGAAGATTGGTTTGAAAGACTTGCTTCACCCAGATTGACCTAGAAAATTAGGTAAATCATGTAAAGCAGTTGTTTGCCCAGCTAAGCATCCTTTTGACTTCCCTGCCGTCTCTTAGCTCTGTGCCAGGCATGTCTACTCTGGCATTGACTCAAGGAGGAAGAAAGCAGACATTCATTAAAAAATAACTTAGACTCACTTTAAATTCAACTTGTACTTCCAGAGTGAAGTCTTGAGTTGGAAATACAGAATCAGCATTTGTGACACAAAATCAAAGAGATTTATTTTCCATGAGGAGCGGAGATGATGCTACACTCTCACTTCTTCCCTGTGTCTATCAATCTTGAATTGCCTGAGACTCCCCAGTCCAGTAACTGATCAAGCTCAGGAGTGGCTCATTTTTCTGTAGGCCTGTAACTACATACACAGCAGCATTCTCGGTATCATATGAGGGGTTTTTAAGCAGTATTTGAAGAAATTCATGAGTCACCAGATGACACCCTTTGAACAATGAGAGCTTTATTCACCAGTAATGTAAAAATATGGCCAAAGCTCATAAAATACACTCTACAGAAATCATCTGAAAAGGCAATAAAACACCTCTGCAATACATTTATTTCCTTGACTGTCTTTGTCTTCACACACTTCAAAACAAAGCAGGCTTTTTTCCTGCAGGTTACACTGTTTTGGTCTCCATGTCTGATTGGCCTGTTAGATGAGAAGACCTGGAGCTTTTTGCGTTTGGTTCAGTCCTTTCCAAAGAGAGGGGCTGACATGATGCCTGATGTGGGCCTGGACTCCCAGCTCCCACCATGCTTCATGATGTGGTGAAGCCAAAGTTTTGATTCAAGTCTACCTCTAATAACTACTTATTAAAGTTTGCTAGCACACTGCATTTTTTAGCTGTTAGTCATGTTTGTCAAAGTTTGTCTGCTATTATATCTGCAAAAAAAATTCAACCAGTGCATGAAATTCTTTCCCAGGTCATGGAGACCACAAGTGGGAGTTATGCTGCAACCACTAAAATGGTAATGGGACACTGTTATAATTTATGTTTTCATTGTGACAACAAGAACAAACCATGGTTTAGGGGTTTCACAATCTTGCAATGATGTCAAAGAGATTACCCTGTAAAATATTCCACAAAAACCTGAAAGGAACTTGAAGTCAGACTTAGTTCAAATTTCAACTAGATGACCCAGACAGAAAAATGAAAGATTAAAAAGGGAGGTTGGGGGACAGGGAAGGGAGAAGGGGGACAGGATGCCAGCGTATTTCCTCCTAAATTGTATCAGTTTGATTTCTGGCAGACAAAAGTTGAGGTTTTTATTGCATTTTCTAATGTTCCAAGCTTTGGGACATTTCTCTTTGCTATTCCTCTGCATTTATCATTACATTACCAGTGGAGTCACCCCAATTGCCTGCGTCTGGAAGCCAGCTGGCCCTGGTCCTGAGAAAGATGTCATCCCTCATGTCTCCAAGCATTCCCAAGTCACTCCAATATCTCTTAAAGTTTGGGGAGGAGGGGTGATCCCCATTAGGATTATACATATATCACATTTGATGGTTGAGCAAACATCCTCTCCAGCATGAAGAGGCTGGGAATAGAAGGATGAAAAATAAGACTCTGTCCCCTTTGAAGTCTGTGGGAATGCTGCCATTGATTCAGTGGGGCCAGCATTTTAGCCAGAATTGGTGTCACATCTTTAACATGGACATTATAGCGAAGGAACAAAAGGAGGGAGATGCTCTTCCCTCAGCAGTGGTCCCTTCTTGAGCAGGACCTAGAACAGGAGAGAGAAATTCCTGTTTATCCAAGGTTGTTCTCCAGGGAGGATCCCCCGACCCCAAAGCTGACTGAAGCACAGCTCAGAAAAGCAGAGTTAGCAGCACTGGTCAGTGGTGGGGCCACCAAGAGTTATTTGAGAGCCTAGGACAAGGACAGCATTGCAATCCTCCCCTTCCCTGGCAGCCTCCAGCCAGAGCCATGCTCCACCCCTGCCTCACCCCTTGCAGGGCAACACTGACCCAGTGGCTCTGGCTCTGAGAGATCACAGCAGGAGGGAATATCTTTAAATCCCAGGAACAACTGCAGTCAACCACAATCTTCTGGATGGCTCTTACCATGAAGACACAGACCTTTGCTACACAGCAGAGGTAACACAAACCACTCCAAGGGCATTTAACTCCTGAGCACCTGTGAGCAACCCATAGTGCAACTCTCTAGAATCAGAGACTTCAGCCTTTAGGAGATTTTTTTATGTAGCTTCAAAACCTCTGGCCCATCTTCAGCTTCACTCTGATGCACCCCTTTCATCCATGAGCTTTTGAATGCTTCCACAAAGCAAAGCCACGAGCCAGCAGACCAAACCAGTCAAGTGCATTAATTGAGCAGCAGCATCTGCCATTAGAGGATGTGTAGGTGTTAAACAACAAACACCACTAAATCTACAAATAGCTTTCATCCTATTTGCTGTATCTCATACACACGAAGAAGTGCCTGGCTTAGCTTCTGCTTGATTTTGTTTTTATAAAGGATTAAAAACAAATTCTCACTTTAGCTGGCTGAAAAAGTAGGGTCGGTATCTTCATTTAACACCATTCACAGCCTGCTCCACCTCTGATCAGAGCCACAAGGCTCAGAAGATTCACCACAGCACAACTCCTGATGACATTGCATTTCAGATTAGCAACACGGTGCAAAGAAAAACGCACCTCAAATTAAATATTGCCCTCAAGATACACAACATAATGGATGTGGTATTTTCAAGTTCACAGAATATTGAAAACTGATATTTTTATTTGTCAAATTGATTGTTAAAGTGCTTTATGATCAGAATGGTTTCAAACGTAGTAGTAATGTTATGGAGGGTTTTCCTTCACATCTCCTGCTCAGTGTTCTTTGCAGTTTGAAGCTAACTCTTTTCCAAGAGCCAGTTGTCCAGCTCCCACTCCTCTGAAGTCCCCTGGTCACCATATAATGCACTCTCTGGCTATAGGATCTTTCCAATTCCAGCCTTGTAGGTAGTCAGGCATTTTCCCCACAATATTATTCCCATTAATCTTATGATGAAGAGTGATCTTCCACAGAGTACTCAATTTGACTTGACTGCTCTTCTGCAAACATTTTTTGTGAATAGGCAGGAACAAAAAACGGAAAAGAGAATTATTACCACTGCCTCTAACACTGGTGATGATACCAAGTAAAACTTGCAGATAGCAGGTTTGTATAGAAAACCAGAGCTGGTAGTTCACAGAAATAAACTTTGGAGTCCTTTTCTGTGGGACACTGAGAGTGCCTAAGGCTTACATGAGCTTTTCAAAAAGGGATTGGATATATTCACTGGGAAAGAAAAATCCATTAAGAAATGTCAAACGAGATGTTCTCTTCATGAAGTGCACTGCTACCTTGAGTATGCTAATTCTGAGAAGAAAGAAGAGAAGCCTATTCTAATAGCAAGTTATCCTTCCTATGAATCTTAGTATGTATTAGAGAAAAAATACCCAAAATGTGTCCCTGATTTAATAGTATTTCATTCAGGTCTGACCAAAAAGTAAAAAAGAGAATGGCATCTGTATGATTAAACATATTTGCTGTAGGAATATTTTAAGAGGCGAGGGTTTGCATTAGTTTCTTGCACTTTTATATCTGAACATATTAATTGCCCTTTTATTATATTTGTTCAATAATTTTTACATTCACCTTTAATTATATTTTTTTACTGCATGAGACTGAGATCAAATTTAGATGAACTGCTTTAAATGAGAAGGATTATAAATTCTGGCATATGGCTGGAACATTAAAGTGAACACTGTTCTTTTAACACAGAAAACTTGTGCCTGGAAAAATCTATAAAACGCCAAGAAAGCCCTTTTTCAAGACAATCAGTCTGTGAGTGCTTGTTGGAGTCAGCAAGAGAGAGGACAATGGGAGCTAATGACCACATCACCAAGTGTGTTTTGACCACTTCATCTTGGCTGCCAGGGTTTTCCACATTTTGCCCCTCTCCTCTGAGGGGAAAGAAAACCCAAGATGAATTCCAGCCTTTTTAACTACATGGGTTGGTAAAACTTCTTCCAATACAATTTTTGCTTTTGAGATATGCTGATAAAAGCACGCTGCCTGTATCCAGTGGTATTACCAGCCCTCCAGATGGTAACCTTGTCCATCAGAGTGGGATGTCTCAGAGAGGAAAGTCCCATGCCCCCCTACCAGCTGTACAGCATCCCTCAGACCCAGGGCAATATTCATGTTAAAAGGCAACACAAACCATCAGCCAAAATTCAGAAAGTGCTTCCTAATCAATGTTAGAAGAGGTTGTTCACGTCTTAGTTTTCACACAAGTATTTCTTCACCTTTTTTCCTTCTTTGGGGACAACCCAGTCTCTCTGTCTTGAATAAACTGGCATATGGCACACAAGTCTTTCTCCACAGTCAAAGTCCATCACATGCCAGCCCTTTGCCTTCCAGCTGGGAAAGCTCACTTCCCCAGGAGACAAAAGCCTCGCCCCTCGCAGAGCGGTGAACTCTTTGCCCGCAAATGGCTACAAACCCAACATCACACGTGGCCTGCAGAGATCTGAGGCTTTGTAGCACACTGGTTGTAAACTACAACAATTTCACAGCACCAAGAGCTCTTAAAATTTTCATGACTAGTTAGGAGTCTTATTAATTAAACATGAACCATGTTATTACAGCTCTTGTACCAATTAAGCACTGAATTGGTGCCCCGCTATACAGAGTGACAACACCGTTGTCCTTTGGAGCTTACATCAGTGTTTTGACTTATTAGTTTGGTTGTTTAATCCAGATTTTTAAACATGGAATTAATAAAAACTGAAGGCTTCCATTATGTAGCCATAGCACTGGCCATACTTACTAATTCAATCACTTCTCATGGGCTTGTACTAATTATATCAATTCAATTTTATTTAAATGCCTTTGAAGCATTTTGATTCAGAAGGGGAAAAAAACCAAACAACACAGCAAAAGAACTTTATATTCAGCTCAGTAATGCATCAGGCTCCCAATTTGACCAACATTCTAACTGCCTGCTTTGAAATCAGCAACTTTTCATTTTCAGCTTTACCCCAAATTCTTCTGCAAGGCATTTGATGTTTCATTCTCCCTGGGGGAAGTAGTGGGTTGGACATAAGATATATGATCATTGATTAAACAATAGCATCAGTTTCAGCTGAATACAGAAATTTGAAGCCAAAAGAAAAATACAATATATTAATGTGTGGGCTCATATGATTAAAATTCCATGACTGGCTCCTGGGCTCCAGGTAGGAGTAGCTTCTTGACCTGGTATTTTCTCCCTGAAGTTATGACATTTATTCTTTTTAGGAGGAAAATAATTTATTTTCCAGTGAATTTCCTTTCAATATCTTTCATTGCCCCTGCTTTTTTCTGTGTGAGATAGGAGAAGAGTGGTAGGTCAGTACTGGAGTGGTGCTCATGAAAGCTGTAATGGTATGAAGGACCCATGACAGTCACACACCAACAAACTTTTCTGAGTGGCCCTGAGAGCAGGGAAGAGCCAAAGTCTGAGACAGTTTTGCTTCCACAGAGGCCAGGAAACAGCAAGAACATCCCCCTGCTTCTGTGAGCAGAATGCAGTCATGTTTGGCCCCTTTTCCCACTGTTTTCTTCATGGCTGCTGGGATCTAACTTTGTTTTCAGCTTCAAAACAGCAAGAACCTTGCTTACCAGATGAATAATTTTAAGGGTTTTTCAAGAAATAGCTGAAGTGCCTTTTTCTACAGTTTCCACAGGAGCACCAGGTGCTATCACTTGACAAGGGGTTTACAGGAGGCACAAGGGCTGATTCTTTTTGATCATATTCTTCTGGTACAAATCCAGGATTAAAGACACCTATTCATGTTTAGACAAGAGACTGGCCACATAGTCTAAAGAGGTACCCACTGATATAAAGTCCTCTTTCCTTCACACTCCCCTGCTCCTGTGGGGTGCAGAGCTCAGCCAGAGCACAGACACAGCTTTTCTTTTAGACTGAGCTGGCAGCCCACCTCAGGGGAGACTCATAAACACCAAATTAGCTACTGCCAACAACTCTGCTGGACTGTATTTTACCTGCCACTTATACATCTGCACCTCTGGTCAAGTGAGGGAACCCCTTCCACAGAGTATTCATACCAAGCCTGTCACAGCTACTGACCTGCATCCTCAGAAAAAGTTCTATTAACCATTTTAGGTAATGTACCACTTTAGAAGGAACAGCAACTCCCATCCTTGCAGCGGCATTTGTAATGGCCAAAATAATCTCCAGACATTCACCTGCCTATGCCCATGAGAGGTGACATGTCCTAAATATGCACAAGATTCCCTGCATGACACTTGGGGCAATTCTGAGCATCAGAGGGACACAGTGCAGCCCACAGCAGGAGCAGCAAAGATCACAAATTTCCTCAGACTGCAACAAATAGCAGGCTTGAACACCAGGCAGGAGTCAAGATTTCCAGAGCTTCAACAGATGGGCTAGTCCAGTGCTTCTCCATCAACTTCAAATCTGGGAATTCTCTTCTTTAAATTAGCAAGCCATCTTGCTTAGGGCTGTCAGAGCAGCTGATCAATTTATGATGAGAAAAGATCAGCTGAAACATTGAATATTTACTAATTACTCTTCTGTGATGTGTTCATTTGGCATGTCTGTGGAAATGCCCACATATGTATTTCCTTGGCCAGTTTTCTCACTTTGCAACCATTCCCACAGGACAGAGGTGGAGAATCTCTGGTCCAATGCAGCTGAAGTGCAAAGGAGAGTCAGCTGTACCTATGCGATCCCTGACAGCTGTTTTTCTACACCACCAAAAAAACCTGCTGAGAGTAACAGTGTGAGCTGTCAGATTAGAAGGACTCAGGGTGTCTCCATTGAGGAGATGAGAAGTTTTGATTGCATTTTTTTGGGAGGGATCCCATTGTCCAATACGGTACTCCAGGTACAATAACCAGGAGATTTTAATTTAAAGAAATAAAAGGAGTAAGACTGTTCCCCTACCACGCAGATATAAAAAAGACAATTTCACGTCTGGATGATTGACTCCAATTTACAACAATCTTGTAACAATAATCATTTCAATAACGTGGCTTGCCAAGGGTTTTAGGGCAGCTAACTGAATTATAGCAAATCTTTACAATTACAACGTTGGTAATGAACGCAGTTAGTGAAGCCTCAGCGGCCTTCCCTTATCATTTACCACTGACTGATTGCTCGTTGGAGGAGGCCACCCTTCAGCAAAGAGCAGTGGAGCAGCACACAAACCAGCCAAGCCTCAGCTTGACGGCTTCAAGGAGACAGAGCTGCAGGGATGGAGGGCACATGTGATGTTCAGAGGCTCCCTGTGCCACTCTTCACCAGTTCTGCTCAGGACTGTCTGGAACCTGAAAGAGGGTTGATTTTTTATTAGATATTAGGAAGAAATTATTTTCTGTGAGACTGGTGAGGAACTGGAACAGGTTACCCAGAAAAACTGTGGATGTCTCATCTCTGGAAGTTTTCAAGGCTAGGCTGGATGGGTGTTTGAGTAACCTGATCTGGTGAAACGTGTCCCTGCCTATGGAAGGGGCTTGGAATGAGATTGTCTTTAAGCACCCTTCCAACTGAAACTATTTTATGATTTCATGGTTTATTTATTCCTGCTCTGGCTTCTTTTCTTCCGTCACCCCTAAGCATCTCCACACACCCAGTGATGAAGCAGCCAGTTGTGTTGCTGCTCCTTTGCACAGGGCTTTGTTGGGAAGCAGGACTGGCAGGAAACAAGGGGGCCAGCTAGCCTGGGAGGCCTAGTTACAGAGAGGGCACCTTTGGGGGTACTTCATAGCATAAAACCACCACAACAGGAGGAAAAACCAAGTCTGCCATTTCCTTCCACCCTGGGCTCATTGAAGGTCCTCTTGAGAAAACACTTAAGCTACTATTGTCCCCTTTATGTGCTGCATCCTTGTTAAAGGGCAATGCCTTTGGGGGATGCAGGCACCCGTGCTCATGGATGCTGTGTTTTGGGCAAAGCATAGGGCTACCCACAGCACCCAATTCTTGCTTTTGCTTCTCTGTGGTTGTGTTGCCACCAGCAGAGCCACAGGCATGGGTCACCTCTGCAAACCTCTGCTCACTCTCTGGAACACGACAAAGCAAAACAGTCCCAGCCCACGGGGAGGCTGCAGGAGACAGTTCCTCTCCTATCCCAGTTGATGACTCTTTGCACAGCACTGACGCTGCCTAAAGGGGAAACCAGACCTAGCTGGGATCCTGGGGGGCATCTGAAATGCATCCTTTGGATATGACATCATTTCTTCCCCAGCAAATCCAGTGTCTTTTCAACCTCAGTCAATTGAGTTCATGACTATAAGAGAAAAACTAAAAAGCAACCAGAAATACATTTTGTCTGTGACAAAAGTCATCAACAGGAGACTCCGATGGCTCTTCCTTCCTTAACATGCTGAATAACCCATGTCCCTGTCATGAGGCCAAGTCTGCTCTGTGAGAGAGCCCAGCACCTCTGGGTGGCCAGCCTTGGCCAGCCCTCCTCACTGAGGCTGCTCACCAAGGCTTTTCTGAGCATGCAGGAAAGATCTAAAGTGGAAATGATCGAACCAAATACGTAAATGGACATCAACATTGCTGATATCCACACTGCAGCTTGTAGTTGAGGTTCCTTCACAGTCTACAGAGATGAAAAACAGCTTTGCCTTGTTCAGAGGTGGCTTCTGAAACAGTTCAGAAGCACTGCCTGAAGTGCACTGCCTGATACCTTGCAACTGCCCTGGCTGGCTCTTACAGGTGTATGAATTTGCTTGGCTACAAATGCACCTTGTGGCATCACTACAGCAATAAATTACACCCCTGGGCTTCTATCTGGACTACACATGTTAATGCTGACTTCTACAAGCAACTAGAGGGAGCACAGGTTAGCAGAGTCTCAGATTCACACTACATTACAAAGATCAAGCATCTTTTGGCTTGACACAACATTCAGCAGTTCCAACAGCAACCAGTAAGTGCATACATGCTCTCAACTGGTTTTCTTCATTGGCCTAATATGTAATGTGAGACTGTGTCTGAGACTTCTAAAAGTCAATTGTCACTACGCAAAAAAATAAGCAATAAACAAAGCAAGGAGGCTTTAGGGAGTCCCCTGTAGTAGTACTGCACTGGGTCATCTCTGTTCACTTGTGCTTAAAAGCACCAGTTATGTCCTTCTGAAGTCAGTGGGGTTTTATAACTTAGCAGTGGAGTATCACCTTTTTCATCACAGGCAATGAAAGTCAACGGTTCAAAGATTCCTGGTATGCTGAGACCACCATTTCTCCTCTTGATAAATACTCTTTCACTCCTCCTTTGTGCTGTGTCATGTCCTGACTGCCTCTGGCAGCTGCCTCTGAACCTGATAATGAACATTTCCTGGGAAAGCAGGCAACTTTCTCTTCCAGATTTCTGGAGCACCTGACATGGTAATATTGATAATAATAAGGATTCGTGCATTTCCAAAGGAGGTACACAGTGACATAGAGATATCAGCGTCCTCCTACGAGGAGCAGAGCTGAAAGACCTGAGTGCTCCCAGCTCCCAGCTTCAGGACTTGCTTTGCCACTCTACTGATGAATACACATCATTATTCATCATTATATTTGTATATTTCTTGTGCTGCTCTGGTTTCTTTTCCAGCTAGAATTACAATTAATTTGGTCAGACAAACCAACAGCCCTTGTTAAAACTTTACTTTTTCTGCTCTCATGACTTGACTCTCAGGGTTCTTGGCAGATGGAACTCCTCATACTCAGTCTGCAGACAAAGCTTGGTTTTCCTGATGTCAGTACAGTGAGCCAAGGCAGCTCTGCATTGCGCAGGTGTGCAGCACCCTCGAGAGAGAGAACAAAGGGCTCCCTCACATCCCCGTGTGTTACACAACCACGGAAGGAAACAAAAATACATCCCCAGTAAAAATTAGGAGGCCTTTTGTATTTGAATTATTCAGATGGGAGTTTGCTTTTAAACCTCAAGCTCGAGGTAGTTTTCTTCCACAGCATGGCCTACATTCAGGATATTGAATGTATAACTATATGCACTGCTGAATATATAACTGTGCTGAACAAAGGAGAGGACTGGCAAAGACTTGCCGCTGAATCTCCTGCCCCAATTAGCTTTGCCCCTGCCTGGTGCTGTAATTGACTTCTGCTCTTTATTAAGTGCAGAAGCACTTAGTCCATTGCTTCTGCTCCCAAGCTTAGCAAACTACCAGCTGAGCCTTTTCTTAACCCCCTCAGAGGAACAATAAGGCAGCAGTGTGAGCTGCAGCTCAGCCCACTCCCTCCTCTCCCCCGTGGTGCACACACGTTGCGAAGACAAAGGCAGAGCCTACGTGGGGTGTGCTCTCAGGAGCAGAACCAACACTACCAGCTGCCCTGTCCCAGTCACAAACACGTTTTGTTGTGCGGGATTCTTGTGCAGAATATCTGAGTTGCCAAAAGACAAGCTATGTGTTTATGACTCCAGTAGGAAAAATCAAAACTCCAATTCTAAGAGGGAATAAAAAACCTTGTTCCCTCTGTTTCTCCCTGTTAACAGCAGCTGCATTCTTCCAGCCATTTCTGCAAAGAGAAATCAGACTTCATACCCGAATGGGCAGAACCCTCACCAGGCTTTGTTTGCTGGCAAACCCTCAGCAAACTGAAGAAACCAAATTTTCATTTATTTGAAGGACTGTGTATGTGCACAGGACTTTTCCACTGGGGTGGGGGTACCTGTTGTGAAGAAGGGTTCATAAGCTAGCTTGAAATTGCTAGACCTTTTGTTGCCCCTCTCAGAACAAGGGTCTTATACACTCCAGGAAAATTTAGAAATAATTCTAGTGTCTTCCTTGGCCTGACCTCATACAGCAGCAGAGGTTAGCCCAATCCTACCCTTAAAATACCATACTGGGACAACAGAATGTTTCAGAGTCTCTCATGTCTCTTTAGAAAACACAAACTTACAAGAACTCAACTACACAGAGGTTAACACAAGCCAATGCCAGAGAGTGCAAGAAAGGATGTATTCCTCCAGTGCCTTGGGTACTGCTTGTGGATTAGAAGCTCGGATATGAGGACTTTTTACTGAACTTTTGTGGGGTTTTGTGGGGTTTGGGGTTTGTTTGTGTTTGTTTGTTTATTGTGGTTTCTGGTTTGTTGGTTTTTGTTTTTTATTTTTAAATTAGCCATGATTTTGTGACTGAGCTGTGACTTCCTGCCTGGGAAAACAAGAGACAAGATTGTCCTGTCTTGTGGCTTTGGGTGCCAGCTCTTCTGGACATTCCACATGAACGTTCAGTCAAAGCAGATGCAACAGGTTGTATTTCTAAGCTGAATATCCTTGGAGATCTGAAAAGTAAGCCACTTGTTTCCAGCTGGCTGTTATAGTCCAGCCCATCAACCCAGTAATAGAGTTTGGTTCTTCAACAGCTCCCATATGTGTCAAAATGACCTGAAATATTTTGTGAAAGGATCCTTCCTTCCTTGGATGGATTTTTCTTTTTTCCACAAGGATGTTGTTAACTGAAGAGAGGGTAGGAAAGGGATTCAATAGCAGTGAAAAAAAACAAGTCTCATTTTCAAAGTGATGCCATCAAATACTACAAGCATTGCCACTTTTCCCTCCCTTTGTGAATACTGGCTTCAGAGAGACAACTTCCCATACACTTGGTTAAGAAGTACCTGTGGCAGCTCCACACGATTCATTTAAAGTATTATCACCTCCCATCACTGACAAAGTTACCTATTTGTTCAATATGTTCAGAGGAAAGGTCTAAATATGCCCAAACCACATGCAAAAGGATCTTCAGAACTTCTGTACATGTCAGAAGGGTCTTTTTACTCAGCAGGCTGCACTTTTCAGTACTGGGAGTATTTTAATAAAAGAGGCTCTGTTCAGATCTGCTATACATAAAAAGAGCACTCCAGGGTGAAAGATAATTAAACACCTCAAGTATCACTTTTCTAATATTCTCCTTTTTTCCATGCGTATTTTTCTAAATCTCATACTGAAACAACTTGAAGAAAATATGAAATAGAAAGTATTATTTCTTCTTTTGTCAAAGAGAAACTCCTGGTCTTGAAAGCATGAAAAGGTTTTTCTACAATTTGTCTACTAACTTGCATATTTATCAGATTTGGAAAACCTGTATGCCACTTCATTATTTTCTATTTTTCTGTAAGAGAAGCATTTAAGGAAAAAAATTCCCAATAATCACGTTCGAAATCTGCTCTTGCCCATTCTATCAACATATTGATTTTCAACATTTGCCTATGATCAATAATACTGAAAACAGAGAAAGCAGAGAATAACTCCTCAGAGACATTTCTCTCTTTTTTTGTGCAATAGAAAACATTGAAATGTTTTACTTTATCCTATCCTACATTAAAAAAAAAAAAAAATCAGTAAAATGGGTCTGACTATGTTTTTGCTCGAGATTTCCTAAGAAATCCTATTCAAAGCCTTTTTTAGAGCATTTTGACCATTTGCTGCACTATTTCAAGTGACCCACAAGAAGTTTATTTCTCCCAATCTGTTTATCATGTGCTGCTTATTTGTGTGCCCCTGCAGGCACGGGCTCTTCTTTACCTCCAGCTGTGATTCTCCTGGGAGGTGTGGTCTCCACAGGAGCCCCTCTCAAACCCTCAGCTCCCCAGCCTGTGCCTCTTCAGGGGTTAGAAGTGAGTAATGCTACTCCCTAATCCCAGATTAGGCAGCCAGATGTGGTACAAGCACTGTAAAAAAAAAAATCTGCTGTACATTCCAGAGACTGGCAGGCAGCTGTGTGGGCGTGAGTGATGACTCTGGAGCTGAGAAAGCCTCTGTATTCAGCACCCATAGCTCCCTCTCTGAAGTGGTTGTTAAGACTTTCAACACGGGTGCCAATTATGACAGACAGCCAAACAGTTGACCTCTACAGCTTTAAATTGTGTAGCTGATCACAGAGCAGTCAAATGGGTGATGACTTTTGGTCACATCAACCTGGACTGAATTTAAGACCTAAAAGCAGGCTTGAGAACAGAAAGACCATTCTCCATTACCAAAGCCATAAGGCTTGTTTGAAAATGTACTGACATAAAAAGGCAGACTAGTAAGAGCATTTTAGCTCTGTATTTTCATTACTAACTCAGAATTCCTTATCTGGAGTTTACATTATAAATGTTTAGCCTTACAGATCAGGTTTAAGTTTCATAGATTAGATCTAGGACCAGTATCAGGTATTCTTAAAAGTAGTTCCCTGCAAGACAAATAAAGGCTACACAGTTAAATGTTGTGCAATTAAAAAAGCAAGAAATGGCTACATCAACACAACGAGTTGCCAAATGACTTCATCCCATATAACTGACACCTCTGTCTCAGCCTCAGAAAGAGGAGGCATGGACTGATAAATACTCCTTGTATAAACTAGCTTTATATTTATTCAAAGAGGTATCTCTAACCCAAAGGTTAATACCAGAGGCAAAAGAGGACAGTTAAAAGAATACTGGTTTTAGATATCAAGGCAATAGGCACTCCTTTAAAATTTCCAGGCAGGCAGACAAAAGAAGCAGAAGCTAAAACCAGGAATTTGTCAACAGGCATCTTTGAGACATCATTTATATTGTCCAGCAAGGCTGGCAGGGATTACAGTCATGTTGAGTTTCAGAAACCAGTGGTTAACACTGAGAGACAGAAGAAGTTGCACACAGGTTATCCCAATAGTATATATTTAATCACAGACACATCTTTGTAGGAAGTGTTTGTACAAACTACTGTGAGGAGCTTAGGCTTTATAAACGTAAAAGAATATAGTAACAGACATTAACTTAAAGAGCACAGATTCCTGAAAATTAAAATGTCTTCTTCTCTCAGATGCAGAAAGGCTTGCTGAATAAATAAAGCAGGAAAGGGAAGCTGATGGCATCTTTAAGAAAACCCGTGTAATGTATTGATGCATATGAAAAAAATCAAAGTAAGAGTTGTCATTTGTCAAAGCAGTGCAAGCACTTTGCTTCCCAGGAGCACAAAAGTAGTGGCTGAGCCCCGACATTCAACTCCCCAATGCCAGTAACAGGACTAACTTCATTGTGTTGTTCTGTGAAGTCTGGAGGTGGTTTTACCTGTTGCTTTCCAGGAAAAAAAATATTAGTAAGAGTATCTCACAGAAAGGAGAACCCATTTAGAAGCTCTGCTAAGAGTGCCAGTTCTTCCCCTGAGGTGTGGAAAACTGTGGCAATGGTAGACAGGAGAAAATATATAAAGGTGACACTGTTAAAGTAGATTGCTCTTTAATCATCTGCCCTGGGCAAATAATGTCATCTTTTTCCATTTTTCATTCTGCTTCTCCCCCACATCCCTGACACTAATGTAAAGTTTCGGGTTTTGACTATTAATAAGCTGGTAATGTTATAAAAACCTTACATCTAGTGGAATAACACCGAACTACCAGCTTAACTACTGATCACATTTGTTTCTGTGTAAAGGAAGAATATCTGCTTTGATATCAGTGGCATGGTGTTAGGCTAAACTTGAAGATCAGAGTCACTCTCAAGATTCCTGTCTAGGATAAAGCTTTTTTCCTCTCTTGTTCATTCATCCTCAGTCTGAGGCCAGTTTAATTTTCAGGAACCATATTGCTTAAAGAGCAGACTACAGGTGAATTTCCACCAGTTTGATTGAAATTTTAAGCTGATGCAGTTAATCAACAGGAAAACATAAGATGTTTTGAAACTCCTTTCCAGGAAGATTTTTCAACTGGTTTAAGGGTGGTTCACACTGACTTAGGGTAAGAGGTAAAGAGCTTGCACACCTCTTCTGAAGGTTTGTCCTCAGCTTGAGGTTACAGTCCATCAGCTGAGGAGCAGGAATTAACTCAGCCCACACTTAGTTGTTTAAGCACAAAGGGGCAGCAGCTTCACAAACAAGTCCAGCCCAAATGTGAGCACCTGTCTGACTTGAGCTGAAGTCAGTTTGACCTAACCTGGAGTAATCCATTACCCCTCTGAAATACAAATATCTGTACAAGCTTTGGGCTTGTTGACCAAATCAAATACAAATTGACTCAAGTTGCATCAATGCAATTTACTTAAGTCTCCTCACTCTACTACACTCCAACTCCTAAGCTCTGGTATTTTGCCCATGATTTCAATGCAGATTTAAATCATCTCTTGTTAACCAATATATATGTGCTCTGCCCTACAGTGAGGCTCCCAGAAATCCTTATCCCTGCTTTTATTGTGCCTGATCCTGGATCTGCTATAAATTTCTCTTTGCTCCCAAGGCTGTGATGTCTGGTGACATTGGGAACACTGACCAGCTTGCAGGATCAGTCTCCAAAGCCCTGATTATGGTGGATTCTGAAAGACACACACTCCCATCAACAGCACCACAATGCCATCCTGCTCAGTACTTCTTCTGGCCTCAGAAGCAAGACCTCTAAGAAAATATAGTTTGTGTTTTCAGTGTGTACCTGCAAGTCATTCCCTGCAGTTACGATTTTCCTTTGTTCCATACCTAAAATCAAGTCTTCCCTTGCACACTGAGTTTAGCACACAAGCATATCTTGTTACTCCTCCTTTGAATATCCCCTCACTTGGTCCTTTTACATTTTTTTTTAAAACTCTCCTTTTTCAGTCCGTAGCTCTTTGATATCAACATTGTTTTGCATCCTCACTCTGGCCCCTAATTTTCTCGTCACAGCAATTTTGTTTTCCATGCAGCATGCTCTAGGAACAGCTGCTGCTCTTCCACCAGGATCTTCCTTCCTCCCTCAGTCTGGCTGTCGGGAGGCTGCAGGTGTTCTCCAGCTCCACAGTTTCTGTCTGTCTGTGCCAAGGGATGACCCAAAATTCCTGGGGATTCCCCACATTCAGGTGTGCCCAGGAAGCGTTTCTGCAGCCTGTGCTGGCCATAAGAGAACAGAAGAAAGGCTGGTTTTGCAACAGGGTTTCTAGGAAACCTCCCTTTATTTGAATTTCAGGGAACTCAACCATGGCAATGCTGCAGTTACAACATCCTAAGTCTGCTTTGCTTTTACTACAGGTCCTCTCTTGTTCCTAGTTGTTACACGTTTGAGGAGACTGTGGAAAAGGCCACCTAGTGCTCCACTGAATCACAGGGTATGCTGGCTGGACCTTGTCTCCAAGGGTTCAGCTAGTCCTTGTGCATCTCAAAGGGGAGAACCCCCATCTCCTCAGCATTCCAATCTTAAGTCTAGCTGCTGGGATTCACAGGAGCAGACAGGAATTTGGGATCAGCATTGCTTCACGGGTGGAATGGTTTGCCAATCAGCCTGAAACTCTTCTGAAAACTAGACCAGCGTTCTGCGAAGAAAGAATAAGCTTAATAAAACAGTCTTGGAACAAATTTATAAAAATGAAAAGGAAGCGCTCTCTCTCAGCTAACTACATCCTGGCTTGGCTCCAGTTGCTGCTCTCTTTATTTCATCCAGCTAAAATGCTGTCGGGGCCTGTCTCAGCTCCAAGAGTCACAACCAGAGCCTGGAAAGTCTGAGCAGTTAATATCGAACTCAAACACCCTCTTTGCTTTCCAGCTCCTTAGGCAAGGCACGGAACAGGGATGCTGCCCTGGGGATGCTCCCATTCCTGCAGACTCCTCTCTGCAGGTTGTACAGATGCAGAGTGTTACCTGCAGCTGATGATGCATTTTTATCATGCAAACTGTGTGAATTTTATCTCTTACAACCTGCCTTTAGGAATGTGGGTATCCCCTGGCACAGGCCAGACACAGCCTGGCATCGCCATTTGTGTGGCCAGTGAACTCCAGGCTTTCCTGACCATAAACAGAGAGAACAACAACTTGGTTAGTCATTTTCCCTGTGAGCAGCCCATGTACTCCCTGTGGATGAGATTCTATCTGCACTCCAGCAGGTTGACATTTAATCCTAAATCCACTGCAATGAAACATCTCTGCTGCAAAATAGGGTATTGTCTACCCTCCCTCTCCCCAGCAATATTTCTTCTCCCTTTTCCCTACAACCAGCACTGCTATAACCATGTGAGCAGGCGACTCAGGCTTTGCTTGTTGAACTCTCTGAACCAGCACATCATGGGGATGAACACACAGCAGTGCCAGTGCAAAGGAAGCAGCAGGAGTGAGAGGTCTTGCTCTGTGGACAAGGGGATGGGCAGTGGGTACACTCATTTCGACAGCAGCCCACTTAACCATCTACTTCGTGTTTAGTCCTTACATCTGAAAGCTACATTTTGTGCAAACACCTAAAATCACTGTCGTGTGCTGTACAAACAAAGGATGTGACTGGAGACACAACTAACAGTGGGGACTAACAGGAGGAGAATGCAGGGCAAGTTCCTAACTTGACTGACCAAGTACTGGTGCCAGCCTTTAAAACCTTCGTTGCTGAGTCCAAGGAGATGTGGCATGCCAGCACCTTTGCAATGCAAATCTCTAACATGTGCACAGGTTAGATATTTATTTGTTTCCCATACTAAACGTGGAGTTGGGCAACTCTACAGCTCCTTTGAGGCTCATCTTCTTCCCGTCACGCCATAATGTCACATCACCATTCAGCACGGCTTGTCTCAAAGTTGCAGCCTCTCTGCTCCACATGCAGCTAGAAGCAGCACTCACATATATTTAGGACTACAGGTTTGTGAATCCACACGTGGCATTGCTACAATAGGCTAGGAAGCATCTCCCACGCCTGACTTTGGTAGTTCCATGTTTGTCTTTGGTGAGAACAGTGAGGGCTTTCTCAAGGAGGTGTTCTGTCATCTCTGTTACAGGGGTTGATAAGAAGCAAGTGGTAAATGTCATTTGCATCTTCACTTACCAGACAGCTGAAGCTCAGCTTGATACCTGTGGACCTTCACTTTTAAGGGCTCATTTCTCAACAATTTCAACAACTTAGATAAGCTGGAAAAATGCATCAAGGGCACACACCAGCCTTCTGGTAATGAATTGGCTTCAAGCTACTTGATGATATAGAGAGAGCACCAGCTAAATCTAGCAATGATTGATTGTGAAAGCTGCCACCAGTGATGAAGGCCTCTACTTACTGCATTGTACTAAGCTTAAAAGTAGGCCTGAGAGGTGCTGGGCAGCCAGTGAGTAAAATGTTGGCATTTTACTTTAAGAACCATGATTAGAGTGGAAGATGTTGCCTTAATAAAATATGTTTTGTTCCTACTCCTAGTAAATCACAGACAAATCAACAGCCTATACAGGAGAGGAAGGGCTGGAACTCAGCTTGCAAGCAGACTGAATTATTTCTCACTACAGATTTGAGGTTATTGGCAGGCATCCCATGTTGCCATTTAGTCCTCATAGCAAGCATGTTTTAAAAAATATTTTCCATATAGACAGACACACTGTAGCCACTGAGACTCCAGAGAGCTGCCATGTAGGGCCCTCCTGCCCTTTGGAGGCTCCAGTTCGATTTCCAGGTAAGACAAATCAAAACCAAAATCGCAATTACCTCTGGAGCAACAAATTGTTAGTTCTTTCTCTGTGCTGCAAATAACAAAGAGAAGGGCAAAATGTTCCCAAGGAATGAGGAGACACACACTGCTTGCTTTCCTCCCAAGAGCCACAAACATGTCCCCACCTTGGGAGAAGAGGAGCATTTCTCACAAAGTGCCACACTTTGCCCCCTCTCAGACTCGATGGTTTTGTCACAGGCCAGGATGGTAAAAAGCTAATGCCAGCCCTGTTACTTCTCAGAGTCCTGAAATTTGCTTTGAACATAAACTTATCAGAATAATATCTTCAGTTGTAACTGGGGAAATGTTAGGCAGAAGAAATTGATAATTGCAATGTTTGCTTACACTTGATTAGTATTTACCTTCTTGTCCTTCTCCTGTTTATATTTTAGACAAGAATATGCTCATATTTAAATGCCTCTTAGGTTGTTATTAAAATAACCAGTGAAACACTCCCCCTCACCTTCCCCCCCAAAAAAAGAGAAAAAAACGCTCACAAATCTACTCATTAAGATATCTTTTTAGCTTTCTCCTCAGGGAGAAGGAACACTCTGTGGTCTATGCAGATGTGCTCACCTATGAGGTATTTTTAGCAATATATTATGGCTGTGTGTTAGTCCCTTTCTGTACAGACCCATAGGCTATTGCTGTTTTGCATGATCAAAATAGAATTGCACCAACTTCTGGGTGACTAATTGATGCAAATTATACTGGTATAGCCAGTGATTTTCCTGCTTTAAATTAGAGAACATTTCAATGGAAAAGTCATTAAAAAGAGAGGAGGACTAAGTAAATAAAAATGCTGTTTGTTGTGTTGCTGGCTAGGCTGAATCCACTAATGCTTTTAAAGTACTTTTTAAGTTATTTTCTTTTAATCAGCTCAGCCAAAATTCAAAGGCCATTGTTTTAACATTACTGTGTCATCTGGTTGGATTTTTCTAGAATTGTTGCTGGACAAGAATGTGTGCAGTTGCAAAAACTATGCTGACATCTGTACTCAGGATGGAGGGAGAGAGGGAAAGAGCAGGGAAGAGGGGAGGCAGGGAGGGAAGGAGACAAGGTGTTTTATTACAAACAGCCAACATATCCGTATTCAGCTCTAGGATTAGTCAGTACTTCCTTTTCTTCTTGTATCTTTTCGTTTAATTAACAGTCTGCTTTTCAGAAGCCAAAAACTCAGAAGATCCAGAAAAACGTGCCTGTTTTAATAACTATTTTCCTCTGTCTTTCACAAAACATGCTCTTTTCAGTTTGCCAGAAAACTTTTAGTAATACCCTCTTTTCCCACTCTCCCCCAAACAAGCCCTGCTATTTCCAGGGCCATTTTGGGAAAGCATTTATTTGAATTTTTGTAAAGGTCATGAATGGAGACCCTCGACCGGCTTTTGCCATCTTCACAACATAGGCATGAACTGCAGGTCAGCTCTGAACAGTGACCAAATTTCACTGCACAGCAGTGAGACGCTGAGGAAACCTGTAACTGAAGGACTTGAAATGTGAGTAGTTCCTCTTCTTTCCCAGGAAGACTGTGCATTGGAGAGCAAGAAGCTGCATCGCTACCTCAGATGATCTGGACAGCTTTGAGTGAAAGACCCAACCACCTGGTTCCTGCCAGTGCAAGAGTGGCCTCAGGGTGGGAAGGCAGCAAGGATTGCTGTCCCAGAGACTCTGCAGGAGCAGTGGAGGGTGGGGACCACAATGAGGAAAGCTGCTGTTTGTCTCTCACTCCAACTCATGGCATAGGGAGTCACAGAATCGTTTAGTCCAAAAAAGACTTCTAAGATCATCAAGTCCAACCATTAACCCAACACTGCCAAGTCCACCACTGAACGATGTCCCTAAGCCACGTCTACATGTTTTTCAAATACCTCCAGGGGTGGTGACTCAGCCACTTCCCTGGGCAGCCTGTTAAAAGCTGGCAAGCCCTCCAGTGTTGCCTAAAATAGGTGAAACATGTAAACATCTACTTCAAAAAAAGTGCCTAGGGTGCTCATGGGATGGGCACTTCTCTTGGAAAACTCTAGTCACTCTCTCCTTACTCAAAGTACTTTCCCTTTGAAGTTCACACATTGCATGCCAACATGGGAACGTCTTCTAATCTAGTGTTAGCAGGAGAAAAAAAATTATCCTAAATCTCGTGTGATTCCCCCGGAAAAATGGGCAGCCTTGTAGCTTTAACCTTCCTCTTCATCAGAATCATACTGTGCCCCTTACTCTCTTAGTTCTTTAATCTCAGTAACAGACTTGTGACTAACATAACATTTTAAGAGCTTTGGAGAAGGGATCACAGCAATTTCCTGGAGCTAGGATGAGATTACAACGTTCAAAGATGTGATACATTAATAAAAACAAATTAATCTGCTACAACACAAGGAATATCTTGAAGTATATTTATTAATTCCACCGGGATTATGTAAACTGCTCAGATCCTCCAGAATTTCTCATATTGTGCTATAATTTATGCTTCTATGCTAGGGAGACTAGAGCTGGTACCAGCCTGCTTATCTATCTGTGAACAGGTCAAGGATTAAGTGTTATCAGTGCCTTAATAGATTTGCCTGGAGAGAACAAGGGTAAACACATCATCAGTAAAGGCAACCTTGCTAAAGTTGAATACTGTTGAGTTTCTAAAGTCTGTTGCAAAGTATGCTGAGTGCATTGTCTCTCAACATTGTGCACCTCTGAAGGGAGAAAGTGTAGCTGTACAGTGACTTCCAAAGTGAAATTCTTTGTGGGATGAGAGCACAGGGCATCTTCAGGAAGCCTGTCCTGCTGGTGAGTCCATGGGCAGCTGAGTTGGAGCATCCCCTCTCCAGGGGAGGGTAGCAGAGAGGGAGCCTGTTCCTAACAGGGATAAGAGAGAGGCTAAGATGGTGTGCAGTGCCATGGTCTTTTTACCTCTGGGGTTTTCCTGGGGTTTGGTGGCAAAAAATCTTCTCCGTGAAGGTCCTGCAAGGGGATTTCCATAGGAGTAGTGTGGACATAAAATCTGTGGCTTAAAAACCTGTTTACATTGCACATTACAGTCCTCCCTGCTCTGTTGTCTGGCCCCCCAAGATGCTGCTTGGCCTCTTGTGACTACGCTGCAGAGCACACACATTTAGCACCGATGACCACCCGTGTTTGGATTCCAGCCCCCAGGGGGATGGCTGTAATCAGCATTTCCTCAGCCTGCTGGGTTTTTTACCCTGTTTGTAAGTGTCAACAGTGTGTGCCTGGTCTATATACTCTGTATTTTGTGCTTTTATAACTCTATTATAAGTTGATTGATTCCTGCAACCAACTAAATTTGGGTGGCTGGGGATGGCTGATATTCAGGCATGCTGATTAACTTCATGGCTTTATATCTGTCCACGCAAATTCTCATGTCTTGCTCACCGAGTACAGAAAAAAAGGCGTCTGGGAGCAAAGCTTTATTCACACAGAAAAAAGGTTTGTTTAACCTGAATAGTGTCACTTAATGCTGACACCGGAAAGTCAGAAACCTGCACATCAGCAGGTTTCTTTTATAATCTCTTGAGGTTCTACTTCAGCTGTTCTCTGCCCAGCGTGAATGTCTATTTGCCTCATCACAAATGATTGCTGATTTATTGTCAAGGGTAAAATTACCTACTCTAAATCCCTGCTAACTACTTCACTTACAAAAAAATGATGGAGAAAAAGACTAGGCGGGGTTTTTTTTGTTCCTCCAGGACTTCACTGGGCTAATGTCCTTCAATTCCTAATTAAGGCTGAGGGAAATTATATTGCAAAAAGCTGTGTTAGAGGAAACATTAAGAATTTGAGTCGAAGTTGCAAAAGTGACAAATTTCAAAGATGGATCTGAAATTCCCACCTAGCAGCCTCTCCCTACCCCATCCTTCACAAAATAAGGGTGTAGTGCCTACAGACTGGAAACCCATGAGCTCTGTCAATCCTAGCAAACCAAACAGGGACATTGCCTGGGCTCAAACACCACGTGTGACTGCCCATAGTGCTTACACGTTTGTGCACTCCCTGGTATGGTTTAGGTTCACGTCCATCTGCCACTCAGCCTCTGGCCGTGGTGCAGAAGCAGCATTGAGCCCCAGCCACCACATTTGGCTACATGGGCAAGGACACTCACCCCCTGGAAGAAGAAAACACATGTGAGCAGGTAGTGCCACCTCCCTCACACCCCTCAGTGAGAAAGAGCTTGCTGCCATCCGTTTTATTTCCTGAAACAGTCATATCTATTTAGTAATTTTATAGTTATAAGAATGACAAGCCCTGGGACTTATACTTCAGATTTTGCATCTGGAATTCTTTTCATTTTTTCCCCTTCTGTCCCTTCTACTTTGGATTGAGCAGTATCCTCAGTGCATCCTTCCACTTCCCTTGGCCTGTCAAGAAACCTAACTGAATCTGACTGCACTCAGATCAAGCACAGCTCCTCCAGGGATCTGCACAACACAAATAAAATTAAATGTAGGGATTAAGATGAGTAGGGAGGATGTGATTAACACAATCAATTAACCCAAGTTCTCCTGTGTGGAATCAGACCTACCGCATCCCTGGTAAATTCTCATTAAGTTACTAATTTTATCATGGATAAGCACACAGATAACCCATCACAGCCCCTTTTGGTAGTAGATGTTCAAGAGACATTAGTGAAAACATGTACAGCCAAGTTGAGGCCTTGTGTTCTTGTACTCTGGCAGGCAAGGGAGATGATTTGTCCTGAGACAGAACCAGCAGCTGAGTTCAGGTACTCACAGTTCCAGACCTGGACAAGTCTGTGCAGGCTGATCATCCTGCTTAAACATGTTTGTGAGAACCTGTGAAAAGGGGGATGAGGAGAAGAAACATGACAGCTCCTATCTTAAATATACATTGGTTCCAGCATGGGGAACTGATGGTTCAGCAAACACCAAGTGGGGAGCACCCAGAGCCATCAGAGAGTCCTCAGCTTCCAGGAACTGAGCTTGGCCAGCTGCGACAGTAAATTGTTTTCTTCAGCAATTATCTGGTTTAGAGAGACTGAAAAAAACCACTTTGATAAGCCATTCACAAACCTTCTCAGGGGCAGGGGAACATGGAAGCAGAGGAATTTCGGAATGACAAGAGGCAGCCCCAGACACCTTCCTGGCTGCTACCAGCCCCTTGCACTTCTCCATTGTCCTATCTTCCTGGTGTGCAGTTCAGCAGCCTGCATTAGATTAAATGCTTACACAGTAGACAAAATGAGTTTTCCCTCTCTAACAAAACCCACAGAATTTTATTTCTTTCCTCATTTACTTTTTTCGAAAAGCCACAGGGCTTTTAAAACTGTGTGACAGCTACGTCCTTAAATATGTGGCACTTACTGTAATCTCAGGTTCCTGAGGAGCCTCCCCACGCCCACCACCTGGGAGCCCCAAAATGAGCGGGGTTCTGCCTCTCTGGGCAAAGGTTGCTCCAGGGGTTGCCATCGTAGGGCTGAGGTAACAGCAGGTGCTCCATGAGCAAGATGTGGGGTTTCAGTCCTGACTGACTTGAGAAAGGACCATTTCTGAGCTGTGACAGTCCCCACCCAAGCAGATGCTTTCCATTTCACAGTATTTCAGCTGCTCAAAATACATGATAGCACTTAAAATTAATACCAGTTCCAGAGTTATTCACAGAGTTAGAACACATTTATTCCTGTAAACTGAGATCTTAATCAAACCTGAAGAAGTTAGGAAATACCTTGAGCACAGGTGGTAATGGAGCCAGTGTCTTCAGAAGGATTGAAAGGAGGTTAAAAGCCAGGTACATATTCTTTCATAAAAGCATGTGGATGCATCAAAGGGGGATGAGGCTGTTTTTCTGCTCCTTTTGTCTGTATAGAAACTGTTTGGCATCTATATTTTGTGGTTTTGTTTGTTTGACAATAGCCTGCCATGTGACTTTTTTCTTCCAGCTGCATCTCTGTGTTTTCTAAGACGCATAAATCACAATGACAGGTAAAATAACTAAACTTTTGTCAAAAATATATGCACCTCTAGTGTTTTAAGAGCATGTGGATATAGCATGCATACACTGTGTTTTTAGAGAGAGGCTGGAGAGAGATAAATCTGCTTCCACCCCTCCATGGCATGGAAAACCCCTGTTTCGGTACCCTAGGAACAGATTTCCTTCTTTCTTTCACTTCCTTTCCTTCCAAAATGTCAGTCTTTTAGGTCCATGTCCAGAACACCAACCTCTAATCTGCTCAAAAAAGGAGAGTTAAAAGCTGACACCAAAATCACACTCCTTTCTTTTTTTGTGTGTTTTCTTTGTGTTGATTTGTGCCGTTTCCCTCAAAATAAGCCAGCTTTGCTCTTCCAGCTATTCTTCCTTGTGAAAACAACCTAAAATATTTTCCTCAATGAAACCTGGACACCTGCCTTATTTCAGTAATCTCTCAGTGCCTTAAGTGAAGCAGATGCTGTTGAATCAGACCTGCAGAAATTGTAGTCTTCCCAGTAATTTTTGTTATCTAGATTCTCCCTTCTAAAAAAGAATAGTCTTAATCTGTGTGTCACCTGGTTCTCCAAGGGAGCTGCACAAGGCCACTGAAAGGAAAACAGTGCAGAACATCTGGAGGCTGCAGAGTCTGCTCTGCTCAGCCTCCTCTCTAGGCTGTAGTCAGCTGTGCATCCTGCTGACTCAGACCCACCACGCTTTCAGAGGAGTAAAATATGACTAAAAAGTGCTAAAGCAAGTGTTCATCTATAATTAAAATTTGCCAGCTATGTCTAAATGAGTTCAAAATACCTTTTCCAGAAATCACTATTCCTATAAAATGGGATTTTTCCATTTCAGATCAAAGAGTATTTTTAATAAACGAGGACAAAATTATCTGTGGAAGCATTTCTTGCAAAAGACGGTGATTAAGTTGCTTAAGTTTCTAACCTGATCCCTTTGACTTCTGAGAAGCGTTTCCTGGGAAGGTGCTGGCAGCAGCCCACTCCTTGTGGTGTTTCCCTGCTGTGCGTGAACCCCAGGTCAGATCCCAGCTCAGCTGCACCACGGGGGTGACCCAGGGCTGTGACCTCTGTGATCACCTGAAAAAGCAGCGGACAAAGTCAGTGCCTGCTTTGTAGCTGTCTGTTGGGTTATTGATATTGAAAAGAAGGTCATGCAGACTCAGAAAACACCAAAATGTGGCATCCTTCCTCCTTCAGAGCTCTCTCAGCCAATCCCCCTGGTTTTCTCCATCGCAATGAAAGCTCTTCCCCAGCCACCCTGCTCCTGGAACAGCTGGGGAAAGAGGATGGTGCAGCACAGCAGCAGTTTTGCTCCACCAAAGACAAGATTTCAAGCTGAGTGATATTTCTGGGGAGAGTTCAAAGAGGCTGCTTGGTTCTATGGAAAGTGACCAAGGTCCCCCTGGTGCAACTATCCCAGCCAGCTAGTTTTCCACACACCTTTTCTAAAATTATTGAAATTTCCATTGACCTCCAGCAACACAAAAAATTTTTCTCTGTTTCACCATATTTACTGTGTGTTAAACGGCATGAAAAGCAGGCAAATGGTTACAGAGGGAATCTCTGTCCTATTGGCATCATTTCAACAGAGTCAGAGGAAAATCTCAGTATAAGCATTTTCTCAGGTGTCCAAGAAGCTATATTAAGAATATGGCCTTGGAGGAATAAAATAAATAATTCTGTTTTATTTCAAGTGTGACAAATTTTTTTATAATTGTTCTTATTGCTTATTACTGACCCAAAACTCAGGGCAGATTAAAATATCAAGAGACAGGCCCATATGGCAAATATTCATGGTCATGCTAAGCATTAAATGGATGGATGAGCAGAGATAAAAAAAGAATAGCTGCAGACTCTAACACTGAAAAAGACATTAGGTGTATTCTCTGGGTGGAGAGGAGGGAGGAATACTATGAAAAGGGTGAATTGGGAATCATAGAATCATAGAATTGGCCTGGGTTGGAAGCAACCTTAGAGTTCATCTCATTACAAATTTCAGGGGACACCTTTCACTAGAATGGGACGTAAGAGCTGAGATGGGACCTTCTCTTCTATGCTCTGTTTTTTAATTAAGAAGGGGGTCTGGTACAGTGGCAGTGCAGAGAGGCAGGGCAGCTCAATCCCATGTGTGCCGCAACGAAAAGAATTGGAAAAGCAATTCCAAGTCCAGAAAGCAAACTGATAGGTTTGCAGAACACCGAAATCTATGGGACAGGCTTTTGGGAGGCGAGTGGGGTTTCAGCCTCAGCTCCTTGAAAGCTGAAACCCTGGGCTTCTTCATCTGGTGCTCCTGTGCCCACCCTGAGATGGGTGGGAGCACTTTAGCAGAGGAAGCTCCACCTTGTACAGCTGCCAGCCAGACACAGCTGGACAGCAGGCTCCTCAAAGTATGCATAGCTTTGTTCACTTCTCAACAGCAAAAGCCCTAAAGGATTTAAAATTATTAAGCTACATTTTTTTCACGTGCTTGAATCATGCTCTATTTCTCCATGCCTTATGGTAATGATGAAGTGGCTGGCCAGCAAGACAGCCCTGCTCAGGCAAACTCTTAAAAACCATGATCATATTTGCCTACAGCTTGGCTTGCAGAGATAAAATAATAGAATAATAAATCCTCCTCCCCCGCCACCGAGGAGCTTTGGTTTTCCAAAATTAAATAACTTGGTGGATTGTGGCAGTGCACAATTTACCCTTTCAGCATGTGAGTCACAATCGACTTTAATTACTTAAGTAATTCAGTCCCCGAGCCTCGTTTACTGTGGGCACCATTTCACTGGTTGGCACCCAGCCCGTGATTTGTAGCTGCATCTGAATCTCCCACATGCGTGCAGTGCTCCCCTACATAAAACTTTATATATTCCTACACTCCTTCCAGGAGCCATATATTATTTACATCATCTGTATTGCAAACATACCAGAAGAGTGCCAGAGTTTTCTCTGGAGTTCAGCAGCCTTTTCATGTTTCCCAGGCCTGAAAGTACATTAAACATTCCTGCTTCATCCTGTATCTCCACTTGGCTGGGTACACAGCCTCTTTCATGCAGACCAGCACTCCCCCTCTAAGGAGGTGAAGGTTTGTTTACTCACATAGTGCAGGACAGCTCCTAAGCCTGTAATTCTGAAAAAGCAGCTGTAATGGCAGTGAGAAACAACAGAAGCAGCTGGGTTGCAGCATTTCCTCCTCTGAACATTTGAATGGGTTTGGCTAGAAGTGAAGGAGAACTAAAAAACAAGAAGTTAGGTGAGATCACTAGACGAGGAAACAAGCTGAGAATGCCTCTGCAGTTATGGTTACTGGTAGGGCCGGTGGAGAGAGGCAGCATGGAGAAAGAGAAGGGAGGCAGCCCTGCAGAGTTCCCATGTGCATGGCTGATCTGCAAACTATCTCCCCTGCAACCGCCTCGAGTTCTGGGAAATCATTTATGTGGCTTTTGGAGCCTTTGTTCTCAAATGGACCCTTCGTTGCTTCAGACATTGATCAGCTTACAAGCTTTTCTGGGCAAACACGAGAGGAAAAATATTGTTTGGGAGAAAAACGGAATACTGCAGAAAGTAACATTTCTAGAGCACACATTAGAACCAGATGTTCCACTCAAAAGTATTTGTGGTCAGGGACTATGCCGAGAAACTAACTGCTATAAAGGGAAAACCCAGAATTACAGCATGCTGGATGCAAGAAAAAGTTACACCAAGAGAAAAAAGAATATTGAAGAAGGATATATTAGGTGTCTTACAGTCTGACAACTGTAATTACAGGTTACTATCCAAGTCAGAAAACTTCTGGATCCAGCTCCCACCTCTTCCACAGATGTGCTGCTGGATTTTGACCAAACCACGCTAGGCTTCACTTCAGTGTTGACTAAGGACTTGAAGGCTTTGCTGCACTGAGGGGTTTTATTTCCCTCTCTCACTGTGCCTTAGTCATAAGGACTGGATGCAGCCCAGAGGAGGCAAGTTCTGGAAGGGCTGGTGGGAGAAGGGCTGGTTTGGCAAGGTGCTGCATGGCCATTTCTCCAGGGCACCACACAGAGTGTAGGGAGGAAAAAGGTGGCTGTCAGTCCCTCAGGGCCTTTCGCATCCCAGTAGACCCTCCCTAGGGTGGGGATCCCCCTTGTAAATAGGGATTTGTCTGTTTCTCTGACATTTTGAGGAGCTGTGAGGCACAAACACTGGAACCTTTGGGTCTCCCACGTGAGATGGTGATGGAAGATGTGGAAAAGCCTAAAAATAAAAATAAATATCTCAGTCATATATTTTAAAAACATAGCAGAAGAACATCCATACTGTCATCATACTGAAAAGCAAGGACTCACTTGGCTCTGTACCCTGAGTGTTGTCAGAAGGAAATACTCAAGAGAAGCACATGAGAAGTAATGCAGGCCCTGAGTGACCCTCTCCTGCTCCTGGTGACATAGTAACTTCTGGGGTTTCATCCCCAGTATAATTTTGCACAGAAACTGATGGCCTTATCCACTGCCAAATTGCCCCATCAGCTTTGAACCCATTTATTATTTTGGTCTCCATAATATCCCGTGGTCCTGACTTGCACAACTTCACCACATGCTGGGGTGATGAAGTGCTCCCTTTTTAAACGCCCAGCTGATTATTTCATCAGCCCTTATTCTTATATTGTCAGGAATTATAATTAATCTCTTTCCTCAACTACCCATTACCATTCATGGTTTTATCAGGCTTCATCTCTTCCCCAAGATGAAAATACCCAGTATATTTTGCTTTTTCTCCCTCAAAAGTCACTTCATTCACTGAGCCTGCTTCTTCCTTTTTCTGGGTCACTTTCAGCTCTCCATTCCAAGCTGTGGTGATGAGTTCACTGCACAATATGCAGAATAAAAATAAATCATGAATTTATGTGGTAGCATAACTAATGTTTTCTGTTTGTTCCCTATTCTTTCCCTGACAATTCCTAATAATCTTTTTGATCACCGCTGAGCAATGAACTGATTTTCACAGGGACTTATCAGTAATGAGTCCCAAATCTCTCTCCTGAACACCAGAAGCTAATTTAGAAACTCTCATTCTGTATGTAGCTAGAGTGCTTTTTCCCTCATATGCACCATTTTGCATCTGATTGACATGGAATTTCTTCTATCATCCTATTGCCCAATCACTAAGCATTGTAAGATCCTTCTTCAAAGACGAAAATCAGAAAATTGATAGTGAAATTTGGCCAATTTAATGTTAAATGTGTTTGTAATTTCATGGGAAGCACAGTCAATATGTGAAGAATGCAACTCGGTGAAAAACATACCACTTACTGCCAAAAAGTCCTGGGAAGTTCATTTCGTAGAGGGAGGATCTGATTTCTAGAGAAAATAAATTCTTCTCTTCTTTTGTGGCTGGAGGAGTTAGAGTTTTCCAGTCTAAACTTCAAGTCCAAAAGATCTATGACACCAGGGAAGCTGAATTTGGCAACCAGGCAGTCAGCATCTCTTCGTTGTCTCAGTGAGCTACATAAGCCTATCCAATTCAGAAAGTATTGACATCCCAGCCAGCACAGCTACATCCTGACAAGGCTGTGTCAGGTCTGACAAGGCTGTGAATTGGTGTTCTTCAGTGTCCTGAGACCCTGTTGCAGATGCACCACATGCTTCAGTGTTTGCATCTCTGGCCCCTGCACCACAGGTGGCTGCTGCTCAAATGCTGCAGCTCCCTGAAGGTGCCCTTTGAAAATTACGTTCATTAATAGCTTTCTCTAATGATTTTTGAGCCACCTGTATAGGCCATCTACAAGCAGCTAGCTGTGTCACCAAAGGGCACATTCCACTTTTAGGAGAACACAAATGTTCTCTCTCTGAAGGGGATTTGATCCCACTATAATGAGTGAGTTTAAGGGTGGATAAGGTGAACAAGACCTGAAATTTGTGTGTGGGGACCTGCATAAGCCATGAGGTAATTCTCTGGCGGTGGATTTGCAAGCACAGATCACGCCCATGAAAAAGGGGACAGGACTTGAGAGAGATTTGATGCAGCCTCCTGTCCTTCTCAGGCAAAATGCTCTGAGCTGCCACAGGTTTCCTTCCTTCCCTTCCTTCCTCATCCCTCCCCATTGCCTTGTCTCTAGGAACTTTAATTAAGCAAATGTACAGGCTTGTGCTTTAGCACACACAGTCTTTTGCCCATGTTAAATGAGAGTTTGCTGCATCCAGTGTCATCACAATTCTGAAATTCCACATGGAGCACTTTTCACTGAACTTCATTCAATTATTTATTCAGGCTCTGGTTGTGTCCCCACTGAATGCAAGAGCACTGACTTCAACACAAGGAGTAGCAGGCACGCAGCTGGAAAGAGAAAAAAATGTGAATTAAAAGCCGTTTAATCTCATTTAGTCACATTTCCTCTCCTCCCTACCCAAAAGAACAAGATTTACAACATAAATAAACTCTCTGAAAAGAAAAACTATTAAGTAAGTTTCAAAGTCAAGATCATGCCAACTAATATTATCTATTTCAGGACTTCCTGCCCTGCTTATCTCCTTTTAATTAACCTATTTCTGACCTGGACCATGTGTTTGTCTGGCAGACACAGTCCCATTCTGCAATTGCTCTTGGCTAAATAGAAGAGTCTGCAGTAATGTTTGTGATCAACACTGTGCTACGTGTTTCCTGCAGCAAAGCTAAGAGCAGCACACGAGTGAGGCCGGGAAGCAGATGTGGAACAGGAGTAACGTAGGGTTTCACTCAAAATGCTGCATGTTGAAGTGGTTGATAAAACAACATGGTCAATCTGCTTCTGTCTCCCTGTTTCTACAGCTCAGATGTCTGGACAAAATCCTGGAGCCAAAGGGAGCACAATCAGCAGAATTTCTATTCATTCTTATCTTCTAAAGTGCAGATTTAAAATCCTCCTGTGCACAGTGACAAACAGACCATTGAGGGTGACAATAAACTTGCTTCCCAAAGGGAGTCCATCACTTTATTACAAATCTGAAAATAAGTCCGATAAAATTCTCAGACTCCAGATAACAACTAGAGGTCCCAAGTGTGTGTTATGCAAAAGGCAGCAGTCCCAAAAATATGCAGTTTTAACTGCCAAAGATTTTATCTCTTACGATTTTAGTAGCAATTTGATGAAGCCCTGGACAGCACAAAGACAGACACTAATCCACTTACCCAAGAAATCCTGTCCTCCAGAAAGTACAGAGGTTCAGACTAGGGCAAAACTGAGCTTGAACAGTTCTTCTTCTAGTTCAGTAAATTGCAATAGGAACATGGCATAAATAGAAGAGTTGAAGGAAGGAAGGAAAGCAGGATTCTGATGCAAGAAAACAAGTGAGTAGGATAAAATACTTTTATCTAGGCAAGTGAAAAACTTGTTGGTAGATACAGGAAACCAATGCTATGAATAGGTAGTTTCACAGCTGATTCCTTTTCTCCCCAATTCTTTTTCTTATTATGTTCCAATAATTAAATAAAATGGTGCATATTCAGTGCAGGAAAG
Source organism: Myiozetetes cayanensis (assembly GCF_022539395.1). Taxonomy (NCBI): domain Eukaryota; kingdom Metazoa; phylum Chordata; class Aves; order Passeriformes; family Tyrannidae; genus Myiozetetes; species Myiozetetes cayanensis. The sequence goes on along the minus strand of NW_026087742.1, from coordinate 110,155,377 downwards.
CCATAGAAATACAAACTAAACACAGCCAACTATGAACAATTACAACAGCAATTTAGAAAGAGAAAAGCAGATAAAAGGCAGTTTATAAGAAATTCTTCCAAGGAAGGGAAATGGTGGAAGGATCAAAGCATGTGCTCTGGAAGAGGGCTTGTCTGAGCTGCCTTGGAGGTGATGCTCTCACACTGTGTAATGGTGTCTGTGTGGCCTCACAGCAATGTGACTCCTCAGAAGGCCTTTCTTGGACCCCAAAACCTTCTAGCCCAGTCTAGCTACAAGCACCACAGTGTCTTGGAACAAAAACAACTCTCAATGTGAAAGCTGAAGATAAAAATAAACACAAGTTCTTCTCTTCCGTCACAAGCGCAACTGAAATATAAAACAGTCCCAAGCAGAGAGGAGATAATCTTAGATGTTGCTGCCAACCTGTTTACTTACTTACTGTCAGATGATAAATGCTGGCAAGCCCTCATCTCCTGTTTTACTCCTGAAAATGCTGTTTTCCCGAGTTTCTCCTGTCAAAGCCATGCTGAAGTGGACATCAGCTGAGGTGGATGCTCCAGCATCATGACCCCAAGCTGCTGTGAGGCTCAGCTTGATTTCCTCACACTTCCTTTCCTTATTCAGGGTAATTATATTACCCAAGGGTGGGGAAATATATTCTGGCAGGCAAGGTGAATCTTCAGTGCTGTGAACAGCCTGGGCTTGAACACAGACATCACAGCTTTTGCCTCTAGACAGCGCAGTCACAAATGAAATTGAAACGTTAGGACCTTTAAATGCAAAGTGCACATCTCTGGCAACAAATAATTATATGCCAGCTGCTACACCAATTAGCAACACAGGTCTTTTGTACCTCTCCTCAGATCTGAAAGAGAATAAATGCTAGTTCCCAGGAGTAGAATATAGCAGAGCATCATCCAGCATCACTAAAGACCATTTAATCAACAGCTTCCCTCCAGCACCGGTCAAGGAAGAAGGATTTGCTTCTCAAAGTACTCTTTTATCTCTAACTCTTTTAGAAAGGATTTTCTGCTTATTGTCTTTGACTGACCCAGACCAGCCTCTGCCTCAACTGGGCAAAACATCCCTGGGAATTAAAAAGTTTGTTGTGAAACAGAGCTGGAAAAGTACTGGGATTATTACACAAAAAACAGTGTTTGGATGCTGCTTGATCAATGTTTCGTTTCAGAAATACCTACATCTTCTCTCTGACAACAAAGCAAGCAGTTTCTCTGAAATAACACTATTCACCAAAACAAATCTAGAGCAGAAAAAGGTTAAAAGGGTTAAATACTCCCAAAATGAGAATTTTTTTTTAAGTAAAGCATTTAAGTTTCACTAACATACCCTTAAAAGTACCCTTTTCGACTCATCATCAGATGAACATTTTTCCATTCTTTTGGTTCAATTGTCATTCTGACAAAACTAATATTCACCTCTCTCTTCCACAGCACAAATTCAAAGCAGGAATACCCCTATCTTCCCAGACAATACTGTGTGCTGTCGTAAGAAGAATTTCTTTTGAAGCTGAGATGTGTTGAGCACAAAATCTATGAATAGACACTGAAGAAGGTGACTTCAGACAGCTGTGAATTGTGTAAAGGGTGATTTCCCCACTCAATGAGAGCAGCAAAATTGGATTCATTTTATTTCTGTGCCAAAGACTCATAGCCATGTCTCCATATGTCCGTAATTTTTTTTGTCTGTAAAATTACCTTCCTACAATAAGTAGGAAAAGTTCTGTAGGTCAAGGCTTAGAGACATTCATAGAAAGCAGAAGGAAAATGTAATAGCTGTAGCTTTGCCACTGAGTTATTTGTGATAAGTCTGTCTGAACATCCAGGTATGAGGCAAAATGACAGATTTTAAATCAATCCTTTAGCTTATTACCAAAAGCAAAAGCAGCTTTAATTTAAGCTTCCACTTAGACATCATACCCACACTGTAATTTCAAATAAACAACATTTAAAACTGCAGCTAACAAGACTGAGAGTTAAAAGCCTGATGATTAATCCATCACTTCACCTGTCTTCCCAAATTATGCCTGTTTAGCCAAATAAAGTATTAACATTCTGCATTTTACATACAGCAGCACTGAATAAAATAATCTACTGCGACAAATGTTTCCAGAGGGGGGAATCAAAAAAAAAAAAAAAGATTTGTAAACTGTTGAGAAAGCTGATGTAATGCATTATGGAGATAAGGAGATCTCGGAGATTTCATAAGCAAAAGGCTGAGCTTTCTGAACAACACCTTGCACCTACTTTCTGAAGGCACTTTTTGCTTGTACTGAATGACACCAACTGCCTGTCTGTGGCTGCTGTTCCTGGCAAGGAAGTGGATAGAGGGACACTGGGATGGTTTGTGCACCTTTCCCCATTACAAAGGGTTTCATATCGTGCTACAAGAAGACACAGCCAGAGATAGGAAAGGGAAAAATGAAAAAGCAGAGAGAGCTGAGAGTCGTGCTCCATCCAGAAGCGTGGTGTGGGGCTGAAAGAAGCTGCCTGGCGTAGCTGGGGTTTCTCACAAAAGGAGCCTGAGACTGTGCAGACTGACTGACTCAGAGCAGACCAGGAGAGAGCGTAATAAAAAGCAATGCCAGCTTGTGAAACACAACCAGAATAGCACAGAGTGCTGTGACACATAGTCAGGGAAACAGGCTCATTACCTCATGCATATGTTTGGAAACTGTTTTCTAGGGAGCTTTTCTGGTGATAGGTACAGTTTGTTCCTCATTCTCATTTAGGTAGGTAACATTTTCACTGATTAAGGAGAAACATAAACCAGTTAGAGCAAGACAGTGACACATCCTGGCTCGTGTCTAGGCTTGAGCTGGGAGGAGGAAACTATGTCACAGCTCTTTGTGGGGTGTCGTATGTGACCGAGTCAGGCTGCCCACTGAGGAGGACCTGAAACGACAGGAAAACCAAGATATATTTTTAACACATTCACACAGCATGTCTTGCACTTCTGCCACAATATACTTGTATACAAAACCTTAAAACCAGGGAGGGATGATGTACAAGCGTGTGACAGGAAGGCACTGAGGGAAAGATGGTGTTTGCTGAGGGAAGGCTGCTCCTTGGGCAGGCTGTGCTCTACTAAGTCAATCCTTGGCCCTGCTCATGCTTTTTGCCTACTGTCATGATGTTATGCTTAAGAAGAGCTCAAGTTGTTACTGATTTTCCTCCAATTGTACCCTCTATTCATGTCCTGTTAGAAAGCACTGTCACCAGCATATTATGGTGATGTTAGTATTCAGGAAAACGGGTGGAATGTGCCATGTTCTGGTTACTCCCCAGCACAGCCCTTCTCCTCAGATGGGGCTGTTGCCATCTTGGTGGGCCCTTTAACTGAACACCACAACCTCAGAGGAAAAATGTAGCAAAATTTCAGCCCGTGCATGACCAAGGCACCAGTAATCCAATTTTCCAGTTTATTCTGGCATCGGTGTTTTGAGTCTGTTACAAGGCTTAGTAGTTTGGAGTCCAGGTTTTAGTGCCAACGTCATGCAGAGTTTATGCTCAGAATGAGCCGGAGGTGCTGTCATTGTATCTTAGTGCTCCTGATGGAAATTTTTTCCATTCATTTATTTAAGCACCTTTGAAGCCCCAGGTAAGATTTCAGTGTCCTTCAGCGAGTCCCACCATTCAGATAAATACTGAGTGTCTCCTTAGCTTTTCTGAACCTGCCACCTGCCCTATTCAGGTATTGTTCCCCTCTCCCCCAGTTTTTACAATGGTTGAATTGTCTCCTCCACACAGTTTGGAGCAACCCCTGCTCCCCTTCTCTGTACTGCTCACGAATCCACACTATCATAGCTCCCACTCGGTCCTCTCCCTTCCAGGATGAAGAGTCCCCCTCAGACTCTGAAGCAGGACAGCCCTCCCTGCCCACCATAAAGTGGTAGCAACAGGCACAGAGGAGCAATGTTAACATGGTGCATTTAGTGCACTCTGCCAGTCTCTGCTTCACATAATCAGAAGTCCCTCAGACACTCAGAAATCCCTGCCCCGCTGTCAGATTTCAGTGGGTTGCCACCTGACATGTTCTTGTCCCAGAACCTCACGTTTCAATGGGAAGTGAGAGTGGCAGTGGCTTTCCAACCAGCCCCTTTCAAAACTTCAGCCTTTCTCAGGCGTGTTTGTTTTGACTGTTCCAAAGTTTCCTCTCCCTTTAATAGATGGCAAATGCATTAACCAGCACAAACAGGGAGCACATATGATCAGTGGAGGGACAAAACAGATGGCACATGAGTCACTCCCATTCGCAAAGTCGGTGATGAAAACATGCTCTTGCTTTAGCATCCTGCTGGAGTCTTTTTGCAAGAGACAATCGGGGAGCTGTGCTTGGCACCGAGTCTCTGTGGGCTTCCAGGTGAGAAAGGGATTGCTGCTGAAGTCCTTTCTTTGTACCTCAAAAGCAGTCTAGGAAAGGGGTCGGGACTGTAGCAAAGCCCTCATAAAAGTGTGGGGACTGAACGATGCCACTAAGTCACCAATTCCAGAGCTTCCCCAGGTCCAAAAGCCCTCCGTAATTCTTCAATGTGTTAAGCTTCCTTGTCGTATTTTTTCCACCTGCTTTGCTGTTTGCTTTTAATTTCCTGTGCCCTGCAGCACTAGGCACGTTCCCTGCTTTCTCTTCCCCCACCCCTGCCCCCTTCCCACAACCCTTCCATGGCTAATGGATTTTGTGTGCTATGTCACATCACTGCAATATCATGAATGACATAAGTAGGAGTAGAAGGCACTGGTTATGGTCTTGCCAGGAAAGATCCTCAGCCTATTGGAAATAATGATTATTTGCACTGCATAAATTGGATTTTTGCCATGAACAATATTAGAAGGGAAAGGCAGTGAGCAATATTACTCTGCTGCTGAGTATTCTTTGTGTTAAAACAAAAATAGACATAATATCAGATAGCTACCACCTGGAAACTGCATTATATGTTTGGGGGAGAATACAGTCTCAACCTGCAAACATATTTTCATATGATTGCTTTCACATATTGCAAGAAATTTCCTTAAAATTCAGTGTGTGTAACATTAATAGTCTTTATTCATGTTTGCAGATGACAGTCTTGGCTTACAGGAATAGGCACAAGATAATTATTTCCAGCAAGCAAGTTTAGTTAATTTTCTCTCATAACTCAGGGAGGGAGGATTGTTGGAACCACAGACTAATCAGTTAACATATTATTAGTTATTTCTAATTTAACTGTTCAAAGGTAGAACTTTTTAGACAGCAAAAGACAATTCACTTCATATATATAGAAGGGATCTTTTTTCCAAAAAGAACCCAGCCAGATTTATTCTCAAAACTACCTAAAAATTAAAGTTTGGATTTCAAAGAAAAATTGCTTTTATTGCAAATCAGAATCTTTGGGAAAAAATTCAAATATGCAACCTGACAAAATCAAGATATGTACACAGAGAGAGTCTTTCTCCTTTTTTCCACTTTCATTTTCACACTTATGCTGTAAAATTGATAACATCAGAATTGTTCTAGTCTTCCTTTTCATTTTCCTTTTTATTGCCTTCAATAATTTTGAAATTTCCTCATCTTTGAAAAAGAAAAATGAAACAGTCCCTCTTTTGTGTCACACTTCAAGCACTAAAAAGACTTTTCAAAGTTTCAATAGCAACCAGCAGCAGAAACACTTGAAAATGCAAAAAAAGAATTTGCTTGTGTGGGCAGAGGTGCCTGTTCAGCTTTCATTTTACTGTCCCCAGTTTCGAAGAAATATTTGACACTGTTAAAATTTCAAAGCAATCAGTCTTTGGTGTTTTAAAAGTTTACAAAAATTCCTTTTGAAAAGCCATGTTGTGTCAGACAGAACAACATTCAGAAAAAATCCCAGCTGTGGCAGACAATGGTTGTTTGCATTGGAGTCCCAACAGCAAAGAGCACCAGTAGAAACAACCCTTTCTGAATAGTCAGCAATGCTTTAATAAAGGAAAATAACTTAAACCCCATAATTTACCTCTTGCAGTTTCTCCTCTTAATTGAGGCAATCTGGTAAGGAGAAATACATATTTAGGTGGTCGCTGATTCTGCGTGCCCTCATCTTTAGATATCTTTAGATATGTGGAACTTTACAGGGATCTGATTTTCACACATTATGCAAAATCAAACCCTTCAAATGTGTTTCGTGTTCAGAGTCTTCATCCAGCACATTCCTTGGCCCATGCAACAGAGTATATGCAAATTACATCATAAGACAGATTCACATGCACACAATTTCACAGTAAACAGGATAAAAAAATACAAGAATTTACAAATTCGAGAGAAGAAATAGTAAAAATGGAATGTCATAGACATTAAAAAAAAAAAAAAAAGGTCTATAACAAAAGAAAACATCCTTTTTTTTATTGCCAATGATGCAATCCAGCTTTGCACCAGTAAATCAGCTTTGATCTTTGTCTGCATTCCCCTCCTGTGCACACAGATACAATAGCTGGTTTCTGCTGTGCCAGCAGTGTTTTGCACTACCAGAGGGAAGGATTCACGCCCTCTCAGGCTTGGGCTGGTGCCTGGTCATGGATCTGTTGCCAGACCCTGCCTGGGAGAGGGACCTGCAGGAGTCACGTAGAGTCCCTGTCCAATTCAGGACTTTTCTTGCACGATTCAGGTAACTCAGTAGAAGTGGATGTACTTTCTCAGCTTCCACAGACTTTGCACAGAGTCAAGAGATGGCCTGAGCCTCACAGCCTATGCTGAATATGCAAAAGTGCAATCTTAAATTGGAAAATGTGAAAGGAAATCCTCCTTCAGGTCACGGGTTGTGAGCAGGTGAAGGGGCATCCTTCAGTCAGCCTGTTGCCAAAAACCTGTAGGACAGAAAAGCTACCAAAATCAGAAAATATCCCAAAATTTAACAGACTTGGCTAGGCTCATCTCAGAATAGCCCTATCATTGCTGAACCTGAGCAAAGGTTTTCCAAGAAAACGGAAATGGGATAAAAATGTATCTGGGTGGCTTACACATAAATAAATACTGACGTAGATGTACCCTAAACCCACCATGTCTTTCTGCAAGTAGCACAAAATAACACTCTAAGAGACACAAGTAACTTTAATATATCCTCTTCAATATATACAACTAAGGCCCTGACATCTGATTAAGTAAGAAAGTACTGGTCCAATATGATCTGTTCACCAGACCACAGAAAAAGACATGTGACCACTTGGTGAACATCTGCACTGGCTCTTTGGATGACTTTTCCTTTTTGACTCTGGAATGGGAAAAACTTGGTATTCCTACCATCACTAACATTTTCTACATCTGATCTATGTATTAAGAACCACAGTTTGCCACGTTAATATTTTTTTTCCCTCGGGGAATGTTTTTTGGACAATAAATCTTACTTTCCATGTTGTTCCTTACAAAGAACACTTTATAAACAAGAATAGGAACACTTTATAAGCAAAAATAGCATGACTTTGTAATGAATTTGAAGCAATGAAGTGTCTAAACATGTAATCCTCTGCCTTAAAATTTTAGCACCTCAGTTTGAATGCAGAGAAATGCAGTCCTGAGCTGCATGTCCGGGAGAGTGGACACTCCCTGTTAAAGGGAAGCTCTTGGCTTGAGACTTTGGTGGAGGGTAAGGACAGATTGAGTCAGAGCCAAATTTTGCATCTCTGTTGTGGGAGGTTTTGAGTGGGTGGTGTCAAGTTGTGGGGTCAAATTGTTCACTTTTGCTAATCACCAGCTGTCCACTTCTTGCGGGAGCACACGAGGAGATGAAGCCCACAGGTCCCAGAAAGGAGGCAATATGGGGTGAGCACACACACCCTGTGTGGCTCCATGTAGCCAACAAGCTGTGTCCTCTACAGAGTTGCAACCTCCTGGTGCAGCCCACACTTTCATTTTTGTTCCAGTGTTGTTCAAGGTTTCTTGGGAAGAAGCTGTAGGTCATGGACACTGCCCTGTTTTCCTGCTGTCATCCCCTCTTGGAAGTGTTTCACGTGTACCTTTAGTAACAGCAAATTCCCTGGGCACCCACAAAAGTGATGCCACAGAGGGATGAAGTCCAAATAAATTTCAGGTACAGAAATTACATCTTTTATTCCAAGTGCTTCTCACTGATAGGTTAATGCAATGCTCAGTTTGCATGTCCAATGCTTGGCTTAGCTTCACAACTCACTTCCAGCGTATATATGATCAAAATCCACATGAAAGGTTTTAACTTAGTAAAATGTCTGTTATCATCAGGATTTACTTATCTCTCTTTTGCTTTACAACCTGGTGCAATAGGGAACAGACCGAAGGATCACTGGAGTCAGGACAAGTCTCTTACTGACTGAAACCACCTGGTAAAAGTGATTTCCCTGCAATCAGGGCACGCATCCCACAAATCTCTATAACTAATAAAAATGTGCAGTCTACAGGAATACAATGAAATACGATAACAAACTCAAGCTGTCGAATGAACAGTAAAGCCAACCATCCCCAGAATGGTTAGTTGATTAGTCAACACCAATGCAGAAGAGCTTCATGTGGATAATTTATGGTTCACATAAATATCACATCATTATAACATTTTCCTGTTCAGTCAGAGATAATAAGTGACATACTCCAAATCAATATTTATTATTTCAGTTTTCCTTCCTCCTTACTGTTAAGCTTGACATCCCTCTCCTCCCCCATTTATAGCCTGCCATTGCTAGCTGAACCCCTTCACAACCTCCAAGATAAGTATCTGTAAGGGATCCATATATCATGCTAGCAATAAACCAATCCCTCCAGACACATTTAACCACAATGCAATACTGTCAAGCTCTGAAGACAAGTTGTTCCCTGAGGAGCAGAACTACTGAACCTTGATTTCCTGCAGTTCAATGTCCCACAGCTTTCCTTCTTAACCCCAAATAACAACTCTCTGCTTGCAGCACCATAAGTTCAGCCTTGTGTCCCCTTGGTCCTTTCATCGTACCCTCCATGTCTGTGTAGAATTTTACCTTGCAACATCTCCAGTTACCTTCACATCTCCCAGGCTTTCTGGTGATTCCTCTCATTTCTCCTTCATGCCCTTGCTGCCCTTTTCCATCTTGCCACTTAGGCAGGAGACAACATTGGAACTAGGGTGGAAGCACAGATTGGAGGGCTGGTCTGCCAGAAGGTGCCTGCCACCTGGCCAGCTAGGGGGCTGACCAAAACCGACACTGAGCACTAATTTGTTCAGATAAGTCATGAAGAAAACCTCTGTCCTTTACCCACCTGCCAGGTGGGACTGATAAATTAGGATTCCTGGAAACCCTGCGTCTCCTCAGATTTGGTTTGAAGTGTCCAGGAGGGTCACAAGTTACCAGAGGGCCTTCACACAGGCAACAGAAACCCCTCACCTCCTTCTCCCAATACCACAAATCCAACAACCTGTTGACCCACTCCACACTCCACTTTTCAGAGTCAGTCAACTGACTCACAAAACTCCACAGGATCTTCACTAGACTGACCAAACTCTTCCTGAGACAGCTGTACCAGGAACCAACCAACACTATTTTTGATGTCTCATGCTAAATTCACATGAAATAGATCCATTGCTTATTACTGTCAATACTGCAAACCCAAATCTATGATAATGTCAAATTTGGTTATGTTGCCAATGTTCTGCTCTCTCTGAGATGCAGTTTCTTTCATTATTGTAAGTGTTATTCATGCAATTTTCTTCTTCAAAAAGAAGGAAAAGAACACCAAGAATTACTTGGTGTATAGAGAAAGCCTCAGAATTGAGCAGTTAGGAGAAACAAGGCTGCAGTATACTCATTTCCTTGTGCAGCTCCTATAAACAAAGTTAGGCTGCCTGAATCCTGGTGATTTATACTCTTTGGGCAAATATTGAGCTAATATCGTGATTCATGTCACTAGGCACACTCCAAAGCAGCACTGTGTTCCCTCCGCTGTGTTTTAGATGTGTGCAACAGAATGTTACTGTTTGATCCAAAACATGTGTTACAACTTGCTTCCTTTTCCTTTGGTGTTCCAGCAGAGGTTTTTGGCAAGCCTGACTCCTTTTCAAAGGTTACCAGGAAAAAATGGTCAGATTTTAATTTCATTGACTTGGAGGAAACTGAGCAGGTGGGGAAAATATATTTTACGTCCCTCTGTGAGCCAATAGCTGTTCCCCGTGGGCAGTCTCTGGCTCTATCTGTTCTTCCATGACATAATTTCCACCTTTCACTCTTGGCTTTCACCAGGAAGAAGTGAGAACTTATCCTTAAAGACACTTTGATATCAACTGATCATTTTGCTCACCTAAGAGTGTCATTTATATGCTAACAGCATGTCCAAGGCTGCTATTCAGCTGCCAGCTAGTCCCCTGAGGGGTTCTGAAGTTTTCTTGGGTCACCTCAGACTTAGCAGTGACTCCAGACTGATGAATCAGTCAGGGCTCCTGCTGCAGTTGGGTTTCTGGGAGGTGAAATGCAGGCTGGTCTCACCAGCTGGCTCCAGCACGGCATCCAAGCTTGGAGAATGACAAACAGCAGCTTTCTGCCACCCCAGGAGGGTCCAGCCCCACTGCTCCCTGCAGCCACCAGCACAGGGTGTGGGCAGGACACAGGAGAACAGGAGAGGTATGGCAGGGTAAGTGGGGTGTTCGGCTGCTGGGTCTGGAGAGGTCTCACATGATGAATTTATTTTAGGGGGACTGTTCACTACTGGGTGTCTTGCACATCAGAAAAGGAAGCAGGAATGCATAGCTTGGGCTCAGCCCCAGGCTGATAATCCCAGGGTGAAAAATAGGCACAACAGCCTTTATCAGCTTGGGTCAGGGCTGGCTGGGAGGTTTGTACATCGGTCTTGACCAGACGAGACACGCTGTCAGTATGCTCACTGTGTGGTTCTCATCCTTCACCCTGGGGATCCTCCACCTCACATGGCATAGGGAGAAGGAACTCTCTGAAGGTGTAAGATCCAGAAGTGGCCATGTCTCAAACATGTTGACAGGGACCATAAAAATTCAAACTGCATAGGGGACAAAGCACGCATAGACAGAGCTGAGGCAGCGCCGGCTTTTCCAGCCTATATCCAGCGTGGGAAGCCACTAGGCCAGGAGACTGTGAGGGACAAAAGGTTGCTGCTCATGATGTGGAACAGCACAGCCTTGATATTCTCTGTCCTGCACAAACCTTCCTGCTTGTACTCCAGTTGGAAAGTCTCCTTCACAGAGCACACCACCTCCTGAAAGGGGCAGCCTGATTCTGCCTCTGCTTCTGCTTCCTGACTCCCAGAGGAATCTGTGGATGTCGAGAGTGACAGGAGACATGATGCCAGTAGCTGATGGTTAGGTTAATTGCTGGAGTGACATTAAGGAGAGAAATGGTAGAAATGGCTGAGGCCGTGGTCTCACAGACAGTGGCAGATCAACTTTGCCCAGCTGAAATCATTCCCTCTCGTACGCCCACGGCAGCACAGCTGTGTGTGGTCACGCTGGGAGACACATCACGGAACAGATCCAGATGGAAAGAGCTAGTTCAGATTACTTTTCAGATCATTAGACATTTTTGTTGGCAGCGAGACAGAGGATGACAGAAAAGAGAAGGGACAAAGGAGGGTCAGCAGGGAGGAGCAGAACTGCTGTTGAAATGGCATCATGCTCAGACGAGGGCACTCGGGCCAGCAAAGCCTAAATGTTATCTTTCAGTCACTTTGTATTCTCCAGATGCCACTGGAAAAGGGGATCTGGATTTCAAAGGAAGACACAGGTGTTTTTTTGAATATTGCTCAGAGCCCATATCCCTACCTTAGTGTAATTTCATTTCAGCTTTTGGCCTGGGGGGACATAGTATGTGTGTGTGTGTGTGTGTGTGTGTGTGTGCATGTGTATGTATATATATATATATGTATATTCATGTACAAAATGAGAGATGAAGGAAGAAAACAGACAGGGTCAGACTGAAGCTTGCATTTTCTGTGTGTTTCTTCAATAAATCTATCAATTTTTCTGGTAGGGACAATCCTTAGTTGACTGCAGTTCATACCACAGTATGAGTGTATGGCCCTTGTTTGACTAATGTGAGAGCAAGCTGTAAAATACACATGATTGTCTATCACTTATTCTTGTTTAAAAATATCTCTACATCACCGAGAAAAGAGAAAGAAGGAAGAACCTACACTTCCCTTGACTTTGCCTGGTGCATTTGAACTGTGAGCCTTCCCTGAGACTTGTAAGGTGACTCTTCAAGAAGTCCAGTTATTGAACATCCTACAAAATCCTTTCTTCAGTTTTAAATAAAAATAAATCCAAGTCTCACACTCTGCAGAACATAATGTGAGAGAACACATATTGTGCAGACACATATTGTACAGTACTGCCAACAGCTGTTGCCATAATCAAAGAGCATAGCATTTAAAGAAATAATAAAAATTGGAATAAAATACTGAAAATATGTCTTGTCATTGGTTTCATTCTGGTAGGCAACTTCATGTGGCACACCTGAAGAGTCAGAGGCATTTTCAGCACTGAAAGTTTTGGCATTCTGAGCTTTAGCAACTCTCATTGTCTTCATCTTCAGACTTTCACTATCCTTTATATTGATGCATTTTGGAAATAGATTAAACCACTGTTACAAAAGTATGCCTACTTTTCTGATAAAACAACAGTGCCTCCGTGCTAGATAATAGGTGATGCAGCCTAATAAAAACTTATTCTTTTATGTACGATTTTATGAAAAATAATTGTTTTTTTAGTTATTTGCTAATGTGTTGATTAGGTTTGTTAGAATAAAACAACAGCCCTTACATTAACAAATGAAAGGTCTAATAAGTCCTCACAGGAATATGGTTTAGAACGATTGTGGATGTTTTTCTGTCATGGGATCACATGAAAATTTTTGCTGCTCCAGTGATCATAGCCATATAAAATCTTAGATAACCATACCTAGAAAGCAAAATTACAACCTGAATGTCTTATTCATCCTATCATCTGAAATTACTGGCATTCAGTTACTATTGTTTACAGACTACACTGTCCCATTGGTCTGAATGGCAGATTACAAATATAAACATGAAAGTCTTTGCCCTGGGAAATTTACAGTCTACTAGATGAGTTATCTTCCAAATGGTGACACAATGTGACCAACAAGGGGTGGATTTTTTCCTTATTCTAGTATTTGGGCAATGAAACATCACCATATCACTAATAGGAACTTGTTAAATTTTCATCACTACCAGGCAAACACCTAATTAGAGCATCTGAGAAATGGCTACCATTAAAAAAAGATATCTGGTAATTAAAAACTATGATTAGTTCAAAAAGCAGAATATGGCAGTGTCAGCCAACACTGTCTGGATATAAGATTACTCATTTTAAATGCCATAGTTTTCATATGTAATGTTCTCAGTTACCAAGAGATAATAGACTCTTCATTGAAAACCTACTCAAATTTTCCCACCTGGGAATTCTAAATGAATCTATACACACTTTGTACCTTGTTTTTATCAGCCAATATGTATTATTCAACAAGAACCAAGGGCAATTCTCCAATGTCTGAGAGTTAAGGAGACTTATCATGTCAATTTTTCTAACTCAGTGCTTTACAATACAATCTCATTGCTGTATAAATCACCGATAAATAATAACTTCTTTAATACCATCTTCACCTTCCATTAACCAAAATGTTCTTAACTTTAAATTGCAAAATTAAATAAAGGAATATTGCTCTATTCGGTATTACCTGTGCTGTTCATCATTTTACTATTCAATAAAATAGAATATAACAACAGGATTCAACCTGTAGGTTCGCTGTTAGAGAATTCTAATCAACTTCTATGTTGCACTATTTCAGCTGGAAACAGGGGCAGATGAAAGTCTAGAGATAAAATTTATATTTAAAAAATATTTCAGGATACAACCACACTTTTATTAGGCTAATTATTTTGGAAATGCAATTACCCTTTAGAAATGGAACTCAGTAGTAGCTATCTTTTTATACTATTGCTATTTACATTTCTGTTACTTTTAGTAACTCTACATCTATTTCACCTATGTCAATTGTATATAATGTGGGCATTATTTGAAAGAAATTGTAATAAAATTCCATGTACCAGCCTAGCAGAAATAAGGCAAATAACACAGCTAGAACAACAAAAATATACCTCAGAACTTTCAAATAGGCCCACCACAAAAAAAGTAATGGCTAAAGAGCCTGTGTTAGCCCTCCCTCAAAGGCCAGCAGACTCAGCTCCTTTGATGACAGAAAGGATATAAAGTTTAGTCCTGAACCAAGGTGAGAAACATCAGCCATTTTCACTATTTGTCATGACAAATGATAAAGTCCTGTTTTGAGGGTAATTTTCTTTATAGATTTCATCTAGATATAAACTTTTCTAAGTGATGGCTTACTGGTGGTTATAATATACATAATGGCAGCATCAGTTCATTTGATCATCTTTTTATTATTTCTTTAGTTTTCAAATTTATAGCTCCAAAGAAATTCTTAAATGGCATAAGAAAGTACCACATAAAAGCCATTGCTTACATATACAAAAAAAAAAAAATTTAATTCCCACTCTATTTTTTCCATCTCCACCTTCAGTGCAGTTATTCTGAGCTCCATCTTGCTCTAGATAATTTGTATTGAAACTACATCCTCAGGTTTGCACCTTCTGTATTTTTTTTCCACTTGAGTTCATAACGAAGGTACAAAGAGTCCTTGTCTTGGCAGCAAAGGCTGCAACTGTATTTGTTAAGAGCCATGGTAGAGGGTACTGCTCGTCCATGCACTCCCTGTTTGCCATTGTTTATCCAGCCATTCAGTGTTTAGACAGGTGACAGTGGCAAAACTGTTGCAAGGACTATTTCCAGTCTTGTGCTTGGTAGAATATTTTCAGTGCAAGCTGGAGTAAATATTTTTGACATGGCAGAAGTTAATCAGGACCTATTTCACCCCATTTGTCACAACAGAATTGCAAACAGCAGTGATTGATGTCTACTGATGCAATTTCAGGGCTACACAGATGACTCAAGAATTCCTACAGTTTTTGAAAGCTGTAATGAAAGCTCCCATGTTTGCCCAAGCTCATCAAAAATCTGTTAAATGTACTCCCTTTCTGTAGGTTTCAAATTTCTAGAACTCCTCTGTCTTTAAAAACATCAACAGTGTTACCTCTCTAAAAGGCATGCAGACACCTGGTGGCTTATACAGATGCTAGTGCCAAGCCAGCATATACTTTATTATTCTAAGTGAATCTTTCCCTGGTCTATGTTCCAATTTTCCAGTGCACTGGCAAGAAATAAATTAGCTGAACTTGAAAAAAAGACCATTTTTCAGCAGTGATTAAAACTGGTTTTATCCACCATTCTAGACCGGGAAAACAAGCAAAATCATTTTTGCACCTACATCCTCACTGCAAAGTTTGAGAAGTTAAGTTTGTCACAGTGGTTGCTGGTTAGCTTGAAGTAGAGATGTGTGCCTGAACTCTAGACAGTTATATGATTGGTTTTCCAAATACATTTTTCTCTGTCTTTGAACAAGAATTGGAGGAGGAGTGACTTATTCAATTTTTCTCCACCACTGAGTCTTGCAACCAGTACCCACAGCCATGGACTATGTGCTTGTACTGGGTGCACCACAGTATATTCCTCACCAGCCTCTTGCTTCTGGTAAGTATCGGGCATTTTTAAAATGTCTTTGGCAGCTGACTGGCTAATCAGTCTTGCAAAGCAGTTTGTTATACAAAAAAGTCCAGATAATCAAAGTTTTGAATGAATTTTAGAATCATATCTGGTCTGCTTCTCTAGACAACTACATTCATTCCAACATAAAGTCTATTACATGAATGTAAGAAATACAAAACACTATTAGGTTTCCCTTTTCAACAACTTTTCCTTATCTGCCTTATGCTCTAAACTGATGCATGATGTATAAATTGAGTAATTGTAAAAGACTCAGTCAATGCTCTTGGCAGATATTATCAAAAACATTGTTGATCCATTCAAGCAATTCCAAGCGGGCAACATCAAATGCGACAATTTTGTAGCCAAGAAAGGAATTAATTCCATGCTAATCTAAGGAAATGCTTCATCTCTAACTGTGTCAAGCCTGGCAACACAGGTATTGTGCCACCCCTCCAGCAGCTGCTGGATAAAGCCTCAAGCTATGGTGCCAAATTCTACACATATTCCTCGCAAACATGTCTCCTGGAAACGTTTGCCGAGAGTAAACAGAATATTGCAAATGGTTTTGAAGTCACCATCCTGGGTATGTCTCTGTGTACCCTGTGCGTTTATGCACACGGCCTTTGCACGGAGTTTAATCAGAAACATTTATATTGGCAGCTTCAATATTTCCAGAGCTGTCGGTACCTCACATCCCTGCCTATTGCAGCGGAGATGGCAGAGGGCAGGTGGTTTGCACAACAGTGACTTACTGCTGGATTGCTTTTAATTTGACAACAAGTGAATGTCTTCACCAGGTGCTCCCCTGCATGCACTACACCCCTGCTGGGCTCTGCTCATCTGCAACCTGAGAGGATCCATCGCATCCCCAACCCTGTAGGCTACCCCTGACACCCAGTGTCCCCTGTTTACATCTCACAGCAATAAAATACAGGTTTTCTGCATATAGTCTTAGATTTTCTGGATAGAGTTTTACAGGTGGCAGCAGAACAGCAGCTACATTTACACAGTACCTGGTATCCTCCCCAGACACCTCCTGAAGGCTCTCAGCATTCTCACACGCAGTGTCCTGCACACAGAAGGAAGCAGCAGCACAGTATCTTACTGAGAAGTCCATGGTAGGTTGTCTACCACGATTAAAGGGTTGCCTTCCTCTCCTGAGTTACTGAATGAGACAGATGATGTCCCAGCCTGCTTTGTATTTAAATGCAGCTCACATTCTTCATTATCCTCATAACGTGACTTCCTGAAAAATAGCAGTAAATGTGCTTTAGGAAATTATTTCTTCCAGATGTGACTATTAAAACTGTATTGACTGAAGCAGTCTATCACACGAGCACAGAAGACACAGGAGTCACGCAATTTCTGAAGATCAAACTGTGGATCTGCTGACACTTAATAGTATAAACTCAGAGATTACTCTTCTGAGAGCCATCAGTGTTTACAGTGGTGGGAACTGTTAGCTTATGTGATGAAGGGACAATCACCATAAACACAAAGGCCTGGAGATGGGCAGAAGACAGTACCAAGCAGAGGAAGCCCTATAACAGCCGGTCCTGGATATTCCCAGGGACCTCAGCAGAGAGCAATCGTCTGGGTGTTGGAGGAGTCTGAAGGAGTTGCTCTCACCAGACAGGTGAGAGCAGGGTGACTGCAGACTGAGCAGGGTAACTGCCTGCAGGTGTTTGGGACTCATTATGGGATGGGCATCTGGGAAGTGGCATAAAACTTACTGCAGGGTGTCTTAAAAGGGGTTAGTGGGAATGTGTGATACCTATGGGATACTAAGGGTAAAGACCAGAGGCCAGGACGGAAGGATGAAGGTTGATTGCAAAGGAACAGGAGTGGCAAATACAGAGATAAGTGCATGTAAGCAGGCTGTTGGTCAATGTGCTTGTTTGGTCATGCCCTGATCACCACGGTCTTCTTGCTAAACTGCATTTTTAACTTCTTTTCTGGGTGAGGGACCCTGTTCAGTGTGTATGGTTGTGTGTATATGGGGGTGCATGCAGCAGCTGGATTTGAGCAGTGGATCAGAGGGGCCATGAGTTTGGGTGCCAGTAACTGGAGAAATCACTATGTCTGTCTTCCCTCGGGAAGAGTGGTCCCACAAGAGTGCATGTAGGATAAGGGGTCTGGGAGACAGTCAGGGAGACCATAGGTCAGGGGCTGGATACAGAGAGAGACCAGGGTAGTCAGATACTGGCATGGCCATAGGTCTGCACAAGCTCCTGGGGAGACCAGAGAGTATACATGTGTATGTATGCATGTATATATGTGTGTGTGTGTGTGTGTGTGTGTGTGTGTGTGAGTGTGTGTCTATGTGAGGGCCTGGCTGCAGCAACAGAACTGGAGTTGCAGACCCATCACTGCAGTCACACAGATTTCCCAGTCTCCAAATTACCAGCCAAGAATAAATCAATGGCAGAGAGGCAGAGGTCGGGCACAGCATGGAACAGTGCCATGTGTGACCTGAGGACTCACATCCACCCGTTCCAAACCATCAGCTCAAACCACTCAGCCGAACCAGGCAGAGGAGGCTGCAGGCAGGTGCCTTGGCAGGCCTCCATGCATGAGGTTTTCACGGTCCCAGGTCACAAGGAGCACGTCCACAGCGTATGTCACGTTCTCCCAAGACAGAAGCAGCAAGATCCTGAAGCAGAGGTGGCCACACAAGACCAGCCCTGTCATGGAAGACACACGAAAGAGCTCGAGCGCTTTGCAGTACTGCATCTAGAGACGCCCTGTGCCCACAGGGTATCCATGAGACAGTCTCAACCTGCCTGACAGCGGTGTTATGGGAAGTCTGGAAGTGGCACAGCTGACCATGCTGTGCCCCAAGAGTGTGGGCTGCAGCGCTGTTTTGGCTCCTGCCTCTCAGGACAGTGCACAGCTGCAGATCAAGACCATCCTTCCGTCTCTGGCTGTAAACGGCACATCAGTCTCCTGACACAGGGGAAACCAGCAGGGCCAGCCCTCCTCATCCCACTGGTTGTTGCTACAAAGCAGGGCAGTGGGAGACTGGCCCTTAGGCTGCAACTGCTCCTATGCCACTATACTGAAGTCGTGTATTTGCATTTACTTGTAGCTGAGGCACCGCAGCCGAATTCTAAATGAAACAGGCTCTCGCAGGTTGCAACAAAGATGCAAACAGATGGCATGAGGCTTTGAGCTCAGCTGACGTGAAGAGCTGTCAGAAGGAATGGGGAGGTGCTTTCCCTTTTTGGGGTGGTAGGACAGGGTGGCTCCGGGCTGTGCCACCCAGCCTTGCCAAAGGCATCACACCTTCCCGCTGGTGCAGCTGCAGTGCTGGGTTCCCAGGGAGCTTCCTCGGAAGCCAAGCGAGAGGGATCTTTTAATGCATGAAAGGTGAGGGGCGGAAGTAATCATTTTCTTTAGCAGCTGGCCTCACTCCAGAACTGCAATCTGATCCAGGACTCTGTTTCTAACTCGAGAAGGATTATAACAACTGCCCTGAATTCTGTATTAAATGGAGCGTGTTAGAAAATCCTGTACACATCTGAGAAACCGCAAGTCTGGGCACTAAAAAAAACATACCCCCTTTAAACTTCACAAAAGTAAGAAAGAATGTTCAGCTTTGAGCTCCCCGTTACAAGCGTTCAGGGGACAATAGAGCTGTGCAAGGAACAGGCAATTTGTAATTGATTTGATTTAGTAGGTTCCTTTTCTACTCTCTGAATATCTGTAAACACGCTGCAACTCTTACATGCATTTGTTTATTCAAATGCATTTGACTAACAGTATTCAGAAGCTTTGACAAGGTGGATTGTTTATAAATAATCAAAATCTGAATAGTGTTGCATAGCTGTAATTTGCTAGGGAAAAAGAAAAGGTTTAACAAATCAGGAAAGCACAGAAGTACTTGTAGGTAGTTGCTTTCTATGTTTATTTATCTGTATGGCTTCAAAATTTGCTCTTGCCCAATATTTATGCCAGGATAACTATTGTTCCTATAGGCACAGCATGCAAACCTTGAAGTTAGTAAGCATGTTCACTCAAACTGAATTAAGTTAAAAACTCAGTCACTGTTTACATACTTTTAATTATATTCAAAGAACCAGCAGTGCAACCAACAGAAAAAAATTCCAAAGAGAAAAGTCAGACATGCCTTAAAAATTAAGCTCCTTGTTCAAGCCCCAGCAGACAACATCAGAGCTGACCCTGAAGAATAAAGAGCAGAAAAAAAGAAAACCAGAAAACAGTTCTCATTTTTTCCAACTTCCCAAGTTGCATTCAGTGAACCTTCTCTGCTTTGCTCTTGCTTTGTGCAGACCACTACTGTGTTAGCAAAGCCATTTTCTTTGCCTGGAAAATGGGAATATTCCCTCTGAAGAGTACTTGAAGCATAGCAGGGGGAAATGCTGCAGTGAAGAGAGGTTTCTCTGAAACTACCCATAATGGATTCTTTTTCATTCCTGCGCTAAGGGACTTGCTTCAGAGCAGAAGAGTAGCCTGGCTCCTTCAGAGATAATGTTCCCTTTTCCTTTGGCCTGGTATCAAATGGAGACTAAAAGGGGAAATATGTTTTCCTTAGAGTACAAGTCTCTGGTCCTCAAGGGCTCTGCATTGCACAGGGCCAGGGAGGGGGAGGCATTTGTGGTCTAAGAGTTAAAGCAGGAGGAAAGAGAGATAGGACCCTTGGATTACAGTCTTTGCTGTGAGATAGACGTAAATAGTCACTTACATTCAAATAAAAACTTCCCCTTTGAATTATTTTTTCCATTCCCTACCAATCCCAGCTTATCTCCCCAAAACGGTCTTCACTTTTAAAATCAATTTATAACTGATCAGACAGCTAAAATAGCTTCTTACAGTAGGTGTCTCTAGTCAATGACTGATTTGCATTAAGAAAGATATGACAGCCAAGTGTGAAGAGAAAAGAATGATAGTTTAATTTTAGAAAAATTCCACATTCATCTGAGAAATGATTACTAAGCACTGTGTATGTTCATACATAAATTACTTCTAAAAATGTGAAAAGATATTAAAATGCTAAATATTTTCTTGCAGCAGGAGCAGGAAAGCTCCAGATCAGATGCCATGGCCTTCTGTGGGAAGGGATAGAGCAGACTCACACCCTGGGGAGGCACCTGGTGCTCCTGTGACACAGAGCAAGGATGAGAGTAAACAGCTCAGGGCAATCACAGTGGAGGGATGCAGGAGAAGAGGGAGGCTAAGAGAGAGGCCAAAGCCCCTCTGGGGAAGGGTGAGAAGCCTCCCCCTTGTGCTCCATGTATGTGAGGGACACCCGTTCTGCCGGCACAGCAAGCTCTGCTCAGCGTTAGAC
This sequence comes from Myiozetetes cayanensis, assembly GCF_022539395.1. Lineage (NCBI taxonomy): Eukaryota > Metazoa > Chordata > Aves > Passeriformes > Tyrannidae > Myiozetetes > Myiozetetes cayanensis. The sequence continues at coordinate 110,134,444 of NW_026087742.1, read as the reverse complement.
AGGCCCGGGGACAGCGGTGCATGGACGTGCAATTATGGAAATAAACAGCAAGTTCCCAACCAGGCAGGCTGGGAGCGCCAGGCAGCAACTTCTGCAGAGCCAAAGGCAGCTCCAAGGAGCGTGACACAGCCGTCAGGGGGACGTGCCAGGGAGCCAGGTGCCAGCTCCTGAAATAAGTCCTACAGCTTGTCAACAGAGCTCTGTCATCTCTATCCAGAAAAAGACTAATAGTGGGCTGACGCCTGGCACTGACAAATTACCAGGTTGCTAGAGCTGGGATTTTGGATTCATTGCCGAGGGTTTTTTTCTTTTTTTTTTAAGTATATCTTTATTTTACGAGGAAAAGCTTTTTCCTTTGTCCGCTCATGGTCCGAGCTGGCAAAGAGCAGCCTGAGATCTCCCACAGGGGAAGGCCAGACCCTGCCAGGGCCTGTGCGCAAGGGTATGACACGCTCAGAGGCAGCAGAGACCTCACTGCAAGATAAATTGCAGGCTCAGAGCCTACAAGGGAAGGAAGGAAAAGAGTTGAGAGGTGAGAAAGGTATGGGAGGAGGCAGAAAGACGACGAGAAGGTCACTGCAAGACCATTAGAGCATATATTATGTTTTTTACTAGATGTGTCTCATTTTTCAGCGTCAAGAAGAGGATGTGTGTGCAGTGTTTGTCCCACGCTCACACGCCCTGAGAGAACAGACATCAGTCACCGGCTGTGTCACGTTTTTATTAGCCAAGTTTCACAGAAGCATCTCTCCAAGTAGGGAATAAATCCGTGCATCACAGCTCAGGTTTGACAGGAACATTAAAGACAGTATGTACTTTGATATATCAATCCAAATTTGTAGGCAGCAGAGGTCAGACTTGATGCAAAAAATTATTAAGATTATTTTTTTATTAAAAAGTTAAGTTTGTGGCCTTCTAATGAAGATCTCGCTATATTACAAAAGGGTCTATTTCAAACAATCTAAACTTGTGTTATCTGACATTTTAATTAGCTTCATTTCACTGCCTTGAATACATGCTGTCTTCTTTCATTATAAGTCCTAGAGCATTTGACACTCTAATGTATAGGATCATTTTAGAAAGACAGCGAACTTTTATTAGTGTTGACTTGGTTGCTATACACTTGAACACCATTATTTGACATTTTCACTCTGCACATCACCTAACTTCCCTGAAATGTAACAGGAAGCTCTTCCCTGGCCTCGTTCAGAAGAAGAAAATTACAGTGTAAGCAAATCACGTCATGTGGAGTGCCACATCTCTTAAGGGCTTTTGTTCTTAGGAGACAACATAGAACAGGAACTTCTCTTTCCAGAGCAGTATACCCACAAGTGCCAGCAGAATGACTTCAAGCTCTCTCACAGGCTTCTCAGTGGACTTCCTACCGGAGGTAGGAATAAAGTAATTCCTTCATGTATGGATTGGTTCAAAGACTGAAAGGTAAAGGGAATCTTCTCAGCAGACTTGAGAGCTCCTCTTCCCTTTGCAGAGAGACGATACCTCCAGCTCCATAAACACCAACCTTTGCCCTCAAGTTCCTTCTTGTAATCTCAGTGAGAGTTTGGGAAAAGAACACTTCCAAAAATGCCGATTTTTTCCCTTTTTTTGGATTTTTTTTTTTGTTTTTTTACATTTTGGGTTTTTTTGTCTTCACTGCTGGGATCTACTCTTTATCATGGCAGAATATCAACCCTTGTTGCATGTCACTGAATTCTCATCAAAACATCAGTCATTACTTTGTGCTGGCCTGGACCAAGCTCAGCTTGCTCAGAGTAGTGTGCTTCCATGATCCCAGTACAGTGCAAGCACAGTACTCCATCCTTTGCAAATACAGCACTGTGTAAGGGATTTCTTTGTCCCGTGAAAATAATTTAACAAGCTTACAAAAAAGTCACACCATTGTAGTGTGACACCGAACCATTTCAGCTCTTTCAAAAGCACTTTGAAACTGTGAAGAACTCAAGAGTTTCCCACCCAAGAGACTAAAGAGTAGGTTTCTTTATTCTGCATGATTTCCTTTTAGAATTTTCTAACAGATTTGTCCAAAACAGGCAAACACTAATTTTAAGCAATACGTTTTAGACAGCAATTTCACACACACACAGGGCGGTCAAAATACTATATAGCAGAATGATTCAGTGGTAAAAGGATTATGCTGGCTTACACCAAAAGCTCTATGTCTAATTTAGTACTTACACATTCTGAGCAATAAATTAAAAAAAAAAAGGTGGGAAATTAAATTTTTTCGGCAGGAGTGCCAAAGGTTTACAAATGAATTTGAGTCAATTGACTGAAATAGGAGTAGAAGAGCACCATCCCCCATCCAGCAATGGCTCCAGTTTTCCATCGTTCAGGGCACAGAGAGGTTCCAGGAATTCAGCTCTCCAGATTCATGTTTGTTACATCTATGTTCTTAGACACAGTGCATGGGTTTTTACCCAGGACTTCTGTGAAACAGAACACCCTCACACCCTCACTACCTCCATTTCTGCTGATCGATTATTGCTGAAATTACATTCCAGTGCTTTTGGGAAGAGCTCAGCTGGCTGAAACCTAACAGGAGCCACGTGCCAGAAAATGCCTCAAAGATTTTCTTTCTCTCTGGATGAAGCTAACAAAAAGAACACTTTTCCTTTCTTCCCCAGGTAAAAGCTCCTTCATTCACCATGTGGAAAGGAAATTTAATGGTGTCTTTTCTTTTTAGATGGCTTGCTCCTTTTTCAGGGCTGCTGTGGGACTAGTTTGCTCCAGACTCCTGGCCCCACTTTCTGCAGCAAGCTGGCAGTACTGATTTGATGGGCTATGCCCCTGTGGGAAACAAATGGTCCCACCAGGAGCATCTGTGGGAAGGACTCTTCCCCCAGGAGTCTCAGAAAAGGACACTCATGCAGGAGAACTGATCCACTTGTCTCCATGCAGGAGTTCTACAATATTAAAGTGCTTTCACTCTTCAGTCTTTTGCTGCTGGTCAGAAAGGCCTGTGTTAAACAATACAGAATCTGCCTTAAAAGATCTGTGTAATTCATTTTTGTTCCTCACCTGAGCACACAGAAACAAGGCAAGATCAGGTCTAAACTCCACCAAAGAGACCCCAAAGGTTTCTCCAGGACACATACACAGAGCAGGACTGCCCACAGGCTCAGGGAAGGCATCTCCACTGACTGCAAAGGGTAGTCCTGCGAGGACATGGAAATGTAACACATTCCTTGCTCTGCTCCATGTGTTTGCAGCTGGGGACAAACAAACCACTGTCCCCAGCCACAGTGTGATCTCTGCTCTGTGCTCAGTGGAGTCACTGCTTTAGAAGCCTCCTGCTCTCCTCCCTGGGGCAGCTCTGTCACAGTCAGGCTGAAATTCTGGTCCTGAACACCATCTGGGGTCATCACCTCAAATGACTGTCTGGCACAGCCAAGCAAACTTTCCCTTTCTAGGCACATCTGAGCAAAGCCATACACTTCTCCCATGCAAGGTGACATTCTGTTATTAACACATGACTCAGGGATCCAAAGCCCTGCAGGGCCCCGCTGTGACCATGAATGGCACCCGCCTGCATGACAGCTGGGGGGAAAGCAGCGCTGCTCTCTCATTTACCCAGCTAAAAACCAAATATTTACTCCCAAATTGAGCTGAGCTGCAGCTAGCCTGTACCAGCTGGTTATCCCATTGAGCAAAGAAAGGAGGGAAATGGATTTCTTCCTGTTTTCCTTATCGGTCAAAAGATTAAAAGCAATATAGTGGTGTTGGTCCCTAGGTATTGTCTGATTAATATCCTGCTAGCCTGCTGGCAAATTGCCAAAATCACTTCTCTTTAAGTGAGAGACTGTTCCACGAGCTTAAATGGATTTTATTAGCATAACACCAATAATTCAGCACTTAAAACCCAGAGAAAATATAATAAGTAAATATAGGCATGCATTGCCTACCAAGGTTTCTTCCTGCTTTCTTTCCACGTAGGCAAGGAACTGCAGTGCCTCAGATATTTCATCAGTGTAGTCAGGTCAGAAGGGTCTAACTTTTACAGGAAAAGTGTTAGAAACAAAAAGGACAGAAGCCCTGAGAAATTCCTTTCTCCAAGCAGTATCTAGAAACTTGGCCCTACCAGTATTTAATGGTGTTGATCGAGTAAGATGTAACACAGAGAAGTCTTCTTCCCTATCTTTAGGTTTCTTGGCTACCACTAGGACTTTCCCAGCTGAATGTTGTCTCCTGGCCCACAAATCACCTCCCTCTCACCTGACTCTTCTAGCAGATTTCACATTAATAACCATCCTGAATTCTCCAGCATGTCGTTTCCTTTGGGCTTCTTTGTAGCAGAGGTTTTTAGCCAAGTTCAGTTCAGAAACCCCCAGCACAAGGCTGGAGTCAGCAGCCTACATGTTACCCTGAGATTTCTTCATTTATTCAATGTTATTCACATGTTTGGGAATGCAGTTATGGCAAGCATATCTATTGCCTACTGTCTGTATCAGCCACTCATGTCAACAGGGATTTCAGAGGAGATAACTCCTCCCTGTCACCTCGAGCAGTGGTTGCTTCCCAAATAGTGCTCCCTGAGGGACTGACATGCCACAGAAGAAGATAAATGTTCTGAGGACACTCACTAAAAATACCATGCGTTAATTCCCCAATTAAAAGTCTCTGGAGGAGAATAATGAGTGATCTGCTAGCAGTTCTGTAGGTTTGCAGTTGTCTGATATCCCACATCTGGGAGCTACTGCCCTCGGGTAGCAGCTAATTGGCCCCAGTTACCACAGTGCCTCGCAGTCCTTAATGTATGTATCATCACTCCTGCTCAGTAAAGCAAAAAAGGACTGATTTCAGCTCTACAGACTGGGAGCTGGGTTTCAGAGAAAGCAGGGAACTGACTTTGCAGAAATTATACTCCACGTATAAATCACAGAGCGAGGCACAATCCAGGTCCTGACAAGTACTTTCTACCCAAGGGAGAAACTGGCCACAGAAGGTGATGATTCTCTGGGTCTAATGCAAAAGTGCTGCTTCCCCGTCAAAATCAAACAGACAGCATTTGTTTCACCTAGTCCCTCCTGGCCATCTCTGTAACCAAAATAACTTGGAGCAAGGCCTTTTCTTGAGCCAAGATCCAATGATTGCTCTGTCTCCTCGTTTTTGTGTTACTCTCTGCCTCTGTGGAAGTCATGCTCCTTCTCTGGCAGGCACACCAGGGATCATTACATCTCTCTCCCGGGCTTGCTCTTTTATCCTCACAGGCCCACATAATTCAGCTTTTGTGGACCTTAAGGACTTGATCCCATGGTTTTGGAGACTTGGTACAACCAGGGAGCTCTGTTATTTGTAAGGCTTATCTTGAACAAAACATGGCTTTGAGCCCACTTATCCCCTGCAATTGCACCCAGGCTGTAACAGTGCTGAGATACCTCAAGATATTTATTTTTTTTTAAATGCTCCATCAGCATTGATTTCAATAGGAGCTGGATGCCTAATCTGCTTATACACTTCTGAAAATCCTATTAAGTGCCTCTTTACTTCTCTAGGTGCCTAAATATACTTTTCTTAATTTGGGTCTAAGTGATTTGCATCCGTCATCAAGATTCCTGAGAGCACGGCTGGAGGGGAGAGGCCTCCCTGTCACAGCCCCTCCATGAAGTCTGTCACTTGTTCAGATACCAAAACTGGGAGCCAAGCTCTTGCAAAGATGCTGTGACAGTGTGAAATATATCTGTTAAACTGTGAATACTCTTTGTGCTGTTGCACCTTTGTCTCTCCTGCGCTGCCCTCTCCCCCAAGGAACTCTCACCATGGAGTAATCACAGCTTTGTCTCCCTTTCCACCTATAAAATGTTCTGCAGCAAGTCCCAGCTGGGGATGGTGATGCAATTCCTTGGTGAATGTGAGAAAATGTATTTGGGGAGGGGGCAGGAATGGTTTGGCTGCCAAGGGCAGCAGCAGTGTCTCACCTGGCCCCCCAGATAACAAATACACTGCTTACAGAGAAGTGGGATCAGGCAGTGTATATAAACATTTATTTCTAAGGACGTCCTAGAGAATTAAATGCCTGTGGCTCAGGAATGTCTTTGCTCAGCTGTTCTTATCTTTCTTGGCTTGTTATTCCTAAAAGGCAGTCACAGGTAAGAAAACTGTGAGGGGAGATAGACCTGAGAGGCTCAGAGATCTGAGTTTCAGATCTAGGGTTTGTGCCAAGCACTCCTCAATCTGGAGAAAGGGCACTAAAACGGGTCTGTGACTTCAGAACTGGCACTGGATGCTGCTTCCCACAACCAATGGATTAGAAACAAAGACAAGAAGAAATGGATCTGGCCATGCCCAGGGTGGTATCCACCTATGGACATCGTCTTGCAAAAGTTCAGCCCTGCTGGGATCCTCAGGAGCCCTGCCCTGGCCCCACTGCAAGCCTCGATCAGAAAGTAGAAGAGAGAAAATTAGCACCTCTAGGAATTATGGTTTAAACAGTCCTCTTAGCACCTTTAGCTGTTCTTAACATGAAAGGAAGCTTTGAAAGGGGGATTAAAGGTGGGACGGTCTGGTTTTGTTACAGAAGAACAATTATTTTAAAAGAGCAGTGAAAAATGGGAACATATTCCAAGATCCAAGCACACCTAAAGAGAAATCTAGAAAAGTGCAGATATGGCAATGCTCTGAATCTGGTCAGCTATTTCTCCTCTTACAGGCCCTATGCTGCAGCCCAGAAAGCCTTGATAAACCAGAGCTTAAAAGTCCACTTGGCCTTTGCCACAGATCTGTTCCTGCATTAATTCTCTTTGCTCCCAATCACAGGGCAGCAGCTGAAGTGCACCAGCACTCACAGCAGCCCTGCCAAGGACTCAGCAGTGCAGGGTCCAGCCTGTGAGCTTCAATCAGCCACTGCTGCACTCCCAGCTCTTTCCTTGCACAGTGTCAGCTTGGGCAAGTTTTACAACACATCTGTGCTCCAGTGCCTTGTCAGCAATGCCACAGCAATAATAGGGGTCCTGTACAATCCTTATGGATTGATTAGATACCATTTGCAGTGGGCACCAACTGCTGATAAATCACCTTTCTGGAAAGAGTGAATAAATGTCCATATGACAAATCTAGCAAGTTACAGTTTGCTGATACACAACAAAGAGGCAGATAATCCACATCCAGGACAAACAACAAAAAAACCTGATTTGCTTGTCCTCCCATTGCATCCGTGGGATGAGCAAAGAGAGGAAGAAAGGGTTACATTTGTTCTCTGCGGAAAACAATGAGAATATTCTTGCCCTTGGATCTGCCAAGCTTGCAAGGAAGATCCTCAAGCTGGATATCCTCAAGGAGCAAATGTTAACTAACAAACAGAGTTGGACAGGCTCTCTTTCTCGGGAGGAGAGCAGGGCTTCCCTCAATGCTGCTCTGCATGAGACCTAGAGCCAGGGGCCAGAACATAACCTAATTAGGCCAGAAAGGGTGATTAGCTGTTTATTTTGAGGATGTTCAAACCATGCACTCACATTATTCACTGCCCTGGGAGAAAAAGGATGCTGTTTATAGTCCCAGACCTATGGGATCAGCAGAGTTTATTTTCCCCTACAAATGAAGGCCTGTTCTACTTATGTTCTTTCAGCTGAGATTGGATCTGCTTATTTTCACTCATCTGCAGGAAATAGGAATATTTCAGTCTATTATTCTGAGTCCAGGGAAGCAGTTTGTATTTCTTAACCATGGGCAAAGGCAAATTAGTCACAGCCTTCACATGCTACCTCAAAAGATTTGTTTAACAGTGGTACCATTAGTGGCAAAAGGATTTACAAAAACCCATAGTGCAAATTCTGCTTCTTGAACGACTTCTGCAAGGCATGAGAAACTTTGCTGAATGACCCAGGTGACTGGTACTCCATCATGGGAGATGGAGTTGATCAAGTTCTCTCTCTTTTCAGCAGGCACCTCCATGTATTGATGCTGAGCTGAGGGTTTTAATGCAATATTTTCAAGCTTGCTGCTCATTTTCTCTGTTAAATTCAGCTGCAGATTTGAGAGGGTATCTGGAAGCATAGAGAAAGTAAAATGCTGGTGGGAGAGAAGAGAGAAGAGGTGTAATGATATTCCCCACACATATGGCTTCTGGTCAGACCAGTGGCAACAGGACAAAGACATCTTAACAACACTTATACCTCACCCTGCCAAAATCTACAGTGTGATCCAACTTCAGTGTTTCAAAATATTTCCTTGAGTTGCCTTCATATTTAATTATAAAACAATCCCCTTTTGCTGGATTTTGTTAACAGGATTTGTTTGCATGCTTTGATCTTTTATTTTTAACCATATCTCGTGTTCACGAAGCCTTTGGTAAGATTCTCTGCTGATAAAAGTGCTCAAATTATAGCAAATGGACTATGAGGTGACAATATATCTTACAGGGGAGTTTAATTCCTTTGAAGTTAAGCTTTTTGATGGTCAATTAAATTATTTTAATTGTAACTTACTTATTTTAAACTTAAGACAGTTTTTCAACACTTGGAATTCAAAAATTCTTCAGAACCCAGACAACTGCAAGTGCTGTAAATATAAATTTCATCTGTTGACTGCATTCAGCAGAAGAAACAATCAAGAATGCACCAAACATCAAATATTGTGATGAAAACAGAAATTACTTGCAACCAATTATAAGGATATGGAGCAGCAGAAGGTACAGTGTGTTACATACATTATGGGGTTGCCAGAATAGGCTACTTAGGGATGTACAATAATAATTTAGATTGTTTATCACAATAATCTCATGCTGGTCATAACTGTCTGGCTGTTATTTTATGCTTCCCCAGCCTGTTCGCTGAATCTGTTTGCTGATTTTTGTACTTGTTTATAGTTTGCAAATTGTCTGAGGCAAGTGAATTTTGCTGTTTGTTTGCACAGTGCCGGCTCTCGAGAAGGGAGTGGGAACCTCCATGATCTCCTTCACTGAAAATAATTAAAAAATCCCTGTTGGATGCAGTACAAATTCTTCTCCAGGAAAAACAAACTCAGCTGAACTCCAGCTAAATTAACTGATATCCCTCATGATCCACCAATTTTCATGATGGATTATGGGGAAGATTTCTGAAGTTCAAAAATAGCATCCTGTTCCTCCCTCCTCCTCCTCCTCATCACAGGGTCCTGCTGGCTATCAGAAGATCGATGTGCTGCAAGCAGAACTTCCCCACCACAATGAACATAATCCTCCAATTCAGTGGTTTAAGTGAGTCTTGAAGGATTACTTTTCAGAGTAATGAGGGTTAGATGCTTCCCAAGATGCTTCACAAGATAGCTAAACCACCTTCAGGGGGTTTTAGTATGAGCCAGTGCATGAAAAGTTACAAAGTGCTGTAGCCTTGACCTGGGTGTTTTTCCAGTTTCTTGCAAAAGAGGCCAGGTGCTCTGAGACATCCACCTTCCTGGGAGCAAGTTTCTCAGGCATATCTCTGAGGAAAAAAGTTCCTGAAGTGCAGATGTTTCTCTTCTTTGTTCGGGTTTTCTGTGTCCTGGCACTCTGTTGCCATCCTAAGAGGACTCAGTCCCAAAGAGATTTCCGAAGATTTGCCAGAGTCCAAAAACATATGCAGGTCCTACTTTCACAGATCTTGGTTTTCATAGCACTCCTTGGCCAGTCATAGAATCACAGAATCATAGATTCAACCAGGCTGAAAAAGAGGTCTGAGATCATCAAGTCCAACCATTGATCCAATCCCACTGTGGTTCCCAGACCATGGCACTGATGCCACATCCAATCTCATCTTAAAAACCTCCAGGGATGGAGAATCCATCACTGCCCTGGGCAGTTCATTCCAATGCCTGATTACCCTCTCTGTAAAGAATTTCTTCCTAATATCCAACCTAAACCTCCCCTGGCAGAGCTTAAGCCCATGCCCTCTTGTCTTCCTGATAGTTGCCTGGGAGAAGAGACCGACCCCCACCCGGCTACAACCTCCTCTCAGGTAGTTGTAGAAAGTGATGAGGTCTCCCCTGAGCCTCCTCTTCTTCAGGTTAAACAACCCCACCTCCCTCAGCCTCTCCTCATAGGACTTGTGCTCAAGTCCCTTCACCAGCCTTTGCCTCCTGTGCCTCTTATGACACGTTGTCCTGGTGAAGTGGTTTGACTCATGAAGTGGGGAGCCCTAATGTTCAGTAGCTGTATTTTCCAACAGGAGACTGCCCCAATCTTGCTCACTGCAATGCAAGTGGCAGGTACTACCCCTGGAGAAGGTGAGAACAAGCAGCCACAAAAAGCATCTCTCCCATCCCCACCTACTGTCCCTTGGCAGGAAAGTCCTTGAAAGGAGGAGAGAAGGTCACAGCAGAACAGCAGCAGCATTCTATTCCCCTCTTCAGGCAACAGTCCCTTCATCCAAAGAAAACAGGCTTTATTTTTGTGTGTGTGTGTGTGTTTTTATTTTTATACCCTCACAAAAGAGTCTTTATTATTTTTGGTTAAATAAATCAACACCTTTCTTGTAGAATTTTGGCTGTTTGTTGTATATGACCAAAGAGTCCAACACAGACAGTAATTTAAGCAGAAACTTGGTGTCAGCTCTTCTGGGGTAGGAAGATTTCAGTATTTCAGATTCTTCTATTGTTCACAGGAAAAAAGCAGTTAAAATCTGATCAGCTAGTTAATTCTCCTGCAAGACATGACTCATAGGCACAGGCATTCCTAATATTTACTTCAGATTATGAAGTAATTTTTAGCCTCGCTAAAAATTTTCCGTATTTCTGTGGAATTTAGTTGTAGTTTTTTTGAGACATTTTTAAAAAACCCATTGGAGTATAGCTGTTTTCTCCCAATACACATAGGAATCTATGCTAAATTGGATAACAAAGCTGCTTGGATTGGAAAACAAATTAATCCACCCAGTCATATATAAAATGCCCAGAAGAAACAGAAAAATAAAAGCTTTTCTACATTTTACTTTATGAAGAGAGAATGAAACATTCGCATCTCCAGGGATCTTCAAGTCCCCACTCCCATCCTTCAAGTTTTATCTTCCCTCCTCAGATTCAGATTGTTAAGGAGCCAAATGAACTGTTTTTATGAGAATAGGTGATAATGGCAAGAGGGGATCCTGTCAATCAATCACCAATTCCCTGCCCGCATGAACATCCAGGATGAAATGCTCGGCACAGCCAAGCAGGATGTTCAGGGGCTGCTGAGGGACAGTGTCCTGCATCAGGCTCTCCTACTGAGCTGATGCTTCCAGCAGAGCAGAGATTTAATTGATGGCAAGCCAATCAATACAGTGATGGGGGGGTCTCTGCTGCTGTTCATCTCAGGCAAAAAACAGAAGCTTGGATACAGAAGTTTCTCTCCCCTGACTTGGACCTCTTGCTCACATGGAGGTATCCACATTTAGCAAAATGAATTCCACCCTCTCCCGAGGCTGCTTCCATTTCCTGAGCTGCTCAGGAGGGAACACTCTTTCCTTTCTCCTGCACCACAGCTGCCCTAGAGGAGGGTGGGTGCGCTGGGGGCAGCGCTTGCCAGGATGAAAGGAGGAAGAAATTGCATGTGTTCAAGTGGAGAGTTTCTAGCAGAGTCCAACAGAGACTCAAAGGCATCAGAAATTCACCTCAGGGGAAATCCTAGGCCGCATTTTCTCTGAAAAAAAAAAAAAATACCCGAACTCTACATCACGGATGTGCCTGGCAGAGGAATCTGACTGGCAAAGTTCATCCACATCTGTTATCTTTTAAGAAAGGGGTAAAAGTATATTTGATGCAGCGTTCAGTTATTTGCTCTTTGGAAATCCAGCTCCCTGGGAGTTATTCTCTCATTCTGTTTTATTAGTTTTCACTGTCTCCCAAGATCTGTGCAGTTCAGCTCCATGGTAACTCAGGAACTTGCTTAGTCGCCTTACATATTGATGTATACAAGGAAAGCACAGTGCTAATACACTGTTTGAGCATCTCTAAGGTATATTTAAAATATCTAAGATGTATGGCAGAGTAGGATTTACAGAGGATATGGAACAGTGCTGCCTTGCTTTAAGTTGCAGCGAATTGTTTCTTGGGGAGTTCTACCACGTCACTCCTGGCTTTGCAATAACTAAAGTCATGCTAAACTTCTATCCACACTGTTTAGCAACATTGGTTTTCCCTGTCCTCCAGAGATTACAATAAAAAATACAAAGTGATTAAAAAGGGGAAGCAAAACAGAGCATAAAGGACTTGCCCTGCTGTAATTATTTGTGTCTGGACTTACTACCTGGGTGCTACTGACTAAACCCTGGGTATGAGCCCTGTAGTCCTTATTCTTTGCTGGTCCACAGCCCACCGTGACTCTACTCAGCCTGCCAGGCCTGGGCTTTTTTACAAAGGACAGAAATGCAAGAGGAGTTAGTGCATGTCCATGCTTTGCTCTGACATGTGCATCCATAATAAGAAGCACTTCAGGCAACAGGAAAGAGAAAAGCCACAACAACTCTCACACAGACCCGAAATCAGATCCCTGGTTAATAAGGTTTCATCCCTGTGCCCTTTCACCAGCTGGCTAGTCCTGTACATGACATAGGTTCAGTTACTTTGAATATCTGTTGATTTTCATGATTTATGATGGGGTCCAGACAAAATGCTTAGTGCTAGCTGCAGTTCTGGAAGTGCTGTGGGGATTCGTTAGTTAATACCACAAGAACCTGGCATGGAACACCTAAAGCCTTAGTGGCATTCTGCTCCTTCTCACTGTTAGCTTAGAATATCCTTGGCATAACTGTTTTTAATACTTCAGGGAAGATGACAAGAAAAGTAGGAACAATTACCAGATGAGGAAAAAATGGTTTTTCCATGTTTTGTCAGAGAAATAAAGCTGCATGTTACCCTTTCAATATTTGCATTGAGAACAGGAGAGGGATCAGCTTCTGCTATTTCAGTTGCAGTGAGTGACCTACGTGATGCTGGGAGATGAGACACTTGTCCAAACACAATGGCAAGAAGCTAAAGATACGTATCAACACGTTCTGAGATCGTCTGGAATGGTTAATTTTTCAAACAACAGCTCTACATTGAAAAGCCCACCTTTGAAAATTGCTAATGCGTAATCAATTACGTCAAAACACAGTTCCTGATTGTGCCAGTGAGCTTTTCCTACTGCCATTTGGATTTAATGACCTTCTGATGTGTATCAATGCAAAGCAACTCCTGTCACCAACAATCTGCTTTAACTGTTTCGTTTAACTTACAGGATAAGCCGTTGCAGAAACGCGTCTCTGCAAGGCAGCTGGCAAAATACATGAGGTGAATGTCAAAACAGAGAGAATAAACACTGAAGAGCTCCTCAGGCCCGTGAAGGCATTTTCATTGGAGCTGCCTTTGAGCACAAAAGCTCTTCCAGTAGTGCTAAAGGGCCAACAAGGTGTTGGAGAGGCAAAAAACCAGTGCAGCTTGCTACAGTATTGGACACGTCAGAGTAATCACAGGATCCCCGCTACCCCTGCCAGCAGCGTTCAGGCAAACATCGTTCTCTGGCTTCAAATCTGGAGATGGGGGTCTTCACTTGGTAGCTTCACAGAATTCCATCTAGTTTACATCATCCTTCTGCTCTGGAAGTCTTTCCATCTGAAAGACACTGCTGTACAACCTCAGGGTTCCTTAAGGTGAGTTTCAGTTGGTGAAATGCAACTTTCGGGCCGGTGTGTGTTCATCTCTAATCCCATCAGCTAATTTCTGAAGTTGAAACAAAGCCAAATGAAGAAGAAGTGAAAATGGCTGTCTTTTATCCACATTATAAACTCTGTATGGGCCATTAACATGAAGTTCTTTATTATTATTATTATTACTATTGTTATGATATTCTTCATTTTGAAGCACACAAAAAAAGAACTATGAGTTCATAATTAGTTTCATTAAAAGAAGGGAAATTCACTCAAGTATATACAATATATATGTGTAATTGTACCTACTACTACAGGAAATTCATTTGCATAGTCAGGATCCAGATCCAGCCTATGTAGATAAAACCCATAAAAGTTACTTTACTTCTGAAGGCATCTGTTGTCTGCTGCTAAGTAGGAAACTGATTTCTAATTAGATAGATCTTATAGAAAATGTTTGGCAATATTTGAAGCATCCTGCATTCTGCATCTTGTTTTAGCTACCTGACTCATCAACATTTTGCTTTTGCAGCCAAGGAGAGCGACGGGATGCTAAGGCAAAAATAAACAGTCATCTGATCTGTAAGTAAATAATAATACAGTAACAGGAGTGACCTACTATTTAAGGTTCCAGAACAATTTTTGCTTTAATGTTCATTTCATTAGAATGCTTCAGCACAGTTCTGTCTGCACTGCTCCCAATGATTTGTTAGATCCCAATCAGAGGAAAATATTTGAAAGTCGCAGGTTTTAGGAGGAGCTGCTTTTTCATAACAAAAAACCAGCAATTTTTAACCTTTCATACTGAAATTTTTACATATTTGAGCCCAAAACAGGCAAAACTGAACAGAAGTTCTCTCACTGGCCATATTGACAATGAAGGCATGGGATATTTTTTGCCAAAAACTCTGGGGAGGAATTGGTATTAAAGTGACCTCTGCACTTGGTATAACCCCAGGAGAAGTTTAGGGAAAGGGTACAAGTACATCACCTATCCTGTTTCTAATTCTATCACACTTTGATGGCTGGAGATACATTATATATGTCTGGGGGCTTATATTAATCAAATTTACATAAAAGTCCCGTAGCTCTGCCCTTGTATCCATCTAACGGAAAGTGAAGGCCAGAGCCTCCAAAGATCATCCTGAAATCCACTTCCAGCCTATCTCCTTTTATGAATATTCTTGGCAGATGCTGGCAATGAATACACTCAAGCAGTCATTTAAATTCTGCTGCTTTCTCAGGAAGGGAATTCGTTATAAATTATATTTGGTAGCATCTACTAATTCATTCATTCTCCTTCAAATGCCAGCTATAGCCTGATCCTGTGTGAGTGTTCATGAAAAATACTTTCCATTTAAGCACTGAGACTCTAAGACTCCGCAGTGAAAATAATTGAATTGTTGATTTTATTTTCTAAAAAAAATAATTATGTTGAAAACAGCACATTCCTATGCAATGTTTCCACCTTGATTAAATTATACACTTTCCACTGGAAAAAAAAAAATCCATTTTCTGCTCTCTATTTATGGAAGTATCAGTCCATCTTCCTGAAGTTTCTCTGCAGTTCAAACAAGGGCAGTTTGCACTTTGCAACAATCAGCTGTTTAGTGCCTTAAAAATTTGAGCTTTTATATAATGAGTCACCAGGTATGGGAGATTCAAAGATCAGTTCCTGGATCCCAACTAAGGGAGCACTTAAACTGTGCTTAACTTCATTGTTAGAGTATATTTAAATGCTTCTCTGGGTTGGAGTAATCAGTTTAGACCACAACTTGACATTCAATGGACAGAAAATTTCAGTGCAAATGCCACCATGCAAAAAGCAAATGTACATACTCTGGAGTGACATTTCATGTGACAGCTAGTTAGGAACTTCAGCTGATGGATGGTGAGCATGGGTTAAAACTAAGGACACTGTGGACTTTGCACTGCCTGCTTCCAGGATTTTAGTACTTGTTTCATCTTTATTAAGTAGTCTCATTGTTTTGAAGAACAATAAATTGTTACAATTAAATCTTCTTCGCAGTTATCTTGTTTGGGAAGTTCTTTATGGATCACAGTGTTTCCTGAAATTACACTGTGCAAATATTATTACTTGTGAGCTGAAGTTATGCTTGGTGAGTAAACCAAATATACGCACAAATAAATAAACAACCTTCACTGAGCAACTTATTTCTGAATACGTTTGGACATACCCATTAATTTGACCTTCTGCTGGCACCAAACAATGATTTCACCACCTCAATAACACACAAAAAAGGAGCAAATGAGAACACAGTCCCTGGGTTTGAGTGAAGATTGTACAGAGTAGCATTTGACTACAAGGCCACAACATCAGATCATGGTCCTGGCAAAGACTGAAATTTCTTTGAAATTAATGACTGCCAATGCTGAGACTTTCTTCAGGATGACTTTTACTATAGTTTGTCTCTCTAGTTTCAAGTGGAATATTAAGGAGATACTCTTTCCACCAATATTGGCTCGAAAGATTACTGACAGATGGAATTCACTGTAGAAGGTCTCCACCTTACACTGGCAAGTTGAAGAGAACCATAAATCAAAAAAGGCAGATAGAACTTTGCTTTGAGCCACTTCAGTGGCTAAACCCGAGCCATTGGTCCTGGCTTTGCTGTGTGATCAGACAGTTCTGGACATTCTGAGGAGCAAAAGGCTTCAGCATTCCTTAGGCACCTTGTGAAAACACCCATGTTCTTAAGCAGAACTTGAAATACCTTCTAAGCAAACTTTTCACCACAGCTAATTGCATGCAGTTGTTCAGAAACATCCACGTGGTTCTCATCTTGTAAGTGCAGGGTAACAGGTAGTAAAAATCATAAAAACTTACGCTTTTGCATCTGCTGAGTTCCTCAAATTACCTAATTGCAAAACTAGTTACAAAATGAAGAGGGAGAAAGTTAAGGAAAACCACCATAAACTCTAAAATCAACACTGACACAAACAACGTAGCAGGTGTCAGATCAGATAAAGTAACTCGTGATTGCCTATCACAATGTGACTTCATTAAAAGTGCAAACAAATTTAAGCCTGAGGTTATGAAATTGACTTTAATTTGTCTTCATAATGACATCTAAAAATTTCAGAAAGTGTTGGCAGAAAAAGAAACTAAAGACAACTGTAAAGAAACTCTATCTTTTTGTAAATATATAATCAAAACTGAAATAAGCCTCAGGTTGAAAATCACAAATAAGATCTGGTTTCTAATTAATTGGGTAAAATTAGGTAATTAGGTTAAAATTTATTCATGGTACCTTGAGTTTGAAAGAAAAAAGCACATAGCTAAGTGGAGAAAAACCACTTTACCTGCTGTGCTCAGCTGAATTCATGTTGTTTATATGTTCAAAGGTGCTTATGTTTTTAATGTGAACCACATCAGAAATGGGAAATCTTTATTTCTAAGTAAAAGATACCAAGGGTCCAGTGCAATCACTGGCCTTCTGATCGTTCATACCAGTTAACTCGTAGGTCACTGCCTTGCAAGCTCTGTTTTGGACTGTTCCAACCAGATATTTCCAACACAGGTCTGCTGCTGAGGGACTAGTTCTTAGCATTAGACATTCAGGCTATTCCACTGAATAGTGGAATATTCACTGCAGTGTCCCCTCAGTTTTCTCTCACTGAGCCCCACAGGCACAGCCTGGGTACCCTGCTTTTACAACCTCAACCCTGCTGCCCTGCCCTCAGACTTCTAGCCCAGCACCCCAAACACCACATCTCTGCTGTAGCTACTTTTCAAGGACACGTCAAAGGGTTTTTCTTCAAAGAGTGATCAGAACATGAAGGCTACACCAGTCAAGATCGTACAGCACAGGAATGCTGCTACATGCTGATTTTGCTTGGGAAAGTTGAGCCACGGGAAAGTTTCCAGTGCTTTTGTTTTGATATATTTTGCTTTGTTTTAATCAAATTAAGCTACAATAGCAGAGTTCAAGATTCACAGCATAAACAGTGGGGTTGCTTCAGCTCATTTCCATCAGTTGCACCATGTTACCCTTTTGATAACCTGATTTTGAGAGCTAAAACTTTTCTCTCTGACTGTTTTCTGTCTTAGGCAAATTCCACACATCTGAATACAACGATCATCCTAGCACAGTTCTAGATATGAGACTTCATTATTAAACATTACCAAGGTATTTAATCTCTGTTTGACAAACAAAGAATATTAGAAAAGATAAACTGAAGTATCTGAGCCGCACAAGGGTCTAAAGAGGTTTATTAGATAAAAGATCAACAGGAATTTAACTCCTAACCCCAAAAGATAAAAGCAAATTGCTTCTGTTGGCATTTCAGCTGTATTTTTTTTCTCCCAGATTTCTCTACAGGTTAAGAAAAAAAGACTTGGAAACAGTGACTCCTTAAACAAACTGCGCAGAGATTTATATCTATTTGCAGAAATATTAGTTCTCAGTGGAGTTGTCTGCATTCAACATTTTCTATATTATTAAATGGTTTCAGAGTTGCCAGAGTCCGTTAAGTTACTCTAAATTTTTTTTTGCTCAAGTATGTATTTTATTTCTGTTGATGGGAAAATCTGCTTCTTTTAACTTTCTGGGCTACAAATTCATAAGCGACAGTCAGACATGAACAAAATTTCTCTCTCTCTTCAGCACACTCAATAAACAGAAACATGGAAATGATACTTCAAATGTAAGCAGAGAATACTGATGTTAAAGTGTTGTTTCAAAAACTGCCAGGAAGAAACAATGAAACTCATAGGTATTCAACACAGAAAACTGAGAAAGGAGACTGAATTAATCTATTTTCAGTGAGAGAACACGGCACACATTAAAAGGTCAGCAAAACCAAACTCATGAAATAGGATTCCTCTAGATGGAACTCTCGAATTTGAAAGATGACAGTCATGTAACAAAAGCATCAAAACTTAGGAAATTATTCTCTTCCTCCACTGATTATTTCTCCTTCTGAAACACCTCCTTAGAGGAAAATGAGTGTATCTCACCTACTCAGTTCAGGGTGTGATGAGATACACCTCTCCTGTGCAGAAGACTTGAATTCAAAGGACTTGAATAATGCAGTAAAATAAATAAAATGATGAGTACAATAGAGGTTTTGACAGGTGTAGAGAGCTCTGTATCTGTTTAGCTCCTTTTAGAGTAGCATTAAAGCTGCTAAATGAGAATTTCAGATTTGACTCAGCTCTTACCACTGAACTTCCTGCTAACACTTGCAAACCTGCCTGGACTACTAACAGGATTCTTTTTATAATATTCTTTTAATTATTCTATAAGTGAACAATTATATGAAAATTCTTGTTAAGTTAATGGGCAACAGAAAATCAAATTCACTTACATAGAACATGGGTTTTTTTAAATAATATAAAGTACTGACACAGCCATAGAAGAATATTCTGCAGCAGTTTCATCAGTAGCATCAGAATAGTTCTGCAACAATCTTTCAGACAAGTGTGATATTTTTTTATAGTAATCATTAAAATATAGTGAAGTAAAAAAAAAAAGTAGGTATCTACAGATCTAAGTGGTATCCTTCAGCTTCAGAAAAACACAAAGACACCAGCAGTAACACTCAGACCCAACAATTATATGCAACAAGAACACAAGTGGAGATGCAGCAGAAGTGCTAAAATGACAAAGAGCTTTGCAAGATACTACATTGCAACTGAAGCACTGGCAAGGTAAAACAAAATACTACAAGGCAGCTGCTCCTAAAGCCTCTGTACTCACACTGAGGAACCAGGTACAGGCTGGATGTCAGGGCCTTGAACCTTTCATCAACACTGCAAGGACAGGGACTGTCACAACCAGGATCTCTGCACTCCAGCACAGCACACGCTGCAGAAATAACAGAGACATATTAGAAAGCACAATGTGCTAACAGGTACTGAATGTTGACCTCTGCCAGTGACTGTGCAGTTTTTATTCTTTGCATTTTTGGCTCCTCATCTTGACTGCTGAAAAACACGTTTTCTTGAAGCTGTCTTCGAAAACACGTAGAGAAATCTTGCCTGGCAGAAAGTGTAATGTGTGTGACCTACTGTGGTGCACAGAAGCAGGCACTGTACTGTCTCATAGCTGCTTGCTTCTGGCTGTTCCAAGAGGCACCAGTTATCCTCTAAATCCCCTACTGCATAGGTAACATATTCATCTTCAAAAGATTGCTTTTCTCATTGAATCTCTCACAGCAGTTACTATAAAGTCCTAGGACTTACATGCACCTGGAGATGCCAATGGCCAGATAAACTCCACACATGGGCCGTGGTCCTGGAGCTGCCTTTCCCCACGCAGGGCTGCAGAGAAGATCCCAGCTCCTGCAGTCAGTGAAACACACACCTCACATGTAACTCACAGCAAAAATACATGCACAACATCATTTCAAAGACACCCCTGCACTGCACGTGCTGTGATACCGCCCCAGCCCGGAGGCAGCCCAAAGCACAGTCCCCGAGAGGAGCAAATTGCCACGTGTAGGATTATTACTCCAATGAGTGGAAAAAAAAACCTGCACACAGGAGAAAATGATGCAGCAGACCCAAAATATATTAACTGATCCAGCTCTTTTTCTGGCATGAGCAGTAGGGAGGACCTAGGCCACCTACATCCCTCTGAGGTGCAACAGAGACATCTATTACTGCTGCCAGAGGAAATCATCCCTCCCCATGGGTCCCACCGTGCACCCTGGCACGGCAATTGGTCCCAGCTCTGGTACAAGCTGAGGCAGAGTGTGGGGTGGGCCCTGGATGGCACTGATCCAGCCTTGGGTGCTCAGCAGGTGCTCCTGAGCCAGCAGGTGCCCAGCCAAGTACTGTGCAAGGTCCATGACTACCTGCGACCCACAGCGGGTGACAGGGGCGGGGATAGCTGTTCAGAAGGCATTTTGTAATTACAACTGTGTGTCTCATGTACAGCAGCCAGATGCTTGGGGGGAGAGGGAGGGGGAAGAGCTATAAATCTATAAATAAGTAATGGAGTGTTGGGCTATGAAATTCATAGATTAACACAGGAGAAAACTCTCTCGGCGGCTGCATTAATGCCAGCACAGTGTGCAGCTGTTTATCGCTCTGAAACAGCTCCTGCCTCTCGCCACAAAGGCTGTGAGGTGCTTGTCTGGCCTCCTGTACATTTTCCTCATGTTCACCTCCAGCCATAAAGAATTAACTCATCACTGAAACCGCATAATCAGGATCTCAGGCTCCACTAACACCTGCTTAAATAATATGACTATGCCTCATGTGACGCCAGCCTCTTCGGTTTCAGAGTGCAGCTTGGTCCTCACTGCCTGTCTGAGAAGTTTTGGGGGAACAAGTGACACAAGGGATCACCACAAACCTATTTCTTCTCCCATGCTGAGCCCACCCTTGGCATCAGAGACCCCAGGGTCACAGCAACATTTCATGCACTTGAGACAGGTCTGTCAGAGGACTTACTGGTCTTGGAGAATGCCATGAGCCACTCATGGTTGTCAAGAAAGGACTGATCCAAACCTGCAGCCCTTCCAGATATTGCTTTTCAGGGAGGAATTTAAAACTCCTGAAAGAAAGCAGCACACAGCTGTACACTGTGCAGGCTCAGCAGGTGCTGGTACTGCACATCCTGGACCACCCAGCAGAGCCACATTCAACTTCCCAAAGCTTCCTTCCCCTCTGTCCCCACCACCTAAGTTACCACTGAGACTGCAGGTATCCCTGGGGCAGCTGCTCACCCTGGTGGGTAGCCCCAAGCCTATTTCTAACCCCTCTCATGCAGGAACAAGGTGCTCTTCACCTTGCTCTGCTGCCCAGCTCAACACAAGACCTTCCCCCAGGTTTCCCTGCCAAGGGCAGACTCCACGGGGTTTGAGGTCTTGCATTGTACAAGAAAGGTCCCTCTCTGCCCAGCACCTCAATCCTACAGCTTCTCTCCATCTACTTTTATCCAGTCCCTTATCCATCTTTTAGTTCTTCTCTGACTGATTATCATCTCCCATCACAGAAGTATCTATGTGCTTTGTAGTTAGTCACTTTATTCCTCTGCCAAGGATGCTCTCAAGCTCCTGTCACCAGAAGCACCCTCTGTTCTCATCATGCCATAGATCTTTAAATGCAGTAGTTACACATTACTTAGGCTGCACATATTTATTCCTAAAATAGCACAGGCGTCTCTACAGACCTTCACTGGGCCTTTGATGCACTTCAGGCATCTTGCCTTCCAGTCTATTATTCAGTGGCACAACGAAAATAATTGGTACTTTCTAAGACTTGACTATGTTTTCAGACTCCTAACAGAGTAAATGGTCAGGTGTGATACACAGCTCAGAGGAAGCTGAAAGAAAAGAGAATACATGAGCATGTTAGGAATTAAGCTCGTTCTTGTTGCTTGCCTCTGTAGAGGGGTGTAAGGCCTGCAGAGGAGAAAATCATAAATAGTACCATTCTGAAAGCAGGTGAGGAAGGTGAATGAATGGGAATAATGCCAGTCAAAGCCCACATAACCTGTGGAGCTCCTGAGGCAGGATTTCATTTCCCTCAAAACAGTAGGTAAAATCCCTGGAGATTCCTGCCTCGAGCAGACTGGCAGGGAAGTCCACGTGCGACGTATGCAAGACAAGTTTTGTTCCAGGTGCTCTGCTTGGGTGCTGCCTGATCTTGGGCAGGAGGCTTCAGCCAGGATGCACAAGGCACCCAGACAGGAGTCACTGAGATATCCAGGCTATCCAGGCAGAGCACTCTCCATTTTCAACCACAGTCCTGAAATCCCAGTTGCCCAGAGCACGTACACGTAATTCTTTTCCTCTGGTCTTTGCTATGGGGCAAATTAGTCCTCTAAACAGGGAAATCCAAGTACAGCTGGGAGGCTGGAGCTGGTGGGGACTGACCTCTCAGAGTACATGCACACTAAATATGATGCTTTTGCCCTGCTCCACTTCTGCAGGAGCACCTCAGCAAGGCCCTCATCCTGCTATAGCACCCTCCACCCTCTCACTGTGCCTCAGTTCTGTGGCTTGACAAAAATCTGTGCTAACAGCCTTCTCATTTGCTTCTAGAATTTCTGTCTACACGTGGCATGTGCACAGTATTTGAGATTCAACATCTGGAAAGGGCAGGGACCTGCTTCTTTGTGGGTACCACATTTATAGACGTGGATTTGTAGGTGGGAAAACGTGTTCTTAAAAAATGCAGGTATCCTGGACTCGTGGGACGTGCTTTGCTGGGAGTATCCTCCACCTGGGCAAGAGGGCCCTGGCATATCAGTGAGGAATATCTTGTGATGTATCTTTTGTCACCATTTTCAAGTGCCCTTCCACTGCTACCAGGGCACAGGTGGCTGGGGGTTAACTGTTTATTGATTAAATAGAAGAAAGTCAATACATATCTTTTTAGTGCAGTCAAAACTTGGTGTATTATAACTTAGAGAGACACCCACCATTAAAACACTGAAGAGGACATTGAACACTGAAGAGACACTAAAATACTAAAGACACACAATTAAAACACTGAAGTGGAAAACCACAAAATATCTGCTAAAAAAGAGCCATGATGTGAAATAGGAGGTACTGGTTGAGATGAGCAGACTATCAGTAAGGTCAACCAGTCAGAACTGCCCTGGAATCACCTCTTGTGTGATCCCACTGAAATAAGCAGGGTTGAACTGGCTTACAAATCAGGACAGCAGGATGCCCACTTCTGGCTGTCAATGTTGCAAACTAAATCTGATGATCACAGCCAGAAATGTCCAAGAGTTTAGTTTAAAATGTTACAGAGAACTCTAGAGATGGTGTGACAAATGTTCATGCTGGTTACTCCAGTAAACCCAGAGCACTTCTGTTTATGTAGTTCATTTTTCCTCAGGTTTAAACAATCAGAAACAGAGTTCGGAATGAGAGATCCAGCTTTGCCCGTGGCTGGGAGATGGCTGAAGTCAGATCAGTTAGGTACTGGGTTTGGCCATAGGATGGTTCCTTGACCAAAATGTGGCACACAGTAATACCTGAAGCAGAAAATGTTCCATTTAAAAAAATAATAATAAAAAAAAAAAAAGGAAAAAATAATAACTCTAGAGGCAGTCTCCTGTTTTATTAGGTGTAAATCAGATGTGATATTAAATCCATATGGTAAAGGTTAACATGTGAGAAGTATTGCATATTGATCGCTGCACTTTAGAATTGGAACATTTTCCATTAACATTTTCTCAGCTTCACAACAGGCGGCCACACAGATACAGAATGTCTAAGAAATAACCACAGCAGTAAATGCTAATGCAAGTTTTATAAAGATAATAATGCCTTCCTTACATTTGTGATGATAGCAGGCGACAGAGATCCCTAATAGCAGCATCAATTTCATCTCACAAACAAGGAAAAACTAACATCAGAAAAAGAAACTGTTAGACCTACCAATAAAATCATATAGCTGATAGCAAAATGATTCAACAGCAGAAGAAAATGCAACATCAATATAAAATATATTAATTAG
Source organism: Myiozetetes cayanensis (assembly GCF_022539395.1). Taxonomy (NCBI): domain Eukaryota; kingdom Metazoa; phylum Chordata; class Aves; order Passeriformes; family Tyrannidae; genus Myiozetetes; species Myiozetetes cayanensis. The sequence goes on along the minus strand of NW_026087742.1, from coordinate 110,110,426 downwards.
TACCTTTTCCGTTCCATTGCACGTGTGTCAGACTCCAGTGCTTGCAAAGGCAGGAAAGCTTGTGGTATCAGGGCTCCAGACTCTGAAGCTCATCTTTCTATGACTGAGCAATTGTCCCTGAAGGCCACTAAATTAAACAGAGGGAGACAGAATGGTAACATTTTTTTCCCAAGGACATAAGTGGATTGTAAGATTAGACATCTCCCTGACACTCCTCTCAGTGGAACTGTAGCAGCCTGCTCCCCCCTTATCTCTGAATGTTAACATCCCAAACCTTCCAAAAGACCTCCCCAACGGGCAAACCTTTGGTAGTGACCCTGCACAGTGGCAGGAGGGGGCTTTGAACGCCCCTCAGCCCCTTCAAGGTCAATGCTTCTCATGGCAGGCAGCAGTGCTTGGTCCCCATCTCTGGGAATCACCCCTGCTGGTCCCTGGCTCTGGGAATTACCCCACTGCAGGATCCTCGACCCTCGGGCTCATGCAGGGGTATCTATGTTGATTTGCATCTGATTTGCATTTCAGGGACATGCCTGGATAAATGCAAGTCATTGGGACTGAGAGCAGTGAGTACAATGGGCAAGGAAGGAGTGGGCCAGTGAAACCACAGGCAGCAGGTCAGCCTGGACCCAGATCTGGGCACAATCCTACACACACAACCCACGTTGGTCCTGGCCACGGTGGAGGAGCATGTGCTCTACAACACCCTGAAATCTGGGCACCTCTGTGTCCCACCAAGTAGCCAGGGAACAGAGATGTTTTCTGAGCTGTGGAGAGCACAGGGATGGTTGGTGTTCCACAGGGAGCCAAGCTGAGGATTTACACTGCAGCATAAGAGCAAACTCTATTTTGTTCTATGCTCCTCTGCCAGCAGTTCCAGGCAGACTCTCTTCTTTTTACCTCTTGGCTGCTGCTGAACACTACTGTTTTCATAAAACTACCAGTTACAGCCCGAGCTCTTTCCTGAGCAGTTAGGCCAAACCCTGTTGTTGTGCTTTTGAAAGAAAAATCTCTTTTTGGAGAAAATCTCCATTTATCCTTCTTTCTACCCATCGGCACCAAATTTCACCTGCTGTTCCACTTCGTGGTCATTCAGTGTCACAAAGTCCCTCTGCCACTCTGCAGACAGCTTTCATTTGCACTGCCCTCAGTTACTCAGTGCCACCAGCCAGAGATGAAGTTATTTTGGCAAGTTATCTGAAACGCCTTCTTCTCCCCACCAAAAAAAAAGAAAATCATTCTGTCAAATAAACAATCCCACTTCTGTGAGCACACCACTCCAATTAATGGAGGTTAATTGTCTATAACAAACAACCATTCAGTGTATTCATTACACTAATGAGATTTCCTTTTTAGAGGATTTATGAGTTGAAAAATACAGTTCTGTTCACTCAGCTTTTAACTGCAGGAAGGAAATGTGCTTGAATTTGGGAAAATCATTCTAAGAGAAAATGACAAACTGCTCTTAAAAGAAAATGGATATTCACCCACAGCTGACACTTAGATGTACCTGAGCAAAAGACCAGAAGAACTGCTTTCAAATGCATTCATTTACTAAGTTTTATGTAATTTAAACATGTTACCACAGTTGCACCCACTTTTTACATTGACTTTAAAGATTTTTTTAAAGCATAACTGACCCTAATGAAGCAATGTCTTCCCATGTCACCAGCAGGTTGCCATCAGAGAGCTAAAGTTACCTGGTTTTAACAGCAATGTGCTGGAAAGCCAGTGGAAAGAAACAGGTGAGATATTTCCCGTTCTCTTATTTTAAAGATTTCACAAAACATTTAAAATACTTTGGCTGATTAAACACCCTTAAAAGGAGTGTATCACTGGAGACAATGACACTGAGTCTGGCATGGCTACGAGGCAGATCACCACATGTTGTTAATTTACAGTTAGGATGTGTATTGCTGTTCTGTTCTCCACTCCTATCCATGTTTTCAATGCAGACTATATCCCAAGTAAGAATCTAGTGTTTTCAACCTTACTAAAGGTATATTTAAAGTAGCCCATAAGAAAATAATAATAAATTTTCATACAGGGATATTAGCAAGCCCTTAAAAAAGGAAAGCAAATACACTGGCTATGATCATTGTATCAGCAATACTGTGACAAGCAGGATCAGGACAGTGACTGTCCCCCTGTGCTGGGCACTGGTGAGGCCATACCTTGAATCCTGGGTTCAGTTTTAGGCTCCTCACAACAAGAAAGACCTTGAGGTGCTGGAGTGTGTCCAGGGAATGGCAATGGAGCAGGGGAGGGGTCCGGAACACAAGTCTGGCCTCAAGTCATGCCAGGGGAGGTTTAGATTTTACTCAGGGAAAAATTTCTTCACTGAAAGGCAGTCAACCACTGGAACAGGCTGCCCTGAGAAGTGTTGGAATCACAATCCCTGGAAGTGCTCAAAAAGATGTGTAGATGGGGTACTTGGAAACGTGATTTAGTGGTGAGCCTGTTCAGCGTTAGGTTAATGGTTGGACTCAATGACCTTAGAGCTTTTTCCAACCTAAATTATCCCATGATTCTATGTCCCTAAGCCCACCCAGAGTATTGTCACATCCTGTGAGCATTTGTGGTGCAACTCTTATCTACTTGCACAAATATTTCTGTTGATCAGTGTGTGCCACATACTAACCCACTTTCATAAACAACTCTGTGCCTGACCAGGTGTTTGTTCTGCAGAGGCCTATAAAGACATTTTATCCAAGACATTTGAGGCTAAGAAATTTGAAAAGTGACCACAGTGGTAACAACTTTTAGTCTTATGCACATGATTTTGGTATTTACCTGGCACTGGTTTAGGTTGTGCTTGCCCTCACATCTGGGTCAAACTCACCTTGAAGGCAAGTTCCTCCAGTGAGGTTGTACACATGCAAGTGGACATGTAGTCATCACTTGTTAAAGATGTGTACAAGCTACATGATGCTTTTTGAGGGAAGTGCTCTACAGTACTCAGAGCAATTTCAATTCGATGATAAAAGTAGTGTCTTTAACTTTCAGGAAAGGTTTGGCTGTGGGGACTGAAAAATAGCACAGGCCACAGGGCAAAGAATGGTGCACAAATGTTTATAAGAGCACCTACTTAAAGGTAAAAACTCACTTTCATTGTATGTGCAGGTTCATTTCTCATTTCATCTGTGTGTGCAGAATAGATCATTAAGAGCACAGTTGTTAGTTATGAAAATATTTGACTGCAACTAATAAGATGCTAAACTGAATGAGATGTGATGGGAAACACATCTCTTGGCATGGAATCCACCACTGCTTCATTTGGACTGGAGAAGGCAAATACCAGCTTCAATTCAACTATTTTGCTCCAGCAAAAACTGCTGTGGCTTTATTCATTCTGTTCAATTTGCCTTCTTTTCATGTCTCACATACAGCTCCTCCTCCATGAATAGAGAGAAGGGCCAGATGCCCTCTGTCAATTGAATGATGCCATGGTATTTTTACCAAATATAAGTTCCAACATGCTGTTCCAGACCATTCTGATGCAGAAATAGACCTAAATATAATCCAGTTCTCTCAGCTCCCCTTCCAAAGTCTCCAATTAGTCCCATAAGCAGCCAGTAAAACAAATATGAAACAATACTGTATCTGAACTCGTATGGACAGATTACATCCCGAAGGCCTGACACAGCCCTGGGTAGTTTTTCAGAGGTACCACTTCCACACCAAACCTTGATCGTGTGCCTTGGATATGCAACACTTTCTGGGTCAGTGGGGTTATGAACATTTTATTAATGTCAATTAAACAGCGAGAGTAGAAAAGGCATAAGATGCTCTAAAAACGAAATATTTAGTAAGAGTAAATAAAAAGAAAAAAAAAGGTAAAATAAAAAAAAAGAACACAATCTACACAATCTCACTTGATGAGGTGATACTGCTTTAATCAGTAAATTGCAATCTTGTTTCAGACTGAAGATTGTTGCCACCAAAAGTGTTAGAACAAACTAAATGATCTAACACTTATTTAAAATGCTGCAACACCAGCAGGTTTATTGTAATATAATAGAGTAGTAGAGCAATTACATTCTGAGATTAATATTTATAGAACATAATCAGGTTTTCCTTATTTAAAATTTTATTCAATAATTTGTGTGCCTTTAAAGCATCTTCAAAGCCAAAATAAGGTTTGAAATAAGTCTTTAAGGAAAGATTTCAAAACCCTGGCAGGAGCCTCTGGAACAATGTTCACTGCTCCCAGGAGACCACATGTGGTGTGGTCCCAGCAAGTCTTGCACTTCAGGAGTGAGGTTATCCCTCTCTGATTTGAAGCAATAACCACAGGAGAGGTTAGGGGATGAGTTATAAAATGTCATGAATTAGGTGCTATGAAAGGGATTTGCAACATTGCCTGGGACAATGGCCATTCTGTGGCAGGAAACACCAAAAAACCAAGAGGGGTCAGATGCAGAAGCTGGCCAGGAAAGGGAGAAAAGGGTATTTTTCCAATCTGAAAGACTGTGACAGTGACATACCAACAATCTCTGTGAAGCCAGAGCCTCCGATAATCAACAGGCCTGTGACACAAGGACACAGTGACACAGGTCTCCAGGTTTCTTTCCTCCTGGCTGGTACCTCTCTCAAGCAGGAGATATTGGTCATCATGAGCACATTATGCACGTTCTGCACAAAGCCCAGCTGTGACCAGCCTGGGCAAAGGTCTCTGTGGGCTATTGCAACACAAATTGTGTGCAATACTGACTATTATTTCTGGAATATAGTTAACAAGTATCATTGGAGCACTTAAACTACTTACTTTTAATAAATGAAAGGTATATGCCATGATGCCCTTATCCGAGTCAGAGCAAGAACTGCCCAGATTACAGAGAGGTGGAGCTACCTGGTAACAAAACCTTTACACCCACAGCACAGGGGATGTCTGCTTTCCATCAGCAGGAACTGACAGTATTTTAAGGTGTTAATTGTTAGTACTGCCAATTCTGAGCTCAACGTCTTCTGCTGTAACAAGCCCTGCTTCAAATTCCAAAATGCACGTACACTTTATAACAGGGTGTGGGAGGGTTGTTAATTGCTTAACTGCACCCTTTGGGAAAGCATTTCTTACAGCTGAGTGCATATAAATCTTGATCATTTTGGTTTTTTGTCTTGTAATTCTCGCTTCTTTTTACCGTATAGTAAATTCCCAAAGTGCTTTGTAAACTTTGCATCTAATGCAACTGATGAAGATACAATTCTGCTTTACAAGCACCAGGGAGAGTCCTTCAGCTTCCCCGTCTTCAAGGTATGTCCTCTTTATAGACAGGCCAAAATATCACCTGGTTCTGGAGTGCTCAGCATCCAGTTTCTCTGATATTACTAGAGATTCCCAAATCCCACTGCTGGGACATGTCAGTCTCACTCAGCACCCAAATGCTGCTTGGCACTGCCCAGTGAACCTTGGGTTCAATTCAACTCCCCCCTCAGATTAGCCTGGTGAAAACCCCCCACCTCTTGTCTCTGGACAGGGTATAATGAGAGGTCAGAGCAGACACACAGATTAAGAAACCAGAACTCTTGAGATCAAATGAATTAAATTAATTGCTGATACAGCTTCTGGCTTCAGCAAACTTGTGTTTCCACATCTCACCAAACACACAGCTCCCAGCCCCCCCTTTTTTCTCTTCAAATGGTGAGAAGGTGACATTTCTTGTTTGTGCTATCTGCTCAGCTTCCTGGCAATGGCTGTCAGCAGTGGGCTTCTCCTGATGTCGTGTGATGAATGGGGACAACTTGCAAAGTATCGGTGCAACTCAGAGCAAAAAACCTTTTGGATTTCATTTTAGAAAGTACTGAATAGAAAATAGCATCCACCACATAATTCCCCTGTACAGTCTCTGTTAACTGCTCAGAGGGGCTCAGTACTTAGGAAATCACTGACATAAAAGGGCATTTCCCTCTTGTGACTTGATCCAGACAAGTCCAGGCTAATTGGGGTTGCTGGTAGAACTGAAAACAGTTTTGCCCTCTGCCTTTTTTAAAACAGCAGCCAAACACATCAACCCAGCTTTGTTTGTGACATGAGTAGAAGCTACAACCTAGCCACTTCTATTGTTTGTTTTTTTAATTTCCCTCCATCAAACAGTACTTTAGTTCCTTTGACCTTCATATCTTGCCTAGAAATCCAGTGATTCACAAATGTATCTTTTTCATATCTTTTGCAAAGATGTTTTATTAAAAATATTAACTTGACTTAGGTGAACAATGCCAAAGTGTACTTCCAAGTGTAAGTTTGAATTGAAAATCAGGAATTTCCTTTGATATTCACAGTGCCTTTAGTCCTTGTAAATAATCCTATAAGGTTTTATTTCTCTACAAAGGCAACCAATATGTTTGCAAGTTCATGTGAAGGCACTGGCACTTTTATAAACATCAACAAGATCGACATCTAACTACAGAACAAAGTAAATGGCAGGGGACTTAAGTGGCTATTCCAGCACTGAAAACAATAAAGTACAAACAGATGACAACAAAATTATTAACACGAGCAGGAGAATAAGAGTGTGACTTGTCTGCACCTCAGCCAATATATTAATCCATGTTTCATATGGGTTATTGTTTTGGTTATTTAAATAGCAGCTGGATTTCTCCTTCTTCAGTGGCTAAACTGAAAAGAGAAGATTCCCATTCCCATACTTCAAATGGGTGAAACGAGAGAAGAACAGGCAATTGTTTTAAGAAAAGTGACTAAACTGTGCCGGATCACTGATTCTGCACCAGAGCACAACATGTCACAGAATCACAGATTATCTCAAGTTGGAAGGGGCTCATAAAGATCATCAAGTCAATTTTCCTGCTCCTTGCTGAACTACCTAAAACTAAACCATATGATTAAAGGCACTGTCCAGATGCTCCTTGTACTCTGACAGCCTCAGTGCCATGACCACTTCCCTGGGGAGCCTCTTCCAGTGACCAACCCCCCTCCCAGTGAACAACCATCTCCTAATGTCCAAGCTGAAGTTCCCCTGACGCACATTTAGTTCTCTATGTCTCTTAGTTTTCTGTTTAACGTTCAGATTAAATTCTTTCTCCTTTTTGATTCTTTCTTTTTTTAATTTTTCCTGTCTGAAACGATCAGTCATGCTTTGCATGTGAACCTGCAGGCTGCGTCAGCCGGAGCATATTCGTTTAGCAGTTCGACTGGAAAAGTGCATTCCTGAACGTAGACTTATTCCAGAATGTCAGTTCCTGGTGCCTTGTGGAAGGTAGGGAAAACACTTCATGGTTTGTGACTTGCATCTTGAAGAGAGAGCACCAGCAGTGCCCGACACTTCTGCACTCACAAGAAAGGCGCACCAGGCTGCAGACCTGGGAAGGGCCTAAACTTATGTTCTTCACTTGAGGTGCATGAAGCAGGCAAGAAAAACAAAACAGCATGTGAAAGTGCTGCTACAGCCTGCTCATAATGTCTGTCCCCTCTTCCTTCCCCCCACTCCCACAGCTCAGTGACGAGCCGGCTGCTCCAACAGTGCGGACGAAGGGACTGATTTGTGACATTCCTTTCCTTTGCGTTAAATGCTTTGCACACAGTCTTTTTGACAGGTAGAAACTCCTGTGCACTCCAAAGCTTTCTTTTCTCCCTTTTTTTTTTTATTTGTTAGGAATTCTTTTGTTTTAACAGGAGAATATTGACTGTTGCAACCATGAGAAAGGTTACATGGTGTCAGTCTCAGGTATGATGTAGAAGGAGCTTGCACATTAAAGACTGCAGGCAAATTAAAGCACGCTGTCAATCCAGACTCACTGTTGCCAGGCATTTATAGCCCGTATCTAAATTATATTAATTTTTGACTGTCCGTACTGCCAGCCTGACAGATGAATTGTTCATCTAATTGTTGTCTTTTCTTCTCATTAAAAGATACTTTCAAAAGCATCTTAAAGCAAACACACAAGTCGCACAAGAAGAAAGAGGCGTTTTTCAAGCAACCTTTGCTCTGCACATTTCTGATAGGTTTTTTTCACCACATTCCACATCAATAACGCTGCAGCAACCAAAAGGCCATGTAGGCATTTAATCTGTGAGTGCTGAGGGCACAGAGCTACCAGTCCAACGCTCTGCAAACATTCTCCATCATGTGCTTCCACTCCAGGGAGTTGCCATTGGAGACTCCTCAAAGTCTAAGGTAGATTCATTTTAAAATAAAGCACTTTTTGACACTAAATAAAACAAACGCCTAGCTTTATTGAATTATATGGAGTGCCAGAGAAAGAAGAAGAAAAATCATGCCTTTAAACCATGTTCTTGTCTTATCTGAAAACAGCTACCAGGAGCAGACTAAAACTTCCAAGTGATGGCGTGCAAAATCACCCTGTGCCCAATTTACAATTTGTACATATCTACAAAATTGTGAGTATCATCTTTCTTGCTGCACACCACAGAGTCCTTTAACACATGTCAGCAGGAGAGAAGGAGCAACAAGAGACAGTGTGAAGAAAGGGAGTGAGGCTGGAATGAATGAAAAGAGTAAGGGACAGACTCCATACCCACTCTCATCCAAGGAGAATGGAGAGTACATAATACAAATAATACAAATTATTTTCTCCAGTGGTGTCTTCCAGACACAGCTGAAGGTGCCTTGTTTGACCTTGCCCTCTGCTTTGAGATTTTTCGCTTCGTTAGACCAACACACAAATACAGAAGGCAATTCTTTTTGTGAAATGTGCTTCAAACAGTAAAATATAGTAAAATATAGTAAAATATTATTGACTGTAGCTCATATCCCCTTATCTACACATTGCCAAAGTGCAAGTAATCATATGCAAATATTATAAACATTACAGTTGTCAACATTTAAAATCTATATAAATTCTTTTCCAGGTAATTAATACAAGGAAAGTATTCCCTCAGTAAAGGAAAGAAAACACCTAAGGAGTAGTATGGTACTTATATTCTCTCAAAGGCAAAACGGTACTGATTTTAGTGGTGACACTGTCTCTGTAATAAATGTAGGCTGCCTGAGTTGAACATGGGAGAAAAAATATATATAGCATGAACTTCTATTTCAAAGTTAGATTGTTGCCCTCAGAAAAATAAGGTTTGTCTCCCTTTTTTGCTTCTTCTGGTACTTTCTGACTCCTGAATGGCAGGAAGTAGAAAAAGCAATTAATAGTAAAAATTACTGTCATTGCATAGAAAATAATACAATATATAATGCCTCTGACACTAAATCTTAGACAAAAATCCAGTCCACAAGGGGACTCTATTGGAAATGTCACTGTGCAACTGCAAAAAAGAGAAACACAACCCTTGGTTTTACTTCTGAGTCCCAGGGGCAGAAATAAAAATAGAAACTCCAGGGGGAGCAGAAACAAGACAGCTCGGAGGGCAAGGAATTGGACAGCCTTCACCTCTTCCCTCTCTCAGTGCCACAGTCATCTCATCCCGCTGTTATCCTAAGGATAACAGTCCATTGCCACTGGAAGGTTCTTGGCACAGCACAGTTTGAAAAAGCACTGTGGTTTACCAGAGGGAAAAGAAACTGAGAGTAATGAAGTGAAAGGATAGTCCTTCCCACCCTTGCATAGATATCCTTGTACTTTATCTGCAGTATTTCTAGGACACCCAAGAACTTAGTCTTTGCATGCTCCTTGAGAAAGGAAGTGTACATAAACATATGGCAAACATGCTCCCAGAAATAAAGATATCTGCTAATAAATGAGCTCTGAATCAGGTGACAAACCCACCGCAGGGAGAAGCACTGGAAAGACCAAGGTGTAGCCCCAGTGCCGTCGGTGATTGATGGAGCCGCAATTGCTACTGTAAGTGCAGCAGTGCAGATCTGGCTCTGCTCCTCGGGTGGGCTTGCTTGGCAGCCCCAACTGTGCTGAGAGCTGCTGCCACCAAGCTTCAGGCAGCAGCTGGGAGAGTTAATTTGAGACTGGCTTGAGCATCCTTCCATCCCTGACTTCAGTGTACTGTTTAGGCACGATTACAAAAGCATAAAAGCATTATATATGAAATAATGGTTCATGTGCAGCAGGTAGATGGATGCTCCTTATTTACTACTTCACATAAACCAGCCCTAGGACAGTGTCAGGAAAACAAACACACATTAGGACAGACTTACACATGAGGCATAATTAGCTGATGGAGTTCCTCTCTAGCACACATTACTACGCCCCCCAAAACAAAATAATTCCAAAAAAGGGTAGAGATTTGTATAACCTAAGACAAAAGAGTAAAAGAGACAAATCACACATAAATATTGAAAAACACTAATGCAAAGCAAACAGAAAAAATTCTTTTAACTGTTAGGATTTAGGAAGTCTACAAACAATATATGTCATTGTTGTTTTCTACATAATTTTTTAAACTGTTTGGCATGGGCTGGTCTCAGAAACTGCCAGTGTGCTGGAATAGATGAGTTTCCACTAAGGGACTTGATATGGGAAGTGCTAATGATGCTGGGAATGATCACCACAGTTGCTCAGCAAGCATTCCCGACGCAAAGCGAGTCTACAGATGCTGGTGAACGCAGTTCTCCTGTTGTGCTGGGATGTCAAGCACTGATACACTCAACAGCTCACTCTTTCACTGTATTGTTTTTATAGTCTTTAAAGGTCTGAATATGACTTTCCATCTTTCCGGCAGTGCTTTTCCTTTATTGCTTGCATGAGTTGTTCCATTTCATTATCCAGTAGCATAGTATATCTTCCTTGTTTTGACAGTGACTGTTCTGTTACAATTACCTGCTGTCGTTGCGGTTCAAGTGAAGGTGCTGCCAGCTGGACAGAGCTGTAAAGCAACATGAGTGAATTTCCCAGTGTTAAAGCTTTTCTGAAGATCCAGGAAGCAATTAGCAATCTCTATATTTGGAAGACTTCTTGCATTGCAACGAGACACTGCCAGCCGGAGGCTGGGGGCAGACAGAGCCCTGATGCTTCCCAAACTTCAGAGATGTTTGACTTTCATCACATTTAAAAACACTTCATCTCATCTGGAAAATTTATGACACATAGGAACATGGGATGCTTTTGTTACAAAATTACAAGGGAATAAACTGCACCAAACCTTTCAAAAATGGTGTTGGGCATCATTCTTAAAAGGAGAAACAACAAGTTCATGACAGGTAGCAGAACTGGCAGAAAGAGTGTGTTCATCTGGTGGGCTGAGCAGGAATTGCTAGGGAACAGAAACTAGGGCTTCCCAGTGGAAAAGGTAAAGGAAATATGGAAAGGAAAGGGAGAAGATGTGGGAGACAGCAGTGTAGGCCCATGTGCTCCTCTTCCAGTGGATGGACAAGGAATGCCCTCATGCCCCTGTGCACTCTGCTGGAAGGACACTTTAAGACCAGAGGTGACCAGCAGACCTGGACTGCTGGTGAAAAGAGTTAGGACACCAGCTACCTCTTTAAAGGTTTGTTCACACAGTGCAATTATGAAAGAAAAAATTAACACAGCCTCATTCTAAGAAAGGAAAAATATTTCAAAGCTACTTTTCAAAAAGATGACCAGAAAACATTTGGAGGGCACGACAACCCCGGAGCATTCTACCATTAAACCAGACTTTGCAATAAAACATGAAGCTCTGGCAACAGATGAGTTCAGACCAGAAGGCTGAAGCCATACATGAGAGGCCACACTCCTACATGTGGGAAAATAATCTTCATAAAAGGAGGAATTTCAAGTATAATATGATAACTGAATCTAATAAAAATCTAGTACATTTAGCTCAGTTAGTACTGTTAGCCAAATTAAGCTTAGTTATATAAATTATTTTTATTTGCTTTAATGTCTTCTTACATTTCTATGACTAGTTTCTATTTAGCTAATAAGTATTGAAATAATCATTACTATCTGAAAAATGAAAATTAACCTAACTTACTAGTTCAGTCTTAAAGTTTGTTAATCATAATTGCAATATCCTTTCCCTTTTGCAGAATATACAGCAAAAACTAGGAAATCTTTTCCTTCTCCAAGACAGTTTTGGTTTCATGGAAACCTAGAGAGATTCCTGTAATTTTCCAGATATTACAGTCCCTGACCATTTTACTCTTGAACACGATTATTAGATCCACCAGTTTTGTCTTTCATCTGTGTGTTCCTAACAGATGAGCTGGTTTGGTGCCCCCTCATAAGCTTACAAATTAAACTCCCACATGCTCTCCTGCTTCTTAATTTGGTGCTTTGGGACAGCACTGCTGTTGGCTCACCCAAGAACAAAACAGTTACTCAGATGAGCTACTTAAAGTTACTCATCTTTAAGCAGCAAAGTGCAACTTACAAAATAAAATGGACTACACTCAATATTTAGGTTAGAGGTTCAGCACTGCACAACACAAGCTCAAGAACATTCAGTTTAGTGATACATGGAAGAAATTCTTTCCAGAAAAGAAAACTGAAATTTCCATCAGAAGACTTGTGTTAACAACAATGTTTTTGATAGGTCTTTTACAGTCTGGTTCATTGCTGCTTGCCCCTTGCAGCACTAACAAGAGAATATGGGCAACTATTCTCAGGAGCAGGATGTAATTGTCACTTCATACAGCATAAATAATTGCTTAGGCAGCAAAAATAAATAGTGAACTGTTTGTTCCCTAGGCTTTAAACTGGAGTATTGCTTTTTCAAACATAGAAAGATGCACTGGAGCCTCTCATTGAGTGTGTGATTTAGTGATGTGGTGTAAGAATAAGGAGGCAAGTTAATCCATAACTCCTAAAGGCAATTAGGGTACCTAAAAGTGCCAACTGCCAGGATGCTTCTAGTGATGCTCCAGTGGTGCTCACTAAATAGAAAATTCAGGGATAGCAGGAGCCATATCTTTAAAAGCTCCTGTATACTCCAGGCCCAAAACTACCAGCCATTTTAGGGGAAAATGTGCTGATGTCCTTAATCAGATGGCAATGAGAGTGTGCAGGGTCAGGTTGAACCTTACTCTTTCCCTAAAACTGCACACTTGTTAAGTGCAGTAACTGGTCTAAAATCTTTAGCTCCATTTGCTAACACTTGCATGACAAAAGCAATGGGAAACAAACAATAACTATCACCACTGCAGCAGCAGCTGTGCTTCCAGACGGATTTGTGTACCACGGGGAGGGAAGCTATGCTGGAAGAGGTTTGGTCCTTCAGCTTCTTCCCAGAGCTAAAATGTGGCATTTAATAATCTGACATGGGTCTACAAACCCAGAGATAGGAGTAAACTTGACATCCTGGTGGTAAAGATCAGAGATTAAGCTAAGGATCCATACAGCCAGGGCAGCCAGGACGAGAATGAGATGTTGCCTGAATAAAGCCTCCATTTCTTTAAACAAGATTTTTTTTTCCCTTTCAGGAGAAACCTGAGATCCATGAATCTTGAGTCCCCAAGTTCAGGTCCTGCCTCAGACTCATCAGAGAAATTTCCCCTTTCTGGCAGACCAACAAACCTCTCCTGTGTCCTGGCAGGATGACACCTGGGCAACTCCTGATGCACAAAGGTCAGAACAACACCAAGCTGCTGAAAGAAGTACAGTAATGAAAAAACACAAACACCTCAACAAAAACAACCAACCTGGCATTTGTTGTACACTCCAGAGGTAAATAGTGGAACTTCAATTACAGAAGTGCTCTTGTTAAAATCTTTCTCTTTCTGTTTCAAGTGATTCTTAGTTGGAATGCAGGGAACTACATGGAGGTTTTATAAACCAAACAGCACTGCATTTATGAGGGCTTATGATGCAGCAGTGCCATTTTAATAATAATAATAATCACGATTATCATTTTACTTTTGTTAAAATTATCTCTTAATATGATTTGCAACTTAGTAACTCTCTTGTCTAGATTGCAATTTAATTTTTCAAAAGAAATTACCAACTGTTTTAGAATTTGAATCAGTTGCTATTGAAATAGTCACAGTGCTTTAAGCACGTCATTTTTCACAGGATTTAGTTTCATATGGGTACGTATCTCAGCGAAACAATGCCTGTTTTGTCTCTTTGGACTGGTAGGTGATGGGTACAGCTCCCAGCCATCACTCCCATCCAGATGAAACCAGGTAATCAAATCACTGTATCAGAAGGGGTATGGTACCTGTGGGGGCTTGACCATGGTGTCCCCCTGCAGTATTTCCACCCCTCGCCTCTGTGAATGGCATATTTAAGAATTATCTTTAAAATCCACGTTCACCCAACAACCTTCACTTACATCAACAAAACTAACCAAAAAAACCAACAAAAAAATCCCCACCCAAGAAATCAAAATAACAACACCGATCGAAAGCGGACAATTTAAACAACATCCTTGCCTTATCCCTTCACCACAATTACAACAAAAATTCCCCCCAATCATTCCACTCTATAACATTGTTCAGTCCACATTTTGCCCAATACCTCTCCCAGTCACTACCTGTATCTCAAATTCCTCGTGATCCCAGGTTTTGGCACCAAAAAGGCTATGGTGGGTTGACCTTGGCTGAATGCCAGGCACTGACCAAAGCCACTCTAGCACTCCTCTCTACAATTGGACAGGGGAGAGAAAATACAGTGAAAGCTGCATGGTTTGAGATAAGGACCTGGATAGATCCCTCACCAAATGCCATCACAGGCAAAAACAACTCAAGGTGGGGATATTAAATAAATTTATTACCAACAAAATCAGAGCAGGATAATGAGAAGTAAAACCAAATCGTTAAAACACCTTCCTCTCACCCCTCCCTCCTTGCCAGCTCTACCTCCTCCCCACTCAGCAGCCCAGGGAGTTGGGGAAGGGAGGTTATGGTCTGGTTATGTTCTGGCCCCGATTACATCTGTGCAGTAACTTTCTTTTTTTCCTTCTTAAATACATTATCACAGAGGGGTTACTGTCATTCCTGGTTGTCTCACCCTTGGCCAGCAGCAGGTGCATCCTGGAGCCAGCTGCCATTGACTCTGCTGGACATGGGGAAGCTTCCAGCAGCTTCTCACAGAAGCCATCCCTGAAGCACCCCCATTATCAAAACCTGGCCACGCCGACCCAATACAGTCCCCAGCCAAGATAACACTGTCATCTCAAACCATGCCATGAAATTGTTAATTCATTTTCCTGGAAGGTACAAGATATTTCAGAAAGTGCACTCACTCACACAGTGACTGATGTCCACAGATGTACAACTCCTTGCCCTGGCTTAACCTTTACCACCCTCAGTTCCAGGAGACCCACTTCTACCCACCTCTGAATTAACATTATATACTGGATGCATCTTTCTCCCTCCCCGCCTCTGTCTCTGTGTACTTAGAATCTTCAATTTGCTGACAACACACTTCTTATTCCTGGGATGAAAATTTATGAGGTTAAAGCATTCTTTTTTTATTTCAAGTCTTGAGAAGAGTAAACACTCCTAGACTGGATGAAATCAGGCATATGGGTTTGGGATTTTTCCTCACTCTGCTATTTTTCCTTAAGGAACAATATTTTCCCCATTGTTTCATCTCCCATGTAATTTTCCTTTACTGCCCTCTTCTGATTTAACACTTGGATATTGCCTAGGTTAGTAGTGAATAGATAACCTGCAAGTTGCCCAATACTGTAAATATGTTGTAAATATTACTGGCACTTCCCTTACTCTGTCCATTAGCAATACTCATCATTACATCTTCAGTGAGAGCGTACACATAAAACACCCCCAAGGCTTATAGACAAAAGAATCCCCAAGCATAGGGGATAAATCAGAAAAATTTAGACAACATAAACAGGAACTTCCCTACTTTCTACAGACTTCCATTACTGCCAGCAATACATTGTGAGGTGATGTCATAACACATACATCACAAATACCCAGATAAGCAAGGCTTGTAGCAATCTTCCTCCCAAACAGGCAGACAGCATACATATATGAATATCTTTTTGACAGTATTTGGGCTGGAGAAAAAAAAAAAAAATCATTTCTTCCAGGCTCATAAAAAAGGAATTGACTTTTAAGCACAGGGTTTCATACATGGCAGTTTATTTAGGGGACTTTATTGGTTTCAGCGTTTTGCCATTACATATTGATACAAACAACTTATTCTATGTATATTTCAAATTTTTTCTTTGCCCCTTATGTAATTAAATAGCCTGATATGAAATTTGAAATTACATGCTTTTATCTCTGTGTAAACAGTATCTCCCAATAAAGTAACCTGTAATACAGTTATGGAAGGAAATTATTTTAGAAATGGCAATTCTCAGTTAAATTTGTCTGCTTCCTTTATAAATTGAGTCACCAAATCTTTATAGACAAATGTTAGTCTTTACTACTTTTTGCTTTCACAAGTACAGTGTACAGTTCTGGGAGTCTAAAACTGGGGTGTCTTTATCAATCATTAGACTCCAGAATCTCAGTGAAACTCATTAACTATGT
Source organism: Myiozetetes cayanensis (assembly GCF_022539395.1). NCBI lineage: Eukaryota > Metazoa > Chordata > Aves > Passeriformes > Tyrannidae > Myiozetetes > Myiozetetes cayanensis. The sequence continues at coordinate 110,094,125 of NW_026087742.1, read as the reverse complement.
CCCAGTTCTGAACTCCTGCTGCTGGTCATTCACAAGCTAAGGAGAAACACAGTCTTTACTCGCAAGATACATTTGCTAAGCTGGTGTCTCATAAAGCAACAGATCTGACACAAAAATGACAGGCAGGCTGTCTGGAGCCCTCAGTCCCCAGTTTTGCAGTCTTGTTTCAGTGTGGAGCTGCAGACTTCTAACAGCACCTTGGGCCAGGGGTTTCTTGAATGCACAGCCAGTCGGTTCAGATCACGAGAGCAAGGCTGAACAATTCCTAACCCACCCAGAAACAGTGGACTCGGGACCTGAGTCTTACCAATCCTCATCAAATCATCTGGATTTCTAGGAGAGGATCATGTGAAGTCAGCCCAGACAGACAAATGGGAGATCCTGCCCCAGTCTGCCAGACGATGGTTAAAGAGGCTGCTTTAGCCTTGCTGAACCAGATCTGATCACAGCAGGTGAGACTCACCTTCTAATCACTCAGTCATAAAAAGGACTTTGTGGCAGCATCTTAGAAACTCTCCTGGGAGAGGCCAGGACAGGTAAAGGGAGAGCTAAGGGGGGTCTGACCAGCACATTGGCCCTGAAGAGGCTGAAAGGTCTCATCCCCACATCAGGTGACTGCCTAATCACCGTGGTCTGTGACCTCATGCTCGTGGCATTTGGCTCTGGCACAGCCACAGCAGCCATCTAAGCTGAACCATAGGTAGAGATGTAATTGCACACATCCTGCTGCCACCCTGAAAAAACTCCTACGCTGTAGGCTGGAGTGTTTCCAGGGCCCCAGGCAGTGTCTCACTGACAATACTTCTTATGTTTAGAAACCACTCTCCTTTAATAGCCAAGTTAAGATTCCATATACTACTCTTACAGCCTTCACTCTCCGACTTTTTAATGGCTCGGCTATTAAAACCTACAGACTTTAATGCAACAAAGGTATAGCTTAAAAAAGAATCCCCAAAGCCCTACTATTGGTAGGTGGTAATGGTTGAGTTAAAAGGGGTGGTATTTCTCAGAAAGGATCACTCAAAGGGAAATTAGGAAATTCTGGAAACCTGAACTCTCCGTGAAAGAGAAGGTCCCAGCAGTGGTAGTGAAGTGTGACAAGACAGAGACTCCGGTCAAGTGAGGTTCATGCAGACTGTAAGATAAACTGAACAGAGAGAGAAGGGACCGTAAGCAGCTACGAGAAGAATGTAATAAATTAGTTAAAGATCACACTAAGGCATACAATAATATGAGAATATTCTCTAGAAAAGGTTTTAAAGTTCACAGGTGTACCTTTGATCAGGACTGATATGGACTGAGTGTGATAGACTCCAAGATTAGGAGAAAAGCCTTTTTATTTATTAGGTACAAGTAAAGAAAAAAGCCATACATTTTCGGATGAAAGAGAGGAAAAAGAAAGCTTAGGAGTACTAAAACCCTGAAATTAACTCTGAATAACTGCAAGTATTGGTTTTAAAATACAGAACGAAGAAAAGGCTCAGTATACCTATAAGCCTTGTTTACATAAAGAAAGACCAAGCTCTCAGAGTAGAATCCCTTCATATTTGAGGAGTTGAGCTGTGAACATCCTATAACAAGGACTTTCATCAACTTATGTCCAGTCAACTTGAGGTCTCTAGAGCAAGAGTTATAACATATGTAGAGGATGAATATGTTTCTAAAGAAACTTTAATGCCTGAGGAGGTCTGGAATGACGCTGATGGCTCCAGGGATGCCGTGGAAATAGCTAACTGGGCTTTTGGCAGAGGGAGACTGCACTTATACAATATGCTTCATACTATAGAGCAGCAAATGGCTGAGCAGAAAAATACCCATGTCTTCTCCTCTGCATAACATTTCTTATTTTCTTCACTCTAGTGGAGTCTGAGCAAACTCCACTGTCTTTGGAGTGCAACAGTGGAGCATGATCAGCTCTGGCAGGAGGGCGAAAGGGTCCCAGTTCAGCTGCCACGGTGCAGCTGTTAGCTGAGTGATCCTGCCTGGGAAGCTGCAACACTGGTACATCCTCAGCAAAAGTTCCTACCTACTGGATAATATAGCAGAAGGTAGGAACCAGTGGTTTTCAGGAGAAATGGAAAAAAGAAACAAGGAATATAGATATGGACTGAAGAGCTACAGCGAGCTACTTAAATGCAGCTCTTTCAGTGCTAGTAGGATTATGTTTTAAAAACCAAACTCCACACTATTCCTCTTTATGAGAACAATGTAAAACTCTTCAGTGCTCAGCAAGGCCCCTACAAACTTTGCTCTCCGTTGGGTCCACGTGTGACGCCGTTCTGCTGACACACAACCCTTTCTCGGGGGCAAAGTGACTGCTTTCAATAATGTGTTTAAACAACGGACAGAGGGGGGGAGGTTTCTACAACACCCAGATTAAGAAATTGGTGGGTTCTTACATCCAGTTACACTGAGATAGAGGCAGCCCTGGGCAAATGCGGGTGCACAGCCTGCAGCCAGGGCAGCCACTTCTGCCACCAACCTGAGGTGCTGCTGAGTCATACATGACCAAGAAGACTCAAGTCACCACACAAGTCCCCTTAGTTATGTATTCTGCCTGTCCAGCACCCATGACATGTGAATCTCTTTCTGAAGGGAATATATGATAAAAAATGTTTTCAAACTGAATCGTGTAATTGACATCCTCTCACATCTGTACTGTTTAATATTTGCCTCCACTCCAATTACATCAGAAAGTGAAAGCTGTCTTCCGGGAGAGTTATGGCCTTTATACCACACTGCATTGAGCCCATCAAAATTTAAGATCAATTGACAAGACACAGTTCATGAGCCTTCTTAGTTTGTGGATATCCACACTGTTAGGGAAATGGAAAAGACGTAGACTCAGCAGTACAAAAGGACAAGACCATGAGCTCAGACACACCTGGGGCACCTTCTGGTTTTTACTTCTGCAGGATGGAAAACCCAGCCATTAAAGCAGACAGGAATGAAACAAAGATGGAGACAGGAGTCTCTGTGGTTCTGTGGGATAACCTGTCATCTTGAAAATGATTGTTTCTTTTAAATGGAAATATTTCTGACCTCTGGTTTGTACAGATAAATACAGCCATGGTAGTGGTACAATAGCAAAACCACTTTGTTCTGATCCTCGTTCTGACGTTTATACTACAGTTGAGGATTTCTGATTACTAATAAATCAGCCATGGCTGTATTTCCTTTCTTTTATGAAGTACTTTACTGAGGCAGATTTACCTTGGCGTAAAAGATGGGCAGATGGCAGGGATATATAGGTCATGTGCTCTTCAGTGCTGATAAAGGAACTACTCTGTGCCTATACACTGACTGTCTCCTGCTGAATAAGAATGAAAATAACTATAAAAGCATTCCTTACACACTGAAATACCTGAACCTAAAGATAAACATACTGCCTAAACTAATTATTATGTTCAGTTTTATATATCCCCTGCGAAAATAAATGTCCTGATTAAACAAAACGAAGCACCTGATCATCCAAAATATGAAAGCGGCACAATCTGCTGGGTTTTTCTGTAGTTCGTATTGATTCCTCTAATTAGCACCTTTGACTTCCAAATGGGAAGACTCGATGACACCACTTCATCTAGGACCATGTCAGCAGCTGTTGACAGTCCCAGATGCTTCAGATGAGGAAGACAAATCCTGATTTTTTTTAATGCAAAGAGAAAAACCACCCCATTTCCTTATTTTAGTGTTTGTTTTTAAGTCACTGAATTATGATAACTTTTACTATCTTTTCAGTCCTATGCATACTGTAGTATGTTCTAATTGAGGACATAAATATCTTTTAAATTCCTCCACCTGGTTCTACTCCTGGCCTCAGGATTATAGTCTAGTATTGCATCCGTTGCTACCCATTATCCATTCTATCTTCAGCTAAATATGATGTTTTTTCTTTTTTTTTTTTTTTTTTTTTTTTTTGATGTTTGGATTGACTGAACTTCTCATGTATCAAAATTAAAAATACAAGAACATGAAATATCTTCCCTTAACTTCTTTTTAGTTTGCACTTCTACAGCTACCTGTTTACTTCTTATCTAGACAATCCTAATTTCAAATTTATATAGACATTTTTCCATGCTGTTCTTACCAGTTGCCTCTAAATTCTTCTTTTCTGCTGTTCATTCTTTTCACATGATAACCAGGAACTGAAATGTTTCAAATAAACACACCATTCAGCATATTCATCCATACCTTCCTCCATGCCACTCCTAGGTTTGCATTGAAGTTTTCACTCAGAACTTTCTTTTTTTACGGGTTGTCATTAACTTTGATCTCTGACATTTGTACAGGTAGTTCAGGTAATTCTTCCAAAATGCAATACTCACATTAATTTTCATCTGATGCTCAGTGACCTACCTTAGCTATCTTACTAGTGTTCTTTGGTCTTCTCTTGTTTTAATTATCCCAGACAATTTTGTCATATTGCAAATGTTGCCACCTCACTGATCATTCTTTTACAGACTGCAAATTACATTAATCACTGAGTACTGGTACTCGGCCTCAGGCCATTCCACCACTTCTTTTGACATTTCTGTATCTGTCTCACCATGTTTCTATAATAATTTTCTCTTCCTCCACAAGAAAATTAGCTTTTTTCACAGGTTCCTACAAAGAATTTTTCGGAAATAAAATATTTTTTTAAATTCATTTCTGTAGGAAATATTGCATTTTCCTTGATGGAAAAATGTTTGTTCCTTCCACGCTGCATCCTCTTAGGTGCCTCGTACCTATTCATAATTGTTAATCCCATTTACCCAGCAGTTAAGCAAAGCTCACAAGGGCTGTAATCACAAGATTGTCCAGAGCACTTACAATCTGTTCAGCTGTCTAATACCTTTGCAGTGTCTCATTTCCCATTTGTGCTGTAGCTCCCTGGAATTAAAAGCCAGCCCAGTGATGCAGGCACAAGGCTCAGAGTCAACACTGGATTCTTGCTCCAGCTCTGCCAGCAACTGGCAGTGTAACCTTGAGTAAGTTTTCTAACCTTTCCACATATCCCTCCTTTCTCCAGTGCAGGTGGTGCTTCACAGTGTCACAGGAATAGATTTATCAGGTCTCTGTGTTTGTCTCAGTGCTGATTTCTGGGGGTCTGTAGGATGCTTCCACGGGAGCATTGGAAACTGGGGTGCATGAGCGCAGAGCAAGCTGAGTGTCTTGTTCCCTTATACAGCTCTGAACACCCCACCAGTTGTCCAAGGCTTTCCTTTCTGGGTGGGTCAGGGAGCACTGAGTGGAAGCTCTGCAGGGGCCAGACACTTCAAGCCGCCCACCTGCAGGAGCAGACACATCTGGAGAAGCTACACATTAATTCTTTACAAAGCCTGATTATTAACATTTTGTAAAATGCTTGGGGATCCCTGGTAGGAAAATTTTACCACCTGCTAAGTATTAGTCTCTATAAATATTTCCAAGCAGGGCACGGTTGCTGTTTGAGCTCAAGTTTAATTGTCATAACAAAACAAATCTTCTTGCTAAACAAATGTTTTACAACTGCTCATTTTTCTGCTTTCTGTCTCAAGAGTCCCCATGGTTTCCCGTCCTAACCTGTCCTTTAAATGGTCCTTGTAATCACGGTTATAAACATTTTTTGTCAAAAGTGTATCTTCTTTCTCAAAGCCAGAACTTGATAGTCTTAGTATTAAAGAACAGGTATGCTGCAGGTATCAGTTTCAAGGTCATAACATACATATAGCAACTAAAGAATCTGAATTATTTGTTCCAGTATTGTCATTTAACACTGTACTGGTTCTCAACTTCACAAAATATTGCACAGAACTAACTAACTACAGAAATTCTAAGACAAATTACACCACTTGAATTTTTAATTTATTAACTCAGTCATTAGCTTGTAGGAAAGTTCAAAGCAGTAATTCTATTAGGTAAACTATGGTTGTAACTTTTTGGCCACTTCATTTAAAATGTTAGTTAAAATGAGTGAAGCAATTTAGTCCCATTCAAAATTACACAAGACCAATATGCAAATGGAAGAGAGACAGCTTTAAAAATGTATAGCAATTACTATTTGAATGCATATGTATTTAAATAAATACACCACAGAGACACCAGCCAATGACAGCTGGTTATCCTACAGTGTAGGCTGGCTTTGATCTCCATGTTCCATGTATTTCTTTCCTTATTTCAGCAGAACTTTTGACTTTCTCTCTGCCAAAGCACCATCTAAATGTCTGACTTCAGAGCATAGTTTTTCTTTTCTTTTCCACATGCTGATACTTGAATCAGAAAGTATTATTCTGATTCTGTAGTATATTTGTGTAGGACACTATTCTTCCTTGCCTCGGTATGCTGTGTTAAAAACAGAATAGTAGAATTGTTTGATCACTCATGCTGAGTTCCTGGCAACAGCCTGTCATACTGTAAAGACAACTTCTCACTGAGCATCCCTCTCACAAGTGTATTTAAAAAAATAATAATAAATAAATTTAAAAAAAAAAAGCAGAAAAAACCACTGAGAATTTTGTTCAGGAGTAATGATTTCTTCATGTTTATGTCCAGCCTACACGACCTGAAGATCTACTCTAAAGGCTTGGTGTTCTGCAGAAAGAAGCAGCAGCAAAGAAATAACTGTCCAGGGTGGACTATGTGCTGAATTGGGTTGGGGATTCCTCAGTTAGGATTTCCCCTGCATTATCTCCCTTAGGATTTCCCCTGCATTATCTCCCCCTTGGAGAAAGGTCTTTTTGCTGTAGTGGCTGAAAATGAGCCAGGCATGCTTTGAGAGCGAACTTGAATTTGATTATCACCATACAGAGGGCTGATTCAGGTAAACAGGCAAAACAAAGTTTTCAGACACTTAAAAACACGGTGAACCCTACGTATTAGAGATCACAAGTTTAAGGAGGAGACTACAGATGTGATCTTTTATTCAGCTGCAGGACTGAATCCTAGGGCTTTAAGATTGTGTGGGAACAAGCTTTTTCTGTGCTATTTCTCCTCAAAATGTTTTCCAGAACATTTTGCCTAGCTGCTGAAGAATTAAAAAGGTGCTTAAAATTGACCTTGAGTCAAACAAAGAGGAAAAAGAGAAGATTTAATTTTTAGTCAAGAACCAAGTTTAATCAATTATTTTAATAAGATTAATTTAAGAGAGTCTCATGAGCAATCTTCTGCTATATTTAGGGCTACTGTGTCATTTGTGTAATGTGGAAAATCAAAGAACAAAGAGGAAAAGCTAAAAAAAAAAAAAAATAAAATCAGGCAAATGCATAATACAATATCTAAGAAACAGAGCAAATGATGCTACCAGCCTCCTCTTGTTTGAAGTGAGAGGTTAAACTTATAAGAAAACAAAAACCAGAAGTTCTTCAGGGAATCTTAACCTTTTATTTCAAATGTAATTCTAGTAAAGCAGGGTGTGCTAAGTAACAGCAGAGAGGTCTGCTGAGGGTAACAGGTGCTGCTGAGACCTGAGACATTTTTGCATTGAAGATGGAAACCCTCAAGTGTTGAAATGAAAATTTTCTTAATTATTATTAAATTGATGGCATTTTCTGTCTATCCACAGCAAAGTGCAAACATTTTTAGCATTAGATGATTATGTTTCAGAAATGACTGACAGTTATGAGTGGCATCCATGGAGTTCAAAGTACAAGACCTGGACTTTTTCTGAGCCACGGCTTCTGTGAGCAGACAGTATCAGCTGTAAGGCTGGTCAGGGCAGGGATCCACAGATCTCCAGAGCTCTGGAGAAAGCCAGGAGCTGGTGCAGAGAGCCAGGTTAAGCCATGGTGGCCAGTGAGACATCAAACAGGGAATGAATCACTCAAACATCTTGGCTCTGTAAGTTTACACAATATAGCCCAGGACCACAAATAAAATGAACTAAGAGTATAACTTCATGAAAGGGACTCATAGATATACGAGCCAAATTTAAATCAGTGAGCTTTCAGTGGAGCAAATTAACCCATGCAAGCTTCATGCTGTCACATAAAACTAGCTGAGCATAGGAGCACACTCTCAGAAGTTTAGTCATAGCTGCTTTAGTTTATGAGGTCTAAACCAAGGCATATAATCTTACAACTGGGATGTACCAGATGCTTAGGGACCAATAGACATCCATTCTGGTTGTAGCAGCCATGGCAGAAACTCCTGTGTTCTGTCAAAATGAGCTGGGTAGCTTCAGCAATTTAAATAATAAGTCTTCATTAATCCAGCTCATTTTCTGGAATGGTTTAGGAAATGATCACACGAGGGAGGTTGATGTTATCATTAGTATACCTAGCCTGACAGACAAGAAAGGGTTTAAAGATTCCTTGGAGAGACAAATGTTGTAGGCAAATTTGTGCCTGACAGGGCTGCCAGAACCAGCTTTCTGAGCCTGACACTCTGCAGAGCAGAGGGCACAGCAAAGCACTCGAGAAACAAGGGCCACTGCCAGTGACAAAGCTCTTGAAAAACTCAAGGAGAAGCTGTGAACATAAAGTTCTCTGCCACCCACTATGAGAAAGGCAGTGGCACAATTCCTCTTACTGTGATGGTGAGGAGGCACAGGCACAGGTTGCCCAGAGGAGCTGAAGAGGCCCCATCCCTGGAAGTGTTCAAGGTCTGGTTGGATGGGGCTCCGAGGAACCTGTTAGAGTGGGAGATGTCCCTGCCCATAGCAAGGGGGTTGGAACTAGATGATCTTCAAGGTCCTTTCCAAGCCAAGCCATTCTGTGACTCCATGATTCTCTTTCAGCTGCAAAGCAGTGGCGTGCTCATCAAAAGTGTCAACAAAATGTCAGTCTCAAAAGGAGAAGGAAAGAATGGTTGCCAGCAACACAACTAAAAAGGTTCCTGCTCTCAGTCCCCAGCATTCAGTTTTAGCTGAAATTTACTGTCAGCCACAGGGGACCTGGGAAATAGTACTTTAAAGAGGGATATTCAGGTACAGAAACATGGTTTGCAAGTTAAATGCAAACACTAGGGAAGTTTTGGTGGCTGGAGGTACACTTACTCATTTAACAACTAGACCATGGTTCAAGGTCCAGTCAGATTTTATGTGAATCAAGCAGTTAAAAAGCAACAGTAAAAACAGAATTAGGGTATGCTCTTAGTGTCAGATGGATGCTTAAAGAGACTGGAAAGGTAATTTTTAAGATGTTATTGAAAAATTATAAAATGGGCAAAAGAAATTCATTTAGGGATTGAAAACTCCAAGCAAATGTTCTAGAGATTTGTCCTGATCCTAAACAAATGACTTCATTGAGGAAGTGGTAACACTTGTCACATGACACAGCAAGTACTTATTCCCAATGCAAAGGAGAAACAAACTTGTATGTCCTGGCTGGAAAGGAAAATCTAGTCAGAAGTCCCTTTCACCTAGATGTGTACGGAATGTATTCTCGTTTTCCTGGGATAGTGTTGTTAGAAAACATAACAGCTTAGAAAGTTGGTATCCCAAATTTGATCTGTTATGCTGGGCTTGGTATACCTGACAAAGTAATGTCTGACATTCATCAGGGTTGTGTTTAACCATTCTGCTGTGAAATATAAGCTTAGTCATATCACTATCACCTCCATCATCTCCAGCCTCTGAAGACGGGCAGAAAATATGTTAAAGGAACTGATGCCAGTTCTAATCTGTACTTAGTACTGTTAAATAATGGAGTGGTGCTAACGTAATATGACTTGTTACTTGCTTACGTTTTATGCAACAGAAAACTGAAAACAAGAATGCCTGCTCTAGGAACTATGTCAAAGTCATGGCAACCAGCAGATGTATGGGAAAAAAGATGGGGTGGAGGGAAGAAGAAACATAATCTGGGGTACTGGGAGCTGTCAGCACTTTGTAAGAAACAACTCTGGGAATACCTATAATGAAAAGCAATGACTGCAAACAGGGAATATCCTGCAGTCAGAGACAAACTTGACACCCCAGGTGGACATATGCAGAGGAATATGTGACACCTTCTCCAGAGCAGAGGAGCACCAACACAGTCATTTTACCTGAGAAATTCTGACAGCCAACAGCCACAGCAGGTTGAGATGAATTAGCTTCAGGACACGGCACAGCCAGAACTAACAGACTTGCTGCCAATCTGACAGCAAGAGTATTGATACTCTGGGAGATATTTCCAATTCCACGAATCAGTGCAGACTACCTCAGAGACTAATTGAACATGTGCTTGTTCATTAAGTTAGATTAAGTTAGTGACTGAACTTCCTTATTATGTTAATGTTTAATTTCGGGATGCAGAGGGAAGTTGCTGAGAACCTTGTCTTTAAGAGGCTCTGGCTTGAACCGGTTGTTAAATACAAGCTACAAAGTGAACTGCTCTTGTTAAGAGCTCACACTTGGAGTCAGGCAGATCCCTATCAAAATCCATGGTGCCTGCTGGTCGCAGAACAACACAGAAATGTTGAGGAGACATCTTTTTCACTTCTGTGAAAGGTGAAAACCAGACCAGGAAAAAAAAAACCCCTTTCTAATTACTTTTTAAAAGCTAGTAATTTCCCCCTTTTCTTTTATAGCATATAATACTATATTAATAGAACAGTTTAAAGCATCCCCCTTTGAAAGATCAAAGGCAAAATATCCCTATTTTTCAAAAGGGAAACTTTTGCTTGAGATACTTTCTGCCTCTCCAACATATCCAGAGTCATTATGCCTCAAAAATGCCCCTGTCTGTTGACTGGTTCTAAAGGAAGTCCAGACACCTAGACCAGATTAGACCTCTACAGCATTGAGGCCTAAAGTTAATGAGATGATTCATATGTGATTCTCTATTAGAAACTCACAAGATGAGAAAACAGAATTAACCATCACTCATCAAAATCTTGGTTTACCTGACCAGACAGGCACTGGCTGTAGTTGCACAGCAGAGGCAGTACTAGTGCCTTTCCCTGGACATATTCCATTCCTGGTGTGCCCACTCTTCACAATCTTGAGCTGACATGCTTCTGGACAAGTACAACTGCTCTGGGCCACATCTGCTCTGTGATTTGTCTTCATACTTCCAAACAAAGGCACCAAAGGAGGGACAACACAACCATTATCAGGTCTAGTATATGAGTCACAGCTTTTCCACTCATGGTAGGATTTACCCATTGATCTGACAATTACTGTAAATAAGTGCTTAGCGGTTAGAAATTTTTTAGACAGCATCTCTTTTCTTCTGAAAGGACACAGTGCTTGATCCTGTTTGGTTCTTATTTGAAGGAATCAGTTACTAGGATTGAACTAATCTGTAATGACTGAGCACAGCACATCCAAAGGCTATGAGTGTGGAGCACGTAATGGACACCATGGCACTGGTAAATCTTCCTCAAAGAGAACCCAAACAGCAAGGAAGTCTGAGGGATCTGGATGGTGACAGCGTGGTGAGGACAGCAGTGTGCATTCCTACTCAGTTCCTGTGCCTGTTACAGGACAGAGGTTTGGGTGGACTGTCAGCAACATGGATCTCTTCAATTAGCCCAAAACCACTGTAATGTAAGTAGGTACTTCAGAGTCTGAGTGACAGACAGTACAGCTATATGTTCCATAGGCTGGGGAAGCAAGAGGTGTTAAAGCAGATCCTCCTTTCTTCATCACCAGAGCCCTAATTTCCTAAAGTTCCTTCTAAAGAAGCCAATACATCCACCCAAAGCCTGGCTCTAACTCAACTCAAGCAGAAATTATTTAGAATTCAGCAAAAAGTGTTACTTCTGGCTACTTTCGTCACAAAAACCTTAATTACTCCTAAAGTGTTGTCCTCTTTAATTTACAGTAAAAATATAATCTTCAGAATTTAGTTCTGTAAGATTCTTTTGTCTTGCTTGTGCTAAGGACATCACCAGCATCAGACAGAGCTTCTGATTAGGGGTCATCATCACTAAAATACTTACGTGTTAGAACAGGTATTCACAGCTCTTTAAAAAGTGTTTATATATTTCCATGATCCTTGCTTTTCCTCTTCTTCTATGATAACATATTTTACATTGGTGAAGGAGCAGAGAGATGTGTTTGATGTTGCTGTACACCTGGAGCTGTGAGAAAATTGAGGGCAAAGTCTTGCCTCCAGATGGGCACTGATGGCTGATAAAAACTGAAGCTGAGCATATTGGCCTCATGTGTAAACACCAGGCAAAGCATCACCAGGGACCACACTTTACTACAATGTAAATAACAATTTGTTCACCTGTGGGTCACTCTCCTGTCCTAACACTAAGATACTTCTCCCACTTCTTCCCACCTTCTGCTATACCCTCCATTTGACATTCCAATAGTGAGAGCAAATAGGGCAGCAATCACGAAAATACTCTCACACAGAGCACACAAATGCCTTTTTCCAATGAAAAAAATATTTTGCCTCTGTGGAAGCATTTTTTTACTTCCAAATGAAAAGGCCCCAAGCTACTCACAGAAATCTTCGCTGAGATTTGGACCATGTGGAGCGCACAAGTGATCATCAAGGGAGTATGGCTCGAATTTCTTCAAAATAAGTGTTGTTGAGCCCATAAAGGGAGACATCAGAGAAAAACACTATGTGCTGGGTATAGAGAGAGCTATTGCAGAGTGTGAGTTTGTTTTTTCACTCTCTGCTATCTACAAACTTCACTTCCACAACAGCTTTTTAGCTGCAGCCAGTGTCAAGCTCCCAGCACAAACACTTGGTGTTGTGGATGCTGCCTGGGGTGTGAATACCCATGGTTGGTCCTCTTGGATGGCTGCCAGAGTGCTGCTGAAGACAAAAGCCATAGGAAAAAAAGGTATTTTCCTCCCAGTTTTTCCCTGTGTCAGACCAGAATAGAATTTCATGGGACATGGAGAAGCATACATCTTTAACCTCGAGGACTTTTGTCCCGCTAAATTTTAAAGACTTATTGCAAACCATCTATGGACTGCAGGCAAAAGACTTTCAAGAAGCTTTCTCAATGGTAACTTGTCCAGTCCAAATCAGGAAGTCAGTACTAACTCCTTCCATTGCAGGTGGTTTTGCTCTTGAAGGATAAAAAACCTTTTAAGTTTGGGTGTGAATAACCATGCAACGTCAGCATAACAGTTTAGAAAGGGAAAGCATAAGAGGGAGAAAGAAGTGGGAAGTAAGTAAGTGGTCAGGCAGAGGGTGTTTGCTCTCTTCTGTGAAGTCATAACCCATCTGAAAAAAAAAAAAAAAAGTAGGCTGAGAAATGTAGCAGTAAAGGGAAGGGAAAAAAACCTGGATGACATGGAGGAAGATGAAATACTTGGTAAATAATTATTTACAGAATTAGTATTCTCTTCTAAAGTTATAAAATGTGGTAAGCTTGGCTTACCCTGAGGCTATAGGATAAGTGGTAAAGACATAGCTGTGTCTTAGAAATCTTCAACTGTAAGCCTTGTCAGCTTTTGGATTGCATCACTGCACATTAATGGAATAGTGATCTGGGAAATGCAGTGATAAAAACTAGGTATCCTAAACCTCGTAAATAGGGTTTGGAAAATAAATTGGTGGCAGAATGAGGACAAAATAAAGGACAAAGTTGGGAATGAAAAATTAAACACAGGATGAAACTAAGAGGCCAAAAATGTAAGAAATAAACTAATGGGTTCACCTCCTCACCTAACAGGGAAAACTGAAATCAGTAACAAGGCCTTCCTGGATAAGGATATTATTTGAATTCCAAGTATGCTGATTCATGTGGTTTCCCTGAATGTGGAGAAGCTGACTGCATAATTCGCAGTGAAAACTGTATTTACACCTTTGAAAATGAAAAGAGAGCAGTGGTAGTAGGAGAGTCTAGAAACTGCATGAAAGCCTATCCAAAACCTGCAGCCAGTCCCCTTCTACTTCCCCAGCAGCAACATTTATTGTACAGGGATGCTCCATGACACAGCCCTGCCTATTCCTTGCAGTATTTGTTTATAACAAATGTGTCGTGCCTGAAATGCTTTAATTCCTTTTTAAACCTTTTTGTGTCCACAGAATCCTGTGGCAGTAAGTTCTCAAAAAGTTCACTACCCAGTGTGTGTGTATAATTTATTTTTTTTTAATGTACATTCATGTATCTGTCTTAAACTACCTTCCTACTTGCTTTACTGAGCATCCTTTAGTTTCAGTATTGCAGGACTTGGTGAACAACAGTTCTGCCACCACCTTACCTACCACCTTCATGATTTTGTAAACCTCAGCCATACCCTACATCTGCAAATTGGCAACTTCCAGCCTTTTGCACACTCCTGTCAAGGCAGATGGCTCAGCCCTGGTTTCTTTTTGTCACCCTTCTCTCTCTTTCCCTTTGCAAACTCCTCTGCCGTCCTTTTGGAGATGGGGAGGCCTGAAATGTTCCAGCCCTCCAGCTGTGGGTGCACCAGAGCTTTATGTGAAGGCAAAATGACACCTTCTGCCTTGTTTTCAAGTCTGTCCAGACATGCCCAATATTATATTGGCTTTTTTTGACTGTCACTGCACCCTGCAGCAGTGGTTTCAGAAAACTGCCTGGATGAGTCTGAGGAGTCTTTTCCAAAGCTGCAACTGCCAGTCCTAAGTTCAGCATCAGGCAGGGATGGTGTAGATGAGGATTTCCTCATGATGCAGCATTCCTTGACATTTATCTACACCAAAGCTTCTCTGAGCACTTACTCAGCTTTGTGGGGTCCTTCCAGAGTTTATAAATATTAGGGTGGCACCCATCTGCTCCAAAGACCTTAATACTCTCATACAAAAGATAGAAGGTCTTTGAGATATGCAAGAAAGCAAGGTATGAAAGGAAAATATAAAGGTCATTGGGTTTTTTGTTTGTGTTAGCACACAGCATTTTGATATTGTTCTTAAAATGCAATTTTTAATTATTTTTCTCCATAGAGGTGCATGACTGTAGCATACAGTTGCAGGTTTATGTTGGTTTGAGGTGGTTTTATTACCTGGTTTTATCCCCTCTAAGATATTTTTAATTTAAGAAAGTTTCAATAAAAGCATCATGGAGAGATTTCCTCCACAATTCTTGTAATTTAATCCATACTCATCAATGAGGAAAAGCTGCAACTGGGGAGAAAAGAAATAAGCATCTCCAGTAATCCAATCAAGACTGTTCACAGGCACACAGTACACAAGGGAAAACTCACTGGAATCGCAAGGAATAACTAAAGAAACTCTAATAAATAAGGGTTTGTGTAATTTTAAAGCTTTCCCTTCTCTTTTGATGTTTTCAGCTATACTGACCTGGGATTGTTTCCCCTTTGGAAATTGATTTTGAAGAGTGACCACGAGCTTCTTTGGCAGTATTAGACTCAGCTTTGGTTTACTTTACTACCCATCTTCAAGCAGTGTTACTGTAATTTATGTTTAATTATGACCACAGTCTGATTAGATGAGAAATGTGAATTTTTCCCTTACCATTCCTTGACCAAGACCTTATTTGCCCCAGCACTCTTTCCAAGCCAGGTGTCTGGGTCAGTGTGAGCCAGGTGTCTGACCAAGGGGATGTGGTCACCATGTCTGAAGGGCAGTGAAATAGAACTCCTCATTCAAAAGAGGCAGTTCTTATCCAGCTGCACAAGGAAATGAGGTTTAGGCTTTCCCATGTTCACATATACATGCAGCTTTCCCAGGAACTTTTGAACCTGGCAGTCAATTTCAATGGAATTAGAGGGGGGCAAGGTACAGATTCCAGAGATAATCTCCAACTGCTCTTTGAAAATGAGTGGCAGCAGAAAAGAGACCTGATGGTGTCTTCAGAGAGGAAAGGTCTCATTGAGCAATGGAGAACTGACACCATGAAGGAACTTAAAAACAACTCCACTGAGGAAAAAAATGCAGTTGGAGATTTATCTTCCTAGACAAACATCAGTCACCTGTTAAGACATGCACTCGTGGGAAACCTGGCCTCCTTAATTATGGTGTGGCAGGGCTTGTGTGCTACACCTGAGCTCTGCAGCTGCAGCCTGCCCTGCCACACAGTAGATTTCCAAGCTGATTTAATTATAAGACTTTTGCAAGGTGTCAGCCAGACTTACCCAGGGTTCGCTGGTGGCTTTTTAGGGTTCTTCTGACCGACAGTTTTTGCAAGGATTGAAAATGTCTGTGCCTGCCATGATCAAAACGTTGTATCTTTTCCCTGCAACCACAATATATCTATTGCCCAAAAATAGGCACTATTTTCAGTTCATAGAACTTGCACACCTAAACAGTATGGCAGTTTGTCAGAAATCTGGTAGACCTCCAATATTCTCTCTTACAAAATACTAGCAGTTCATACTCACCTTCAGTGTCAAGTTTCATCCTCAAACTTTGAAAGGGGAAGTGAAGTAAAACCTGGGTTACAAATTGAAATACCCACGACCCTGTTACACTTGGAATCTGAGGAACAGGTTTTGGTGCTTCCTACATCTTTTGGATAATAAAATGCTGTCAAACCATGAAAATTTCTTGTTCATGATCATCATGTACCTTTGATGCCAAACTTTTAAATGAAAACACTGTAAAGGCTCTTATGATGTAACCGATAATGTTCTGAAACCAGCCTCTGAACAACTTACCTGCCCTGTGGTTCACCAATACTGTGCACACAGTATGTGCATACCCTGAGAAGACCACAGGCAAATGAAACTTGAAACCTCCGTAAGATTATAAGAAATGGGGTTTTTAGTGCCCAAACTCACACTCAGCTACTCCTTAGGACTTGAAAATAAATTTTTGAATGAAACAGTAGTGGTTAACCTAAAAATACACCACCTTAACCCGGCTGTTAAGAATTTGTGCAGTGCAGTGGTTTGGGAAAGGCTACCAGGGACTGTAGGGCATTTCCTCCCTGTGCATAGTCAGTGTCCTTTTCTTCTCTTTCCTGATGAAGAAGTCCCTCTCCCAGCTTTGAAACAACTGATGCCCTGATCTGTTTTAAGACAAACCATTACCCTTGACAGTAAATCATTCCAGGTCTCAAGAGCAAAGTTTCTGCTGCTCATATGCCAAACATTATTGTTACATACTTTTTGATGTTAGATGTGTGTATTTCAGAATGAAACCTTAAACTTTTAAATTAAACCCAGGATCTATAAGGAGACATACTGGATACATGGGTGAAAATCAAGAATGCATTCCTGTGAAAGGAAATGACTACTTTTAAACTTGTAGCTGAAATTCACAAACACACCTGCAAATACTTTGCTTGCATTGTCATGGTATTGGGTCTTGGCTGCTGGCAAACTAATGCTCATCCTTTCATGAGCCCATTCAATCTGAAACTGAGTTACAGCCTCGTTCTCAATTGTTCTAGTAGTTGCTGATGCAGTGGTATCCTTGCTGCATTTGCTGGTTCAGTCTGCAACTTTTTATGATCCAGATCTGCACACAAATCCTAGTTCAGACAGATTCTTCTCATGCAACTCAGATGGTAGGCAGCACCCGTTTTTTGCTCTCCTCCTGTACTGAATGTGGACAACTGAAGTTGCAGGCTTTGATAGGTTCAACTTGCCTTTTGTGAGCCTAACAAATGCTATGGCTGCTCTAACAGGTGCATTCTTTGCTCCAGAACTGGGAATTTTTGTTCAGTGTCTTCCAACAAATCACTTTTCCACAACCCCAAGACTTTGTCTTTTAGCAGAGACCCATGTTTATCTGCTGCATCATCCCAAAATGAATCCCACTGCCCTAAAAAGGTCACTCACATTCTCAAATTTCCTATTGTGTGGCCTGTGTAGCACTCAGCTTCGTGGCCCTGCAAAAAGGAAGAAATGGTTGCCTACATGTTTAGCTGTATGAAATTCAGAGAACAATTTAAATACACCGGCTTTTTGGTTCCATTCCAAATAGCAGATAGCGATTAAACATTTTTTAAAGATTTTTATGTCATGGAGCCACAGACCCACAAGGAATGTTTCTCACCCTGTATGCTACCACTGTGAAGGTAACTATTGTCACTGATTTTCTTGATTATTTTTTTCTTTTAAATTCATCTGAAGACAGGAACAAGGTGTTCTTGGTGAAGTGTTGTCAGCTCTGCATTTTAAAGCCACCCTTTAAACCATTTCATCAGGCAATTCTGCTTTGACAGTTTTTTCTCTCTGTGTGGGGAACAACTGTATAATTTACCTACGTTAACAAGTTTTAAGTTGCATGTGTGCTAAAGCACTTTGACAGAAATAAATACTTTTGTTAACGGGAACAGTTCCTGACTGGTTCCTACAAGAGAGCTTTTGCTGTCTCCCACAAACCACCTAATTCAAAACTTGGAAAACGGGATGCGTGGAACTTCCAACTTTCGTATAGAAGTCTCCGTGCAACACGTTAAAAACCAGGGAACACGATGTATCAGGCGAGTACTTAAGTGTCCTGAGATCCACCTGGTGTCTCAGGCGCTGCTTTTAAGTGTCTCTGAAGGAACGAGGGCCACCCGTGACTCGCACGACTGGAAGAGCGCACTGAGAGCCCTCCCGAAAGGTTAACACACCGCGTTTAGGGACGATGTTTTCTTCCCAATGACCAAGAGGGTTCAAATCGTGCAGCGCACAAATACTTATACTGCGTTGGAAAATCAAATAAATAAATAAATAAATAAATAAATAAATAATAAAAATAAATAAATAAATACATAAAGCTCTTGCAAGCCCGGTTCGCACAGAGGGTTCTTTATTGCCGCACGCGGGAGCGCCGCTCCCTCACCTGCGCGGCCCCTTCCCGCGCTCCGGGGGCAGCTCCGGGTCCCTCTGCCGGGGGCGATGAGGGGCGATAGAAGCGACAGAAGCGCGATACGAGGGCGATGAGAGGCGACACAAGTCACGACAAGCGCTCTCCGCGTCCAGCCCCGACCCCCTCCCCGCGCCATGACGTCACACTCCCTCCCCGCGCCCATGACGTCACCGCGCCGCGCGCCTGCGCGCGCTCCCGCTCCCCCCTCCTCCCCGGACCCCTCGAGCGGGCGCTGAGGGGGCGTGGCCCCCCGCGCGCGTGCGCGCGCGCCCTCGAGCACCGCCCGCCTCCCCCCGGTTCGTGACGGGCTTTGCGTGACGGCGGCGCCGGGAGCGCGCGCGCCCGCCCGCCCTCCGCTACCGCCAGCGCCTATCGCGACCGCCTGTCGCGACCGCCGCCGCCTCTCCGCCTTCTCCGCCTCCTCCTACTCCCCGCGCCCGGGAGCGGAATCGGCGGCCGCGCCTGGGCTCCCCCACCTCCTCTCCGCCCTTCCCCCCTCCCACTATTATCCGCCCGCCCGCCCGCCCGGGAACGCGCGCCCGGCGAGGGAGCGCCCCGGCGGTGCCGCCCGCCCCGAGCCCCTCCATGGCTCCCGCGCCGCCCCGCTGAGCCGGAGCCGCCCGGAGCGGCAGGGAGGGGGCGGGAGGCGGGGGGTGCGACACGCGCGGGCAGCGGCGGCGGCCGCGGGAGGAGGAGCGGGAGCGGCAGGACCGGGATCGGGAGCGGGGAGTCCCGGAGCCCCGCGCGGGCGGGCGGCGCTGGGAGCGGCCGGGATTTACCGCGGTGGCGGTGGGCGCTGAGCGGCGGGGGAGCCGGGCGTCCCCCCGCGGGCTGAGCCCCCCCGCCCGGACCATGGCCGACGACGACGTGCTGTTCGAGGACGTGTACGAGCTGTGCGAGGTGATCGGCAAGTGAGTGCGGCGGGGAGCGGGCAGGGCAGGGCAGGGCGGGGCGGCGGGAGCGGTGCTCGGTGCCCCCCGCCCGCGCCGGGCGCCGGGGATGCTCCGCCCGGGACCCACCTGAGCCGTGCGGGGCGCGGGTTCCCCCCGCGGCCGGTGCCCACGGGGAGGCGGAAGGGGGGAGAAGAAGTGACCCCATGTTTCCTCAGCCACCATGATTAACCACCTCGCCATCGCTCTGGCTGCAGCAAGCGGCAACCACTTCCCACCCCTTTTCTTCTCCTCCCCCCCTCCCCCCGATATCCCATTCCTGGCACACCCATCAAGGAATGCCTATTGGGGAAGGGAGAGAGGGAAGATCGCTGGCGGTAGATCCACCTATTAGCTGGGTGTCTGCATATTTGTGCGCCAGGTGTTGGGTTCTGCCTCTTCCTTGCTGCATAATAACCAGCTTGGTAGTGGCGCTCGGGTAGTGCTCGGTTTTCGTCCTGATCCATCACTCTCATCCGTGTGGAAATGGAGATGTACAAGGCAGGAGGAGTGCTTGGCCTTTTGAGTCTTATTATGCAACTGCTGTTAAACCGATGCTCGAGGCTTGTATCCAACCTGGGAGTTGAGGCAGTGGCTGGCGTTCCCCAGCTGCCTCTTTCGGGTTATCGCTGTTGGATAGAAATGACAATTCAAGTCAGCAAGAAAATGCAGAGACTCCCCCAAATCAGATGGTGATAAAGAAATAAACCTGAACTCCATTTCCCCCTCCTCCCTCCCCCCGTTATTTTTGTGACTGCTCAGTTTTGAAATCCTTTTTTTATTTATTCAGTCATCATCTTTCACGTATTTTCTGTAGTTGTGCCTGTGTTACAAAAGGATGTAGCGACTGCCAAATTTTCTGTGTGCTTCTGATTCTGAAGCTGAGATTGCTGTGGAAGCCTCAGTAGTGACACTGTTCAGTGTGCTCAGAGTTTTTTCTTCATGACGATGGATTTTATGAGAATAATTGTTAGCTGTGTTTTTATTATAAACAAAGAATTTTTCCTGCATGTATTCTCTTGCCCACACTTCACCACTCTGCTTTTATATGGAGTTTATATGGAGTGCTGTCTACTTTCAAAGCTAGGGCTAAAAATATTCTAGAATTAATCTTTCCTCAGGATTATACTAAAATGCTAGTCTTGGACATAGCAGGTGGCTTTGTTGTCAGCAGAAGTTTCAGCACTCGGTTCTCTTGTTTCACAAGGCGTTACAACCTTGCTCTCAACACAACTTTTAAAAATATTAAGCTTAAAGGGCCTTGTTTTGCCATCACAAAAGGTGAACGACTGCTCTAGCTTGATGCTGGGGAGGAGCTCCTGTGGAAGCAAACCTCTGTTATTAAAGGTGTTTTGAAGACAATTTTTGGCACACTCCCTTCACAAGTGGTTTTATGCTAACCACTGCAGTTCACACACGGTTCTATTCGTACCCGATTGCCATTAGGAGGAAGGTGCAGTGCTTGTGCATGACCGCACACCCTTTCAGAGAGTGGATGATTCACAGGGGTCCAGATGTTTGCACATCTCCAGCGACTTTTTGTTTCTGCGGCTGGCGAATTTCGAAGGGGGAGCTCAAAACGGGTGGGTTGGATATGAGCCGCAGAAGTTCCACATGAGATTTAGGTAGTATGGGTAGTGTTGTGATGTAACTAGATCTAACAGATAAATATTGAATCACAGCGGCGTGATGATGCCAAGAGCACTGTAGCAAAAACAGGGTGGATCACCGAAAATAGCAGCAGTGGTGGTGTGAAGGGCTTGATAGCTGGTTGTGATTGCTCAGGCTTTTCCACACAGATGTTTTGTCAGTCCTCTTCAAAAAACATTTAAAATAAACATGCAGTTGTATGAGTAGTGTCTCTGTTTCTTTACAATACTACACAGGTGAATTCCAGGGAACCAGCGATGCGGCATCTTTGTTTAGCTCACAGATTTTGGGTACCACCTTGCCTGTCCATAAGAAACTTGGGGAAAACTGCTGTAAATCTGCTTGGAATTGCTTCGTCTGCATCTTACCAAATGTCTCTCAGTGAAACATCCACTAAATACCTGCACACTCCTGTGATTTGTTATTGATTGGTACAGTGATTTAGTTCTTGCAAATAGCGCATCTGGCCCTGATTTGCATTTTGGACACATGAAATATTAAAACATGTAATTTGTCTTTCCTACATAGGTAGTTACCACTGTCACTTAGGGTAGTAAAAGGTGTTTTCATGAAGGGTGTGGGAAAGAGATCTTTGCCTGTGAAATGAGTGTTTAGTCAAAGTTCCTATACAATTTACTAGAGAAATCTGGAGACAGTTTCTTATAGGACAGTATACAGTCCAATTTGTTGAGTCATATTCTCATATTTAGGATAAACTTTAGCACTTCTAAGTACAATAAACTGATAAAACTGACTTTGTGTAAACGCAGCAATAATAATTTCTGGTGAGCTGGAGTGTGGAATTACAGGCCAATAGTGTATGAAAGAATTGATTGGAGTGACAGTGATAAAATGTTTAGTATGTGACATTTAATGTGTTTAAGTCCTGCAGGTATGCATTTTTCTTTTTGAATGGGTGCAGGTGGAAAGAAAGACCACAAGGGATAGAGAGAAATTCTAGTTCATTTTTCCTTTGGAAAAAAAGTTAAGGGAGATCTTATTTTGCATGTATTTCCAGTATACTTTTCTGTCACTGAAAGCTGTGTGGAGATATAAATTAGAATAATAATCCTATTTTTTGGTTGAACTTTGAAAGTGGCATTTATGACACTAACTTTAGTCATATAGTTTTACTTTACCAGACTTGTTGTTTTAGGTTATTGTCTTGTCTTCACACTTGGCTGACACAAATATACTTAAAGCAAGAAGTAAATTGGAGATTTCTATATTAACCTTCAAAAATGTGGTAGCATATCTCTGGATAACTAATAAGTGATGAAAAATACAAGTGTGGCGTTTTTTTCATCACTTGCTTCCAGGATCCTTTGAAGAGATTCTTCCTGTGTATTGGTTGAAAAGTACACAACCTAAAATATTTAAGCCTGTTATTATGTGGACCAGACCATGTGTTTGATTGACAGCTCCCAGATAATTGTGCTAAGTGTACTTCTTTATTTTTTATTAAAATTTTCATTCAGAATGCATTGAGTAGTTTATAAAACGTAGTAGGTGTAAAGTTGGGACATCTTGGGTATTCATCTGAGGTGAAAGCTGTTCTGGGTTTATCACAGGAGCTCCACATAGATGTAGCAGTAGTTTCCTTTATGCCGAAGAGGGAATGCTTGTCTTAAGTAGGTGTTGAATCTAGAAAACTGAAGCAAGGCTTTTATCACAGACTCCTTTTTCTGCAAGGACTTTATTTTACATAGTGTTTCTGTACCTTTTAAGATCCATGTTGGCAGATGTTAGTGTTAGAGGAGAACCAGAAAGATTGCCTGAGCTTTGGATTGGAGGTTGCTTAAAAATTTCTCCAGATTTTTAAGTTGTAAATACAGTGAGATAAAGTTGACGAAAGTTTATTTGTGTTTAAAAGTGCTTTGGTCACAGTTGAAATCATTAATCCTGGGGTGCTTTAGGAAGAGCATTACCAGCAGGTCAGGGAGGTGATCCTGTCCCTCTATTCAGCCCTGGTCAGGATCACCTGGAGTGCTGTGTCCAGTTCTGGGCTTCTCAGGACAAGAGGGACATGGAGCTCCTGGAACAGGTCCAGTGGAGGGTGACAAAGGGGATCGAGGGACTGGAGCACCTCAGTAATGAGGAAAGGCTGAGGGAGCTGGGCCTGTTCGGCCTGGAGGAGAGATGACTGAGAGGGGAATCTCATCAGTGTCTGTCAGTGTCTGCAGGAGGGGTCAGAGCATGGACCAGGCTCTGCTCAGGGGTGCCCAGTAATAGGACAAGAGGCAACAGGCAGAAACTGATGCACAGAAAGTTCCACCTGAGCACGAGGAAGAACTTCTTTACCGTTCACTGGAACAGTTTGCCCAGAGAGGCTGTGGAGTCCCCCTCGCTGGAGATATTCCAGACACGTCTGGACACATTCCTGTGCCATGTGCTCTGGGATGATCCTACTTGAGCAGGGAGGTTGATGACCCACTGTGGTCCCTTCCAGCCTGACCCATTCAGTGATTCTGTGATACTAATAGTCACTGAAAATGTAAATTTTTGTAATTTTGTCTCCCATTTGTGCGCCATATGTACAATCATTGTGAGTAGCAGTGCAGTTTTTGGCATTTCTAGTGCCAAAATATAACGTGATGTTTGGTGCTAATGCCATCATAGCTCTCAGGATGTTCTCTGCTTGGTTCAGGCTAATCCTCTTCTGCACTGCACACGTGAGGATTTCAGTTTGTTTTCATCCCTCCCTCCCCTGTGTCCAGATGAACCTCTCTGCTTGGACTCTTCCACCCAGGAAAGAGTAGTTAAAGTTCCTAGAGCCTGCAGGTGTTCTTCCCTTCTCTCTCCAGACTGTCAGCACTGCTGCAACACTGCAGGAGGTGTGAGGAGAGGATGCAAAGCCTTCTGGCAGGAGTGGAACAGGGGAATTTGGCATTAAAGTATGAAGGCTTGTATCCCATTGAAGTCAGATGAGAGGATGGTGGTTGCAATTCCATCCTAAGCTGTTTTCTGGTCTTGGAGGTGCTTTAGATTTATGCCCCTGTCTGGAAGTGTTCAGGAAAGGGAGGACAGAGTTCATGGCTTCCTTGTCCAAGAAATGCTTAAATATTTTAATAATCGTAAGTATTGTGATAATGAAACTACCTAGAGGTATTTTTATGGTTTCAGTGGTATCATTTTCCATTATTACCTCCTTTTCACTTGCAGGAGTGAGAATGCTGTTGACTCTCAAATGTACCTTTTCTCTAGTACACTGTTGAAATTTTTCTTGTAAAACTGATGCAAGTAACTGATGGGTATAATTTTGACAAACCACATGAAAATGTGAAACAACTGTACTATGTACTCACTGTTTGTAAAGTGGGCAGAAGGATATGGAAAGTGATTTGTCTTGTTTAGCTATTGAGTTTTTTAGTGCTGTTTGAAATACTAGTATAGTAATAAAACATTCTCAGCTGTTTTCTCTGTTACAGTGTTTAAGAGTAACAGATTATAATGAATATTTGACTTAAGCATGAGGTCATAATGTGCATTGCTACAGGAAAGTAGCAAAGATAATTTGTAGTGTATAGCTGCTAGAATATATCCTTAGCTATAAGGATATTCTGCTGTGGATTTTAACTGTATTAATGACTTGTTTCTACTTAAGAGGTTCTACCTACTTAAGAGAAGTAGCTGAACACGGAGTAGAATTAATATAGCTGGTTGCAGAGTGCAACAGTTTAATCAGTGCTCTCTATTTGTAGAAAGTGTTACCTTTTCAGTGTTGTTTTGATAAGCAGCTGCTCTCTTGTGTGCATCCTTGTTAAGGAAGAATTCCTTCACGGAAAGGTTTGTTAAGTGTTGGATGAACTGCCCAAGGAGGTGATGGAGTCACCATCCCTGGAGCTGTTCATGAAATGACTGGATATGTCCCTCAGTGCCATGGTCGAGTTGACAAGGTGGTGATCAGTCAAAGGCTGGACTTGATGATCTTGGAGTTTTTTTCCAGCCTAAACGATTCTGTGATTCTTATGGTGTGAACAAGACAGTTGTGATGATTGGGAAGCTGAGGCTCACTTCAGAGGGGGGTTTGAAAGAACTTGATTTAGGAAAATACAAATGGAGAGAGATTGTGCAAGGGGTTTGCAAATATGTTTATGTGCTTAAACATCAAAGAGAAGGAAGCCCTGGAAGGTAAGTGCAAATGAGCAAATGTGAGCAGACCAGTCCTGTGTAATTTTAGGCTGAAAATTAGAAGATTTTAGACCAATTTACTACTGAGTTTCTGGAGCACCTGTCTGTGAAAAGTTGCAGGATAAAAAAAGCGGCCTTGTCTTGAAGATTTGCTAAGTTAGGAATTTGATCTTTTTATTGAGGTAGTATGAAACTTTGTTGCCTTCAAGAACAGGGGCTCGGCTTCAGGACCCAAGTGATACCTGATGATCATTTCAATTCAAACCCAATGCTCAAGATGAAATGCTTCAGGATAAAGAAATATTAGGGAAAGAAAACTGACACATATTTTATGTCAACAACCACTCACCTACTTGACCCTCTATCTGATACAATGGCTTTTTTTAATTATCTTTTATGCACATGTCATTACGATGAAAGGCAGCCAAGCAATATTAACCCTAATATGATGTTTCCAAAGATCACTTTTCAGAAACTTGCAGTCATATTGAATGTGTCATCTAAAGAATGGTGACTCCAGAATTGGATGTTATAAGTAGGTATTTTGTGGCGAATTGTGGAGTTGGTAAAAATAACTCTCATAAATTGTTCTTTTTGCAGGTGGGAGTACTTTTTTTCTTTTAATATGCAGCATGAATAAGAATGTATTACACACATGGCCAGAATTTTCATCCCTTCTTCTTAAAAACATTAGACTTCTCTCTTAAGATAGTATAGTAATCAGCTATTCCCACTAAAAAACCCCAAGAAACCCTTTGTTTGTGTACATCAGATAAACATGTAAGATGCTACCTTGGTAAGTCGTCCAGAGCATGAGGAGAGAGCACCTTGGCTTCAGCACAGCTGTAAACTGAACTGTGTTGTAGTGTGTCAGGTTAGGAACTCCCCGTCATAAACTTCTGCTGTATTCCGAGTGAGTTCCAGTGTTCCTTGGGAGGTGCCTGTCGGGAAAAGGAACATTCCTCTTGTCAGAAGCAGCAGTATACAGCCAGCTTTGGAGCTTGTACAATTGTGTTACTCTGTATTTAAGCCCCTCTTACCAGTATGTTTTTCTGAGTTGAAGGCAGTGAAATAAGTTTCCAATGATTTTTGGAGCTTGACACCGTTACATTATAGTAAAGGTTTCCTTTTTTCACTTAAGTTTGTATGAGAAGCAAAGGTGTCTTTTCAAAAAAATTACTGGGAAACTGTAACAGAATAAATTTATGACTAAAAGGACTATTTCCTAATGTATTCTCAAAAGACAGAAGCATTTGCCTTCCACTAGGGATTCTAAATAGCATTTGGTTAAATAGATTTTTCACCTGGATCTTTCACCTATTTCTTTGGCTACCCAATGGCACATTTAATAGCTTTTCATTTTTAACTAACACCCTCATTTTCTTTTCTGGGTAGTGCAGACATAAGCAGTTATTTCTAGTATTTAATATAGAGTAAATTTCCTAGGATATATGAATCAAGAAAGTAAAAACTTGCTTCTGAACAAAAGGTTTTAGAAGTAAAAGCTGAGGTATAAGTCCTATACAGGCGTTTACACTGGTTCAAAATGTGTTCTGTTCAATTCAGCTGTTTAGGAAGCACTTTAAGCTAAGTTGCAAAACTAGTTTTATCTCATCAAAGTGTCAGTTCTGCTGCAGTTGAGATTGAGAAACCCTTAGAATTTTAAAGTATGCCTTTCCTAGGGAACACATGATTCTTGGGTAACTCGTGACTTCATTTAAATTCAGTTACCAGAGTTTGGAAGGTAGTTCACATTTGGAAATTTTTGATCCAAAGATCTCTAGGGGTAAGGAAAAACATCTTAGCTATAGTGAAGTTGAGGCTTCCCAGGTACAGTGGCCTTTAAGATATTCAGAACTTCCTGAAATCTTCCTCTCAGTGGGTCTGTAAAGAAAACATTTTACTTTTGTGCCTTAAGTATTCATTGACTCAGTATTTAAGGTACTGTCTTAAAAAAACCCAAACAAACCAAAACCAAAAACGAACTTAGTATTTCTCCTAAAAGAAAGTTAAACCTTTTCTGGCCATCTGAGCAGAACTTAGTCATGTCTCTCTATCTTCTTTTGGGGAGAGGATCTTCGAGTAAAACCTTTGGCTGGGTTCTTGATGCTCTTGCTTAGAGTTGCCAGCCGAAAGGGTCTCCTACTGCTTCACTCCCAACCTGCTCCAGGGAAATCCTCCAGCTGTTGCAGCAAATGGAGTTGTCAGCTCCTCCACACCCCCCTCACTGGTTAGGAAAAGATGATATAGAAGGTGGGGGTGAGGGTAGCCTGTGAAGATTACAAAAAATTATGGAATTTTATATTTCAGGGATAGAATCTTTCCTGCATCAGTAGTGATCTGAACTAGTAACTTTTTCTGGAACAGAGCAGATCTTTGTGGAGTTCTTGATGTTTTCCAGGGTTGAACTTGAACCTATCAGGACCAGACAGGTTGAGTTCAGATGCATTTAGAGAAGACACCTGTCTGATCTGTGCTGGTCTGGCTGCATGTAGAGTGGGGAACCAGGCTGGGACTGAGGTGAAATCCTGCATCTCCACAATCCTGCAGCCTCTTTAGATGTGTTATGATTCCTGAAGGAGAGCTGTGCCGAGTTGTAACTGGTCTGTAGCATCTGTAAATGTCGTAGTAGGAGTATGTGAGGGCAGCTTTGTGATGGGAGCTGAATTAAGTTCCTGCTGCTGGAAGAAGGAGCTGTTGCTCTCTTTATGTGTTTCCATGCCCCAAGTGATCCAGACAATGGTAAGGGGAAGGAGGAATGGGCAAGAAAAAAAAGAGATTTTTTTTTTTTTTTTAGGGGGAAAAAAGTTTTAAATTAACATACAGTTATTTACATACACACACACAAAGCACAGTTTAGGTTCATAGTTTGTTTCTTCCTTCTTCCTATACACATAGGCATTCCCCATAATTAAAACCAAGCACTAACTTTACGTCAGGACCTCACCTCATTCAGGATTTTAATTGGCTGCACAGTATGGTCAAATTAAAGTAAGGAAGGCAACTAAATCTGGGATTTTTATTTTTTGACTATTTGAATTAACTCTTTGAAGCGTGTTAGCCCATGGCCTGATTAGATGCTCTTCAAATGTGCATGTGTCTTGTTAGGTCCTTTAGAACAAAATCCAGAGTACCTCCAGCAGTTGGATGTACTCTGAACAGCAAACATGCATAATGTTCGTGAGTAATTCTAATTTTATAGAAACCAAACCTTTTACTTCTGGTGCTGGTGTGATTGTGTGCAAAAGCTCTGATAGCACACTTAGGAACGTTCAAGAAATTCAAAAGCATAATTTTCTTGAACTTCTTATTTTCAGGTCTTGTTTAGCTCTAGACCTAAATGTAAAATGTATTGTATTGAGCAAGAACGTGTTTCAGTTAAAATATTTGCCCTTCTTCTGTTTGTTTTGTTGGGGTTTTTGTTTTGGGTTTTCTTTTAGGAAAAATTCTGTGTTAGTGCATTAGATTGAGTTTAGATTGAAAAGTACCTACTTCTGCTACTAAAAACACTGTATTCCTTTCTAGTCCCCCAAACTAGAGGTAACTTCTTCCATAGTCTGTCCCTGCAAGCATCTCAATTTCAGAGCTTCAAGCACTGAAGAGATGAAGTAACAAAAGGGGCTTTCAAAACTGAAGGTCAGACAGAACTGTTTTGCTCAGTTAGAACTATTAGATTTTTTTTTTTTAACTTTTTCCTCTTTGGAGAACGTGGTTTATCTGTTGGCTGGGTTTCTCGGATGTTCAGCCCTTAAGGTTCAATTATCTTTAAAAGCATAATGTAAACAGGGTGCTTAAAATATCAGAAGTTCTTTCTCTAATCTTAGATCTCAAGGATCTCAAGTGTGACAATTTTTTTTTTATCAGCTGCAGCCACTTGCAATTGCAAAGTATTCAAAACTTCATAGCTGCCACTGAGACAGGATACTTCCTTAACTCTTGCAGAGGAATCTTCTTTCTTGGATTCTTAGTTTCGTAGTTGTTTGAAGTTTTCAAAAGTTTGAGTTGTCTGTGTGCTGTGCTGGTTAGGGACGTTTTCAAACAGATTGCTGACTGTAGAGTTGTTTTCCTTATGTTGTGTGTATGAAACACTTAAAGTTTTCTCAGTACAGGGACTGGGAATTGGATTTCTTCTTTTTGCTTAGTGAGTATGATCATCACAGATGCCTCATTTCCCATCTTGGTGGTCTGGTGAATATTAAATGATTCCATAAAGCATGAGCTGAGAGTGGTAAGAATACCCCTGTTTCCCATCTCTTCTAGCCTGGTGAGGGCTTTTGTTGGCATTGTGTGTTAGGGAAGGGTTGGAATATGTGCCTCCTGGTTTTGGAACGATTCTGATGAGTAGCAGCAGTTGCTGCACTGGGCATGGACTGACAGGTTTGCTCTGAGAACATGTCCCAGGTAATAGCAAGGCAAAATACACAGCAGAACTGTTGGTTTGGGTATTCTCCACACTCGTGAGAGACTGAGGTTTCACTGCTCTTTGGACAGTGCTTTTCAGAGCACCAGGATCCTTTAGCTTTAGAATTAAACAGCAAACTTGGATGTGTAGAATTTTAGATTACTCCCAGGGATGCAATTCAGCAGAATTCCCTGACTATTTCTTGTGTTTCAGAATACGATATAGTTTCCTATATTGATAATGTAACCTATATTGGTAATGTATTTTTAAAAGTTTTAAAGTGTTGCAGAAAACTAACAGTCTGAAATTCTCTTCCTAAAATCAAGCCTATACCCACCTCTTCAGTATTTGTTACAGTTGCAAAGCCAAGGAAAAGCCTGAGAAAAATATCTTCCTGCAATGTGGTTTCACATACCTGACTGGAACATTCAGAAATCAGTGGTAACTTTTTGAGAATATTGATGCATGTTAGATTTTGAACATGCACGTTTTGTTTAAAGATGTTTTAAAATTCTTTTCCTCATATGTTCTAAAAATTGCTCTTTGAAATTCTTGCATTTAAAAATATAGCCTTACTGTGGTTTATACCTGTTCTTAGTAATGGATTTCTTTTTTTTGGCACTGTTTAAAAAAAAGAAAAAAAAAAAACAGACCCAAACAACCAGACTTGAAATGTTTACTGTTTGGACAGAGCTCTAAGAATTATTCAGAACTTTCCTTTTCCTTTAACTTTTTCTCTTGCTCTCAGTTACTAGCTTGAGACTTTGCTGCCATCTCTAGTTTCTCGATGAAATTCATCCTGAGCTGCTATTTGATCCTGCATTTTCATCTGTACTCTTAAAAAGACAAACTTTGGCTGGATTTCTCGACTGACTGCTGTTAGAAGAGTTTGTTTTGTAAAGGCTGTATCAGTTAAGAAAATAGTTGTGTTTGTCCTGTGTTTATTTCTCTTAGAATACATTGGGGAATTTCTCTAAGCAGAAGTGTCTTGTATTCTTCCTTGTTTCATCTTCAGATACAGCTGTAGTTAATAAGCAAACTTCCCACACTTCTTGCTCTCATTTTGGTTGTTAAAAATTTGTAAGTCACACTCCTGTTACTGTGTTTACTAGTAAAAAGGCAGTATATTGTGTTGGTTGGTTAATGAATATAGAACAGTTTGGGGGTTTGCCAGTCTCTTCAGTACCAGCTTTTTACTTCCAGTTTGAGCGTCAATACCTCTTAATGTTTTTTAAGGTTTCTTTGCCAGTTTTCCTTCTTTCAGCATTTCTTTCATAATAAGAAGCTCCTTGGTAGCTCTGTCAAAGCTTCATTCTGGATTTTTTCCCCTGCTTTTCCTTCCTTTTTTTCTTTTTCTTTTTCTCTCAGTACTTTTATTCGTTGTTTCACACTGTATGTTCTGGCTTACACTGAGATCTCAGTTTAGTTTTCTTCTGACTCACTGTCCTCCCAGCAGACTGCAGGATGTCTGTCAATCAGAATTTTGCTCCCATGTAAACTGGCTTGCTGTGGAATCAAACTACAGTGTCAGTTTCTGAAAACTAAACTTACAAGAAGTTTCTCATCATAGTTATGAGAACCTTTGAAAAAGTGTCATCATAGTTTTAGTTTTGTATCTGTAGCCAACTGAGACTGCAGCGTTGAGACCTGTGTTTGTTTTCTGTGGAGGGGGTGGTACATGGCAACCTCTTCGGTTATAATCTCCTCAAAGTCACACTGACAGTTCAGGTACTTGATAAGTGACTTTGTTTGTTTGTTTGTTTGGTTTTTTCCCCATGATTCTGTAAAAGCTGTAGGGGAAAGAGCTTTTCTTCTAGCAGGTTGACTTTGCCTCTGCAGCATGGAAAAAGTGAAGTTTTGTGGCTTCACTGCTTCTGCCCAGAATTCAAGGAAGAGAGGTAGTTCTCTGTGCTTGAATTGTGTCCCTGTGAGCACATGTGGAAGAAGAAAGTTTATCTAATCTTTTCTCACCAGGGGAGAATAAGATCTTGGTCTTCTTGTTTTAGCAACTGTGCTTCCCTCTCAGTCAGTTTCTGGGAAAATAAGGATTTTTCAGCGCACAAGTGTGTTTTATACCTAATAAATACAAACCTGCTCCAGTCTTTCCTGTATACTGTAACCAGCAGAAAATACCTTTATATTTTTCACATTTTTCTACTTTACCTAATCTCTGTGATTTTGCTGTAAGTAGGGATGGACCTTAAAAAATGATTAAAAAATACTACTTTTTTTTTCCTTGCTACTTTTGTTAAACTGATGCTGTTTTATAGGATAACTCTTGAAATCTCAGGAAATGAAAACTTACATGCCTACTGCCCAAGTTCAAGGACTTCCAGAAATACAAGAGAAAAGGAGAAAGCTGTATCTCTGAAGTCTGAAACATGTCCTGTGCAGTAGTGTGTGTTCTGTGGAAAAAGTTAACTCCAGTAAGCTCATTTGAAGGGATGTGATCCTGCCCTATTAATAAATAAGAGATGATATCAACACTGTATTTTGGGGTTTATTAAATTATTTTTAAATCTATCCACATATAAACGGGCTGGTAAAATTGTTCATTTTTTAACCCCATTCTCCTTCACTTCTAGAAAGCATAAATATGATCTTCCACCCTATCAGCTTAAATGTTTTTTTTTTTTAAATTTGCTGTTTATAAGCCTTTGGAAAGTACACTGTTCTTTAGTGACGTGCAAAAATCTTTTGATCAGCGTCCTTTGGAGAGGCTCAAATGCACAGAGGTGTGCTAAGTCCAGATTCACATTTGACTAAGTGCTAGCTGTGTTTTTCTTGTTCAGAGTTAAGACCCTGCAAAGTGTGCAAACCCCCAGAGTTTTTGTCTGCTTTGAGGGGTTGTTACAGTCAGTAACAGGAGCTGGGTTGTTACAGTCAGGATATTGCTCAGGAGCAAATTTTTGGTCCTGACGTACTCACTGCACACAGTAGGAATGAGAAAGTGGGCAGTATGGATCTAACGTAAAACCCTTTAGTTTTTGGTTGAGTTTTTCCCCCCAGTTATTTCAGATGTTTTCCCAATCCTCCCTAGTCCTGTTTCTCAGTGAAGCACGTGTTATATGTTACCTCCTCAATTTTAGCAGGTAGGGTGGGAAGGGCTGTATTAGTGAGCTAGTCATCAGCAAGGTAAATGTGCTGATATGGTTTGGAATGATCCAGTATCCAGAGATCTCAGTGCATTTATGAATGTTTGGTGCTATTCAGAATGGACAGAAAAAATCATGTTCAGCTTCTCAGTATCGCGTTGGAGGTGACTTGCTAATTAAAATTGTGTGTATGCTCTTTCATCAGTTAAAATGCTTTCTTGATTTAAGTTCTTGAGAAAATCTGTCTAGTAGTAGCAAATTCTAACTATAGTCAGATAGTTGTGACGAAAACAGTTTATTTAAATTCTAGTCCATGTTTGTTTACATAAACAGTTTATAATGTTTATGTACTCTATGAAAATCTTGCAGGTTTCTATCGGTAATTCTGTAGAATGGGAATTATTTCCTTGAGAGGAAGCTGACAGCAAATAGTAGAAAATACTCACAATATTAATATTGCAGATTAAATTAATTTTAATCTTGTCCAGAAAAGAGGTTCTGTGCAAATGTTCACTATCAAAGTTTTTCCATTTCATAATTAAATGTATACAATGAAGTTCTGAAAGAAATCTGTCAAGCTGTGTTCCTTCAGGTGTGTTCCCCCCCCCTTGTCACTTTTGTTCCTGTTCTTACTGTTTTGGGGCATAAACTAGACTGAGGGAAAGAGTCAGGATTAAAGAGAGTATCTCTTTCTCCCCCACCCCTTTCATGAACTTCCCACTGAGTCATTCTCTTCAGGGATTTGGGATTTTGGCCAGTTTTCCAGCTACAGAGCAATTACTCTTAAAACTTTCATCTTCACCTGGATAGGAATCAGGGAGCAATGGAAGCCATGTGTCTTCATGACAACAGTTGAACCAGGAAACCAGGTTATCACAAAGAAGATTACATGTCTTTATCTTTAGAAGGAAAGAACAGATGATATAATTATTTTTTATTTTTTACCTCCCAGGCAAGTATTTTCTGCTTCTCAGTGGATTATGTGTGATTGTCATGTGCTGGAAAACATTAGTGGGAGAAGGAGCTATTGGTGTTGGCTCCCTTTTAGTGATCCTTAGTGATGAATGGAATGTGTGATACTTGGAATCTACTTTGTTGCACAGGGGTATCATGTAGTAAACAAATCCCTTGAGTATTCCATGTGTAGAAATTATTTTCTTGAGAACCAGGCCAGCATCTTCCTTGAGTGATTGAAAAAAAACCCTGTGTAGAGGAGGACCAGGAGGTCATTAGCAGGTTTAAATATACATTTTTTTAAAACTTCTTTTACTTTGGCATAATCTTTCTCCAGTTTGTATTTGAAGTTACATTTGGACTAGACCCTCAATAATAAAGTAAGAATTTTAAAGCTTTGTTCAGGACAAATGCTTGCAGAAAGGACAAGCCTGTAAAGATGGAATTTTTCTAGCCTTATGAATGGAATCCTTTCTCCTTAAGATAGGAAATGAGCAGTGAGCTGGAAATAATCCATTCTGAAAGTGTGGCTCAACCATTAAAAAGCCCAAATGCTGTTACCCTGGACGTACAGTTGAACTGTGACATCTGTGAGCTATCTAAAATGATTTCTAGATACTTTATAGCACTGGTTTCAAGGATTATGTATTCTGGTTTTGGCCATAGCAGTTGGTGTTGAGAAAGGTTTTCATAACAATGGGCAGGTGGGAATCACCTTCTTTGTATTCAGAGGGAAAAGACCCAAGGTATACAGGGGATTATGTTTATTCTGCATTCCCAGTGGGGAAAAAAAGAAGCAAAATTTTGAATCTCAGGAGGTGTGCAGAGAGTTGCATTAGTGCTTTCAGTTGCACTTAAACCTAAAAATGAGGAAGGGAGCTTTGGTTCAATCTCTAGTTTGCTTTGAGACTCAGGAGTGGCATCGCCATTCTAGACACCTTCAGCTGCTCCTCACTGGAATGTGGAGAGAAAAAAGCAGGAAATGGTGATCATTGTGGTGCCTGGTACCTACTCACATATTGGTGGATCTTCAGGTAGAAGTAAATCAGACTTGTTTTTTGCAAGGTAGAATAGATTTGAAATAAATGTTTGAACAAACTGATTAGAGAAAACCTTGCTTAGCTGCTGCAAGTCCTTATTTTAATTAGTACATTAACTTCTGAAGTCTGGCCTAAGCTTACCCAAGAGACTTTTATAATAAGCTGATAACTGTCTATGGGGGCAAAAAAGGGTTTGTTCATTTGGTTATTTTTAAAGCGTATGCATAACATAATTTTTAGTGTATTGAGGGAAAAAAACCAGACTTTCGTGCAAACTGCTTGGCAGTAAATCCTCCCTTTCAGTATTCAACCTTGCTCCAGCTGTGAATGTTCATTCACTACAGCCTTGAAACTTTTTTCTACTTGTTGTACCTGTACTGAAGTTGCATCTCTGCACAAGGCTGTGTCAGATTTATCACCTGCTACCGTGTCTACAGAGGGCTTTCACCACCAGTCATGAAGCATTTTCAGTTTTTTTTTGCCAGTTATTACTCATTGCCAAGACTGAGCCTTGTCTGCATCCAAACTTGAGGCAGGTGGATGCACTTACAGTCTGTTTCTGAGACTGCCCCCACCTTGACTTACCTGAAGGTCTCAGCAAAGACTGAACACTATCAGATACCTTACAGCAGAAAAAGTCATCTATATTCAGAAAAAACTACCTGCTGAAATACTTCCATGCTGTTCTGTCCAGACAAAGGGTGTAACTCTAGCTTTTTTGGTATCTATCATTCATACTGAGTGGCTGAGTTTTATTTTAATTAGTATTTTGCCATTGCTGCTCTAAGATGAACGAAATGATTATGTTTTTCCAAATATCCCCAGTGCAGATGTTTTTGAAACATATTCACATCTCTTATGGGTTATTGCACATAAAGGCAAATTAAAAGTTTGAGCTTTTATATTGTTGACAAGCTAAAGGGATACTTGTCTGTGGTTTAATGGCTTTTTGGCCTGATAACAGTAAATGTGCAGTTTCTAGGGTTTCTACATTAAAAAAAAGGTTGATATTTCTATAGTGTTGTTTGATCCCCGCCCACCTCTCCCCAGATCAGCTTTTTTTTTTCTAATGTACTTTCTAAAATCACTGGTCAGTTCCAGTCCCTGCTTGAATAGAACTATCCAGGAAAAATCTACATGTGTGTATTATATTGAATTGATTCAGGGCTATGTTTGGACCAAGAGTTTTGCCCAAATTCTACTTCCAGAAGCCTGGCAGGGCCTCGGTTATAGGCTCTGGTTCACTTTTTAATTATTCTTGTGAAATTACAACTTATTTAAAACTTCATATGTACTTTAATTTCACATGGTATTGAAAATACTTGATAGTTACATTTTGGAGCAGTAAATCAACAGTGTGCTTCAGCAGTACCTACAAACCTCTGCTCAAATCTGATCTGCTGAGGCACTTGCTCAGGACTGGTTTGAGCTCTGTTGTGTTGCAGCGGCAAAGGGAACAGTACAAAACTTGTCCTCAACCCTTGAATGCTTTGACAGAAACTTTCTCAAGTCAGGTCAGACCATGTTGGAATCTCTTGAACTCAGTGCAGAGCTCATGAGAATTGTTGTGATCAAAACAGGGGGAGGAGGGGCCAGGGAGGAAGAGTAGGAAGTAATTTCCTTTTGTCCAGTGCATGGTTAATGCACCAGCCTTGGCTGTGGGAGACCCAACTTTGACTAAGTGTCCCAACTCAGATGTGGAGCTCTACAATCCTGCTGTTCCAGCTGGCTGGTTCTGTACCCAAGAATGCACTATTCGAGGGCCACAGGCAGTGGGGAATTTAGGTTGAATTCTTGCCTGTGAAGGGAACTGCAGTGTACAGGTTGGAGGCTTCTAATGCCATTTTTCATCTTGTTCAGTGCTGCTGTAAGGAAGAGTAATTCAGTCCATAAAGTTATGATGTGCTGCTCCTGGCTGTTTGTACACAGGTCAGCTCATGAATGCTGGTTGTTGGTTTGGTGTTTTGTGGTTTGGGATTTTTTTGCTTTGAAGAGTCAGTCTGGTTTAATAATATTATCAGGTGAACTGTCTTACGTGCAGTAGTAGAAAGCACCACATTAGCTCATATAAAAAAGACACAGGGTATATCATAAAAAAAGTAGCAGAGGTAAAAACCGAAGAATTTCATTAAGAGTCATAAACAGACCTTTAACAAATTCAGAAGAAATCTTAGGAAAAGGAAGATGAAGGATAGATGCAAATACTTAAAGGAAACTAACTTCCTCAGTTCTTGGAATCCTGTGAATTGGTTAAAGTTGGAATCTAGATTCAAGATACAAACTTTTATAAGGAGAATAAATACAAAGAATGAAGACTGTAGAAAAGAAGAAGCAAAAAAGTTCTAGAGAATACAGGGTAGTTTAAAGGTAAAAACCCCCCACATTTTCTCATTAAGAATTACAGTATTATACCATTTTGTGGGAATGCTATGAAAAAGCAGTCATTGGTACATATAACAAATTGGAAAATAATAATTCTAAGAGTTCTTGCAGAAGCTTTTAAATTTATGATTGAGTCATTATTTATGTGTGTTTGGTAAGTGAAGGACTTCAAATTTTAGGACTTCTATAACAATCTCTGAAAAATCTCTTTCTTTTGTTTAAAAACTAAATCCTAGTGTAAAAGAAATGCTTAACTTCTTGTTATGCTTTTTTTTTTCCTCCCTGAAGGGAAGGAGCAGGAATCATTGAAATCCTGGCCAAGTGGATTTTGGAAGCTTGGTTTTGAATTGGAGCATGGTCCAGCCTGGTTCCACTCAGGAAGCTGCAGGATGAGAAAGGAGTGGAACAGAAGTTGGAATAGGAGGCTGCTGGGGGAAGGATTCCTACCTGGGGTGAATGGCAGGAAGAGGGAGGGAAAAGAGGAGTAGGTCAAGGGAAAGGAGGGAATAAGTAACAGAGTTTGAAAGATGACATTGAACAATGAGCCAGAGGAGAAGGATTTGTGATTGCCAACCTGCAAGGACACACAAAACAGGTTGAGGGAGGGAAAAGGAGCAGCAAGTAGAAACTAATTTACTGGTTAATAACAGGATGTTTGTAAAGGTGAGAGGAAAAACATCCCAGCTGAGCTAAAGGTTGTGGAAAAGAAGGAGCTGGTGCCTGAGAAGGGGGAAGAGGAATGGAAGCAAGATGAGGATTATGAAGGGCAGGATTAGTGAGGTGATAATTGAACGTGAGAGACCATTTTAGCAAAGTGGAATAAGGAGAAGGGTGTAAAGATTGATCTGTGAGTCGGAATGGAATGTTTGACAAAGTAATTGCCATCAGTTCTTCCTCCAGTATTCAGGGGCTTTTAAGTTGAGTGCTTAATTTATTTCTTTATTTGTGTGCCATTGAGCCAGAAAAGCAAACAGAGTAGAGGTTATTTGTATGTTAAAATAAGGTATGAACAAAAATGTTGACTTCAGAAGCTGTACTGAGCTGAATCACAGTGGAGAATCGTGGGTGGTAACGGTTGATTGTTGTCAGCCATCTCAAGTTATATTTTCCCTGTTTTCAATCCAATATTTTAACTGATTAAATTACTCCTCCTGAATCTTCATTCTTGCTCTCGCCTCGTCCCCAGTGCTTGTGGCACAGCTCCCTTCGTTTTAAATGAACTGGCTTAATTTAAATGTTTCAAATATTCTGTCTTGCAAACGTAGCTCATTTAGACTAAAGCAGGTTAGGGAACAATTGCAGGAATCCCAAGGTGAGGGATGGAAGCTCTGACAGAGGAAACATCACTTGGTTACAGCTTGGTTTGACAGCTCTCTGCCAGCTTGGATTATCTGATCCTGTTTACATGCATCATACTGCAGCTATCTTGTGAATTCATATAAACTCTCAATTTAATAAAAGTTATTTAGGCTTTCTTTTTAATACATGGTAATGTTATGCAGATTTTTAATATGTTGACATATTATTTATATATTTTATCTGTTGGTACAACTGAGCGTGAAGACGTTTGCTGGACAAAATTTTGTGACTCACTTCCAGTTGACAGACCTGTTATTTTCAGACAGTTCAGAAAATATAGAAGAATTTTGTATGTTTTGATAGACTTCTTTTAAATCTTGCTGTCAGAGCAGACATTTTCTTTGGGTTTTTGTTTGGTTGGTTTGATTTTATTTTTTTTTTTGATGCTATGGGGGTTTTCTATGGGTTTTTTAGTTTCTTAAAGCTGAAAAATCAATGTATTCTATGTTACCATCGTGATTCTGAGTTCTGTGGATGTCTTTTAGCTACATACTGGTACTTCTATTGTCTTTCTTCTGAAACAGAAGTTTCTCCACTTCTTGAAAGTCTTAGTATTTTGTTCTTCATTAACATTTCCATATGATGCATGTAAATCATTGGTTTAAGAAAAAAAAAAAAAAGAGAAAAAAGAAAATAACCCTGTTAGCATTGCAAACTTAAAAATTAGCAGTAGTATTGAGTAGCTGTGGCTCTTAAAATTAGGAAGTGTGGCAATTTCCACCTTTCCCCTGATGTGCAGTGTGTGAATGCTGTAGGCAGACTGGCTTGTTAAATCGACTGTCTAGACTTGAATGTGTTGCACAGAAATCTGCATACGGTTGTTAAACTGGCAGTGATTTCCTATATCATGTCCTTGCAGTCTTCCTGAGTAAGGATGGGATTGTGCAAGGTCACCAACAGAGAGAATTCGGCTTCGGTTGCTGTTGTTGATGGCACGTTACAGGGAAAGCACTTGATTAAACATTCTTGGAAGGATGTTACCATATAGAAATACTCATTTTACAAACATAAACCTGAAAATTACCTCCTGAAGTGCCGCTTTTCTGTAAAAGAACCTTCTGAGTAGATAATAATAAGAAATTCAGCCATTGCTCACGTAGTATTTTTGTATACAGGCTTAGCAGAAATGGGGCATTGTAATTTTACAGTTCCTTCTTAGAAATATGCAAGATACTGTGATTCCATTCAGCTTTCTGTGTCTCTGCAGAATTGTGTGATGGTCTTATCTGTCACTGGAAAAGAAGATTCCGGTGTATGGATGTAGTCAGAGGATGGGTTTTTGTGTCAATCAGACAGTTGTTTATATTCAGTCAACAATAGAAAATGGTGCTCTGTCCCTCCTCCCTGTGGATTTTTCTCTGTCTTTTATGCTGCTGGAAAGAAGCAGGTTGTTGTCACCTCTGCCTCAGACTAATGAAACTGGAGATGCTTAATGTATTGTATAGTATGAATGCATTATAAACTCTCTTGCTGCTGGTCTGTTTGAATGTCTGAAGATTTATGGGTGAGAAAAGGATGAATATCCCTTTAAGCCTTTGTTGCTGTGGCAGTTTTCTCTCCTGTGTGGTGACCCATCAGTCCAGAGGCAGTAGAGTGGATAAATAAGGTTTGTGTTGCATTGTTCCTTTGGCAAAACAAAGAAAAAATCTTGAGGACTCAGATAGGTGAATGAGGTTTTGGAAATGAATGAGCTGTGCTGTGTATGATCACTGCATGTGATCAGGTGTTAGCCCAAAGCAAAGAGCTTGGCTGTGTTTTCTTGATAACCTTTCGGGTGTTGAAAGACTACTGTCAGCTAGTCTTTTTTTCTTCTCTAGGCTATACCAAATGCATTTTCCTCAGCTTGTCCTCATAGAAAAAATGTTTGAAATTTAATCAGATGCTGAATTAGTCAGTTGTTTTCAAGGATCTTTGATCCCTAGTTGAAGTTGGCACATCTCCTTTTTTACTTTTTCTGAGAAAAAAAAATCATGGCAGATGAATGAAAACAGTGGATATTGTCTGTCTGCCCTTCAGAAAGACCTTTGAAAATGTCTCCCACAAGATTCTCATAGAGACACTGCAGGAGTATGGGCTGGTTGAGCACACAGTGAGGTGGATTGAAGAGGCTGCTCATCAGGGACATGAAGTCTAGTAGGAGGCCAGGAAATCCTGTTGTACCCCAGGGGTCAATACTGGGTCCAGTCCTCTTCAAAATCATTAGTGATCTGGGTGATAGGACAGTCCGTACCCTCAGCAGGTTTGCTGGTGACACCCAAATGGGAGGAGTGGCTGATACACCAGAGGGTTGTGCTCCCATCTGGGGAATCCCTGACAGGCTGGAGCAACGGGCTGGCAGGAACCTCATGGCATTCAATAAGAAGTATGGAAAGTCCTGCACCTGGGGAGGAACAACCCCAAGCACCAGCACATGCTGGAGGCTGCCCATTTGGCAAGTGTGTTTGCAGGAAAGGCCTGTGACGATCCTGATGGGGCACCAAGACCAACATGAACCAGCCGTGTGTCCCTGTGGTAAAGAAGAGCCCAGAGAGGCTCTCGAGTCTCCATCTGTGGCGATGGTTAAAAGTGGATGGCTCTTGGCAGCTCACTGTGGGTGGCCCTGCTTGATCAGGAAGGATGGAGGT
Source organism: Myiozetetes cayanensis (assembly GCF_022539395.1). Classification (NCBI taxonomy): domain Eukaryota; kingdom Metazoa; phylum Chordata; class Aves; order Passeriformes; family Tyrannidae; genus Myiozetetes; species Myiozetetes cayanensis. The sequence goes on along the minus strand of NW_026087742.1, from coordinate 110,052,972 downwards.
GACCTCCAGAGCTTCTCTATGTTTTAGAGAAATATATCTCATGGTTTTTATAACCTCTGTGACAAGTTTCTTCATCAGGAGGCTGGAAAATTGAGTGTTTAGTAGGATTCAGCCAGAGTTTGCACGTGACAGCTGCTTTTGATGTTTCTGAGAGTGGGATGGCCTCTGATACTATACTCAATATCTTGCAGTTTATAAAAATAGTGGGAATAGGATGCATAGTTCTACATGCTCAGGTTTGCTGAGATCAGAAATATGTTCAAAATCTGGCTGTAATGTACCTTTAAGTTTGTCATCTTAAGTTGGATCTTTCATTTGGTACTAAAGTTATCAGACAGCAATCCAGACCTCATATCCTACTAAACCTGAGGGGCATACACGACTTCCAAAGCACTCGGAAACATTTCTTATGATGCCTCAATTCCTAATTGCTGCCTCATTCACTAGGTATATATGACAGTGCTTTCTCCCACAGTGTGGTGCTATTGTGTTTAGCTCAGTAAAGCTGGTAACAACTGAAATAAATCATTCTTTAAAAGGGTGCAAGACAATAGAGCCGCAGCTAACAGAGATCCTAATGTTTTCCTCCTTTTGAGCACCACACTCCAGTTAATATTTCTTACAATAGGAGCTGTGAGCATGGACAAGGTTTGCATGGAGTTATGTTCTAGTACACCTAATTATCATTAAAGTTTTAGTGGCTTCTCAGCCTCCTTTCATTTTGCTTTGTAAATAGAAGTGAGAAGTGGAATGTTTTTCACAGGTGGTCTCTCACTGAATCCATCACAGAACATGCATATTCCTGATATGCATGTTTTCCATGTGGACTTGCATGGAGAAGGGAGATAACAGTAGGTGAAATGCCTGGGTACAAGGTAATTTTTCCACTTCAGTCTCTGCTAAATTAATGTAGACATTGGACTAGGTCATTGGATCACCATTACTAAACCAGAATATCTTTCTGCACAGGAGTGGAAAAAATGGGCTTAACTTAAAACCATTATTTAATTTTGATTAATTATGGAGTTGATTTCCTTCAAATGACAGTGAAATTTAAGAAATTATAAACCAGTGGGATGTTATACATGAGATACACTTCACATTGAGTCAGGCATTGTAAGCTGGGGTCATGGTTAATTGTTTTATTTTGTGTAACAAAATGTGCCCAGCTGCTTGCAGTTCATAGTCATCAGTTCTGCTTGTCCTTTTTTTTTTTTTTTTGATTCTTGCCTTTTTTTCAGCCTTAATTGTGACTCAAGAATTTGTGTTTCCTGCGAGGAAGTTGTTTCTTAAGACTGTGATTTACGCCAGTGTGGCCATGAATGATTCTTAGAGCTTTCTTTGCCTTTTTGGTATGCGCTTCAAGCACCTTCTTTTTCATTCCATTACATAAACTGAGTTCACATTATTTGTATTCCTTTTTAAAAATCTTTTTATCACATTCTCCTCTCTTTCTGAGTTGGATCTTTCTACCTTCAGTGACATCTGTGCAGCAGTAGTGTGTACTCCTCTCTGTTTTAGCCATGTGGGTCTGTGATTTTAAGCCTCTCTCCTGTTACTGAGAGCTGGTGCCAAAGACCAAAATTAGCTTATTTAAATCCAGTTACAGAAAGGTATTACTTCTTGAATTTGTCTTTCTGATTTAGTATGCGTTTATAGGGCTTTTACTTGGAGGGGATGTAATGAAAGGCTTGTTTGCTGTGATTGTTCGGTTTGCTGGAGTTCATGAGGTCCTTAAATGCAGGAATACTCTGCACTTATTAAAGGTGTGAAGGGCTTTCAGGAGTACTGTTGGTTGCAAAATTAACAGGGTGTCACTTCAGCTTTAAAATGTTTTGGAGAAACCGAGGCTTTTGCAGTTATTTTTAAGTTATTGCATCTTAAATAAAACAAATCTTCAAGTAACTGTTAAATAGGTTAATAAGACTTATCTGGCCTTCACCGTGTTTATGCTATAAATAGATCTAAAGCCAGTCCTTGGCAGCAGGTCCCTTAACAGGCTTCCGAGTGCTTTGCAGCCTGAACTGTGTGTGTCTGGGAGACCCACCTGGTGAGTAAGCTCACTTTTTAAATGGACCTTTTTCCAGTGGTGAAAGTAAATAATAAAAGAAGTAAAATTTCTATTCATGGAAAAAGAGGGAGGAGGATGGATCCATCTAGTGGTTTTAGCTCTGCTAAAATCTTCAAGAGTTAGCAGCATGCCTCAGTAATTAGATGCATAAATTCATTGTCAGATATCCAGGGGGTGTTCTGTTCTTCTCTGAGTATGCCACACTTGACACATCACAACTGATATAATTTATCATTTCCTCAGTGATTAAAAAAAGACGTCAGTAAAAATTGATATGTAAAAGAGAATAAAGCATCACCTGCTCCAAACGTGCGACTCGGGAAGAGTCAACGTGAATTACCTTTCCCATACTTAAATTATACTTGAAATTGTGTGGTAATTGGAAAGAATGTCCTCAAAATTTGCTACACTACAATGGGAGACCAGAGATCACCTGCACTGTTTGAGGTATAGAATTGTAAATTTTGAGAGAAATGTTAGGGTCATGAGAGGGGTCAGATGGAAATGATTTTCTTGATGAAAGACAGAATTTAAAAATCTTTTTCAGGGACAGCATGATGCTTTCTCTCATTTAAATGACTTTGTAGGCATTTGATGAATAATTAGGTCTTTAAAGAATGACTGTTTAGATTCTATATTTCTGAGTCTGCTTAAAATGTGTATACATACATGTATTGAATTGGCTGAAGTGCATCAGAATATTCTCTATTATGCCTTATCCATAAAAAAAATGTATTTGCAGTGATGTGCTGTCCACTGTAATTCTTTTATGCAGAGCAGCATGACTTGTTTTCTGTACAGTGCAGTGACAAACGGAGGGAGGAACTTCATGAGAGACAAAGCAGTTTCTTCATTACCAGGGCCAAAATTTTGTGTTTAGCTGCCTGTAGTATTGAAACCTGTCAGTCAGGGCTGCCTCTAAGCTGGTTTTGCTTTTGTACCTAATAGTGGAATTAGCTGTAGTAGCCACGTGCCTGGAAGTATTGACTGCTTAGGAGATTAAGGCAGATTCTGGTTTGCAACCCATTCGCACGGAACTGAATTCTCAAACAAAATTACCGAAACTAACAGCTGGGAAACTAATAATATCTCATGTCTGTGAGCTGAAAAACAGCATGGCAGCAAATAACAATTTGGGAAAAATTGAGGTTTTTTTAATCTGTGCTTTGTGTTATTAATGCAATGCATTTCCTCTGAGCGTAATTTGTTTGGGGTTTAAGGACATGGCTATAGCCTTAATGCCAGCCATGATACAGAAAATTCTATTACTCTGGAACAAAACTGTTTTGTAACATAATTGTGGCAAATAGTTTTAATTCGGTGCATAAAGACAATTAATTTTGTGGGCACATTCCTCCTGTCAGTCCTGAGCTTTGGCAAATACAAAGTAAAATAAAGAAATTAATTTCACTAATAGTTGGAGAATATATTATTTGGGCATTTTACTTAGAATTCTAACTTTCTTTTAGTATAAGTGAGAAATAAAAAAGATGCAATATTCTCAGGCTCCACATTGATATCTCTGAGCACAGAATTCTAGGACTGTGTTCTGTAGTGTGTACTCTGTATGCATGTAATCGTAATTTATAGGATATCTAATCTGTCTCTTTGAAAACCATCAAGCACAAATTTGTCAGAAGGTTGATCTTAAAACACGATGGAGAAAAAAAATAACATTAGCCATTGCTTTCTTGCATGGTCTTGGGAGCTCTGTGTACTTAAAATTGAACAGTATGGAAGATATTCATGACAAGGAGCATCACTAGCAGAGGCAAATTAGTATTATAATTAATCAGGCTTTGTTGTTTGGGAAATGGTGTAACTTCTTAATATGGGCATTGTTGAAGTGGGTGTGTCCTGCATGTGGTAATGCTTTATAACACAGTCCTTGAACAGTAATTGGAGCGGTTTTGTTTCTTGTGTTAAGGTTCTCAAAACCCAAGGTTGCGGCCTGAGCAGATGCTGCTTATGAATGAGGAGACCGTTTTCAATTAAGTGAAAACAGAAATGAAATAGTTCCCAATTCAGCCACCAGTGAGCAGTGATTCTTTAGTATAAACCAACAGTGCTACTGCTTTTGATTGCAAGCACAATGGTGTAAGTTAGACACAATGACAACTTCCCTAACAACGTCCAGAACTCTGAATTTTTCTTCTTTATAGCTTTTTCTGTAACTGTTTTACTTATATTCCTTATGGATCTGTTAATCTTTCTGTTCCAAACTGAAGCATAGTTTGTGATACTTTTACTGGATGAAAGTAGATGTGGATATGTACCAAACAGCTCACAGTCATTAAAGTGCCTGTGGAATTCCTGTACATTTTCCAGGTAACCTTATTGCATGCTGTAAAAATTGCTGTGCTAGTACTGTATATTATCATAAACTGATCTCCATACATCATCTTTAATGGCTAAAATATATCTCAAAGTAATACTAAAAGGCTTTTCTAAAAGCACAGTGAAAAGTGCTTTTTATAATACTCCTGTGCACAAACTGTGACCTAAATGTTCGTCTGGTTAAAAACAACCAAAGCCAATTAAAAAAACCACCATGAAACAAAACAAAAACACCCCACGAAAAATAAAACAAATAAAAAATCCCACAACAAAACAAAATCTCAGGAACACAACATACAAGCTCAACAAACTAGTCCACATTTTGTGTTGAAGAGCCACGTTCTGTGTGTACAGAAGCTCTGCAGTGATTCAAGTAATGAAATAACATTAATTGAATTAGGTGACCATAAGGAATATGGGTAGAACTTAGTTCTATTTATTTAATTTTGAGTGTGTCTTAAATTAAAATACATTGCTCTGCAAGGGGCTTTATTTTGTTGTGACTGTTGAGTGTAGCATCTTTTTTTCTTTGTTAGATACACAGACTGTGGTTGTCTGAACTCCTCCTTTGTGTGTAGCTTTTTTAGCATGTCCATGTCACTGACAGATGGTTCAAACTGGACCAGAGGAGAGAGTGCCCCTCTTTGTGTTGTTTAATGTAATCATTCCTGTCTGTGAAATTTTGGGAGTTAATGAGAGCTACTTAATTCTGTTCCTGAGACAAAACTACTGGATGCTTGGAATTTTTACTAGTTGGAACAAGCATTTTGACCTTAGACTTCGTGTGTGTTTTGGGAATTGAATATTGTTAGAACAACTGCTTGTTCATGCTAAAATATTCTAACAAAACCAGAATGCAATCAGTAAAATGCTAGTTGTTATGGGATTAGAGTTACATTAAACTCTGCTGTCAGGACTCATTAGAGGACGTACTGTCTGGATGCTTTTTAAACCTGTACAAGTAGAACTCAGTAACTTCTTCCTACAGACACTATTCTTCCATAGCTGTTATGGCCAAGGAATGTTACACTATTGCTGGAAGCATTTGCTTAATTTCTATAACACTGGTAACACTAAGTCTATCATTCAGGTAAGCAGTAAGAGTATAATGCAGATATACAGGCATTTAATAGATTTCACTGTTTCTGGATTATGGCTTACTTTACTCCTGCAGTCCAAATTCTTTGGGTAAATTGAGTTACACCTTGTTTAAATAGAACTCTGTGTTGTCTTTTCTAAATACAAAGAAGTAAATATCATGTCTCTCAAGGCTGTTTGAAGATAACTTAGGGTTGACATTTTCATTATAAAAATTTTTTTCAGTGAGTTGCATTTTTTTAAATAAAAACTGTGCCCTGCTGGTACTTGAGTTTATGAATAAGTTGAGAAAGTGTTGTATTTGGCAACCTTGGCTAGTTAATTTTATTAGCAAAACAGAACTGTGTTTTTAATTTCCAACACCTACCATTATTCTGTGACTATTATTAGCTGTACACAGCTCTGCAGTTCAAAGCTGATCAGGCATTCAGTGCAATACCTTGGTTTTGTTCTGAGCCCTGGTTACAGCAGCTTGTTGTTTCCTTCTGAGTCTGACTTTTCAAACTGAAGAACAGAATGAGTTATATGCTGGTTTTGTTGGTAGTACACAATGTATTGAACTTGCATCCTAGCTGAAATATCTTACATTCTTACATCAGTCCTGATGTGGACTAGGAGGAAAAAAGAGCAGATTAATTTTGTAACTTGAGCAGCAATGCCTGGGACCAAAACTTCTACAGACTCATGTAGTGCCCAGGTAAACAAATTCCACAACTTTTTAAAGTGTCATTTTTTGACCAGTTTTCATTTTTTGAAAAGCTTTTTCCGTATAGGTTGCTGTCGTGGTTTCACCTGGGATAATTTTCTTTCTAGTAGCTGGTACTTTCTTTCTAGTGCAGTGGTTTGAATTCAGAATGTTGGTCACACACTGGGGTTTTCAGTTGATGCTGAGCAGCACTTACAGAGTCAATCCCTTTTCTAGTCCTCACCCTCCACTGCCAGCGAGGAGGCTGGGGGTGCACGAGGAACTGGAAGGGGACACAGCTGGGACAGCTGAGCCCTCCTGACCACAGGGATATCCCACACCAGATGGTGTCATGATCAGTGAATAAACTAGGGGAGAAGCTGGGAGGAGCCACTGCTTGGGGACTGGTTAGACATCACTTATCAGGGTGGTGAGCAATTGCATTGTGCATCATTTGTTTTGTACATTATTGTTGTTGGTTTTATTTATTTATTTATTCTCTTTAGTTTCTCTCCTATTAAAATGTCTTTTTATCAACCCACAACTTCACTTTTTTCCCCCAGTTCTCTCCTCCACCCCACTGTGGGGTGGGGAGTGAGTAATAATGGCCAGTCTTCACGAGTGAAGATCCGGGGAAGGTCTTTACACCTTCCAGCCTGCGCATTGGATTTTTTAGGTGAGACACAGTGTGCGCGGAACTGAGCCCACTCTTTAATCCTAAGGTTCATCTGCCGGGGCCAAGCGAGCTTGGACAGTGGCAGCGAGGTCCTCAGGACGTAGGTGGGTTGCCTTTAAGGGCTAACGAGCTCCACCTGCCCGGGAGTGGCTGTGTTAACCCACAGTAGTTACCAACGTAATGCCACTATTAATTATCAGTGAGAATGTGAGCCAGTAAAAGCAATTTTCTTAAAATATCTGGTTTTTTTAATACTGCTATAGTGAATGGGGATAGATTGCATACAAGTTACAAGCATCTTACCCTCTAGATGCTTCAACTGTATATATTATGCTTTAGAGCATATACCTGTAATCCTAAAATAAACTAATAAATAAGTTCAAATACAAAATCCACGTATTTAAACTGCATAGTTGTTAGCTCTGTCCATGACTTAGTTTTTGATTGCTTCCACTGCCTGTCTCAAAAACCCAAACCTGTGTAGAGCTTCTTATCTGTGAGCAATGCATATATGAGCCAGATGGTTTTACTTGACAAAACGTCAGGGAATGGGTCTTTGTTACCTCTTACTTGGCTGTTCAGCAAGTTCAGAAGTCAATTTCTAACTTGTTACATTTGAATGTAAAAAGTTATTATATTTCCAAAAGAAATATAAATATTGTTTTCCCAACTGGTGTAAACTGCAAGTTGGTATGATTATAGGGAGAGGAGGTGAAGAGACAGCCAGAGTCAATTAAAAATACAAAAAGTCAAATAACAGAAGAACTGAAGTACTGTGCAAAAGTCGGAGTACAGAAAACCAGATACGGTCTCTGGAGGTCTAATAGTGGAGATCTGAAAAAGAATGTAACTATTTCTGCCCATGGATTACATGGTGCATCTCCTAATAGAGTATCTTTAGAAGATTGCTGCCAAAGCACTTAAACAGTAAAGTTAATTTAGTGTTCCCCTTGTGAATTTTGTGGAAAAAAACCAAAATCAAGAGATGAATTAGGCAATGTAAATAAATTTGAGAAAGAACTCTCACTTATAATAATTCTTCAAAGGGAAACATTTAAGTGTTTAATATTTGTTAAATTCTTCATTTGTCTGGTTGTTTTGTTAGTGGTTTTTTCCAGATGTCTGCCTCACCATAGTATGACTTCATGTTTCCAAATCACATCAATATGTATATCATAATTTAACTCTTAATGGTGTTTGGAAGAAGAGGATGGGTATTAACAAGGGAATTTATCAGAACTGTGAAAGCCTGCTGTGAAATACTGCTTCTCTGGACTTGGTCAAAACATTTTTAAACACTTCAGAATTTACCAATCTGCTACTTGAAAATGAGCATACCTTTCCCCAAGGACTAATGTGCAAGGAAGATATAACACCCTTAATCTCTTTCTGCAGTGTAGGTTGTTTTGAAGTAGGTGATGTATTTTTCAGTATTACTAATGTGAGTTTTAGATTTCTTTGTAACAGGAAAATATTTTTTAAATCAGCAGACCTGCAGTATGGGTGTCTACATGGGTGGTTTTTCTTCAGTGCTCTTTTGAATTAACTCTCTTGATCGTCCAACTTTAATGTGTTTTGCTGTATTTCCTATGGCAGAGTGATCTCAGAGTGTGTGAACTGAATTAGTTTTGTATTAAACCAAACTGAATAATGCACTCTGAAGATGAACATAATGCTCTCCAACTACTAATGGATATTTAGTCCATAGGAAGTGCTCTAGTTCAGAGCAAGACCTGAACTAGACCTTTGGGTTCTCAATACTTGTTTGTTCTGCCAGTCTATTCCTATTGCACTGCACCTCTTGTTAATGTAGACCTGTGCTCTGGTACAGAATTTGAAGTGATTTTTTGACTAGAGAGGTGTTGCAGAAAGTTTACAGACCACACCAAGATGAGTGGGAATGTTGTTCTGCTGGAAGGTAGGAAGGCTCAGCAGAGGGATCTGGACAGGCTGGATTGATGGGCCAAGGACAGGAGGTGTGAGGTTCAACAAGGCCGAGTGCCTTGAGTCTCTCTTGGGTCCTGCATTTGGGTCACAGCAACCCCAGGCAACACTCCAGGTTTGGGGCAGAGAGAGTAGAAAGTTGCCTGATGGGGGGAAAAAAAGCCATCAGCGTGTCCAGGTGGCCAAGAAGGCCAATGGCATCCTGGTCTGTGTCAGGAATAGTGTGACCAGCAGGACCAGGGCAGTGATTGTTCCCCTGTGCTTGGCACTGCTGAGGCCAAACCTCCAATGCTGTGTTCAGTTTTGGGACCCCTCACTACAAGAAAGGCATTGAGGGGCTGGAGCGTGTCCAGAGAAGGGCAGCGGAACTTGGGAAGGGTCCGGAGCACAAGTCCTGTGAGGAACAGCTGAAGGAACTGGGGATGTTCAGCCTGGAGAGAAGGTGGCTCAGGGGATGCCTGACTGCTCTCTACAACTGCCCAAAAGGAGAGTGTAGCCGAGTGGGGGTCAGTCTCTTCTCCCAAGGTAACAAGTGACAGGACAAGAGGAAATGGCCTCAAGTTGTGCCAGGGAAGGGTTAGATTGGATATTAGGAAGCATTTTTTCTCCCAGAAGGTTGTCAAGCATTGGAACAGGCTGCCCAGGCAAGTGCTGGAGTCATCATCCCTGGAGATATTTAAAAGATGGGTAGTTTTGGCACTGGGGGACACTGTTTAGTGGTGGACTTGGCAGTGCTGGGTTAACAATTGGACTTGATGGCCTTAGCAGTCTTTTCCAACCTAAATGGTTCTCTGTGTCCTAGTGAATTTGGCAAGTGGTTTTATCTCTGATGTTGTCTTTCTTTCCAGATACATATGATATCAAAGTTTTTGATACAAGTTGATTTACTGCAACATTTTAGAGCATGTGTTTGCAGGGATAATAAACTAAGAGGGTTGTTGGGTTGGGTAGTGGTTGTATTGCTTTCGGTATCTGACTACTACCATTTTAAGATAAAAAGCTGTTGCTGCTCCAAAGTTTGTAGGAAAGGGAAGGAATAACCAGTTTCTTTCAGGACAACTTTCACTGTAGCTCTGCCTTCCAAAGAGGGAAAGCACATGGGTTTGACTGGTTAGCTTGGACAGATTCAATCCTTATCAGTTTGGTCATGCTTCAAACCAGAAAAACAAAGGTAAAACTTTAATAATTAATGCTTTGTTTATAAAGAGTTTGCCCTTCACTTAAAGACAAACCTCTGCACTGTCTTCCACTACCAGAGTGTGATTTCTTATTGAAGTGAAACTGGTTCTGGGGGTTGTGTTTGCTCTGGGGGGGCATTCAGCATACACAGGCTGTGCTCCAGGTCCTCTGTGGGGCAGTGGGCAGGTTGCAGGGCTGTGCTGCTCTGTGGGTTGGCTGCCTCTAACTTCTGAGGGGTGGTGTGGACAAAAGCCAGGCAGCAAACAGACAGCATTTAAGCCAGAGTAAGCCAGCTGATGTGCTGAAGGTCAGATCTGAAGTTAAGAGAGCTTTATTTGGCTGTGGGAAACAGTGGGACAGCGCATCCCAAAGTCAGGGGTGTTGCTGGTGCCTTACAGATTGGTCTAGTGATAGTTATTGGCTCAGCTGCAGTGCCTTGTACTTCTGGTTTATCAGGCATCGCCTGGGATGGGTTTGTTACACCCAGCTGGGAATGAAAGTGACACCTGAGAATGCAGAAATCTGTCATCTCTTATATAAACACCTTTGAAACTACTCTGGTGTGCTTTTAGCATTTCAAGGAAGAACTTTCAAACTGACTCTCCTTTTGCTGGAATTTTGGACTTCACATCATTAGCTCAGTGCACCATCCTGTGCAGCCAGGCTGGGTGTCAAAAAAAAGACTAACAGAATTTTGTTCTTTTTACCAAGTTTTATCTTGATGGACATAAATATGGTAACTCTTCCCAAGGAGTTTTCCCATCTGGAAAAGATTTTTGACAAACAGCTTTTGGTTTGTGACATCCCAGATGTTGGCTGTGGTGTGTGTGTCAGGGCTCACACAGACCTGATCGAGTGATGTCAACAGGGATGTGAAGAGATAACCTAACGTGGGGTTGGGTTGTCCTGTAGTAGCAGAGCAGAACACAATGGTTTAATGTATGGTGCATTCTATTGCATGAATATTGTGGTGTTACTGTAATGCTGGGACTGTTTATCCTGGAGAAAGGAAGGCTCGGGAGGGATCTCATTGATGTTTACGGATACCTGAAGGGAGGGTACAAAGAGGACAGAGCCAGGAGCTTCTCAGTGACAGTGACAGGACCGAAGGCTGTGGGAGACAAACTGGAACACCAGGAAATGCTTTTTAACTGTGAGAATTCCCAGGATTGGTACATGTTACCCAGGGAGATCGTGGTTCTTGATTGTTGGAGATATTCAGAAGCCACCTGGACATGGTCCTGGGCAACTGGCTCTGGGTGGCCCTGCTGGAGCAGGGGCTTAGGCCAGATGACCTCCAGAGGTCTCTTCCAACCTGTAAAATGCACTTTATGGTGAAAAAACAGATGTGGAAACAAATGTAGAAAAAGAAGGTGGTCTGAAATTTGTGGGAAGTAACACTGGGTTGTTTTAAATAGATGCTTCTATTCTAAACGAAGGTTTTTCTGCACATCATTTAGGAACAAGTTTTAGTAATGGTATATATTGGAGGATTTGCCAAATACTGCTCACTTAAAATGATTTTCTGTTTGGCTTGTGACTTGCAAGATTTTTCTCAGGTAGGTGTTATGCCTAAAATAACCTGAACTGGCATAATTACAGAAGTGCAGTGCAGGTGATCTAATTGAGAATGAAATACATGTTTTGGAGAGCTTTTTTTAATGATCATCTGATTGCTTACTAAAGCATTAACATTTCATGACTATTTTAATAGCTGTTTGTAGGAAGAGCAAAAAGGTTTTGTTTCACCGTTTTCTATTGCATGATTTTCAACTAATTTTAGCATTTTTGAATGATGGGTTAATTCTTTGCATCTAAACTTTATGCAAAAGCGAATTAGCTTTTGACAGAAAAAGTCATGGAACGTGAATTTTGCATTCATATGAGTGAGATCTTAGCTTTACTTTCATAATTAAGTTTCTGACTGGAGTAATCTTAGTGTAATTTTAATTTGGATAAAATAGAAGAGTGTCAGGATAAAAGCGAAGCCAAACCTGCTTTGTAAACGAGACTCTTGAAATGTTTTTAAGACCTCTCTGATTCTGCTAACAATGTTTTGTCCTTTAACATTGGCAAACACTCAAATTGTGCTCTCCTTTCTTTGTTTCGAGCCGATTGAAGTAACATCTGGTTCTGAAAGGGGCCATCCTTCCGGTGAGCAGAAGAGAACTGAGAACCAACTCATCTAAGCCCAGTTCTTTGCGATGGGTTTTTTTTTTACCTGTCTCTCTCCTGTGGCCACACAAGTGCCAATGCTAATGGGAAGAACCTGGCAGAGGTGTGTGCCTGGAAGGGCAGGATTTCCTCATCTGGTGACTACCTGTGTAATAGTTCATCTTAAGGCAACCATCAGGCCCTAGTCCAGGTGGCAGCTGGAGTCACTTTTGGCACCTCCCCAGCTTTTCTGCTCTTGTAAAAGTTCCAGAGGTACAGCAGAGCACAGGAAAGAGTCATTGAAGTCTGGCCAAAATAATCTGTTTGTGCATAAAGGAGGTGCATACTTGTCTAGCTTGGAAAGCCCCTTGTGCTGCAAGAATAAATATGGTACCTATATTACTTCTAAATTACTGTAAGGCACATGTTAAAATGGTTATACCCTTTTTTTTCCTTTTTTTTCTTTTTTTTTTTAAGTAAGTTTGTTTTCCGTTTTCTATTTTGATGCAAACCTGCTCTCTGGCTGCTCTTGGGAAGGAAGGTTGCTGGGAAAGCAGCCAGTCTTGAAAGACTTCTGTTCAGATGCAGTGTGACTGTTAATGTGCCTTTTATTGAATGGTGAAGACTGTTTAGCTCTGTCATTCACCCACAGAATGCTCATACACTTTGGTGTGGCCTGTGTTGATCTTGAGGTGCAAAGGAAGATGCTCCTTGTAAGGCAGCCAGGCAGCTTAAAATGCATTGGGAAATAATGCATTTCCAGGAACTGTACTTCATAACCTGTGACTGGGGTTTTTTTTCAAATTTTCACCTTTTTTTTTTTTAGTGTTTAGCTTTTATGGAGAACTTTTTTATTGTGTTACAAATGTGCAGGAAAAAAGATGGGAAAGAGCATATATTGAAACTGTAGCTCTTGTATAGGAAGTGCCTTCATTAATAAGACATTATTAATCATTTACTGCAGGAGCTTTTTTCTGAAGGTTTCTAGAGAATATGGTAGTTTTGAGTGCTGCAGGGTGGATAACAGAAGTGTCATGTTTCTGTCCAGCTTCATGACCATAGAGAGAAGAATAACCTTAAAAGCTTGCTACGAAGTTCTAATATCAAGGGGGTCTGAGCAGCTTCTAATCTGTTCTGTATTGGCAGCTCTATGTGTTTTCATAACTTTCAGCATAACTTTTTGCAAACAGCTGAATGCTTTGAGAAAAGGATCATCCATTTGTATTTGCTCTATTGGTAAATTTGTTTATATCCCATATCCCTGTTTCTCAGTGTACCTGAAAGCACAGGAGCTTTTTCTCTGGTATCACAGGACTGCTTAAACTCTGAATGAAAACTCCATAAACTGCTCTTTTTTTCCCCAAACTGGTCTTATTTTGCTCTCAACAGAGCAACTGGAAACTTAATTTAGGCAGATTATGATGTGGCTCTTAAAATGTTTGGGGTCTTTTAGAGAAATTATAAAAAGAAAAGGGGGGGGGAGTTCCTCCTATATCATGTTGGTAGATGGCAAGGTCCTGTAGCTCTGCATTTCACTCACACCTCCCAAAGAACCGAGAGGTAAAGGAGTGATGTCCCCTGTGATTTCCTTCTGTAGCTGATACCAAGGGTTTGATATCAGGGGAGAGGGGACGTGAATATCATTGCACACCTGCAGTGTGCTCTTGTGAATATACATTCTTTCAACGTAGAAACATAACTGATTTTCAAAGCCTGTAGCATGTCTTTTCTGTAAGAACTTTGGCACTGAGACTTCTGTGGTACTCAGATATTTTTTTTTTTTCCTTTATTTTGGTTAAATCATGCCTGTTGATTTCAGTAACTCAGCTGTTGGAAATAGTCTGTATATTAAACGTGTTCTGCTGTTTCACTTCTGCTCCCTGTAGTGGAATTTTCTTCTAACTCAAATTCAGAGCCAGATGTTCCCAGATAAAGATCTGTTGCATAACATAAAAATATTGATTAAAATATTTGTGTGGGACTGTCTCTTGTAAGATTGTGATCTGAAGTTAAACCTTTGTCAATAGATGGGGAAGATGGATAGGGAAACAGAGGAGATGGGACATAACTGTGCATTCTAACCAAAAATTCAAGAAACAGAAAAAATGTCCTTCCTTGTGTTTTCTTTTTGTACTAATGTGCAGATTTTAGCTAATATTAGTATTACTCTTTTAGTTCTTGCTAAAAGAGTATGAACATAGGACAGCTAATGAAAGAGGTTTTATCAGCTGACAAGAGATACCAATGTCAGTGATGCTGAACTGTTTTTTTACTGTTCTGTGAAGTTAAATCTTGAGGTGCTTCACAGACATGAGCACTTCTCTGTCTTTTAACAAACTGCAGTCTACCTCTGATGAATTTTGTTCACCTGTAACTTTTACAGGCTGGCGTAATTTGTTGTCTGATCAGCAACTGGATTGTTGATAAATGCTTCTGAACACTATCAGATTTAATACCAGGTCTTTAATTATTGGGATTTTACCTCATTGTTGACCCATTACATGAGATGTTTTTGTGCTACAGTATATAAATATGTAACTTTAAGGTAATGAAAATTAACCCCTCAAACTTTTTATATGATTTTATACAAGAGTGGATCAAACTGAAAATATACAATTATGCTTTTATAAGGGTGTTTTTTTTTTCTTTTCCTGAGTGAAGTAACTTGATCTGGTAACTTTGTTATGACCATGAGCTAACTTGCATACTTGGGCTTTGCAGAATAACAACTCCAGTAGAATTAAATATAAAAGAATGATGTGAGCTATTTAATAATGGCTCAGTAATGCAGCCTCAGATACACTTAATTTTCAGAGAAGTAGCTTTCAAAAATGTTTGCAAAAGATTTGACTTGAACACATATTGGATTTGCCTTGGCATACCACATTTTAACTGTGTGTGTTAACATATATATAACATATATATAATGTATAAATATATATATAAAATATATACTGGGGGGAGCTTTGATGTATGGGGATACACCATGTATATCTGTGCCAATATATATTATTAATCATGTACTCATTCAACTACCTCAACTGAAACTGCCTGGAAAGACTTGATCTAGCTTGGCTATCTGCTTGAAATTCCTGTTATTTTGAGTGAGTTTTGAATATTATAGCTGTCTTGCCAGGGAATTTAGTAAAGGAATTTCTCATGATATGCAGTAACCACTGCTTTAAATATATTGCCACATGTTCATTTTAATGAGAAACTTACTTTAGTCCTATCAGCCAATAAAGTTTCTGTCTTCAGGGGCATTGCTGAGCTTCTGGTAAAGCTGTAATTTGTTGTGGGAGTTTATGTGAGGATGACACAGATACTGAAGTTGAAACCTAAAACATAGAGGTGAGTTAGGAGCAGAACATTCTGACAGTTACCTGAATAACTAGATTTTGTATCTAAATGACTAAATACAAAGCAGCCTGATTGAAATTCCCTTTTAATTCTGGTGTTGTAAGATGTCAAAGCTACTTTCTGACATCAGTTTTTTCTTTTGCTGCTCTGCATTTGCAATCATTCTTTGATTGTTTTTATTTTATGCCTAGCCAGGTGTGCCAGTAAACTACAAGAGGTATCTCTCCTGTTCTCATTTCTGTGCTTTTCTGTGCTAAAGTCTAGGGTTGTGATACCACTTTTTGCCTTGCTCCTTCCTTTTGGGATCCTCAATTCCACCGTTTCATGGTCCTGCAGCAAGGGCTGCCCCTGATGTTTGAGTTCTTTCCCATGTCTAAGTGTGAGGTTTTAACAGACCACCTCTCCTCATTTGTTCCTCAGCCACGTGTCAGGAATTAACCATCAATATACCCCAGAAGCCTCCTGGGTTAGTCCCCCCAGCAGGTATTGGGGGGTTTAAAGACCACCACGAGGAGCAGGGCCTGTGAACATGAGGGTTCTTCCACTTCTTAGAAGAAGAGTTCGCCTGCTTCATGGAATAAGACCTCCTGGAGGACATGTCAAATCATATGGAAAGCAGGGAGATGATTGGAGACAGCCAACATGGCTTTCCCAGGGGCAAGTTCTTCCTGTCTGTGGCCTTCCTGGTGGAGTGGCTGCATCAGCAGACAAAGGAAGAGCTACCCATGGCATCTACCTGGACTCCTGTAACACCTTTGGTACAGTCTCCCACAACATTCTTGCCCCGAAATTGGAGAGATGTGGTTTTCAGAGATGGACTGTTGGATGGATAAGAAATTGGCTGGATGGCTTTATCCAGAGTTACAGCCAATGGTTTCCACGTATTAAGTGAAAACCTGTAACCAGTGGTGTCCCTCCACAGGACAGTAGTATTTATTATTGTCACCAGTTACATGGACAGTGGGACTGAGTTCACCCTCAGCAGGTTTGTAGATGGCACTGAGCTGAGTGGGGCAGATGATTCGTTGGAGGGAAAGAGAAATTAAATTCATGGAATTCAACCAGGCCAAGTGCAGAGTCCTGCACCCAAGTCAGGGTAATCCTCAGCAGCAGTGCAGACTGGGAGATGAATGGACTGAGAGCAGCCCTGCCAAGAAGGATCTGGGGAAATTGGTAGACAGAAAACTGGATGCCCAGAGAAAATGAAATAAATCTTTGCTGCCAACTTCAGCTGCATAACCAGTTACCTGGTTACTATGACTCAAAAAACACTGGGTGGGTGTCTGAAGGGAATAAGTACCGTCATAATCTTCCATTAGAGGTTGGTTTTGGCTGGGTTTTGGTTTTTGCTTGTAGATGTTTCACCCAAAGTATTGGGTGTTGGGTATTTATATTTTTATATCTTTACAAGTAGTGTTGTGCAGTTATTTGAAAATCCTGTCAACAGGCAGTTGCATTCTGTGGTTGAGCAGTTCTCTGTATTTTCTGCAGGCTATAGCACTTGGCTTTCTCTTCATCTCTGTCTGTAAATTGTTTTGACTAGGGAAGCATAATAAAGAAAAAATAGTATGATAATTTGATTTCTTCTTCCCATTTCCCTCTTCCCCATCTTCAACTGCCAGTTCTTTTCTCCTCATTCACTTTTTTCCTAAATGTTGCCTTTCTTAGCAGTTAACTTCTGGTTCTGTTTTGTGCAGCCTTCAATTCATCTAAAAATATGGTTAGACTTGAATTTGCAATGAAATTTCTAGCATAAAGCAGGAGGGTGCTATGGTAGGGTTTCACAGCATGTATATATACATTTAGGCCAAAAGCAGTTAGCAGTTCTAAATCCCAGTTTTGTTCAAATTTGTAACCTTACTGTTTGAATGCTTGGGATTCTTCCTGGCTCTGAGAACGTGCCACCATTCAAACCAGAGGAGTAAATGAATTCTCTGTTGTTGCCTTTGTATTGCCAGGGAGGTTGGTGTGGAGCTGTGCTTACTCAGGTGTGCCTAGCCTAGAACAAAGCTGGAAGCTGCATTTCTGCTGCTGGGCTCCTTTCTAGTGACAGCAGCAGCACCAGCTGCCACCAGCTGCTTGTGGCAGCCGAACGAGCTACACTTGGGAACGACTTAAATATGCAGCAGCAAGTTTCTTTATTGAGCAGTCAGTCTCCTAATTCTTCCTAAGGAGTTCTACCAGTGTCACTGGATTTATTTTTTATTTTATTTTATTTTAAGAACATCAGTGCACAGGTGGTTTGTTGCTGTGAGGCAGTAATTTAGGGGAGGAATTTGATTCTATGGTCCAAATGAGGAGCTGCAGCATTTTCCACTTCAGGTGAAATCACTTTTAGTTTGATTTGAATTTGAACTGACATGACTGAAAGAATACTTTGACTTTTTGCTGGTTGGTGTGAGAATATGTAAGGAAACCAACTGAAATCTACCCTTGGACCCAAGGTGTTGCTCGGCTGCCTCACTTCACTGGTCAGACCTTGAAGAAAGTAAAGAAAGGGCAGTTGGAAATTGGTGAAATGTCAGATGCTGTTCCTGACCCGGGCCATGGATTCAGCTTCCTATTTTTGTCCATGTCCCAAAGGTCAGATAATCACTTGCAGGAGTGTGGGATCTTCCAGTGTACGCACCTTGTGTGGTCGTACACAGCCAATGCTTTGAGCCCTGCTAATTTCATATTTCCAGGAGTAATTTGTTATTTGGTCTTTTTTAAAAAGCGGTTCTAAAACCCTTATCCTTTTGTCCTTTCCTGGCAGGTTGCTGGCACCCCTGTGCCATCCTCACAGTGGTACTGGCACAAACGTCAGTACAACTGTGTCTTGGAGCTCACTGGGAAATTGATTGAGGCAGCTTTTCCTTCTGTAATGAAGAAAAAAAAAGAAAAATATTACATGTGGCTTTGAAATAAAGCTTTTACATTTAGTTTCATGTTATTAACAGTTCTATTAAATGGTTATCCATTAGAAAACGTAGCTTTTTTCAATAGAGAAATTGTGATATGATTATTATGCTGCATGTGCATTAATAATTGTCATGTAGGAGGTTATGGTTCATATAGGAATAATTGTCCTGCTGTTAATGTGAGATATTTTATATGGTTGAGTCTTTTTAATGACAGGATCTTGCTAAGGAGAGACCTTAAGCTTTACATCAACACTTGAAGAGAAGAGCTGAGTTTAAAATTGGTGAACAGGTGTTTTATAGGAAGCTGGTTTAAGTACTTGGAGAGTATTTGTTATACAACTGTGGTTAATTTTCCTACTATAGTTAGAGAACAATAGACCGTCCAGATATTTAGTTAGGTGAATAGTTCTTCTTAGTTTTAAAGGTTTTTCTAGTAGCTCCATTAGCTTCTTCCAAGTACTGTAGAATTGTAGAATAGTTTTAGTTTAAATTTTGAAATTAGGAAGAGAGATGATATTTCTAAGTAAACTACAAAAAATTAACTTTTTTCAAGTGTAGAGAAAGGTTGAACTAGTAGAAATGATAAAGATTAATGTTTCTTTCTTGGAGATGTGTAGACTGTTGAAATGCAATCTGTACTTAAAAAAATAGGAAAAAAATATACCCTGACTTTGATCAGTTGTTCATATGCATTAAATATATAAAAATACAAGGAACAACTGTTCAGGAACCTAACAGATCCAGATAGAGGAGAGAAACTAAATTTTCTCACCTATGACGGATTTTTCATTTCAGTACATTGTTGAAAGCTTCAGATTCCAAGAGGTCAGAATTCATTCATTTCTCCCCTGGAAAGTGAATTCAACAACCTTCTATAAATATCATAACCAGAAACTTTTTCCCCATGTTCAGCTGAATGTTCCTAATAAGTCCCATAATCCTTCTGTACTTTAAAAAGTTATGAATAACCCTAAAGGCTGATGATGTGGGTCATAAATTCAATTTCTGAAATATTGGAAGTCCTCCAACACCTTTAAAAGCAAACCTCAAGTATTTATGTTCTCCTTCATTTCATACATGATTTTGAGGACAACTTATAAAATTTAAACTAATCTGCATACTTTTGAAACACACAAGGCAGACTTTCTTTTCAGGATACTTTTCATTTTCCTAACACAATAATGTCGGGCAGTTCAGAGGCCACAGTCCTGTAAGAAGTACAGGAAGCTGTCTGGATCAAGATTCTTTGGATGATTGAGCTTTACTGATCAGTGCTACACTGGAGAACTTCTTCACATGGAAATTTGGTCTCTCTCTGGCCTCAGGAACTTCTGTTTATTGGTTCCAAAGAGTATGCACACAGAAATATCTGTAAGGCAGTGATTGTAAGTGACACCCAAACTGAACCGAGTTGTTTTTCTGTTTTTTTTGGGTGGTGGGTGTTTTTTTTGTTTTTCTGTTGCTTTTGTTTGTTTGTTTTGTTGTTGTTTGTTTTGGTTGGTTTGTTTGTTTTAAGTAAAAAAATAAATATTGAGCTATACAGGATGACTGAACTGATAACCAGAATCAATTCTGTTTAGATTCAGGTATTGGCTTTGTGGGAGGTATCTATTCCTAGTATATGTGTGTGTTTTGATGTCTTTCAATTTTGGGATTTATCTGCTGTAGTGGTAGCAAATTACATGGGAATTTTGTTGTTAGTCGTATATGAGGAAACTTTTGCATTTATTACACTCTAAAGATGATACATTTCCAGTTTTGAGGAACTGTCATATGTTACCACAGACATAATAGCAATATTTAAATGATCTTATTTCCATTAAAAATGTTCAGTTTCTTCTCGACTTGTGTAGTGGCCAATGCAAGTAAAATGCACCTTTCTCCCTTGTCATGAACCTGTAGGAAACTTTGGAGTTTTGCAAGGCAGTGGTGTTGGGGCAGCTGAATTAGTGGTAGTGTATTTCAAGCAATGAAGAAAACCCTTCCATGAGTCAGGTCTTCCAGTGCTTCCCTCTTGTTTGGGTTGCTTATTTCTTTAAAACTAATAAAAAGATACCAAGATGATGAATGTAAGTATTCCATGTTGACTAAAAAAGAAATTAAAATGGGGCATTCAGAGAGGAAGTAGTGAAAAAATGAAGGTTTGACGCTGGCCAGTTTTGGATTAGTTTTCTGTCAGGTTATTTTAAAATAAATAAAAAAAAAAAGCTAAATTAAATTGCATTGGTTAAGCTGTCATTTTTTTAATACATCACTTGAGGATAATGCAGAGGAGAATCTGGACATCATCCAGAAAGGACTTTAGTAGTGGAAATTATGAACTTTTAAAAAAAGATCACCAGTTGAGAATGGAAAAACTAGTAACAACCTTTGGGGTAGACTAAGTAAGGCAAGTGGGTTGGAACAACTGAGCAGAAGAATGGAGCTGTAGAAGGGGCTCTATGATGTTCATGTGGAGAAGGCAAGTACAGGATTGAAGCGGGTACAGTATTTCCAGTAGAGAAGAAAGAATCATTAAAATTGTTCAAACTTTTACTAAGACCTCATCTGGAATTCTACTCACAGTTCTGGCTGCTTGTGTTAAGAAAAATTAAAACTGAAACAGATGCAGGAAAGAGATTCTGAAATGAGAGAGCCCATCATAACAAAAAAAGAAATGCGTTTTGTTGGGCTTGGCTAAATCTGTGAGTGAGAGAGAGTAGAGGAAATAGTGTGTAAGCTCAGTTTTGTTAGCAGGACTGATAGATATAAAGTGGACATTAATAATCTTAAAGTGGAAATTTTAAATAGAACCACAATGCAGGAGGGAGAGATGACGCAGGGAGCGCTTAATGCATCAACCTTCACCTGAGGGTGCAATCTCACAGAGGAGTTTTTGGCAACAGTGGTGGCTGACATATTCCCGTTCTTACTCATCTTGCCCTGTGTGCTCTGTGTTATTGAAAGCACTCGTAGTTTCAGGGCAAATGCACAGTGGAGCCACGAGCCAGCTCTCTGTGGATTTACCTAAGACTTCCTCGGTTAGAGGAGTTCCTTTGCCTCGTTGCACGAGTTCAGGTGTGATGTATTAGTGCAGGGCCCACAGGTGGCTGTAGGACCATAGGAGAAGTCACTGTGGCCTGAGACAAGGTTTAGTTTTAGCAGCAGCAGCACTGCTGAGGCACCCCATGGCCCAGCAGGTTGTTCCTGGCTTTGACTGTCTGGACACAGCTCTTGGTGTAGCTGTGCTTTAAACCAAACCAAGCACCTGCTCTGGATGAAAAGTGACACTGAGGGGTGGGGGGTGAAAAGGGAGAATTGGTTTGTCTGGAATGTTTTGAGTGGTTTTCGTTTCTCCTTTTGTAGTTTTTGTAGTTGAGTAGTTTTGTTTCTTGTTTAATTTGCCCAAGGACATCACAGTAGCTCGGGGGGTTGCTGGTACTCTCATGTAAAAATGCCGTGAAGCCACAGCCTGAGGTGGAACAAGGCTGTGTTAGTACATGAATAGGAAAAAAAAAAGTTCTCTGAATAGGAAAAGAGAAAACTAATGATCATCATCTATAGCTGATGATCCTGAAGATGCTCTACAACCTCTCTCTATTTTTTTTTTGGAGGCAGAGCTATTATTTTTAATATATTCCCCTTCGTCACTGTGATAGAGGTGCTTTTTTTAACACATTAGTTCATTCTTGCTGTGTTCCTTCTCACTGTTGAATGATTTTATACTTAAAGTAGTTTTATAATTTTTTTCCAGATTCCCTTCACTGCCTCCTGATCTTGAGCACAAGGGTCTTTCTTCACAAAGGAGAGAAACAGGCAAAAGATTTGGTCAGATGTAAAAGGAGTCTGTTAAGAGAACAGCATCAGGTTTTTTGAACACTCTTGAACTGATGCTTTTGATTCAGCTGCTGGTGTAGGGGTTTCTTTTCTGTGAAGTATTACAGAATGTTTGAACATAAAAATAAAATTCTGGGGATTTTGATTCCATGCTTTTATTCCAGTATTTACAGTGGGGAATTTATTACTGGACAAAGCTCTTCTTATTTCTCCCCAGTTCAAGAAATAGTATCTGTGCTTTGATGACTAATTTTCACCTGCCCCAAATCACTTCTTGCATGAGGTGAAGATTCTCATCTACCCCAAGGTGAACCAGAGGGACAAGAGAGAGTTATATTTGTAATATAACTTTCCTGTGTTCTATTACTGCTGAGGGGACAGGATGTTTCGTCTTAAATGAAACTAATTTCTCACCAGCAGTTAAAAAACTGTTCCAGAAAGTGTTGTTGAGAAACTAGCATTTTCTGAGATCCTTATAATTGTTTGTCTCTCATTTAGGGGAATATCTTGTAATTCACCTGTGTATGCTTAGTGCATACATGCCTAAAAATAATTTTTTTGTTCCTTCTTTCATTTGTCTGGAACCTGGGCAAATAATCAGTCACTGTCTTGAAGACTAATGCTGGTATCATAGCATTTTAGACCTATGTGCTGATTTAGGAAAGTGAAAATAGGGTCCAAATGTTGCAGCAAAAGCAGATTAGTAGTGAATGGTTGGAAACATATTAACAAGGAAGAACTGAGTTAAAGAAAGGAATCAATAGAGCCAAGAGCCTGAACTCCTTAAGAAGTGTATCTAGGAGTTACTTGAACTTGAGGTCTTGACTGTTCTCTAGAAAGTGACCTTTAAAGATACAAAAATTTTTCAAGTGACCTTGAAAAATACAAAATAAAGGGAGATCAGAGGACAGTCTCTAGGAGCAGCTGTTCTGTGTCAATAGCTGGTTCTGCTTCAGTGTCATCCAAACACAAACTTGGAATGATGTGCTGTGATCTTCTGTATGTGTCACGTGGCCCTTCCTGTGGAACTGTGGCCCTTGGAAGGACACCTGGCAGGTAATGTTGGATCTTTTTCCAGTAGGTCTTGACAAAGTAAAGTCACTCTTACTGCACCTGCTATGGCTGCAGCTTTCAGACTGATTATTTTAAGACCATGAACCTATTACTACAATAATTATTGAAAACAGAGGCTGCCTGTCTGTGTGCAAATAGTTGTTTTCAGAGAGTGAGGTAGTTTCTTCTTTAAAAAGTGAGGTGTTTCCTTTTTAAAAAGTTAACATGGTAGTAGATGTTCTGATAAACTTTGTTAAACACTTTCCTTTAGATGTACCCTCCAACTTAAGACTCCTCTGTGAGTCTGTGAATAAAATGGGAAGATTTACAAGGATAAGATCAATTTTAAGAGATGGTTATGGAATTCAGAAAATGAAGGGTTGTTGTAGTATATGTGAACATAATATTTTCTGAATCTCCTGCATGTGAAGAATGTTGTTCATGACTGGTGCTGAAATATTTACTTTGTGGTAATAGAATAGTGAGTCTAGTGATTATCTTATCTCAGTGTTCTTCCTTTTCCATCCCCTCAGTATCCCAGCCAGTCAGTGTAAAAGAAGAGTTGTTTACAAACTATAGATACATTAAAGATATTTTTATGTATCAGCATCTGTTTATAATGTATGGATGCCAAAGAGATTTGATAGATATATAGAATGACTGATAAAATCATTCTTACATTTTTACTTGATAAGAAATAAAATCCAACCACAAACCTACCATTTCTGTTTGTGTGGGTTACAGATCAGTTAAGGATGGCTTATCCCCTTTGCAGCTTGGAGATAGGAGAGACAGGATGGCAGAAATCTCTTTTCTGCCTGTATTTTGCTTTTGTAGTGACAAAACTACATTAAAAAACCTCTGAATTATACCAGAAAATCTGAAAATTGAAAGTAATATTTTATTTTTCCAGTTTGCTGCATGAATTCTAAGCATACCCTAAGGTTTTCTTGGGAAGTGTTTCCACTTCAGAGGCACTGGAGTGGCTACTCCTTCTGTAGTTTTCTTGTGGACAAAAAGAAACGGTTAAGATTCAGTGGTCTATATTCTTTCCTTTTATGTTGGATTAATATTAGAAAGTATGTATTCATACTGGGATGAGATCCAATGAGCTGCTGTCTTGTGCTTTGCTCTTTGTAGGTTTCATCCTAAGGCTGAGTTAAAACACAGACTTGGTTTCAAAGGTGGGAGCTGTTGAAAAGTACTTGTGGTGGAAATGTTGCTGCCTGGGAACTCGGTTTTGTGGCTTGTGCTGGGATATCGAATTTTCTAAAGAAGTATCAGATCTTCAGCCCAAATGTTATTCTGTGCCACAGTCATCATAATGCATTATTTTAAATTTTCCTTTGAGAATAAACCAAAAAATGTCTACCCAACACTGCCAGTAGTGGCTTTCTAAATGTGAGTGCCCTCTAATCCAAAGTGCTAGTTCACAAAAAGGTTCTGCCACTATTTTAAGCTGAAGTTCTATGTAAAAATGAGCTGATATAGTGCTAATTAGAGGTTTAATTAATTTTGGGAATGCTTAATTTTCAAAAGAGGTTCACTTCAATCAAAGGGAAACTTAGAGAACAAGTATGTATTATAAATTGTGTGGATGACTGAAGAGGGAAAGAGATCTATGTCTTTAAAATGTGGTTGCAAATTGCTTTCTTTCCAGTAATTTCCGTTGATTTGAATACAGTTGTTTTGAAAGTATTAACCACATTACTACAAAACACTGTTGTCTACTGCTGAGGTAAGCAAATGCATAACCTTTAAATAAAAATATAAAAAAAAATCTGGGTATATGTGTCTTCACTTATGTTACTTTATCTGCATCAGTCTATAGTATCTTATTGCAACAAACTGACATAACCCCTTTTAGGGAACACTGATCTTTCATTTAAATGTTGAATAAAGGTAACTTTAAGACCTTTGTTACGTGTTTCAAGTTCTTAATAGTTAAGCCCTGCTAAAGAAGGAAAAGGAGTCCAGGCCCTCTTACTTCCAAATGGAAGCTCATTTTTAAAGGAGCACTGTTCATTGGAAGAGATGTTGTTTGCTATTTTGCCTTTTTTTTCCTGACAAAATGTTTAATTTGTGTTTCTTACTTTTTTTTTTTTAACTTTAATTAACGAAACTGAATTTGAGAGCCAAAAGGCATTGTCTTGTATTCAGTTCCTCCTCCCAGTTCATAAAAGTGAGAATCACTTGAGATGTTGAGCGAATTCTTGGTGATGTGATATGTAAAGGACCTCAAATCTCAAGTTTTATGGCTCGTAAGCACAAGGGTTCAGAAAGTGTCTTTATAGGAACTTCATACCCACAGGTCAGCTCTGTTCACTGAGGGACATGGGAAGGGAACAACAGGCTGTAGTTCCAAGTGTTTGTGCTTGTTAGGAATCAACAAGGCATATTTTAAACACAGTCACACATTCTTGCACAGCAACAGGGACTGGAGGAAAGGAGAAAAGAAGCAAAGCAATCAGATAAACCAACAAGATTTTAGTATAAAAAGATAGTTTGCAACATATTGGTTTATGATCTATGTCCTTGAAGTACCAATAACATACACTAGGTAAAATAATTTAAAGTGAAGGAGATGATAAAAAAGGCTTTGATGATCTCATATTGTTAGGATTTTATTCTAATTCAAGTGGTGTACTCCTGAAGGATAGAGTAATTAATAATTGATTTGCTTCAAATTTGTGTCCAGCTGTGATTAACTGTTCTGTACTAGTCAGGGAAGTTATCACCAGAAAATAGTTTCACAAGGGTTAAGTTTACATCAGACCCTGCCCAGCTTACTCGAAATTTTGGAAACATGCAAAAAAAGTGGTTATGAGACTCCTCTTCAGCATTCCTATCCACTTTTTATGGCCTATATGTACTTGCTAACCTCATCAATAATGTATTGTAACACTTTGATTTCCATCTGCAGTAGACAGCAAAACCCGTCATGCATCCCGGCTTCAGTTTAAGAAAATACATTTTGGTTTT
This sequence comes from Myiozetetes cayanensis, assembly GCF_022539395.1. NCBI lineage: Eukaryota > Metazoa > Chordata > Aves > Passeriformes > Tyrannidae > Myiozetetes > Myiozetetes cayanensis. The sequence continues at coordinate 110,026,714 of NW_026087742.1, read as the reverse complement.
TTGGCATGTATTGCAGGTGAAGCTCCAAGTGTTCCAGGTGTTGGAATGTGCTGCTGCCAATGTTGACAAAATATCAGTGAAAAAATCATCTGTCCTTACTACTTAAGTGTTCTAATGAGCCTCATAGTTTGAGTTACTGTAGTCTGTGGTGTGCATGCTGACTACAGAGAAAGAGTTTGCAGGCGTGTGGAGGGGGAGGATGGCTCTGATACCAAGTATTTGTGTATCTCAGCAGGTGTGTCTGTTAAGGGTAGCACAGAGAGAAATGAAATATAAAGCACATGACATTATAATTACAGTTTGTGTGACTTAGAAGATGAAGTCTTGCTGCACAACAACTCAGTGTCTCTGTTTTAATAAATAAATAAGTAGTCTTAGCAATCTGTAACAGCTTTGATGATGTGTGTCTGGGGTTACAGTTGTTCAGTTGTTCCTTCCCCAATCCATGTCACCTTTGTACTTTAGATCTGTAAAATTTGAGCTGCAGGGTTGGTAAAATGAGCTTTAGAAACTGTCATTTAGTGAGGATGTGATACACATTTCCCCATTACAGTCACAGCTGTTGAACAGCTCCTTGTCTCATCTGAGACATAAACTGTTGCAGTCCCTTTCCTCACCGGGAAGAGTGTGATCTCAGTGCTGGGACTGAGGGTGGCCTGGAAGATTTTTTTGTTACTTCCAAATAAGGTTTGAAACTACTGTGTTGGGAAGCACACAGAGTTTTGTTTTCTGACTCAGGTTATACAGTATCACTGTGGGCTGTTACAACCTAATTTGTAAACTTGCTGTGTGCCATTGCAGCTGAGGAACAAGTCAGAAAGGTAACTGCAACCATAATTTGTTTAAAAGTTCCATGGTGTTACTTGGCATGTGTAAGTGGTGGTATCTGCTTAATTGATGAAGACACCTCTTATGTGTGTTTTAAAATTACCTATAATTGGAAAATTCAAGCTTTTATTGTGCTACCATCGTCATGGATTGTATTCATTTAATGTATTGTCTAACTTACTCTATTTTGAGGCTGTCTGTAGCTTGAGTATAAGATCTGATTATGAGTTTTGAAAAAGTCATAAATATGAGGTTTGTAAATAGCTGAATGTTCAGGTTGTGTTTGAAAACCTTTCCATGTGAAACCTAAATTGGGGTGTTGTTTGAATAGAATGAGTTAATTGTGGGCATCACGGAATTCACAGAATCACAGAAAGGTTTGGTTTGGAAGGGACCTTAAAGATCATCTCGTGTAAACCTTGGTTCTTGTTTTCTGTGCTTTATGGCACCATTCACTTACTTAAGTCTCTGGCATTCCTCATTCTAAGTAGAGAAGTTAAAACCACAGTGAAGTTTCAATATGGCTGTAAAAGCTGAGACTACAGGGATGTCTTTGTGCCCTCTCTGTTACAGAACTGAATAAAACACTCTTTTTTTTGTTCCAGACTAAATGTGCAGGAAGCCAATCATTGAAGTCAGGGTTCTAAAATGTTACTAGATAATGAAAAGGGGAATCAAGGCATGGTTGCAGGAGAGAAAGGTTGGGTGAACACAGATCTGATCCTTTGGAGTCGTAGTTTGTAGGCTCATTTTGGATTTGTAATTCCTCTTCTTGTCTGCTCAAAGCATGTACACACACTCTGGTGGCTGGGCAAGCTCTCCAGCCCAGATTTGGCAAAACCAGGAGATCTAAAAGTAGCTCAACCAACAGCAAGAAAGACTTATATTCATGGAGTTGGTGTGAATGAACAGAAATCAGGGAATACCTACAAATAAGATATGATCTTATCAGGCATCTCTGCACTCTGTTGATCTCCCATTCTGTATCAGAATATATTAAAAGCATTATTTAATGTCTCCAGAAAGGGTTGGGGGAGGGGGGATTAAAAAAAGGATCATTTTAATTAAACACATTTAGCTTCTTATAATTTATAGCAATTATAAATGAAAACAACTGTTGCCAATGTTATTTGAAAACTGTGATTTAGGTTTTGAAATGTTTTATATTGCCATAATTTAAATGTATTTATACTATTTTAAAGCAATTTGACTTTGATAGATACTAAAAGAGTAAGGAGAAACTTGGGATAAGAAGGTGACGCTGATCTATATAAAGTGTAACTTTTCCATAGAAGATTACTTTGTGAAATGTGGAGGGGAGGTGGATTCTAAATCAATAGCTGCATCCATCCAATGCCAAATGAAGCCAGCTGATCCCTTTTCATTTAATGACGAAAGTGGATTTTTATGTATTAGAGGCTTAATTGAACATCATCTTAAAAATATCTGTGGTAACTGTTGATAAGTGACCACATACTGAATAATAGTGGGGCGTGGATTCAGAAAAGGAAATAGCCATCAGTATGGGGGTTTTCATTGTGTGTTGGGAGCAAGGAAAGAAGAAAGAAAAAACATGCATTTTCTTGTGTAGTTAGTTCTGTCTGAATCCATCAGCATAATTCACATGTAAATAGTTGGCTAGTAAGTATTTTCTTCGGTTGTGAATATTTACATTGGAATACATTGACTAGTTTTGGTATTCATGTTCTGTGTCAGAAATTACCCTATTTCAAAAAATCTCTGCAAGTATGTTGTTGAAAGAGTGCAAAAACTGGATTTTAGCCATGTGAGTACAGGTTTGGTTGTGTGATGAATTACACACTTTGAATCGTCTGGTATGTAAAGGAATACCAAAAGCCAGTTATAAAGGTTTGTAAGTGCCCTCAGGGGGGCACTTCTGCCTCCTCAGGGTACCTTTTATTTTGAGAATTGTGTTGCTTTGCAAGCTCATTACTCAGAAATGTGTCCACCAACTTCCAGTTTGCTGTTTGAATGGAAGAATTTATCTTTTCAGCTGTATTATGGCATTTATTATTTCACTCAGCAGGCAAATGTTCACTCAATAGACGAACTTCTGAACAAAGGCTCTTTCCATCCTCAAATTTTCCCTCACATCTTTTTGAAGACTTTGGGATAGATTTCTTTAGAACTCACGTGTCTGTTGTTAAATAAGCAGCAGTAAAAAAGGATTGGTTTTCCACAACTAGTGCAGTTATGAAGCAACCCTATTCTGTTTTCATAACATTTTTCATGTTTAAAAGCTTGACCTACTGTAATTATCAAATTGAACTGTTTGTTGTTAACATTGGACAAAGATTCCATATTTTGTGTCAAGGCACCGAGAACTTAAACCATCTATTAAAAGATGCTTCCAAAAATACATATTGGTGCTGGGGGATTTTAAAAGGTTGCCATGGTTCTAACATATGTTTTGGCAAATGTAATTTCAATTTTGAAAAAAATAACAAGCTTTTTATTAGTTGAGTGCAATATTTAACATCTATCTGAACTAATTTTAATCTCTTTATCTGTAACTTCTGTGGGGATTCTCTAAGTGTCAAAGGTGAGAGAAAATTATAAGCTTCTGTGGGATTGGGTAGTATTGTAATGCAGGTTGTTTGTATCTAATGATGTCAAATAACCTTGAAATAAACCTAGTTTGTGTAAAACAAACAGACAAATAAACCCACACAGCGTGAGTCAACAATTCTGTTACTGTTATCATTGTCCATTATCCCTTCTGTTGTTTCAAACAGTAATTTCTAAACTGTAGTTTAGGACTGTTAGCAGGAATATGTTTCTCGCCTCTATTTTTTTCCCTCTAGTTGGATTAATCCTCCAAATAAAGTCCTTTTAAAATTTAATAATATTGTCCTTATATTACATAAGGTTCTTAAGAGCATAGCCTTTCTAAAGTGGAAGGGTAAGAGAATGTCTTTAATGTAGGAAAATACGAAACTCCTTTGGTGTTCTTTACACTGGTCTGCAGTTAAACCTATTCCTTTCACATCTAACGAGCAGCAAGGACAAGAGCTGTATTCCGTGTAAATACTACACTCGAATGTTGGAATTGAAGAATTGTAGCTCAGTAAATAAGAGAATGATTTATTTACCGCTGTGTTCTGGGTGTGTGTTCCAGGGGTCCGTTCAGCGTCGTGCGGAGATGCATCAACAGGGAGACAGGGCAGCAGTTCGCTGTGAAGATCGTCGATGTAGCAAAATTCACTTCAAGTCCTGGATTAAGCACAGAAGGTAAGGACTAATAACTAAGTGAATTCCCAACAACCAGGGTTTTGATTTGTCAACCTTTTCTGTGTTTGCTCCCGTTAAGATCCTTCCTGTCTTATAGTTTGTAGGAGTTTTAAAGCAAGATCTTGTATCTCAAATTTAACTTTGGGGCATGCATTTCTAATATTTGGTAGTTCCTACAGCCATTCTGTGGTGATGATAAATATTAGAAAGATAATTAGGTCTAAGCCATTTCTATTTCTGTTTGGATTTTTTTTTTTCTAAGAATGAGAATTTCATTAAAAAATAGTTCTGAGTTCAAAAAAAAGCATACGGAGGAAGTAAAGTAAGAACACTGTTTTTACTAGTCTAGGTTTAGCAAGTAATTTGTTATAAATGGGTAAAAACTTGTGATTAAAGTTTGTGGAAATTATATTAAAAAAGTAAGTCTTTATATGTCATGATTTTAAACATGACACATTTTAAAAAAATTAAAACATTTCATGATTTTGAAACAATGTTGCAGAACTGCCACAATGTAAATAAAATTCTGTAATTCTAACATTTCCTATTTTATGGTAAAACAATGTATGAATATGCAACTTTTGTGTGCATAAAGTTCTTCATTTACACCACATGGAGAAGAGAGCTGTCAGCTGACTGACAATTGCTGTGAGCAGTTGTGTGCTGGAGATCATATTCTTTTGTCCAGTAATATGTTTGGATAGTTCCACTTGTGCCATCTAAGTCCTTATGAACCCAAATTCAGCAGCCAGAAAGGGTCAGTGACTTTTGTTGGTAGTTACAACAAGCAGTAATAATAAGCAATATCTTAAGCCTTAGTGACTAGTTTGATTTACAAGGTAAATCACAGGTCTTGCTTCAGACCTTACCAAAGATTATAATTTAAATCCGATAATGCCATTGCTAGTTTCTTATTTCTAGACCTCCAACAAAATACAAGCCATGTTTTCCATAATATTCAGCTTGTGATTAGCTGCATTATGGTTTTGGCAGGTTATACCACAACCTCTGCATTTTAGTGAATTTTTACTAAAATGATTTGGTATCTTATAAAGAAGTTCTGTCAATATTCTGGTCTTTTTCTGAGCCTCATTTTAACTACTGATGCTAGGACACATTTCTGCCTTTAGTGGAGTGTTGCTTCCTTGCTCCATGGCCGTAAAATTCAACCTTTTGAAGCCATGAAGGAATTTCTGAAAGGGAGAAGTTGCAGACAAAAGAGTAGGGGCTCATCAGGAAGGAAGTAGAAGCCAATAGGAATAATAGATTGACTGAAGAAAAGGATAACTGAGGGTTTGCATTATCTGCCTGTCTCTAAAGAAAAGGCTTGGCAGTATATTGAGAAATTTTGTGTGTTTTTCAGTTGCACCTGTATTATATTATTATAGTTACAATTCAAGGTAGCAGGTTAACAGATCACAAATGCTTTCTGGGTTTAGTGTTTTGTTTTGTGGGTTTGGCTGTGGATTGTTGTTGTGGCTTTTCTTGTTGTTTGGGGTTTCTTTTAAAGATTTTGAGTCGTTCTGTGTTAGATTTGTAATATTAAGGCACAAAGACAAACAAATGTGTAAGTGAATGTAGAGCAAGTTGTTACCTCTATGTAAGAATCTGAACCTGTTTTTTGCAAGTTCTTTCCATCTTCTGTACTCTTTACTTTGTTTTTCCTTTGTGCTTTTGGTTTGGATTGGTTTTTTGGATTTTTTTTGCACCTCTCCTCTATCCATTTCCAGGAGGATTTTAAAGATTTTTTTTTTTCTAATTTGTGTGTTTATTTCTGGTATAGCATTCCTTAAACATTGGGGTGCAGCAACGATGGTAGTACTTGTATAAATTAAATATGAGATAACTTACCCAGGAGGAAGCTGCATTTGTAAATTGCATTAAAGTGTGAGCTGTAATGGAATTACATTCAGATTCATCCTTGGAATCACTTTTTACCTTGAAGTTTTGCCCTTTGCAAGACCAGTTTGGTCTTGAAGGTTATCTTTGTCCAACTTTCCACCTCTAGTCTTTCTTTGAGGCACAGGAGTGTGAGCACAGGACCCTCTGCATGTGAGGAAGCTGATGTCAGTGTCTTCCATTTGTTTCACATACATTCAGACTGCTGAAAGGTAAAGGGCCCAAAATGCCTCCACACTTCTGATTCAATCCAAAAAGTCTCTGTTCTTGAGTGCTTTTGCACAAATACCTCTATGGGATGGCGTGTTTATGGGTAAGAACTTCATCTTTATGTTTGTCAGGAGTGTGCTCTTGTGGCAGAGACAGCCAGCTGCGTGGTGGAGCACTGCAAAAGTGTAACCAGCAGGCCAATGGAAGTGACTGTTCTCTCTGTTCATCCTTTGTGAGACTGTACATGGAACACTGTGTGCAGCCTCAGTGTCTCCAGCACAAGAAAAACAGTGATGGCACTGGCATGAGCCCAGCAGAGATGGACTTAGAGAACTGGGTTTGTCCAGCCTTGAGAAGAGAAGCTGTGGTGAAATTCAGTGCTGTCTTCAGCTACTTAATGGAAGTGTATAGAGCAGATGGAGCCAAGCTCTTCCAGTCTAGGCACACAGTGAAAGGACAAGAGGGCACGTGGACGCAATGCAACATGAGAAAAAGCCAGTTACAGACAAGAAAAGAAAAATCTGCTGCTGATTGCACAGGGATAGCATGGAGAACATCCTCAGAGATGCTCAGAACTGGACTACACGAGGCACTGAGCTGCCAAGTCTCTTTTGGCCTGCCTGGACCAAGAGTTTTGGACTAGGTGAACTCCAGAGGGTCTTTCCAATCCACATGATTCTGTGATGTTAGCAACAATCTACATGTAATCTGATGGGCAGTACAGTTTAAATACTAAGTAGGAATAAACTTAAGCGTAACAGTACCGTGCTTTAAAAGAGTTAATTTAAAACTCAGTTTAACTTAAATTTTTGATTCCTTTAACTTGTGAGCCTTTTGGGCACCAAGCATGTTTTAAAGGACTATTTGCTAGCCTGAACAAATCATTTAAAAAATATATACTGATGTCTTACAGTAATGGTATCTGCCTTACCACAGTAACAAAAACAATCAAGCTTGAAAGCTTCCCTAGGCTAATGTGTTCATCAGCTGGTGCTCTTGTGAGCATTTGTGGTATATGATGGAGCAGCCACCAGCTCAGAAGACAAACTTTTATCTGGCATAGCTTTCTTTCCATAAGGCTGCTCAATACTCACAGCATGTATAGGTAGGGACATCTCGAGTGCTTTTTATGTCTGTGTGCATCTCTGCAGTGGTTTGATAACGGGGGGTTGGGAAATAATTGCTAGGTAACAATGCCTGACAGCTAGCAAATCTAATCTAGGCTAAATTCTATTGGATTTATGTATTAGTATTCATGGACTTGCATATTGTGTGTCATCAATCTCTGTGGTGGTGTAATTCAACCATATTAATGAAGTATATTGACACCTTGTCACTGTTCAAGTGGCCACGTGATCTACTGGATTAATGTTGGATATTTTACGTGTTGACAGATTCTACTACAGTTCACTTAGCTTTCATATCGCAGAGATACGAAAAATGTGAAGGCTGAAAATCTTTAGACATGAAAGAGTTCGTTTTGTACATTTTAGAGAATCCATGTGGAAGAGTCCTTGATGCTCTCAGAAGATAGTAGTAGTAGACTCACTGAGGTCTAAAAAAATTTATCAATGTAAATAAATTTATTTTCAAATACACTTCTTAGTTGTTACACTCAGAACTGTTGGTATAGAAAAGGGTAAAAAACATGTTCCTTTTTTCTGAATTTGTTACAGTTCACACCATAATTAGTTTGACTGTCCATTTCCTCTGCTGCTCTCTTCGCATCCCATGCATTTTCTTTCTTTCTTTCTTTTTTTATTTTTCTCTGCAGGGCTTGAATATCTGATTTTTAGTTAGCTACTTTAACACCAAATATCTCTAAGTGCAAGCACCATTTCTCAGGAAGAGAACAGTGATCGGTTTTTTACTACATAGTAAAAGCCAATACATGTTTTTCATCTGACTTTTCTTAAAGCCAAATTGCTTTCCTGTAACATGCTGAGTGTTTTTTAAAGCAATTTAAAGGACAGTGCTTTGTGCTTACAGTGCATGTCTCTTTGAAGTTGTTTTTCAAGATTGCATTCAACATGTATTAGATTCACTTACTTGTAGTTCATTTCTATAGAAATGTCCTCACAAAGAAAGTGATTACCAGGATCTCTATAACCTTTTAATAGGCTACACCTTATTTATTAGGTTTATATATGTGTTGATACACAGGTTTGTATGCATGCAAGCCACTGTGAAGCTGAATAGATAAGCTGATAAGGAAAGGTTGAGGTTTCCTTTAGAACCCCAACTGATTCTTCTGGAAGAACGCTGTGAAGACTCTCTGCGAAATGTTTTTGTCTGTGACAAAGAGCAAAATTGCAGCCAATAAAAAAGTGTTTTAAATATAGTTCTTGGCCTACTTCTGGCACTGAGAGGGGTAAGATAATTGAATAAATACTGACGTTGCTATGGATCATCCACTTTAGAAGAAGAATTACAATAGGATTTCACTGGGGGGGTGGGGAATGTGAAAGTTGGCATCGTATTTTTGTTGGGTTTTGTTTGTTTGTTTGTTCTGCAAAGGGCTCCCAGATCCCAACACATTTTCAGATTGTGAGTGATTTTCTTCCAGTTGAGACCTTACTCTTGTTCTGCTTATTTCCTTAAATAGTTTACCCTTGTTGGTTTAGGGTTCTTCTATTATTTATTTAATTTATTTTATTGCATTTTTAAAATCATTTTTCCAGGGCAGTTCTTCTGAAAGGCTTTGTTTAGTTCTGAACAAACCTGCACAATGCAGTGTCTTTAACTTTTGATATTGGAAGGCTGTGGTGAGTCACAAGTTATTTTTCACAAGAGTATCTGTGTGTAAGATTCTGCACCTCCCTCCCTGTTTTTTCAATGGTTTCAGCAAACAAACGTGGTGTCAGTGTTGAGCTCATCTCTTTTGAGTAAAAAAATACTACAAATCATATGTCATCAAATTTTATGATACAATACCATATATAGACGGGAATTGAAAAGTGAGTGACTCATTGGCTTTGGTTTGGAAATACCAACTAATCTGGAATTTCTGGTAGTTGTCAGTTCTATGTTGTACCATATTTCACAGATCAAGGGAAGTGATTTCCATCTGTGTGGCATTACTGGGCCCACACCTGAGCTACTGCACCCGGTTTGGGGCTTCACAGTTTAAGGGGTGCTAAAGAATTGGAAAGGTCCCAGCCAAGGACTATCAAGATAATCAGGAATCTGCAGCACACGATGGGCAAAAAGAGGTTGAGGGAGCTGGGATTGTTCAGTCTGGTGAAGAGAAGGCCAAGAGGGAGTTATTATGACGTCTACAACTACTTGAAAGGCTGCAGAAGTTTGAGTGACAGCTCTTGGAACAAAGAGTAATGGCCAGGAATTGTCACTTGGAAGTCTCAGGTCGAACAGGAGAGAAAACATGTCCACTGGGAGGGTAGTGCAGCAGGTATAGATATCCCAGAGAAGTCTTAGAACCTCTGTCCCTGAAGACTTTCAAGACTTTGCTGGATGAAGGCACAGCTGTCCTGACCTACCTAGTGTTGGCAGGAACCTCACCTCGAGTCCAGCTTGGACCCTGTGTCCATCAGAGGTCATTTTCCACCAGCTTTCCTGTGAGCTGGTGAAAATACGAAGGCGGCACCATTATAGGTTTTATTTGATTGAGGGTAGAAAAATGTGAGGCTATTTCAGAAAATATATTCTAGAAGATGAAAAGCTGCATCAACTTGATTTTGCTTTTACTTCTATTATCATTTTAACCCAATAAGAAATCATAATCAAAGTATTTAGTGACAGTAGTGTTGCAGGTGTAACTATTCTACAGGAACTTTCTTGGAGGTTCATTGGGTGTGTATGTCTTGCCACTGAAGAGATCAAGGCCTCACATGGTGTTAGTGACGTGTCTGTTTGTAAGAAAATGCGCAAATAGGGAATTCTGAAAAGAAAGTGTTTAAAATGTAGGTACGTGCCTGTCACGGAGTTTGTGTTGCTGGTGTTTTAAATACCACTGTAGTTGCTGTGTGTGCTGTACAAACAACAAAGCAGGTAGGGGTGAAAAGGTAGGAAGCATTTGAATTAACCATGTACCTATGGTAATACAAAATTAAATGTAAAAATAATAGTAGATTTTTAGGAAATGTTTTTAGGTCATGATTGAAGGGACCTGTAGTAGATTTTGTGCCTATGAGCAGGACTTGAAGACTGATGCTGGAAGCCACTTTTGATGTTTGTCATTTCAGGAATCTTCCTTTCTGGGGAATGTGTAGTTCCTATCTTAGTTCTACTTCTTTCCTTCAGGGGTAGAACTGTTCCTGTTTTAGTACAGAGAATGTTACCTAAGCCTTTCTGAGGGGCTTGCTTGTTTAACTTAATGAAGGATTTGAGTTCTCTCCTTTTCTTTTTCTGGAGAAGCCATAGGCTGGTTCAGTTATAAGTTCAGTTCTACTCATTTGTATGTACAAATTTCATAAATGTCTTAACTTTTATGGTTCTGCTATAACTTTCATGAACAAAGTGTCATTAGAATTAAATACTTCTATACAGAAATGTAACATAAGGGAGGGAGCCAGGCTTTTTAAAATCTAAAATACAGCATTATGTATTAGGGATTTTATTTTTTGTGGAGCATTTTCTAGCATATGCCCAGATACAGGCTTCCAGGAGTGGGATACTTAAGTGTCACTGGTCAAGTTAGCGTTCTTTTGACCTCTTTTGGAATCACACATACAAATTTGGTTGGTCCAGAGAAGCAAATATGATGTTCTGTAGGGAAATACAGCTTTTCATCCAGATCATAAGCAAAGAGTTAAAGATCAACTGTATGGTATTATTTTACTTCAAGAACATAAAATTCCTGGAAATATTGATGGAAGTATATTCACAGCAGTGTTGATGTAAATCTTTCCTTTTCCATCTTCATCAGGGAAAGCGTAGCTTGTGAATTTATTATGCCCACTTTAAAGCACATAAGAATATTTACCTCATTTTTTATGCACTATTGCTTAAATAGAAGGCAAATCGTTACGTTTTTATGCGTTGCAGGCAGTTGGTTCTTTATTCCCCCTAATCAGTCTCCGAAACAAGGACAGCTTTGTTTGCTGTGTGGCTTCAGTCCCTTGCCTTTAACGTGGATCTGGTTCTGCTGGGTTTACTACAGCACTGAACACACAGTGGCTTTGCAGGAGCACACCTCTTCCTTTTCTTTCAGTCTTTGCTACTTGGCCACACACTGCTCTGATCGCTTTGTTCATCTCTTCTCAGTTCCACTGTTGTGCCAACACTGTAAAAATGACTATTGTGTTCAGTGGCTGAAACCACTGTGGACTCGCTGCTCATTGCCAGATCGGGGCTTTATGTAGAATTATCATGAAACTGCTTTAGAGGAAGAAGCAAGTTTAGTCAACACATCTCCCAGTTTTACAAACAGAAATGGTACCCTTTGTAGATACTCATTAGAGTGCTAATTAATTTATGTGTCTTGAAATTCTTAAAACGCATATAATAATGAAATAATTATGTAATTAACAATAAGCAGAATTCATGCAGCAGATAACAGATAATTTTACTGTTATTTTTATTATATAACCAAGTACACAGCTGACCTGTTGTTTTTTTTCCTTAAGTAATCCTAGTTGATGGAAAAGTGCTCCTGTAGTAACTTTGCCGTAATCTTTTCTCTCACTTCAACAAGAAAACGTGTTCACATTTGTGAACAAGAAAGTAAGACCAATACAAATGAATCTTACTATGAAAAGTTTCTTTAAACTTCATGTCATTTAAATCAGTGAATATGGTTTGTCACTTAAAAGTTAATTCCTCTTTGTATATACAAAATAGGGCTTAGGAACCATTTGATTAAAATACTTACTGATATAATTACTGAATCTATTTGGGTGTAATACATAATATCAAACCATTTTTCTAAAGAAATACATGTGATTTATGCACATTTTAGTCATCTCAAGTCATTAGTGATATTTGTTAATTTAGAAAAACTTCTCTACAGACTTGTTCTCATGCATCACTTCTGCTTAATCTGTACAAAAGTTGCCCAGTCCTTTAAATCTGTTGTTTTAATTGCATCTGTACCTGGGAGCTCACAGACACTGAGAATGCAAGTTTCACTGAAAATTAAGCTTGAAATATTTTAAATTCGTGATAGAGTTTTTGAATTTAAGAAAAACATCTTTGGATAGTGCTTGAGGTTCAGCATCAATCACAGAACAAGCAAAGTCTTGATTCAATTCATGCAAAAAATCTGGAAATATGCTTCTAAAAATATTTATTTATTTTTAAAATGCTCTCAAGTCTTCATTCTTAAATTTTGTTGTCTTTAGTCTCTTTGCAAAATTCATGAGGTATGTCCAACTTCTGTTCTAAAAAATGAAAATGCTTTCCAAAACAGTTCTGTCTCTGTACACAATCTGTAGTCATATAACATCCTGCCAATAGTCCAGAAATAGGCTCTAACTGTGTCTGCCGTACTCCAGGCTGGTTACAAACACAGGGAAGATAATAAGCATCAGCTGTATTTTCAAATATTTTCTGTTTGCATGGGAGCCTGTATTCTGCTCTGGTTTGTGCAATCAACAAAACTCAAGATTAATTGCAGCTGAGCTGCAATTTCTATTAATTCACTGATCCAAAGAGAACCTTCTTTGACTCTCAAATGGTGGGTTTGTTGTTTTGTGGATCTGGAAATACATGTCACTGTGATATGCTAAATAATCCTTGTGCAATATCAGCTTTCTATACTGCTTTTCATTTTTAGGATGGCAAACTTGTGTCCTCCCGTAGCAGTAGGACATTGGCAAAAACCCCATCTTTGGTTTGTGTGGTTTTCGGTTGGGACAGTCTATATCCTTTGCACGTCTTGTCTAAAATATTGCATTTCCAAAGGTGAGATTCATGGTTTGTGATCCGTAGATTCCTATTCTTTTTGTACTGTCCAGAGTCTTCTGCTGCGTTAGGTCCATCATGATCCTGGGCAATCTTCCCACAGATCAGCTTCAAACATTCCACTTGGAGCTTTTCTGCACATACTGATATTTTTGTTAAATTGTAGATGAACATGGGTTTGAGCTATAGGCAATGGAAATTTGCAGAAATAAAGATGTGTTAGAAGGCCTTGGTGCACCCCCTAAATAATAGTATGGGAATGAGAATTATAATGTTTTAAAGGGGGGCATGTTTTTAATATGTGGTATACATATGTCTGTATATTCCTAATAATTTCTATACAGGCACAGAATAAACCCCTTCTGCATCAAAAAGTCCAATATCTTTTGCAGTTCAAAAGTACAAATACTTCCTCATAAATCAGTTAAATCGAGGACACAATCAGTTAATTGACAGGACAAAGCTGGAGGAGTGGCCGATACCCCAGAGGGCTGTGCAGCCCTTCAGAAGGACCTCGACAAGCTGGAGAGATGGGCAGAGAGGAACTGTCTGAAAGTCAACAAAGGCAAGTGCAGGGCCCTGCACCTGGGGGGGAATAACCCCAGGCACCAGGACAGGCTGAGGGCTGACCTGCTGGGAAGCAGCTCTGTGGAGAAGGACCTGGAGACTTGGTGGATAACAAGCTGTCCATGAGCCAGCAGTGTGTCCTGGGGACCAAGAAGGCCAATGGGATCCTGGGATCCATTAGGAAGAGCATTGCCAGCAGGTCAAGGAGGTGATTCTGCCCCTCTGCGCAGCCCTGGTGAGGATCACCTGAAGTGCTGTGTCCATTTCTGGGCTCCTCAGGACAAGAGAGACATGGAGCTCCTGGAGTGGATCCAGTGGAGGGTGACAAAGATGATCAAGGGACTGGAGCACCTCACTGATGAGGAAAGGCTGAGGGAACTGGTCCTCTTCAGCCTGGAGAAGAGATGCATGAGAAGGGACCTCATACACGTCGAAGAATCTGAGGGGAGGTGTCAGAGGATGGATGAGGCTCTTCTTGGTGGTGCCCAGGAACAGGACAAGAGGAACAGGTAGAAACTGATGCACAGGAAGTTCCAGCTGAATATGAGGTAAAGCTTTTTTCCTGTGCAGTGACCAAGCACTGGAACAGATTGCGCAGAGAGGGTATAGACTCTGCCTCACTGGAGATATTCCATCTTGGACACAGTCCTGTGCCATGTGCTCTGGAATGATCCTGCTTGAGGAGGGAGGTTGGACCAGAAGACCCGCTCTGGTCCCTTCCAATCTGACTCATTCTGTGCTTCTGTGAAAATTACAGGAGATACACAAGAATGCATACCTGTAATCACAATAGGTTTTGATCTAGGCTGCTTCATAATCAGTTGCTTAAGAAAATACAAAGTAACTGCCCAAGGGTTGATACCAATTACTTCAAGTTGTATCAGACTTTGTACCTGGAAGGTCTTACCTCCATCAGTTGTGCACTGGTGATTGTAAGGACAGTTCACTAAAATCAACATACATATTACAGTCCTCCTACCACCTAACTGGTCTTCAAACTGAAAAATTAAGCATGAAAAAAATGGTAAAGCTAAAGACCAGTGACAGACTATCCCAATCTTTACTGCAATTGTAGAAACCAAAAACTGATCTCTATGGAAATTTTCATTCCAACATCTGCATCAGCAAATACTTTTGAATAATACATGAAGATTGTAGAAGTTGAGAGATCTCCACAGTATGTCATTATGTGGGAGAGTGTGGGAGAACGGAAATACTTTGAGAAGGAAGTTTAAAATGTATGTCAGTATGTCGATTGCTCACAAGAATTAAATAGTTTACATCATGTTAGCACATATTAACTTGTTCAGGTGAAAAGGTATCTGCCTTGCTTGAGTGCAGGTCAGTGGGTTTGGTCCAGTTGTACACACAGCCAAGCAGTGGCTGTTTTCCAGGGTAAGAATTGCTTCAGAAGAGAAAAAAACCATAAAGATTTGTAATCTTTTTCAAGTAAATGAAATCTTTGGAGAAAAAAGAAGAAATGTTAAGAGAAATAATTGTGTCGATTTGATATGAAGGCAGGTGGAAATACTTGTGTTTGGAAGCTCTCTTGTAAAATATAGCTAACATACACAGTAGAATATTGAAGCTTTTTAGCTTCCCAGTAAAGAGAAACATTTAAATTTAAATAAATCAAAGACCTCAAAAACCTGAGGAGACCTATGAACTCAATCCTGTTTCTTAAAGACCTTCCACAGTTTATCTGTTTTTCGAGTTCTACCATCTCTACCATCAGTTGTCTTCCAGTATATTACTTATTTTAATAGAATGAAAGAAGTTGGGTGCAAACATTAAATTATTGTCTATACAATTACATTTAAGGTAAAAATCCACTCAATAAAAACTTGAATGAACATATTTTATATGAATTAAATTTTAGCTTCAATACTGTGTTGAATTTCCTCCTAATTCTATGTTTTAAAACTACTGCATGTATAACCAGTAACTTTAAGTATTTTACTGAAACAACTGTCATTTTCCCCACTTCAGAGTAATGAAATAGAAGATGTATGGCTTTAAAACACTTCTATCACTTAACTACCTAGAAGATAGAAGGATGAGAATACTGTATCATATTTAACTAAGCAGTACAAGATACTTGAATTTTCTTAGGGTTGTAGCCTAGCAGTTTGGGGTTTTTAAAGTGCCAAAGGCTTTAGGAGAGAGACTTGTTTTAAACAGCTCTGTGTGTAACTGCAGTCTGAGCACTCTGGAACAGCACTTTATGGCAGGGCATTTTCCAGCTACAAGTCATTTATTTTCATGATGACACTTATCAGGGACAGTCTGCTCACACTAAATATATTGTATGTACTTGATTTCCTTATAGGAATCCAACCAACAAATATACACAGTGACAGTAAGTAAATTGGCATTGTAAATAAAAATTCTGTGATCTATGGTTGGTTGACTTAAAATCCATGACAAAGATTTTTATTAGAGCTTGTTTTTTAGATCACTTCATATATGAGTAAGATTTATGGTGTGTTTCTCAGTTTGGTGGGGGGCGGGGCGGGGTGAGGGGAGGTTTGTTCTGTGTATTTATTTTGTCCCAAATATTCAGTGGTCAGTTTTTTTCTGGTTTTGAAACTCCTGCAGGAGGAAAAGCCCAATTGCAAATGAGACTGGTGCTTAAGAGTAATGTTTCATTGTTTCAGAATGTCTTAGCATTTGTTAAGGCACTTAGATGAGGATTTATTTTTAATACCTTACATAACTGAGAGATTACTTTGAAGATATATTCTAAGTTCCACAGAAAGTTAGTAGCGGTGTCAGCAATATAAAACCCAAGCTTCTTGATTTCCTCTGGTTTCTCAGAAGACTAACTAAATAAAGATAGATTAAAAATATATATTGTTTTATCTACTGTGACGGGACCAGTTATTGTTGATTTCTTAATGTCTGTCACTTTTAACATTGCCTGTGATGTAGTGACAGTAAACAATTGTGGATCCTGGTGAAAATATTGCCTTAGTTCATAGCATTATAGATAGGGAAAATGACTTACAAAAACCTACTTAGCCTGAACGAGGTAGACTTTTTTCTTTGCCAAATCAAATTAGTAATTGAATCCAAGCTGCGGCCACAAAAATGTTTATTACACCATGTATGTGTTACACATCCCTGTTTTCAGGTCTGTACAGGTTTATCATTTCTGTATCCTCTCTTGTCCTCGTAGTTCTCTTTGAAAAGCTGTACCAAACTGGAGCCTGTGTTTCCAGCACGGGGCTGGACAAGTGGGGCTGACGTGTTTGGAAAGAAGCTTTTCATCTCTGATGTTGTACCTTTACAAGAACCAATATTCTTCTTGTGCTGCAGAGTAATAGGGCACCCACCATCACCTCTCAAAACCTTATCTGTTTGAGGGGAAAACCAGTGAAGAAGCTAGTATTCCCTGGAAATGTAGGATGCTAACATCTAGGACTGTTAGATGCCAC
Source organism: Myiozetetes cayanensis (assembly GCF_022539395.1). Classification (NCBI taxonomy): domain Eukaryota; kingdom Metazoa; phylum Chordata; class Aves; order Passeriformes; family Tyrannidae; genus Myiozetetes; species Myiozetetes cayanensis. The sequence goes on along the minus strand of NW_026087742.1, from coordinate 110,009,660 downwards.
TTACCATCTGTGCAGTGTGGGGGTGAGTATCACAGCTTTGCATCTCCTCCCCCTTCTCCCTCAGTAGGACTGAGATGAGTGAACAGCTCCTGGCTGCTGAAGGGGGTGGGAAAGTCCTGTTTCTTCATTCCAAGTTACTTATTCTGCAGTCCTGTTCCTTCATTTGTGTTGGGTTTAGTGCTTTTTTTACCGTTGGATGGATTTGATTTAACTGAAGTTGGGGAAAAAGGTGAACAGAGGACTTACACCATAAGTCTCCTAGCTTTTGCTGTCTTGTTGATTGGCTTGCTTCCCTTATTAAATGCATGTTATTTAGAAACCTGCTAGGGTTACCTTGTTAAGTGGAAAGTGCAAACAAGCACTGTTTGAATCTATTCAGTTGGGAATTTTGATATTTTCTTTAGAGGAATATCTGTATGCTGTGTATTATTCTAGAATCTGAGATAATCCAGTGTGGGATGCTTAGGAAAGAGAAGAGATTTTTACTTCTTATAAGAGCTACCAGTGACTTTTGAACACAGAAATGCACCTTGGGGTTGGAGTAGGAACTGTAGGAGCACATCTTGTAAATAGCTGTGAATGCTATCTCAGTTCTTTGCTAAATAGCTCATAGGCATTGTTCTGTTTTTCTTTTTTCCTTAAATAACAAGCAAACTAACTGGAGAAAGGGCATGCACAAGGTAACACTGACAGTGGAGTGAGAACAGAAAGCCTCAAATCTTATCAAAGCTTCTATCCTTATCTATGTTCCTGTCTATTTGGTAGGACTGGTGAGCAACTAAATATCAATTAAAAATTTGAAAATATGCATTCCATTCTATAAATTTTTTGGACTTACCAGGCTTTTTGTCCCCAGTTTCCTGGTTTTGGTCATATTTTGCTGGAGTGGTCTGTGTGTCTTATTAACTCCTCTTAAGGGCACTGCCTGCTTTACTGAGAGTGCTCTTTCAGCTGGGATCTGCTCCTTTTATGTAATCATCCCCTCCCTCCCCCATCACATAGCCAAAAGAAGAGTTTACTTACGTGGGGGGAATTCCAATCAATTGATTAGCAAAGGCAAAACATCCCTTGCCTTCCCCTTCCTGTTCTCCATCTCGCTGGCCACGTGTAGCACTCAGTGCCTTTGGAAAGGCCACGGGCAGACAGGAGATGGAGTTGGCACGTTCTGTGTCAGTAGCAGCCCCTCTGGAGCTGTACCTGTTCCCTGCTGGTGCTGCTGCTCTGTTCCAGCCCCTGTCCTCTCCTCCTGCTCCAGCCTGCTCCTTTTTTTCCTGCCTAAAATGTTCCTTTTATTTTCTCCTGTGGTTTTTCTTCTGTTTACTGCCATCTTTATATGTTTTCACACAGACTCTCTGAGGTCCCCAGACTCAGTGGCACATGTGGCTGATGGATCTCAGCTGTGTCCTGCGCTGGGTCCGTTCCAGAGCCAGCTGTGTCTGGCACAGGGAACCCCCTCATCTATTCCCACTGAGGGCACCCTGCAGCCCCTTGCTATGTTGGGAATAACACCTTGCCAGTTATGCCTAATACACCCCACACACCCCACCACTCTTTATGAATTTGTATGAATTTACTCCTCTTTTTTCTCATTTTGGTCTTTGCCACTCTTGCTTTTTCATTCCTATGTGAAGACTCGAGTTATCTGCTGATGTCAGGTAATGTTGGGTAAATGGATTGCATGGGAAATACATCTGGAATTCAGTACAGGGCATTGTTTTGTTCATTGCTTACCCCCTGTGTCTTACAGCACAGGAGAAACCTCTACCTTGGTTCTATTGTATTTAGTAACTTTCGAGGAATTATGGGCTGTAGAGTAACAGTCAAAGCTATTCACAGCTTCAGGGCATGCTAATCTGAGTTGCAAATGCTGGTCTGAGGACTGAGGGCATTTACGTGTCCCAAGATGTGCAGTGATCTTTGGAGGAAAAAATTTCTTGTAGTATCTACTCCGAGATTTTTTAATAAAAATATTTTGCATTTTGAAACCTTTTTCTTTTTTGTTCTTCCACGTACTAACAACTACTGCAGGAAAAATTGTTTTTTTAAGTGTTATAAAACCTCATGGGGAGAGATGGTCTCTTTATAAAATTGGATATCTTCTGGGTTAGAGTTTAGAAATGTTGTGTCGTAGAACAGAGCTTTAGAGCTGGTCATGCTGTGGTGACAGTTTGTTTGCTGATAGGAAGGCAGGTTCATATCCTGAATCAAATCTGTGTCCTCGTGTGACATTGCAGTAACTTTATTTCCCCTTGCTCTCAGCCCTGCTCTTCACTATCACTTTTGCCTCTTGCAAAGTGATTGCTGGATTTGCCCAAGAGGTGTAGCTCCTCTTGAAGAATCAATCCAGAATCTTGGCAGGTGAAGAGGATTCTGCAATCCTTTGCTTTTCTGAATTTGTGATTACTCTTCTGAGTAAGAAGCTTTGGACCTTCAGTTCCAGTACCTGCTTTGTTTCTGCAGTTTAAGGGCTGTGTTCATGATCTGCTGGCCCAAAACAGGAATTAATTACAGTTAGTTTAGTTCTGAGATCACTGTAACGATAAACTGGAACTGATAAACATGAGGGCACTGGTTTTATTGGGGTAATGCCAATTCCAGGATTTGCTTTGTAAGTCTCAGAAGATTCTGTCCTCCTTCTGGATGAGCTGGCACAAAATTTCTGAGTTGTGCATCACCCCATACTTGCCCCACTTATGTTTTATAGATACTGGGTGGCACTTCTGCACAGTTTTGTTTTGCCCTTCCTGTAAGTAATGAGGGGAGAGTAAGAGTTCCTTACCTCACCAAGTGGACTAGATTCTGACTTTGTATTCCTACAGATTGAACTTTCCACTGCAGTTGTCTGGGGCTGTGAGAGCTTAAGGAATCTTGTTCCTTTCATAGCCGGATGAACCCTGCCTGGCAGCAGGCAGTTTTGTTATGTTAGTAGTAATTTAATTGGTGTTGGCTTTGATGTTTTCTTACTGGAAAAATTGAACCAGCTGAAGGACCCAATTCCCAACTGAGTTTAGAGATTTTAAGGACTGCAATTGCACAACACTTAATTCTCTTTGCAATGTGATATGTGCTGTTACTGGTGTTGAGTAACTGGTGATCTTGATGGCTGTCAGTTCTCTGAAGTGACACAGGGAGGACAAAGGAGCTGTTTTGTTTGCTAAGAGTAACTTACCTTGTTCCACCGCTATTGAGATGTAAATTGTTGTTTTCGTTTGGTCTGGAGGGTTTTGCACAAAGGCTGACCCAGAAAAGTGGTCCGAGGTCAGGTGGTTTGCTGTGGTCGTTACAGCAGTGGGGTTCATTCTGTCGACCTGAACTGTTTCTGAAAAGGAGGACGTGTTTCAGGTATCAGGACTCAAGAAAGCTTGTTTAAACAAGCAAGCTCTGTTCTAGGCCTTGCTTAAGCCTTGCTGTCTGGGCAGGTCTCTGTTGGATCCTGTTGCAACTCTGTGACTCCTTAGATCTTGCAAGATGATAGAAAGCGAATTTCTTTTCCCTTTCATCCAGTACTATGCTGATACCTTATTTCAGTGTCCAAGTCCATTCTCCAGCAGATTTTAACCACTCAAAAGAGTGATCAAAGTTCAACTCAAAGATCAGTTAGATCAGTCAGATGCTGAAGGTTTTTTACCTTGCAGTATCAGGTCATTTGAGGGATATTTGTTACTAGAAGAGGAAGAAAATTTTTGACATTTCAAAATTAAAGAAAATTAAACTTTTTGTAAATTTTCTTGCTATTTTTTTATGCTTAAGAATTATACTATGTGTCAATAATAGATTTATATTTAAATCCTTTTCCAAACTAGAGATGATGGATCAGCTTTCATTGCTGTTAGCAGGCTACAGGTTTTATGTAGTTTTTATCATGTGAATTTTATCAGTATTTTGGAAACTTGAGGACAAACGTGCAGTTAAAAAATGGCAAAACAAAGCAAATGGTCTGTAGGATAAATGATTGTTACATTTCTGCAGTCAAATATGTCCTTGCATACAGTAAGTTAAACTTCAGACAATGATTTCATTAAAATCCGTGGGCCATTGCAACTGTCCTCGAAGTTTAATTTGGTGTATAACTTCTTACACTTTTGGTACATGTATTTTTTTCAAAAACTCTTAAAAATGGGTTATGACAGATGCTCTTTTGTGTCTATGATTGTTCTTAAGCTGGCACAAATATCACTTGAATAATTTTGTTTGTGGTAACAAAAGGTTTGAATGGATTCCTGCTTCATGATTTTTGTGGCATTTGGAAAACAAAAGAGGAAAGATGGTTCATTTAATTTAATAAATTTTCAAGAATGCTGAATAGTCCCAAACTTTAAGCTCAAGTTCAATGCTAAAGGTTCAAAGTTGTAAAAAATGTGTTGAGCTTTAATTTTTCTTTTTTCAGCTTAAGAATGCTATGATTCTGTTTTCAAATGCTTACTCTGTTTTCAAATCTTACTTACGTAGGAATTACAAATAGGCTTTTCAGACTGACTGTAATATGTGTAAAGAATAGGATATATATAAATTGTATGAATTTCTCTGTGCTCTGAGGCCATTTTATTTCCCTAATTAGTTCTTCATAAATGAAGATTTATGCAACAGGATGATTTAAGAAGCCAAGTCTTACTTCTCCATGTAAATGGAGACTGAGGTACTGCAACTAATAAGAAAAAATTGGTGTAATAATACAGGTACAGTTTAAAAGCATGTGGGTGTACAAATCCAAACGTGTACAGTGTGCTTTTATTATCTGTCAGGATTTGTGAGCTCTACCTTAGCACCAGTCCAGAACTGACCCTCTGGAGAGTATCAGCCCTGTTTTCCTGGCACTCCATTTCTGGGAGTGTGTATTAGCATATCCATGCCTTGTGTCTAGCTGAGCTAATCAACCCTCAGGAATCAGGGTCCCTCTGACTTTCAAGTGACCTTACATGGAGCCAAGTCAAGTCCATCGTGGTTTGTTAATCCAGGTATTGACTGGCAGACACAGTAAGGGATCATCATGCCCTGAAGCAGCATAGCTGTTATGCATATACTACATTTAAGCTAATAAATTCTGCTAGACCTGAGCAGACTTTTAATACTGTTGCAGATATATATACAACCTGCATAAACAGCTCATGGATTTGCAAATCTGACTTGTTATGTCAGAGCCACAGGTGCACAGTTCATCCCCTTTCTGCAGTGGTGTGTACGCCCCTCCCTGCCCTGGTTCCTTGTCTGCAGTATTCTGGACAAATAAGAACTGGTTGTGCAGCATGAGACACACTGAACAGGTTGTTTCACCAGAAGAGGTTTGTGAGGGGAGGTCAGGGGCAGAACTAGGATTTGCTTCCTTCTTCAAGAAAGGGTGGGGAGAAGATCTTGTGCAACTCAATGAGCTTCAGTTAATTTTCAGAGTCTGGGCAATGCTGCATTCAGCCTGAGAGTCATGTTGTCATGTTAAGAGAGAGTTCTGATTTTTGTTGTGCTGACAGGAAAGGTGGTCTAAAGAATCTGGGGAATGGGTCATGGCCCTCTTAACTCAGCTGACTGTTGTGTTATGTTTTACATTTCCCTGTACTCCATCATGTCAGTTAAGTTCTTTATCCTAGACAGATATTTTACTTGTGAGGAAAGGAAATTTGGGGTTCTTTTAACAAAAGAACCATGTTAACTGTTTCTTACAGTGCTCTTATAAAGTTGTTTTGCAGAGAGGATACGGATTATCATCTCTGGTGGATATATGCTTTGGTAATTTCATATATGTGCAAGCTTATTGTTGCTCTTACACTTTTGAGCAAAATGGGCAGAATTTACAAAGTTTTATTCTTACTCTAATTTACTGTCATTTCAGATTTGGACACTAATGAAAGAAAGTAGATCTCATGTTTAGTGAGTGAGATAGTACAGGTTAGTTGTTGGAACAAATTTGTGTCAAACCTTTTAACACCTTAAAAAAGTTCATTCCATTTGAGATCCATGTTTTACATCAAATTCTATGAGTTTAAGTACTTAAATAATCTCTACTCTGTCTAACAGGGGGAGCAATCCATTATCCCCAGCTGGTTACTACAAGGCTTTATAGATCCATGTCACTCCCTCAAAATACCCTGTGACAGTGAGGGATATTTTTATGTATTACTCTGTGATTGTAGCTACTGGCATTACTTGAAAGTTCAGGGGCACTGGGAAGTTCCCTCAGAAGTTATTTTTAAAAGGCCATGCAGATGTACTGTTTCCAAGTCCATATCTCCTACTTTCTGGTGTAATCTCCCAAGTTCACAGATTGGATTAGGTGACCAAAGTGTTTCTAACTCAGCTTTTGCCAAGTAAGAACTTTAGGTATTTTTTGTTTCTTGCTCCTCACCAGATAGTAAAGAAGGAAAATTAAATACTCTTTTCATAATGCTTTGGTGAGATTAAAGAAGAAAACTCTTCATATCTGTATTGGCAAAGAGAAATTATCATTTAAATATCATGAGAAGTGTGTGAATATTACAAAATAAAATTTTTTCTGATGACCTGCAATTGTGAAAGGACTCTAAAGTAATTAACAGGCAAAATTGTCATTGGGTGGGTTCTTTATGTTACCTCTGTCAACTTTTTCTGTTTTACAGACAAAAGCATAAGTGACAGTTTGTAAAGATTTGCAGTCTATTCAACCTGTTGTGCAATCTAAGACAAATTAGGCAAGTTACAACCTTATTCCTAGAGCTGTGACCTGAAAGTTGCTAAAAACAAGTTTAAATTCAGGTGCACTGCTTTCATCACTAACATCTGATTTTTGTGGAATGAAAGGGGGGACATAATTTAAGGGCGCTGGTTTCAGAGGCTTGGAGGAGTATTGCAACTGCACAAGCAGAAAAGGGAAAATGTGCTCTTTAAAACATTACAAAATTAATAGACGGTATGTAAAAGTATTTGGTGGATATTTGATAAGTAGCAACAAGTGTAGTTAAAACTTTTTTGGTTTTTAGGGTGAAATCCTCAAAATGCTGGTAAAGAATACATTCTGTAGGGAGTCTTTAATTACTGAACTAAGATATGCACACCTGTTTTACAAAACTTGCTTTATAATTTTTCAGTTAACAAAGAAAGCAAAAATTCTATGACTTTTGGTAATAATAAAAGAAATGTGAGCAGAAGTGGAACAAACCAAGACAAGCTCTTTTTGTATCCTGTAGTACTATTGCTTTAAAATGTTTTTCTGGTTCCTGACATTGTTCTGTCACTGAATCTGAAAACAAGTTACGTTAAAGTAGCTGTTCTCCAACGTTCAGACATCACTCCACTACAGGATTTCCTGGTTGGACAGAATTGGTATCATCCTTACATTTGGTAGGTCATTATCTGTTACTCAGAGTGCACTGTAGATGCTGTTTGAGCTGAGTTTTTGTGCCCTGGAGAGAGCTGAGCTGTCCTTACAGCAGCGTTTACTGCAGCTTGCACTATTTTACCTGAGAAAAGGTGCAAAGTGACCTGTGCTGCATCGCCACAGGTACCACAACTAAAACTCTGTCACTCACTGAGCTGTGTGGCACTGTGGAATTAGATTCCTTGGAGCAGATTGATATTTTAGATGCTGGTTTTGCCTGGGTTGTCTAGACTTGGGCAGAGGAGGTGATTTCCTTTGTAGCGTTAGCATGCAGCTGGTTTTGTGTTGCTTATGCAGAGCCCGGCAGCTGAAGACCAAAGAAACTTTGATCAAAGCCAACAAGTGCATTTTGTCTCTAGGAGAAGCATCCTAGGCAGTCAAAGTTCCCTCTCCTGAGTGCCTTTGGGCTCTTTCTGCCTGTTAGTGTTCATCAGCTCAGTGTAATGGGCTATTTAACTCCTCCTCGAGTAGGAGTTACAGACATTTTGTCTAGACTAGCTGCGTCTGTTATGAATAGATTTCCTTTGTGTTCTTTAAAATTCCAGAGTTTTTCCTGTAAAATTGAGATTCTTTGATAATATCAAAAAACAGATTTCCCTGATGTTATATTTAGGTAAAGGCTAAGTCACAGAAGAAAAGGCATTTCAAACAAACAAACAAACAACCCCCCTTCAAATGTTAAGAGTGATCAGCAAGAGAAATCACGTAATTCTTCAGGATCAACTAGAATTCTTATCTTGATAATGTTCTCTTGCCTTTGAGGGCACTTACTTGATGTAATGTCATTACATTTTAGTACATGAGTACTGTAAACTCATTTAAAGGACTGCAAAGTCTATGACCTTTAGTTAACTCGATCAGCCTAAGTGAATTCCGTCCAAAAGATGTCAAAGTTTGGTGTAAAAATGTTGTGCCAATCTGAACATAACATTGATAATGATGCTTTTAGCATATTCTGAGATGATACATTACCTGCATTGCCCTGTCCAAAGGCTGGAGAGAAACCAAACACACATATACGTGTACACACTCCTGCAGCAAAAAGAACCCTCCAGAAATGAAAAAAAAAGTACAAAAACTGAAACAAAGAACTCCGCCCTGTGTGATTAACCTTTAAAAAGGAGAAATTCCAGCGATACAAACTGAACTATTTGCAGGGTTTAGCTTTCTAAGGCTTTTTGCTAGACTTCGAAGCAGTAAACACAGTGCCCTGTTATAGTTTGCGAGTCAAACAAAGAACTTCTGGCTTAACGTGAGCAAACTGCTTAAATACACTGTAGTTGTGCCCTGCAGTTGTGGGTGAGTGCAGTGCGGTGGATACTGGTGTGTGGTCATCAGCTCCGAATGGCTCCTCAGGCGGAGAGGAGAGAAGGGTCTTCCACACAGTCTGGATAAAAAAGGCCTTAGCACTGGATGTACCTTAATTATTTTCGAGGGGCATCTTTTTTTGTTGTTGTTCTTCTTAGGTCTGAACTGTAATCATCGTTAATCAGCTCACTGGTATAAAACTGGCCAAACGTAAAGCTCTCTGCAGCTAAATAGATGCAGGCACCCTTTGTGTTCAGCTGCTGACTACGCAGAGATCAAAGCCGGAGCTGGGTTGCCACCTAGTGAGAAATCTGTGGGGGCGCATGTCGACACGGAGTTGCATAAACAGGAAATTACAGAGAGAAAAAAAGAAATACGACCAGACTTGCAAGTTCGTTTCTCAGTTTTAATTTCAGTTAAACATGCTGTAAGTTAACATTGCCTGATAACGCTGTGAAAAATCTAGTTTCCTGATTTCTTGCCTCTTTGGGAGAAGGACAGCAGTGCTGCACGCTGTTGGGATTTGCCATGTCAGTCAAACCACGTTTTAAGCCAGCGCTGATGTTGAGGTGAGAATTGCTGCTGTAATCTGGCCATTTGTTTCTATTGCCGGGCTATCAACACTATTGTGCTCTTAGTTGTTTGTGCAGGTTCCCAGGACTAGCCAGAACAAGCTCTAAAAAACAGCACTATGGGGAGAGCAAAAAGGATTGCTTGCAGTTGAGGTGGATCAATACCTTGATTCTGTTTATGGTGCAGTTGCACAAGCAGTTTCACCAGCGTGAAGGGGGAGATGGTGCAGGAGAGGAGAATGAGCTGACAGAAGAGGGAACAGCTTTTAATGGGGCTGCTACTTTTCAGTGTTTATCAGTGAGTTTTCCCTAACAGTAAAACACAATCTGTGTAACTTTATGAAATTACGACCTTCCAGTTATTTCAGTAAAGGCCACTGTGATTGTACAGCTGAGCATTTTACCAGTTCAGTTCTCCAGACAGGCACGTAGCGTTCCTTTACCAAATACACACCTAAAAATGTGTCTAATTGTTTCTCTGGGGGGTTTTTTGTTTGTTTGTTTATTTTTAAAAGAAATTTCACAGCATATTCTGACAGATCTGCTGCTGCACACACCCTTCCACTTCCCTCTGTTGAAGAATTCATTGCATTGCAGTGTTTTAAGTTGTGGTTTGCAGTGTAAAAGCCTGTGGTCAATGATACTCAGGAAGGTGCTGGATTTCATACTGCTATGCAGTGCTGCATAACAGGTGGGAATGTGGAATTTAATATAATAACGTTATCAATAGTGCACCCACTTTCATAACTTGATTGATCACGACTTGAGAGTCAATGACTGTTTTCAATTTCCTTTCATTAATTATTGAAAACAGAATGTTAGGAGAAAAGTGTTTCAGATTTTACAGCAGAGGTTGCAAAATGTCTTCGGCAGCAGCTCCATTTCTGTTTGGAAATCCAAACTTGTGACATTTTTAAAATTAATTTATGGAGTTTGTAACCCTACTTCTGATTATCGTGTCCCTTCTTGAGTTTGTGAAACACTTCTGAAACTTCTACTTTAGAGCAGAGAAAACTACTAACTGTGTTTTGAAAGACAGATTTTCCATCTAATTAATTAAAAACTAATGATCCAGAAAGTGTTACTTTAACTTTTCTATGTTTCACCCTTTTCTTTCTGTGTTCCCCTACCTCAATGAACCCACTGTTGAGTATAAACCAAGAGGCCATGGAATGTGGAAAGGGTTAGATGAGAGATATCCAAGCTTTGTTCGTACTTGAAAAATTATGGATTTTTTCTTTCATTGTGGTGGGTGCTTTGTAAAAAGTTGCTAAGAATGATCATTTAATTAAATGAAACTAAATTATTTGGGTTTAATTATCTGCAGTAGACATATTATTCTTTCAGGCATTCTTAAACATTTTTATTAGTTCAAGTTGATTCATTACCTATAACACACCGTCTTATTTATGAATCATTGCTTATTTGCATGCCAGTAAAAATGAGAAAATGAGTAAAAGGAGGGAGAGTTGCTTTTAGGACACAGCCGTGCAAAGCAACTTACAGTGTCTGTCAGACACAGGATTCTGGACGAGTCTGATGAATATATCAGAAGTTGTGGGAGAAAAGTGGCGTTTTTTCACACCCAGTTTCATGTTCATTGCAGCTGACAGGGTATAAAGTGAAACGTACCTTATAAGTCTCCCAAGACACTCAACTCCAGCTGAGAAGCCATTAATATGTTTATGTCCAAGCACTGAGGAAGAATAGAGTACCAAATGGAAGTTACACAGGATTTAGCAAACATCTTTAAAGTCTGATTCCACGAAATTTAAGATTTCCACAGATTGTTGCATGGGGGGATCAGAAAGGGATTCTGGTTATTGAGTATTAGCTGTAATTTGATTGTTCTTCCTTCATGTCAGCGTTTTGTTTTCAAATACTACAGCAGCATTAAAACAAAAGATACTGGCAGGAAATGGATTATCTCACATTTACACTGCACTTGTTGATTTCCACAGTGTTTTTATCAAGGGCCACTCACAGCTGTATGCATTTGGTTTTGGTACATGTTTTAAGCTTTTTTGCTAAGGTGCAGATTGATTATGCAACAAAGGTTTGGTGACAATGGAGACACTTTGCAGGGAAAGGTGTGTACTTGTGTACTTGTACCAGCCTTGCTTTCTCCTTCCATATTCCTTTCCTTTCTTTTAACCATACATACACTTGACTTGCTCACTGAGCCATTTCCCATGCTAAAACTGCATGACACTGAGCCAGTGGAGACAAAAATGAATGTGTTTGGTTTTTTTTAGTGAGTTAACACTGAAATGGTTTGGTGTGTGGTGTGACAAGCTCCAGACTGCTGCACAGTGGAACAGAGGGCAGGAATGTGTGTAGGATGAAGTGGGAAACAGCCAGCAGTTAAATCAGCTTGGCTACCGTGGAGCTTCAGCCGCCCCAAAGTGTGTGGGAGGAGAGGCAGGAAAACTTTTAGTGCTTGTTGAGGCAAAGCATCATTAACTGGTCAGATGTATCTGTGTGATGAGGAGTCGCTCACATATCCCAGGAAGGCAAGTGGTGCCGTTTTAATTAAGAGAAAGGGGAATACTCCCTTGTGGAAGGAAAAGAAAAACAAACAAACAAACAGACAAATCTTTGGGACAGAAACATTGCCGTGGTTCTGTAGTATAGGAGTTTCATTGCCAATGTCAATACAGGATGTTCCCACCTCCAGCTGCTCATTCCTGTTGCAGTGTGTTGGCTGCACTGAGAGCTTTTATGACTTCCTTGCTATATTATTAGGATAATTAAGCCTCAAAGTAATTTTCACTGAGCAGCAGGAATGAGCAAACAGAGAGAGGAGAGGGAATTTTTTTAAGCTAGTATTGCCCAGGAAGCTCACCTGACTTTGGAAGCGTGGCCTCAGGCACAGTATGGTTGATTAAACTGGAGTTTGCTGTCGTGCAGGATGTGCCATGTGCTTGTTCCAGGATGATGTGAAGCAGAGGTGTGCTTGGTTTGGAGTGTAATCAGGTCCTTTGTGGCCCCTTGAAGCACTGTGTCTAGTGCAGAAAATCAATCAGACCTGTACTAAATGCAAGTTTTTGGTAATGGAGGCTTCAAGGACAACTTCTGTGGAAAGAGGCTCTGGGACTGCCCGTTCCAGTTGAGCCAGAGCTGAACTGATCAGCCTTGTGGTGCTCCTGTGAAAATACATTTAAGGGAGGGTAGAAAGCACTGGAGTGAAGTGTAGGGAGTGTGGAACAAGGAGAACACCAAGGTCAGGGAAGGAGGAGGCTCACCATGGCAGAGCAGGTATCCCCTGCAGCCCATGCTGGAGCAGCAGTGAAGTGTGAGAAGGAAGGAGCAGCAGAGAGGACCCACTGTGGTGTACAGAGCATGACCCTCACTTGCTGCACCACTCAGAGCTGGGGAGTAGAGGGGTCTGGAGTGAAGAGTGAAGTTGAGCCTGGGAAAGTGGGGAGGAAATTCCTTGGTTTCGTGTTTAACTTTTCGATTGCCTCTTCCCAAATCAGTAAGTATTTATTTTAGTTGGCAAAAATTAAGTTAACTTCATCAAGTAAGTCTATTTTTCCAACAACAGTAGCTGATAAGCAACCTCCCTCTCTTCATCTCAACCCATGAGCTTTTTTGTTCTTGTAACTTGCATTTTCTAACCCCCTCACCTGCCTGAGAACAGAGGGTAAGCAGGAGTCTGGGTGGGAGTTTAACACCTGGCAAAGGCTAATCCACAGGACTAAACCCAGTATGTTTCTGGGGTGAAACAGTTGGTGCTGAGGTCTCAGTGTTTGACCTATCCATACTTCAGGTGGTGTATCATCCAAAGCACATAATTCAGTTTAGTTGCATATGGAAGAATTCAAGTTGGGGTGGTCAGGAGCATCTCCATGATGAACACCAAAGGTTGGTAGGTGATAATGAAACAACCAAGTGAACAAAGCATATTGGTTTCCTTTTAAAACTTAGTACTACCACATCTATTTAAATTAAATAGAATCATATTCTCGCTGTACAAAACATATAGAAGCATTTTAAGCAAGAAGTTTACTACTGATGTGGTTACTTCCTTTCAAAATACTGTCATACCCAAGCTGTGGCTGGGGAAGTAATCCTTTAAAGGACTGAACCAGGAAAATCAGAATGGTGTATGTATATAAATGAATCGTGTATATATAAAAGTGACATGTGTCTTCCATCTTGCTAAGAAACTTGGTGCTGTCCTTCCCCCAAAAAGATGTGGCTGCTACAGTCTGTGCATGTCACTTTTAAGATACTAAAATGGTGCAATAATGTAGGCTACTGGAGAGCATCTAATTCTTCCATGCTGTAGGATACCATGAATGTACTTTGAAAATATGTTCAGTATATTTGAGGTGTTTTAAAACCTTGGGTATCAGGCTTTGAAAGGAAATTGGGTGTTTGCCCAAATTGTCAGAGATGCGCAGGATATTAGATTGTTAACTCCCATGGGAAATTTAAGTGATGCTCATGTTTTGTATTTTCTATCAAAGACTGATATATGTTCCTTTGTGATTATTTAGAGGAGTTATCTTTTTAGTGCTTCCAGCAATTCACTTTCATTGTCACTGTCCACACGTGAGTCTGCATTTTCTCTGTGTGGTGATTATCACTGGGAATTCCCTTTGCCATCTTTGAACTTTCCTTTGTTACAGAAGTCTGAACTTTCATGTCATTTTAACAGCTCTAGCACCCTCTAAATAATTAGCCAGGTCTGAAATGGAAAATTTAACATATCTCCAGTTGCTAAAAAAAACCTCAAAGTTTTGTAAACAAACTGGAATTCTGGAACATTTATTGGTAACACTAGTGTAAAATGACAGCTTTTAGATGCTTTTCAAATTATGAGGTAACGTATCAGCCTGTGTGCTAAACAAGTTAAATGAAACACCAAGTTCTACTCCCTATTTCTGGTTGTGTTACAATACCTTTTATGCAGCTGGCAGATAAACTTTTAAAGCTTGTGCTTTTAAGCCTTGCTATTCTATTTATTATCACTGTTGTCATTAATGTTTAATTTTGAAAGAACTGCTGACAGAGAAGTCTTAAAGAATAGAGCAGAAAGTAATTTCTTCAACTTTATTAAGAAGAGAAAAATGAATAGATGAAGTCTTCAAAAAGGATTCAAACATAAAGTTAAATAGTCCAGCAAGTAAAAGATGACAGTTCAGTTTAAATTCCAAGACCTTGTCTTGCCTTAGGGTTTGTTCTTTTAGCTAAACTTTGTTTACTAGTGAAGGAGACTGTTGTAAATACCGGACACATCACCATTACTAAATAAAATGTCACCTCTTGGTGCTCAAAGCTGACTTACTCCACTGGCAGATTCTAGAGTTGTCCTGAATCTTTCGTAGGTGTTTGGACTGTGAAGGGCTTATTTTGATATGGGATCTGTGTCCAGGGCCTTTATTACTACACAGCATTGCTAAAATACTCAGCAGAGGTTTGGAAAACTTAACAGCAAATAGTTCATTCAGAATGATAAGTTACAAATAATACGGGGGTCACAAGATAATAATGGGATTTTTCTTAGGAAATCTTCAATCACCTGCCTGCAGCTAAAGATCTGCTTGGGTTTATGTTGCATTTACAACTGAAACAGTATCTGTAGCTACTTGGGATTTTATTTTGTTTTATTTCACCTGTGGAGGTGAAATTTAATTCAATCTGGTAAAAGCATTTGATAAAGAATTGAGTAGGTGCTGATGTTATTTTTGTCAGTGAAAACAATGAAATATATGTGCCATTTCTGCCTTTTCTCCTGCCTCCCTTTTCCTTTTTACTGGTCTTAAACATGACATATTTTGACCTTTGGGTCACAGTCCAAATGTACTTCAGAATTCATCATCTCTTTTCTACCCTGTGGCTTTGTTGAATCAATGTGGTGTGTACTTTTCTGTCTCTTTATACCTAGTTTTCTTCCTCCTTAATAGGTCTACTGTTGAAAAAGGCCCTGGTGTTTTTAAAATGAGAGTTTGTTCTGCACTTAGCCCCGAGACCCCTTAGTCATACAAAACCTTGTTCTGTAATTTCTGTTCATTTTTTTTCCTGTTTGGAGATTTTATTTTCCACTTTGTTTGTCCTTCCTCTTGTGCTGGTTCTCAGCCTGTGAGTAATTGTTGTACTCATCCAATATCACACAGAGGAATGAGAGAAATGGCAGCATATACTTTCTCCCTCTCAGTTCTAACTCTTTTCAAATAAAGCCCACAAAGTATTAAATAAAGAAAGCAGCCAAAATAAACTATTTTGAACACAATTTTTACCTGTAAAGAAAGCGGAACTTTTCTGTAATTTCCTGTTAGATTTTTATTTGTCTTCTACTTAAAATAGATATTGGAGACCATGGTGAAGGGTGGTAGCATTAAAGTCATTATACAGGAAGAGGCAAAATAAAAGCACTATATTTTCTGAAGATCATGGTCATTCTCAGAATCACATAGTTTTCTTTTATGCTATCCCTCGGTGTGTTTATTTGTCATCCTATTTCCTATTTCAAGGAACCTCTCTGCCTAGAAAAGAGGGGGTAACCATTTAATAATGGCCAGTCTTCGCGAGCGAAGATCCGGGGAAGGTCTTTCCACCTTCCAGCCTGCGCATTGGATTTTTTAGGTGAGACACAGTGTGCGCGGAACTGAGCCCACCCTTTAATCCTAAGGTTCATCTGCCGGGGCCAAGCGAGCTTGGACGGTGGCAGCGAGGTCCTTAGGACGTAGGTGGGTTGCCTTTAAGGGCTAACGAGCCCCACCTGCCCGGGAGTGGCCCTGACCGGGAATCGAACCCGGGTCTCCGCGGTGACAGCGCGGCGTCTTTACCACTAGACCAGCAGGGGCTCCTATGGTAACCATTTAGTGGCTAATCAAAACCCTAAGTGTGATGATGAAGGGAATCTTACAGTATGGTTTTAGTAGTTGCTCTGCATGAAGGTGCTGTAAGAACTGATAGGTGAGTATTTTCAGGAGTGAAAGACATATTGCTGTTTTCTTACGGGACAGAATTTCACCTCTCTATAAAAGACAAATTTTATATTAATTTCTTCTGCATCAGTGAAAGATGCTTCTTTTTGCTGCTCTGCTTGCACTTCCATTACATAATGGTTTCTGAGGGGTTGCTCTGTCATTTTGCTTTTAGATTGTATTCGCAAGGTTGTAAGGGGGGATTCACATAATGCAGGTGTAATATGAAAATGCTAGTAAGGAAATTTGAACTTTGTGAATCTGAACATTTTTCTTGGATTGAAATTCAGTCATTTCCAAACTCTGAGCATTTCTTTTGAATTTATGGATGACTGGAAGGTCCAAAGCCTAGCATAAATCTGAGTTACCTGTTAAATGCTTCATATGAAACAGTGTTCGTCTTGCTGCTTGTATTTTTCAATGTCATTAATTCAATGTTAGAAATGTAAGAGGGTACCTGAAAATTTTAAATGTCATTCTAATGTAGCACGACAATATGGGGAACAGTTTCAAACCAAGAAACCATATTTTTATTTTTCCATTAATACATATGTAGGTCATTCTTGAAAAATGAACAATTGTATGGAAAGAGAATAGAAAAGAAAAGTGTCTTCTTCAAAATTCAGACTGGTATTTTCCTCACTTCTCAAGTTACCATCAAGGCTATTCATTCAAGATTTTGCTATTCTTTCTAGAATACTAGTGGAGAAGTTAAAAGGAAAAGAAAGTGAGGGATGATTAAATAACAAAAATATCAAATAGTTTCAACACAGAAGAAAGAAAATTCAGTGTGGTTTGGGTTTTTGCATTTCTATACTTGCCGAAGGATTGATTTGTGATCAGAAAAAGTAAGAATGATGTTAGTTAAAAACAAAATCTCTCAAGCTTTGAGAGATTTCAGGGTGGTTTCTACTCTTCTTTTAGTCATATTTTCTGCTTTTCTCCCTCCTCTCTGGAGATACAAGCTAATATATGCTGGTTAGAATTTGTACCAGTGTCATTTCATATATTGTGATTTAAAAAATAAATAATCACCATTAAAGAAGTAAACTAAAGGAAATTTAAGCATAAGAAAAAAAACTTCTTTGCTTATGAGAGTGATCAGGGATCAGTGTAGGCTTCCTAAACTGGTTGTAGAGTTTCCATACTTGGATATGTTCAAAGCCCAACTGGGTGTGGTCCTGGGCAACCTGCTCTGGTTGACCTTGCTTGAGCAGGCAGATCAGACTGGAGACCTCCAGGTTTTAATAGGGTAGTGTGGTGAAAGAGCCTGTCTTCTGTATTTGGAGATAATTTTGTAGTGATATTGGATATTTAGGATTAAAACGTTAGTGTATTCTGCATATGAGCATTGATAGAACTTATTACTGTACAGTTTTTCAGGTTATGACCAAGGAGATCTTTTATTAATAAGTCACTTCATGAATTTGTTTTGTGTGTTTATATTTTGAGATCTATTTGAGTTTTTTAATTTCACACTAAAGTTCTGAAGCAGCTTAATTAAATACCATCTCATCAGTGTCTTTTATAAAGATTAATGAATTCATTAAAAATTTCAGATGTGTACATCTTTCCAAACATTGTGTTCTGCTTCCAATTTTTTTTAATTGAATATATGAGCTAACTTACTACCTTCTTATCTTCCACAGACCTAAAGAGAGAAGCCAGTATTTGTCACATGCTGAAGCATCCTCATATTGTGGAACTGTTGGAGACATACAGCTCAGATGGAATGCTTTATATGGTCTTTGAGTTGTAAGTTTCTCTCTCTGATTTTACCTTTCTTTATTGTCATTTACTAAATAAAATCCTACAAGTGTGTCTGCTCACACCTGCTTGCTTTGGAACTCAGAGGTCTGGAGTGCTAAGAAAATATTTATTTCTGGCAAGAACAGGTTGTCCCCAATTAAAAAAGTTGCCCCACTGGCAAAGTGGTGAACATCAGGGCTTCCTAAAGACAGGGAGCTGTTCATTGATGGCTGCTGTGTCCCTAAAAAGGTTTGTGAGAACACGTTCAAAATCTGGTGGTAGGTGTCGTCCTTGGGGAGCTGATGATAATTCTGTTCCAGTTGTGAAGTTTTTATTTTTTTCCAGGTTGTTGTTACTTTAGTAGTGCTTTTCCATTATTAGATTAAAAAGTAAAGCTTATTGGAGTATTTAAATATTCTTGTAAGTCAATATACCTGTTCACAATAAATTAAAAGAGGTCTTTGTCTAAAAGATATGATTTGGAAGTTCCAGTGTGAGAGTTTATTCACAAGAGTGACCAAAACACGACTTCAGCGGTGAAGAGGTATTTTTAATCAACAACAAGAAACAAAAAAGAGGGACAGCCCCTAAATCCCCACATTCTTTCTTCGAGAGGAAATTATTAGTGCTTCCTGAGTTAGGTTTTATCTAAATGGGAAGGACAAAAGTAGACATTTGTGCATGTTCTCTATTCAGTCTTCCTTCTCTTCTGCTCTCCACCTACCAGCTCTTCTTTTTATGCTCCACATAGATTCATTCCCAGTGGCCTGGGCATATGTGTTTGTACCTCTTTAATTTCTCTGATCTTCCTCCACTAAGTTTTCTGATGAATTTGACCTGCTTATAGTGGAGCAACCACATCATGCCAGTGTGTTGGCTTGTCCCCTAGAGCCAAGAATTTGATTTGAGTTATGCCCTTTAAAAATAATTCTCACATGTTCTACCATTGAGGTAATGGGAAAGCAAGTGGTAATGGCAAAAAACCTAGGTAAAGATGAAAATTGTTGTTTGAAAAACTTATGCTTTTTTTTAGATGAGTTTATAAACTTATGGTTTTGTAAAATAATTGTTCTGTGCTTTCCTCTCTGTACATTTTGATTCAATACTGACTTTGCATTTTTATTTTGTAAATCCCAAAGCATAGACCAAGGGACTTTAATTACCCTATTATGAAATAATTATGTACACCTTGGGGAGACATACTCTGATAATTAACAAGATTTTGAAATGGAGAAAAGGTTTTGCTTCTATTTTTACCACACTGATAGCTCAGAAATACAAGACAAAAGCAGTAATTATTTTTTAATGGCAAGCCTATTATAATTTATGTTTGTATACATGAAAAGTAAGTCTGAACAATTAGAATTACTACACAAATACTGTACCTGACTTCAGGCCACATGAAAGAAAGAAATTACAAGGCTAAATTATTTGAAGGATAATAATTGTTTACCATATGTGTGCCCTTGTTTCCTTTGTACACTGCAAAACATCCCTCTTTTGTGACAAACAGTGATGGAAAATGAGGCAGTGGGAACACCTGTGCTCCAAATGTGGCAGGGAAGGGAAGAGTTGTGGGCACAACGTGTTGTGCTGGAGGGGATGCTTTGGTAAAGTGATGCAGCAGAAGACTGATGTTTGATGGGGAGTAAGAACAGCATTGTCTGAGCCTGTGTGAGTTGGTGACATGCTGTGTAATTGTGACCATATTAAGAAGCCTGTAGTTAGCAGAAAAGCATCTGTGTGCGTATAGGTAACTTTTTTTCCCTCCTGCTGCCTCCTATTCATTTTGCTGTTATTGTAACAAAACTCAACTGCTTCGCAACAAAGTTCTGTCCCCGCTAATAAAGTGAATTTCGTAGGGTCTAGTTATTCAGAAATTACTGAAAAGGGGAAGACACCATGGATCTGCAAAGGAGATATAAACCTTGCTGGTGATGAGCTACTCATGGACTGGCAGGGGCTTTTCAGGCCCAACACATGAAATGCACAGAATAACTGAACCTAAAACTTTGTGCCATCACTTGGAAATGACACACAGGTCCACTACTGTTTCATGGGCTGTGAGCTACCTGGAGCAGCTGCTAGGATGACCCTGAATATCTTGCCAAAACTACTGATACAAAAAAGTGCAAGTTAAATAAGCAAATGTAGCATACACCTGATAACAACAGATTGTAACACTCAGGAAAATATGCAGTTTGTGCCCAGTTTTGAAAACTTTGGTTAAAATAAACATTTAAAAAAACAAATCACAATTCATAGAAGCACTGATGAACATGAACAGTAGCAGTGAGGTTTAACACCAAAAACTGAGCTATGTTTTTAACCACTATTCATTCACAAATTCAAGCAGTGTTTTAGAATGGGGCCATATGTATGTTACCAGCAGGTTGCAGTTACCCATGTGGTGCTGCTGTATTAAACTGCAGAGAAAACAGTTGGTTGTAATAGATGAAGTGCATGTGCAGAGGAAGAAGCAGACCCTATCCCAGAAATTCTTACTGCTAAAGTAAAATTATTATTTTAAAATTACTTAGATGTTATTACACTGTAAATTAGAAAGGATGTGCCTGTGCCAAATGATTTCCCTCACACACACCCCAGCTGCCCCCCAGAAGGGTAATGGACTCTTTACAAGGGATCTGGAAAAGATCCCTTGGAGGCTCTAGAGAGACCTCCCATTTGAGAAGGCCAGCTCTATTCCCTGTCATACAGTCACTGTTTCCTTTCACATTCCCAGTGTCATTTGCTGACAGCTCTGTATGGAATCATGGACTCATTTAGGTTGGAAAAGGCCTCTGAGATCATCAAATCCAACCATTAAGCCAGCACTGCCAAGGCTGCCACTAAACCATGTCCCTAAACTCCACATCTACACATCTGCTAAATAATCCTAGGGATGGTGACTCCATCACTTCCTGGGCATCCTGTTCCAGTGCTTGACAACCCTTTCCATGAAGAAATTTTCCCTAATATCCAATTGAAACCTCCCCTGGCTCAACTTGAAGCAATTTCCTCTTCTTTTACTGCTTTTTATCTGAGAGGAGAGACCGACCCCCACCTGGCTACAACTCCCTTTCAAGTATTTGTGGAGACTGACAAGGTCCCTGCTGAACCCCCTGGTTTTACATAGAATGCTGATTTCTGTTTGCTGTACAAGTATCACTTTTATATTCTGTTGCTTATTACATTTTTTTTCTAATGATCATTGATTTTTATCAAGGAGCTACTTTGATAAGGTTCTGCTACTTGCAGTATTTCTGAAACAAGGCAGATATTCCTTTTGAAGTGTCTGAAAACCACATTTTAGATTTGGAGTGCATTACATGCAGTTTATCCTCCGTATATATCAAAGTGTGTGGACTCAGAGTACTTTCGTGCTGAAGAGCTCAGACAGGAGCAGCGAGTGAATTGCAGATACCTTCATATCTGGTCATTTGCAGAACATTGTCTCACCACTGTACATGGGTGGGTTTGCTTTTTTTAGTGCATTCTAAGAGAGATTTGTCTTTTGGGGCATTAGAAGAATTGATCTATTTAGATTTAGCAGAGTTAGGATGTATATATATAGTTGTATACTTATAACTTTGCTGTTTAACCTAGTTAAAGTGTAAAAATGCTTTAGTTTTAAAATCTCAAAATCCATAAAAGCAGTACATTAACAGGGTTGCAGTTACTTAGGTGTGCATTAAGCATAAGTTGATGATCTTGGGGGGATGCTGGTGGATGAGAGGCTGGACATGACCCAGCAATGTGCATTCACAGCCCAGAAAGCCAAGTCTCAGTTTTCAGAGGTTACCACAAAGAGCTTCAAGTTACATACTGTAGTTTTTAAATTAATTTGTGGAAGGCTTTTTTGAGGTAAGTGAAGGTGGCAAGTATATAAAAACTGTCCAGCTGAAGGAAAAAATGCCATTGTGCACAAGCCTTGAACATACATGGTACAAAATTCAACAAACTCAGCTACGAGTAATATGTCAACTCTTAATTTTTTTTTTTTAAACAATATTTCAGTTCCCTAAATAAAGCAGTACTTCTAAAGCTTTCTGAATCTTCATCAATAAATTAAGTTGTAGGCCACATCCTATTAGGTCATCTGCAAATTCAGAGCTATCGTACCCCAATATGAAAACATAAATCTCTTCTGGAGTATAATGTCTGTTCTTCAGTCACTGTTAGTGTCACAGCAGATTTCTGCACTGAACATGGTTCAGGAGTAAATTTTCTGGGCAGTTTGTAAGTTATCCTCAGCATTGTGCAGAAGAGTAGAAAGATTTTCAAGGTGAACAGCAACACTGATGAGAGCTGTGGAAAGAGACATTTATCCAAAGGGCAGAGATCCAGGCACAGTTCTGCTAAAAATATGGAGGAATCAATAGTAGAATATGGGTTAATTGGGAGACATAATTCATACTGATACCCACACAGTGGGGTGAGGTGGTATCTGTCCCTCCCTGTGCAGTGACTGGAGCTGCACTGTAAATACCTGAATATATACATATATATGTGTGTACTTTTATATGTGTATATATATTAATATATTTTTATATAGATATAAATACATGAATATAAATATATACATATATATGTGTGTGGTTTTTATATATATATTTATTTATTTATTTTATATATATATAGATAGATAGATAGATATCTCAGTTCATGTACCTGCCGTGAGTGCCCTCTGCTGGTGTCAGGGGTTTCTGTCAGGTTATGAATGTCGTGATTTTTCCCAACTTTTTTGCGTCATCCACAGAAGTCTTCATCATGGATATAGCTATTTTTTTTTGTAATTCAGTGAATTTTAACTTCTCTCTCTTTTTTGATGGTTTTCACGTGCTTATGCTGATACTTACAAACCGTTGAGACTTCCTGAATTTTCATTACATCAGTATCCCAAAGCTTTAATGCTCTTATATCACACAAGCCTTTCCGTTTCTGCAGAGTCATCTTGTAAGTGGTTGAGGTGTGTTGCTGAGTTTTTAGTCTTATTAGTGCACTGATTTTTCTGGGTTTTCTTATGACTGAGGTCAACTCTTGCTTTCTGCAGCCTCAACTAGACAAAAATTTTTTGATTTTTCAGGTAAAATTCGATATCATGTATTGAGTGTATTGTATCACATGGGGTGATACAAACCCTCTTTATACATTAAGATAAAAATGTTCTCTTAAGAAAAGGTTATGTCTTGAAAGAGTGTTCAGTTGAAGTCAGAGATTAAAATACGCCTGCCGCGTATTTGGTGCTTTGGAGACCAACAGAGGTCATCTTAATGGAATAAAAATTGCAAACATATTTGCCAAAAAAACTTCAAACTGCCATATACTGCTAGAAAATGTAAATGAAAAAGGCTGGTATGTGTAAGTGGGAGGTAGAAATACATGTTAAAGGCTGTTCTGATTAGGAATATCTTGTTTAAAGGGATGACGCTCTTACTTCAGTGTCTCAGACACTTTCGATGCTGCTAAAAATCTTAAGTGCCTCTGGATCTTTATTCCTCTGCAGTTTATAACAAGTCAGAGTGAAGTTAGTTTCCTAAGGGGTTCTGCTGTTTCATGAGAACGACATCTCAACTTCTGGTCATTGATCATACATCTTGTATGTTCTACAGTGTGAGAAAATGTTGGAAGAGAGATTGACATGAGAGGTTTTTCCGCTGAAATCCAGGTTTATGCTGCTCTCATTGAGCCTGACCCCATGGCTGCTGTACAGGGCCACGTGCAGTGCAGCACAGTAGATTCTCTGAGTGGTGTTTAGCCCTGTACACAGACAAGCTGTAGAAAAACACTGGGAAAAAAAAAACCTACCCAGGGAATATATTGGTGCAGTGAAGAGCATTCATGGTTTGGCAATATGGGTTTCTTTGCACTTCTCAATGTGCATTTCTTTTGGTCACCAGTCCCTCTCACAGTTGTCAGTGCTCTATCCACATGATAGTGTATTTTGTATGGGGATACCTTTTGCATTTATTTGGGAATTAAAGCTTCTGCACATGACTTGTGACTCCCTGAGAAGCTTATTACTGCAGGTATGTAACACAGCAAAAGTGATTGATGCTGACATTCTGGTTGACTTAACGAAACAGCCTGGTAATGTTGGCTTTCTGGACACCTTGCAAATTCTCCCTTTTTTTTTTCCCCTTGAGTCTTTATGGAGAGGAGAAAGAAAAGGTGTGAAGGCTGAAAATGACATGTTACAATCGATATTTTTGGAAGTGCCTCGTTAAACCTGAATTATGTGATTTTTATTGTTCCTGTTTAATCTTGTTACTCTCTCCTTGCCCCTTCAAGCTGTGACAATTTCTAGATATCAATCAGCCTTAGGTCACTTTTACAGGAGAGGGAAAAGGAGGGCAGTTCTACCACTCCACACTGCTTTAGTTTTAGAGAAATGGCAGCCTAATTTCAGCCTAAGATCTATGAATATACCTACATCTGAAGTGTAATAAGACTTATTGTGGGAAGTTAGGTGATCAGAAAGACTACAGACAATTAGGGAGAAGAGGAAAAAGGTATCAAGAGCTACTGATACATTATGTGGGCTGTCACTGTTCTCAGGTGACTTTGGTGAGGCTGCGAGGTGAAAAATCTCATCTTGACTGCATAATTATCCTTGTGAGAAAATGCCAACTGGAAAGACTGCACTACATTTCTAAAGTATTTCTTAAAGTATTCATTTGAAATTCAATTTGAGTAAGATTTTTTTATTACTACAGTCATTATTGTGGAATTGCACTGGTAATTCTTATACGAACACACTTAACCAAATATCAGGCATTGACTGTTAACTTGCAGAACCTTCTTGTACAGGGCATTGACTTCCTGCTGTCTTGCACACCTTGCTCAATGAGCAGTTTAGCAATGAAAGAAATGTTTGGTATTGCCAGTGTTTTGAGAGAATTGTTATATGACTTCAGGGACACAAAATGATTAACCTGTGGCAAATCATTTTCTGTTAGATTACCTATTAAATGCTATTTTAGGTAGTGATGCACTGTCCATGTGTCCAGAGTATTTTATGTAAGGTTTTTGTAAATGGAGCAAATAGATCATTTGGAGCATTTTTATGTAGTTGATTATAGTTATCCATCTTAAGCATTTTTCCCTCTTTTCACCTGCAGTATGGATGGAGCAGACCTGTGCTTTGAAATTGTGAAGAGAGCAGATGCTGGATTTGTCTACAGCGAGGCTGTAGCCAGGTATGTATTATAATTTTAATTAATCCCACAGGATAAGTTGTACAGTCTGTTAGCTAAAAGTTGGACTACTATAAGTAATCCTTTTTCCACATCCTGGATGTTTATTACAATAATTAGCATTGTGTCATTTACCAGTTGTATATTTGAATGAGACTATTGAGTAAAACAATATTTCACATCCAATACTTAATTGTCTGTCTGTGCCTTTTTTTGGATCTCTCATGCTGGATGGCATTAGGTGCCTTGGCTGACAGGTGTGAATTTTACTGGTCTTGCTAGATGAAGTTGTCTTTGTGGGGTTTTTTTCCCCTGGCTTATGTATCACTTTATTTATGGCCACTTCAACTTTTGAAACAGTATGAGAGAGTCTATAAAACTGCAGAAGGATAATAAAAGCCAGTGTCGTAGTGGGATGGTTGTTGACCTCAAAACCCATGAGATTATTTTTTACTTGCCTCCATTTTTTAGCACTGTAGAAACCAGGTTGGAAGGGACAGCAAGAGGTCTTTATGTCAACCTCCTGCTCAAGGCAGGGTCAGCATGTGGCTCGAGGCTTTGTCCAGTGGGTTCTAAAATACTTTCAAGGATGGAGATTCCACAGCCTCCCTGAGAAACTTGATTGCAGTGCATAGTTATGTTCCTAGAGAAGAACCTTCCCTTTAACCATCTGGAGCCCCGAGAGGACAAGGGTTGCCTCCCTGAGCCCACAGTAATGCTCTGTCTGATGCAGCACAGGATGCTTTTGGCTTTCTTGACTCTACTGTGGTCAGTGATCTCTTAGGGCATCCTTTGGACATAGCGGGGAAAGAAGTCAATCTCCAATCTGCACCAAGAAAGCCAAGATCTTGTTCCGATACTTTTCCAGACAGATCAGGCACTTATTTCCTGTCTGTGTTGTGTTATTTAAAAAATGGACAGTCCTGACTTCCTTGTCACTTGAAGCAGAACTATTGATCATTTGAAACCTTACAAAAATACAAATTTTTCTTTTCTAATTTTTCTTGGCTCCAGTCAGAATAATTCTCAAACTTTAGCCTGTATTATTTGCCATTATGAACACAAACTTCATTCTGTAAAACCCTGTATATTGGAGGTTAAGTTGATTAGTTTTGTATAGTTAGACTCTTAAAACTTAGTTTTTTACATGTTTGTAGTACTTTATTCTGCAGGTTTGTCATGCATAACGTGTTTGTTTTTTTCAGTCATTACATGAGGCAGATATTGGAAGCTCTACGTTACTGTCATGATAATAATATAATTCACAGGGATGTGAAGGTAAGAGGGTTTAATTACTCTTTGTTCTTCACCACAATAGTGTAAACTACTTAATTTCAATTTTTGTAATACTGAGGAAAGGAGAAGCTCTAGAATCTAGGAATCTTTATTTGCTGAGCAAGTCTTTACTTTTATTGTCACATATAAGATTAAAGCCCATCTCTAATTTCATCAATATAGAACATTTAGGAGGTCTGTACTCACAGATTACACGTGCATTTGATTACAACTTGCTTTGAAAGTCAGTTTAATTTCTAGTTTTTGAATATTCAAATGAAATCTGCTTGCATTTTTTTTTTCTTGTTAGGAAAATGTGTATATAAATTAATTGCATAAATTAAACTGGAATTGGTAGTTCAAGGGCATCAATTTGACAGTATAATGACAGTCCTCATCCACGCTAAGATTTCAGAGAGATGCACATGCTTAAATGCTACAATATTGGTAGCATTATCTACTTTTTGCAGGCAGTCTTAAACATTATTATGAAAACTTCTCTAATATAAACAAGTTTGTGAGGAGAAATGCAGTGTTTGACAACAGCCTATGTACACTCTCTTTTTGATCTGTTGAATTTTGTACTATTTCTGTCAATATTTATGGAAGTAGTTCATCCCAAAGTATTTTAATGTAAGTAATTGGGAGTTTTAACTGAAATGGGTTTGACAGTCTTCAATTCGAGTATACAATTTCTTTGTTAATGTCATTCCCTAAAATAGTTAGTCCCACTTCTCTGAGAGTTTGGTTTTATCCAAAGTGAGCCAAACACTATTGGAAGTAATGAAAATTCTTAACAAGCTCTGATGGTGCAGTTTGAGAAGTGAATCTTGGACTTCAGTGGGTAAGAGAAGATTCAAACTCTTCCAGGTGTTGTGAGGGAAGAGAGTACAGACACTGGGCTGATGATTTTCATTTAATAAGTCATGAAAATTATTGCATAATAGGCTTTTTAGTTTTTTAAAGTTTGGTATTTTAAAAGTAATTTCTTATGTCAAATCCTAAGGATGGCCTCACAACATGGTAGAATGTCTCATCATGTTCTGTCATGAAGGCTTTGAATTCTTTTAATTGTTCATTTTTGGTAGCACATAAGAATTTCTGAATGAACATCATCTTTGTGTTGCTGTGTCTTTCTGAAAGCTCCTCTTGGTTTTGTTGGACAATATACTTAAACGAAAACAAATTTCAGTTTCAAGGGCCTCTGTGGGAGACCCATTTCACTGTGTGTAAAGTGGGAATTTATTGTAGAGCTTGTCCAGTCCCTGAAAACCCCAGAATCACAGGGTTTTTTGAAATACCATCCTTAGAAATAATGCTGTTCGATTACATGGGTTAGAAAAAAATGTTTAACGTGTCAGTCTAAAGCAGTGTAAACCAACAGTGTTTCATGTTGGCAAAAGCAGTGCACAACTACAGGGTTTGGGTGTAGAACACATTAAGCTAAGTGCAGTATCCCAGCTCTAGATGTCACTGTAGGCAGTGTTTTGAAAGGAAGTAGGCTAAATGACCAGTTTCCAAATTACCCGAATGAAGTGCATTTATAAAATCTGTAAGGTTGATAAAGTCATACTACATTTTTTTCTTTTACCTTTTAAGCTTTTCTGTGAGTGTTATTTTGAACTGCAGAATATTTGATCACCATCTGATGCACAGGAAAATTTGCACGTTATAGCCCATGTAAGGATTAGGTGGCTTTTAGCCACTTTTGTGGTCTTTTGGCTCCTGACTGATTTGGAAGAGCCTGACTTCTCCAAATGACAAGATGTACCAAAAGCTTCTGGAGCACTGGGCAGCCTGTGGCAAACTCCCATATGCTTTAGATTCACCTCTGATGACAGAATTAAAACATAAAGCTTTCACAAGATGACCTGTAGTCACCTTGCTGTGTCAGAAATACCCAAATGATGGCTACCAAAAGTAGCAGCATTGAAAGGGAGTTTTTTTTCCAATACAGAATGTTATTGCAGAGCAGTTTGTAAACAGAATAATATTTATGTAAGAGAACAACAGAAGGGAAATGGGAGTAATGTTGATCTGAAATGAGATGCTTGTCTCTTCCTGTAAAACTCTTCCTCTGGTTTGAGTCTCATTTGTCCATTTTTTGCAGTAACTGCAATGGAATGGTTTTTATCAGTGAAACATCAAGAGGTTTTGCAATCTTCTGTTAACCTATATTGTGATGTTTATGTACCGTTTTCCACAGTTGCAAAAATTATTTTTATAAATATACCTTGTAATAAAACTGATACAGGAGTAGTTTAATCACATCAAGAGCTTTAGTTGCTGGGATTTTCTCCTTAATTAATTCCAAATACTCCAGCTTGGTTCTATGATTTCCACACAGTTTGAGTGTTTGTGTGTGTTTCTGATTAGCAAATTGATTGGTGTGCAACTGAAGTTGGGGCAAGCTTGTCAGGGAAATGCAGACATCCACAATTTTTCCTATAGGTTGTCTTGGTAGGTGTGAATGCTTGTTTACAACGTGGTCATCTGAATAGATGAAAGTGCTTAAGCAAAATACATGAAGTCTGCCTTCTTTGCTGTTAAGATTCAGTTCAATATTCTCGTGAGTGGGAATAAAAACCTTTTTCCAGGACTAAGCCTTATGCACTGGGCTGTGTGACATACACAAATCTGGGTTGGTCCAGGTGACTTGAGTCTTGATCTGTGCATAGATTTGCATGTTGATTTTTGCACTGTACAGAACTTAATTAACCATATGAATTCTGAGAGTCTGCTCAGTTACCACTTCTGTCTTTCATTGCCTTTCACTGGCTGTAGTTCAGCACTTCAGATTTTGCCAGAGTTTAATACTCTTACACTTCTGCTTTTAGGCTATCTGGGAAATGAGTGAAATTAGTGTGCATATATTTGTGTGTTTATAACTCTGTATTCAATTACATTAAAAATTATCAGAATAGAAGCTATTCTGTAAGACCATCTTCTCTTTCCAGTCTTTGAATATCCAAAACAAGAAATCTGTTGTGTGTTGCTTTCCTTCTACTCTTTTCACTTTGTTCTGAAACTTCTTTTCTGCTTTCTGAGAGCATTCAGTAATAACTGGTGCTTCTTCTGTATTTTTAAGAAGTTATTAGATCCTTGAGATCCAGTAGCAACTGCTTGGTGAGGAGGATTTTGTTACATATTAAACTGTTAAAAAGTTATTAAGACTGCAAAATCACTAACAGGGGTGGAACTGAAGTGTCCTACCTGGCCATGTTTTTTCTGAGGAGCTCTTCCTCGTTCCATGCAGAAGTTGAGAGAATAAGGCTTTCAGTACTTCTTCTCAGTGTTTATTCAGGCAATGCACTTTTCTTCCTGTTTATGTCTAGTCCTCTGCTTCCTATCTCAGAGTCCCTCTGTTTTGTCCAGCCCTTTTCCTAGTGTACCTTTAGCTGTTTACTGGGTGATCAGAAGCAGTTTTGCTGAGAATTATATTTACGCTGCTTGGCCTTCTTAGATCTCAATATTTAATGCTTTCTGGTCAGTAGGTTTATGTATTTCAGTCATTTGCCCAGACAGTAGAAAACGTGTGTCTTCCGATCGATGAGCTGGCTGCCCACGCAGCACATTGGAACGGGTTAACCAAAAAGTAGGCAGGCACTTGCAGTCTTCAGGCTGCTTTTCAAACTGTGTGCTGTGCATATTTACCTTAGGATTTTGTGTTCATGGAAATGAGTTGTTGTTTTTTTAATTATTATGCAATTGATAAGTCACCTTCTAACTTCTGATTTGGCACCAGGATGTCTAAGCAATGCAAGAAGTTTACCACATCAGCTGTGTTATGCTGTAGTATTTTTCTCTCTCCCTCATGCCTTTCAAATTTTCTGGGATTTTTCCTCCATGAACTATTCTGCCCAATGCTAGATGGATGTAGTACTCAATTTGTAGTTTCTCAAATTGCCTGTACTGCACAAAAGCTTTTCCAGCATTTAAAACAAGAAGAAGTTTGATGCAAATAAAAAAATTTAAAGGAGACATAATCTTGAACAGACTACATAGGAAAAAAGCAAGGCATGTATAATTTTTGGACACTATGTAGAAATGTTGGGCTGAGATCTTGCTAAGAGTCTATCACAGTGTATAAAAGAGTTGGAGAAAGAATGATTTCAGCCTATGCTGCAATCAAAAACTGTGTTAAGAGAAACAACTGCAGTCAGCCTCTGTGCTGAGGAATCCTACCAACTGCAGTTACATTCCCTATAAAATGTATTTAAGGAAGGACAGAAGTTTTGGGTTCTGAGTTTGTACCTGCACAAATTATGAGGGCACTTTGGCAGTGAACATATTTGCTCACCCAGACTTGCAGCTGTTGATCTAAAACCAGTGACATCAGTGGCACTGAGCGCCTGGAGGACTCACACTGCTCCATTCAGTCTTGCTGCAGTTACCTGGCCATCAGTTGTGTTGCACAGTTGTGGTTCAGCCATTCCAGGGAAAGTGTCTGTGCTTTGTTCAGGCCTTTATTGTAAAGGAAACCTGTGTCCAAAACTTGGGGATTTTTTTGATGATGAGCAAGAACTGGGTCCTCAACTTCAGCCTAGTTTCTGCCCTCTTCCTTGATTTTTTTTTAGGTAAAAACACTTCCCATAGGTGAAACATAAGATATCTTTTTGCATTTCATGAGTGGATAGGTATTACACAGTTCACTGTGCAGATTGCTTGGATTCATTTGGATATACACATTGAATTTATTATGGCTAATATTGATGTAGCAAGCAAGATGACTTGAAAAAATACAATATGTTATTATTTTATTTAAATATTTACCACTTCATATTAAAGCATGGTCATAGGTAGTTAAAATCATTTTATTGATAGTTATAGACTACTAAAATCTTTCCATATTCCTTCCCATTTCAGTGGAAATATCAATGTCGCGTTTTTGGTGTTCTGGTGTGGATTTTGTAAACAGGTCATAAAGACTTTTCTTAAATGTTTTATCTAACAGAAGGGTTATAACTGGATCTAAACTGCTTTTAGCAGCAGCAAGACAAGTAAGGAAATTTTTAATTTCCACTAAATAGTTTAACCTTGGGCAGTCATTATGTCTAAGCAGTATGTAAAAAATGGGCCTAAAAATATGATATGGAAGAAAGCAGACAGTTAATATCATCTGGATGACAAGAATGTTTCTCTTCACTTTACTGTAAATTAGATGTTTTTCCCCGATACAGGTATTTCTTTGTATGTCATTCAGATGCCTGGTAAGAGAATAGTATGACCACAAAACTGTCATAAAAGACACAAAAAAACACGCAGTGGCAAAAGAACCTGCAATCATTGCAGTAAATTCACCAGCTTCTACCTGGATGTTGTAGCAGCTGGGAAAGTCTTTGGAGCCGCTTGCCTGGACATCGTATGTTATAGCTGTTACTGTTATGCAGAGCACAGTGAGCCATATAGCGACGCACAAACACTTGGCGAATTTTGGCTTACGGAACGCTTGGAGCAAACGTCTGGAGAAGTTTTCACTCACTGCCTGGGAGTACTGTGTGTCACTGCTCTTCTTCAGCGTTGCATGCTGGCTCAGAGCAATGGAGCACAGGATGACGATGGTCACGTACATGCAGACGTGCATGACCAGCGTCCCGAGGCGATGTGCTATCCTGCACTCCACGGACTCGTGGCTCCAGCGCTTCCCCCCTGCAAAGTAGGCAGCCAGGAAGGGCATTGTGCTGCACACACACAGATTTGCAGTCACCAGGTTTGCCAGGTAAATGTATTGTGTTCTCCTCGTGGGCGCTTTCCTTGAAAATATCCAGGCTGCGAGAATGTTTCCAAAGCTTCCAGCAGGGAATAGGCAGGAGTAGATGACAGGTAGAGCTACAGTGGTAGCTAAAGATGGCTGAAGGAAACATGTTGAATTGTTCATTTATGCCAGTATATCTTGAATGAATGGTCAGAGCTGAAAAACAATCAAAAAAATTATTCTTCTGTAATGTTCATTTAACGTGTGTTTTATTTCTTGCTCATACCTCAGCTGTTTCTGTTTCTCCCCTGTTTGTCGGTGTTCCTAACAGCTGTTTGATGCTGTTACCGTCTTGAATATGCATGAGATGACAGTTTGGGTGTTCTCTTCCACTGAGATTTTGTGAAGAAAAGTTGGTTGATGCTAAAGTCCTAATATTTTATGTGCATAGAATCTAACAAAATAAATTAGGAACTGAAGGTTCAGGCTGGGGTCTGGCAGTAACTTCTGCAATCTTGGTCTATTTCTTAGCCTGCTGGAACATTTGTAACCTAATTTGGAAACCATTTAAAACCAGTGAAAGTGTAAATAAGCAAATTAAATGCAAAGTATTACTTTGATTGCAGAAATGCAGATGAGCGTCCAGTACCTCCATTTAAGTACAAATTAGGCTCAGTACGATGAAGGAATCTGACTAAATGCATTTATTTTGTGCTCATGTCTCTATCTAATGTTACTTTATCAAAGCTCCAATATTAGATATTCATTTTGCAACTCAGTCTATATTTGTAAACATATAAAAACACTAATTGAAAACTGCAATATATTTATTTTTTCCAAGATCAGTTTTCAATCTTTTCTCAGTTGTCAAACTGAAAATAAGAAATCAAAGCTCTGTATAATGACTATGTATAAAAACTGGTATTTCAGCTTACTAACCTGTACTGGAGAGCTTTTACTGTTGTATGCATACATACCTTTCAGTGCAGTGTATCCTAGTTAGCTTTTGTTTCATGTAAAATCATATGGAACAAATTAAGAGATTTCAAATTTACAGACAGATAATAATTTTTTTAGAGAGCTGTAAGCAAATGAACTCAGATGCTCAAATGAACTCAGATGCTAAAGAGGATTCCATGTAGGTATGATAAAAAGCCCAGATACTAAGTTTTAAAACTCTGCTATAAGCAGTATTTGACATCTTGCAAATTAAACTTAAATTAAAAAATTAACTTTCATAGCTGTTGCAGTTTAGTGTGCACTGAGTTCCTGTCTTGTTGAACCAAAATGTATTGAATTCTTTTATTATGATGAGTTAAATTCACAAGGCAGTTGTTGAATCTACTCATTTAAAAGTCTAATGATAATTTCTATATCAGTGACCAAATTTTGTCAGGTAAAACAAAGTAGTAATTTTAAGCTTACCTGTGCAAGCTGCAGACACCTTCCTTTGCAGAGAGGAAATATTTCTGTCTGGTGGCCGTTCTGTCTCCACTGCTGCAATGGAAACGGTGACACTTGAATCTGGAATGTACAGTTAGGAGCAATATCTCTCTGAGAAGGTTTTCAGAGTGTCCACTTTTCTTTCACAATGTCAGAAAGCAGCTGGGCATTTAAAGTACAGACAAGACAATACTGTCTGTACAAAAAAACTTTGAAATTAGGTCAGGATCAGCTCCATTAGGGAAATTTAAAAAAAAAGAGGTAGTATGGAAGAGGGATTGTAGCAGTCCTTTGGGGTCTTGTAGGTATGGCAGAGAAACATCTTGCAATCCTTATATAGTGCTTTCCTCTTTTTTGGGGGTGGAGGGGTTCCCTTTAGGACTGCCCACTTTCCAGTGTGAACAAAAAAAAAAAAAAAAGAAGTTGCTATTTTGTGTGTGAAAACTTGTCTTTTCAATGACATTTAACAGTTTCTCAGCTCCAACAGCTACCTCAAAGCTGACTGTCTGTTCCTGAAGCTCCTGTGCAATATTAGCGTGTCGATGTTTGTCCACATGAGTGACCAAATGAGCACATCTCTCCTGTCTAGTCAGGAGATGGACTGTGGGGAAGCAGTTTTCAGCTGATGCATCCTAGGCATCTGTCAAGGAAAACGGACTCGTTGTCCAAGAAATGCAGTGTTTTAAATCATCCAGAAGTATGCACAGGACAATTTTCCTCCTCCACAGGATGATAGGTTTGATCACAAATCAGTCAAACTCTGTTTAGTTCTGCAAAAGTTGAGACCTGTGGGTTTTCTTCTCTCTGATACCTCTGTGGTTATATAGCTTTTCAACAGCTATAAATAAATTCCTTATGAGAACAGAAGAGATACCAAAATTGCAGAAGTTTTTTATACTGTAAGGTTCTTGTTTTGCTAGTTTTGCTTTATGTTGAAACATACACTGTAAGAATTCACTTCCGTGATCTTTTATCAATTTTATTGTTCAGTCTCATTAATTTTTTTACTAAAATGATGGATGTGTATGCTGGCTTCCTATTTAGAATGCATAGCTAAACTCATTTACAATTAAATTTACTTGCTGTGGAGTATTAGTAATTAGGTTGTAATGCTGTAATTAGTTTGCATGTACTTTTAATTCTTGTTCTTGTTAGATTTAATTATACCTTGTGGGGTTTTTTCCATGTTTGAATGTATGGTTATATTAAAATGTACTCTAACAGAAAGGGTCTTGTATTTCTTAAATGTTTAATAGTCTCTTATGTAGTCTTAGAAGGCCTTGTTATTGTGATGTTCCATTGAGGTTTAGATACAAGAGTGCATATCCTGAAATTTTGCTATGAGTGGTGTGAACCATTCCAATTAGCAGGGGTTTTTTAATTGTTGCTGTTATTATCATTATTTGGTTGGTTATTGACTGTTACCTGTAATAATTATAATTCAATGACAATAACTTATGCTGTAGGAAGAGCTAATGCTACTTTTTTGTATATATATTTATTATATGACAGTAGATTATTACAGTGAATTATAATTTATCAGACCTCATTTTGGAATGGATTACTGAGATCAGTAGCAAAGGAATGGGATAAGTTAAAAAAGAAATACCTATCCCAGAAATACAGTAGCAGTTGGTTCTAAGCTGTAGTAAGCACCTTCCTTTTTCTTTTAGTGGACTATTTCCATTCACCTAACTTCTGAAAGATGTATTTTGTCTGAAACATATTTGAAGATACTCAAATGGTACAAATACTTCTTTTATACTGATTCACTCTTAAGTTCTTCATAATTGTCTTCATGTGCGTCATTCACATCAATTATTTATATTTTCTTTACTCTCAAACCATGATAGCTCTTAATTTATGCATGTTACTGGATTTTATATGCCAGTAGGAAGCATATGTTGCATTTTGTCATTATATGTAGAAAACTTACTTTCTGGCCCTAAAAACACCAAACCCAGGAAATTCTCAGGGGTGAAATTCTTCAGTTTCAGCAAGGCTTTGACATTGTCACAACATCCTCACAGGCAAACTGAGGAAGTGTGGACAGTGAGATGGATTGAGAACTGGCAGAACAGCAGATCCCAGAGGGTTTGTACTCAAGCACAGGGTGTAGTTGGAGGTCTGTCACTGGTGGTGTCCCCCAAGGTTCAATACTGGGCCCAGGACTGTTTAACTTACTCAGCAATGATGGATGAAGGTGGAGGTGCCTCCTCAGCAAGTTCATTGATGACACAAAGCTGGAGGAGTGGCTGATACCCCAGAAGGCTGTGCAGCCCTTCAGAAGGACCTCAACAGGCTGGAGAGATGGGCAGAGAGGAACTGTCTGAAAGTCAACAAAGGCAAGTGCAGGGCCCTGCACCTGGGGGGGAATAACCCCAGGCACCAGGACAGGCTGAGGGCTGACCTGCTGGGAAGCAGCTCTGTGGGGAAGGACCTGGGGACCTGGTGGAGAACAAGCTGTCCATGAGCCAGCAGTGTGTCCTGGGGACCAAGAAGGCTAATGGGATCCATTAGGAAGAGCATTGCCAGCAGGTCAGGGAGATGATCCTGTCCCTCTATTCAGCCCTGATGAGGATCACCTGGAGTGCTGTGTCCATTTCTGGGCTCCTCAGGACAAGAGGAGACATGGAGCTCCTGGAGCAGGTCCAGTGGAGGGTGACAAAGATGATTGAGGGACTGGAGCACCTCAGTAATGAGGAAAGGCTGAGGGAGCTGGGCCTGTTCAGGATTGAGAAGACATGACTGAGAGGGAATCCATCAATGTACACAAGTATCTGAAGGGAGCTGTCAGAGGACGGACCAGGCTCAGCCCAGCAACAGAACAAGAGGCAATGGGCAGAAATCGATGCCCAGGAAGTTCCACCTGAACATGAGGAAGAACTTCTTTCCTGTGCAGTGACTGAGCGCTGGAACAGATTGCCCAGAGAGGCTGTGGAGTCTCCCTCACTGGAATATTTCCTAATGGGAGATATTCCAGACCCATCTGGACACAATCCTGTGCCATATGCTCTGGCATGACCCTGCTTGAGCAGGGAGGTTGGACTAGATGAGACCCACTGTGGTCCCTTCCAATGTGACCCCATTCTGTGAAAGGCATTTCAGTTGGCCATTTATAACCCAAACCTATCATGTTACATGTTATAATTATGTATGACAGAGGGATGTATTTTGAGGCTGGAGGGCCACTCCCTATCCCCTCTGTCTTCTTGAGATCATGAAAGGCAGCCCAATCAGCCTCAGATCTCCTTGTGCCTGTCACAAACCAAATGGAGAACTGGAACTGTTCCTGCTGTACAGCCGAGTATGGAACATGTTGGCAGCAGTTGCTCCTTGTGGGATGGAAGGAGGCAGCAGCTTGTTTACTTCTGGTCTCTGTAGCAGTCCTGGCTCCTGTACTGTGGAAGGCCCAAGATCTACTGTGTTGTATTTAATACCAATATAAGTCTCTTAAGGTGTATTGGCTGCTATACAAGTCCAATCCGTGCCTTCTTTCCAGAAAAAACATTTACCAAGTAGTTTGCCTAGGACTTTGACTTTTGATGCTTAGTTTTGATGGGGCTTTTTTTTTTTTTATCTTAAACATTGAAATTGAAAGGTATTTTTGACTGCATAAACTCTTTAAGACAGATGCACTGCACAATAAGCATTTCCAGTTGGACACTTTTATCAGGAGAGTTGTAGAGCACCATGACTCCCCTCTGACTGCTTGTCAGCTTTCCATGCAGGGGTGGCCCAGTGTGTGCACAGCACCTTTGCTGTCATGATTTAATGAGGATTTTCTCTATAGTCAGTGTATGTATTTAATACTGTAAGAAGTGCTTATCAAAGCAAAATCATCTAAGCTCGTGTTTAAATCTGCTCGAGCTGAGCATTATGCTGAATCAGTGAAGATAAAAATATTCAGCAGATTGAAGATAGGTCTCTGTTTGTGTTTACTGGTGTTTTATTTTCACCAGTTTTAAAACTTCCCTTGTGGTTCAGCAAAACAGACCTCAAATGAAAGTTCCCACGTTGTTTGCTGAATTGTGAGTGTGTGCAGTGCAGCTCTGTGGCATCTTTAAGGATACAGAAATGGGGATATATTGCACTCACAGTTTCAATTCCTCAGTTGTCATACAATATGCGGAGTCAAGTGTTTCACAGGCTCCAGGTAATTGTTTTACCTGGACAGACAAAACACAAGCCAAGCACTGTCTTTTAGTGTGGAAAATTTAGCTTGAGGATGACAGTACTAATAAAAATAATCTTTCAACATTTTTATACTTCGTGTCTTTAATGTTACTTTCATTGTACATCTCCCAGAGGTCTTTACAACTATATTTGCTTCTAAAAAAGCACTGTGTATTGCTTATGAGGACTTTTACTGCTAACTTCAGAAATTGGTTT
The DNA here is from genome assembly GCF_022539395.1 of Myiozetetes cayanensis. NCBI lineage: Eukaryota > Metazoa > Chordata > Aves > Passeriformes > Tyrannidae > Myiozetetes > Myiozetetes cayanensis. The sequence goes on along the minus strand of NW_026087742.1, from coordinate 109,971,750 downwards.
TTAACATGAAAACTGTGTTGATCATCACAATCAAATAGGAAGCTTTCTCTGTTTTTTCTGCACCATACTATACTTTATGGTTTTTCGAGCTAAATATATTTCTGTGTAAGAGTTTTTGGCTTTTCCAGGTTCTTCTTAAGCTTCTGTGAAAATGCAAAAGTAATAAAGCAAAAATAAAAATCTAAAACATGGCAGTAAAAGCAAAACTGATACTTTAAAGGTAGCTTCTGTTGGCTGCTACCGCGGTTTAAGCTAAAACCAACCAGCACAGCTGCAAAAGTCACTCCTTGATGATAAAGAACACTTCTGTACCTTCTGACAAAAATGATCCTGTCTTTTCTTCAGTTTTAATCTGTTACTGACTGGGTTTGTGTTTTCATCTTTACCTAATGAGAATTTTTGTGTAAGAAATAGCAAGTATATTTTTTATTTTAAAGCACAGTCACTTATATCTGTGGTTTGAGAGTTCTGTGAAGAAGTTGGCCTTGCTATATGTAGGTGCAGAGGTGTACTACTCACTTAATACAAACTTAAAGGAACCAAGGCTTACCATTTACTCCTCATTTTGTTTCTCACTTTACAGTATGACAGTAGAAAATTATTCATTTCTCTGCCACTGATGTTCTTATTTCTGCATTTCCCACTCTAACTGTGCAGTTTGAATGTTAAGGCTTTTTCCAGCTTCATCCCTTAAGCCCAGTTTTCATGAGGGCAGACAAATCAATTATTTTGATAAAACAGCATGGAAACATTTGATTGATGTACTTCCCTCACAAAATGACTCAACTCTCACAATGTCTGTTGAACAACTTCTCTTCACAGAGTTTTCCTACCAATCCACTCTACAATCAGTGAACAGTGTGACAGCTTTTAAGCACCTTCTCAGTTCTCTTGGATTCCACAGAGCCCTCAGTAGTTGGGATTTTGTATAAGGAATGGAAAAAATGCTGGCAGAAGGTCTGCAGTGCTACAGAAAATACATTTTGGATTGGTGGAACATAATCAATGTTTCTTTTTCTCTGTGCACTTTGTACAACACATATCCCTCCTGCCTGTCCTGGTTCTGTATGTGCTGTCAGAGAGCATTAAACTAAAGCTTCCATATGTGAACTCCTCTTTATTGGTTTCATTGACTGATGTTGTGAGGGAAGTAATTCATTTAAATTTTCCTTTGTCGTGCTATCAAAATAGTTGATAATTGTATGTCCTCATGAGAAACACCATTTTGCAGGTTAAAACCGTAATTACCGTTAATTTCAGTGTGAAAGTGAAACTTGAAGTTGTGGTTTCACCCTGCTAGACAGGTAAGCCCCACGCAGCCGCTCGCTCACTCCCCCTCACTGGGATGGGGAAGAGAATCAGAAGGGTGAAGGTGTGAAAACTTGTTTGTGATTTTTGCCTCTTCACCCCACCTTGTTCTTGTGGCTGCTCTGCTGCAGAACAGACCACCCCTTCTGGTGCTCCCTCCTCTCCTTCTGATGCGCTCTGGTCACATCTGCCCTTATCTCAAGCCCTTTAAACCCCCGTGTTGGGTGCCAAAGAGGGTTGCTGTGGTTTCATCCCGGTAGGCACCTAAACCTCATGCACATACTCACTTGCTTTCCCTCCCCTGGGCTGGGAGGGGGAACTGGTAGGGTAAAAGTGAGAAAACTCATGTGATAAAAAGAGTTTAATAAGTTTAAAAAAAAATGTATATGTACAATAAACCAAGAAAAACAAGTGATAGAAGGTAACCCCAGTTGCTCACACCCAGCTGACCAATGCCCAGCGAATTCCTGAGAAATGGCAGCCCTGGCAAACTTCCAGCTTGGCTTTTACTGCTGAGCCTGACACTGTGTGCTCTGGGATATCTCTGTGGTCAGTAGGGCTCAGCTGTCCCAGCAGTGTCCTCTCCCAGCCCCTTGTGCACCCCCAGTCTCCTCTCTGGTGGCTGTTCTGAGAGGCAGAGAAGTCCTTGATGTTGTGCAAGTGCTGCTTAGCAATAGCTAAAACATCCCTGTGTTATTAACACTGTTTTGATCACAAAGCCAGACCACAGCCAGTACCAGCTACTGTGAAGAAATCTATCCCAGCCAAATCTATCTCTACCCCAGCCAAAACCAGCACAGCTGTTTACTCAAGCCAGGGACACTCTAACACATTTATGATTCAAGTTATAAACTTGTGTCTGGTAAACAGTGTAGTTTCTTTGCTTATGTTTTCCATTTATTTTAAGGAATGTGTGTAACACAATGTAGCTCTTAATGTATATGTCAAGTCTGAAAGGTAAATAAGTAGCTAGGCAGCATATGTACCTTATATACGTTTTCTGACAAATACTATGCTAATAAAGAATATGCACCCATATTTGCATACTAAAAACAGAGGTGACATTCTGGTACACCAAATAAAATTCAAGGATGTGTTGGAGATTTCAAGAAAGAGGAAAACGAGGTTTCGTGCAGGTTATCTGGTGTGCATTGAGTTAGGTTTTAATAAAAAAAAAGAAGAAGAAATAAAATTATTTTCATATTGAAATTCACCTGAAGACTCAGGTAATTGCTGTAGTTGGCCCTGATAATTCACTATTAAAGTGACTGATTATATGGTCATTTGGCATGTCACGGTGTAACTTTGAGCACATCTCCCAAGTTGTTTCAGGACCATTTGCTCTTAAGTAATATTGCTTTGCAAAGCCAACCTTTGTTAAAATTGATTGCAGAAAAAAAAACACATAAGGATTAAATATTTTTTAAAGACAGTAAAGATACCTGCTTTTGTTTTTTGGTCAGTAGTAATTGCTTCCTATGTGACAGTGCAGTCTAGTTTCAGATCCCTTTCTGAGCCAGCTGATACATCTGGCCTTTAACATCTTGAAGCACTGATTTATATAGTTACGGAAATCCAAAAGGTTTTCACTTGTCTGGTTGCTTTTTGGGGTTGTTTCTTTGTTCTAACTGCTACTCTATCAAGTTCATAAAGTCATAACTGTTTCCCTCTTCTGTGCCATACCTGCTCCCTTCCCAATTCCCATTTCTGAGCTGTAGAGTTGATTTATTTAATGCAGCCTGGATTTGCAGCATCAAAACCCTGTACTGTTACTTGGTCTTCTGGAGATACCCAAGTCTGGTTTTGCAGTGGTGCTGTGTCCATGAGTTGCAGTCCTTGTAATTGAAAATTTTGGTTTAAATTGAACGCTTTGTTCAAAATAATTTTAGAATTCATATTTTGTTCAAGTTGCACCCTGTCATTTGTGTGTGTCCTGTTCTGTGTTCCCCAGCCCACACCCTCACCCCAGCCTGCTGATCAGAGTCACCGATCAACTGCTCACAGAATAACTGTAGACAAAGAATGATGAGATAATATATAAATCTTGTGAAATTATGGTTTATAAACTCTTCTAGACTTACCAAAGTTGATGTAAATATGTACAACTGCAGTGCTGCAGAGGAGAATTGCACTGTACAGAGAACCAAGAGAAGCATGCATATCATAGGATGACAAGATGATAGATAAAAGACCATGAAACACATTATTGTGAGAATCAGTCAGAAATTATTGTACAAATGCCTTCATTGTATGCTGAAGTGCTTAAGAAAAAATGCAGTTACCATTGTACCTTTATGAAATTACATGTTTATAGGAATCTTTCTTTTGAATATTAGGAAACCCTGCAATTTTTCATTTTAAAAAATGAAAACAAAATAGACTAGCTAATTATTGTAATTGGTTTAACATGTTTATGCTCGGTTTCACCAAATCTAAATTATGTTAAATCATATCAAAATTAAATCAAGTTTATATCTAGCACAAATGAAGTCCTATATTTAGTTTGTTCAGTAAGAGTATTATGAATAACTTCTGTAAAACCAGAATATTGTAAATGAATTAGTAAAAATCCACATTTGAGCACAGATTTGACATTAGAAGTCACATGATCCATTAGAGAAGTTACTGGTAGTCACATTAAAACCAACTTCTTTACACCTGCTTTCTTGAGCAATATTGCTTTTAAGTGTCAAGGTAATAAACCCTTATTTTATGGTAGCTTAATGTCTAGTCTGTATTTCGTTCACCTTTCTGTCCTGTTACACCAGACATTTAACAGTTCGTGGTATAACTGCTGCTTTAGTCATCTTTGGGCCAGACAACCCCACCTTCAGCTCTCTGTTTTGTAAAAAATGTTGCACTTTGGGATTTGTTTGTGCCTAAATGCATAAGCCTGTTCAGTTTTAATCTGAGAGTACAGCTGTATCTGTGGGGCACTGCTGTTACATCGCTGTTCACGCAGCATCAGCAGTTACCAAGATTATTTTAATCACAAGCATGCAGCTGAAACCTGTGGCTTTGGAAATCTGTAAGTAGAACAGTGACTGAGCCAGGCTGCCCTTTGTGCTCAGTTCTGTGAGTTTATGTGCCGTGCTGGACTACTTTGTGTAGCTGCAGCCACCAAATGTGTCAGAGTTTGAAGGAAATCTTAGGTAATTGGAAATACCTCCATGTCATCTCTCCTTCATTAATTCTGATTTTCTGAAAGCATTGCTTGCTTTTCCTTAGGTGTTTGACCTTGACACTCATTAAACTGTTGAAAATATAGTAAGGGGTTTAGGAGGCTTGAATATTTTAATTTTACTGTTTAATAAAACTAAGTGTATCTTCTGTAATTCTAACTGAATTAATGGCTGTTGTATTCTTCACCTCATTTTCAAGCCACATATGCTGCTAAATTCTAAAATACTTTCTTCCAAAAAAATACACTTATAAACGTAGTTGAAATACTGCTCTCTTTGAAACCTATTAAAACAGAGAGTTGTATAAAATCTGTAATGGTTTATATAGATCTTTCAGATAGGAATACAATTTACTTTTTGCAAAATTCATCTATTATTTACATACACAAGTTACTAATATTAATGTATATATACAGGATTCCTTACACAGGTCTGAACACCTTCGTGGAAATCTCCTTACAGAGTTAGTGTTCTAGTTTAGTCCAACAGAGGATATCCCAGAACTTCCTAATTTGTTTTCATGGATAAACAAGAGCTAAATACTTCTGAAAAGTAACTTCTCGTTTTCACAACCAGAAGCAAGACTTCTCATTTTTTGACCAGGAAGAAAGAGGCAGGATTAGTAGCCGTAGAGTTGAGCATTTCGTGATCTGCAACTGATGTCCTGGAGCGACATCATAGAGAAATCCATTCATTTAAACAGTCAAACCACAAACTTCTTCCTTGAATAACTTGAGTGGGGAGTGAGAGTAGATAATCTCTCCTGTGTATATTGTCCAAGTTTTATGTCTGAAGTGCTTTCCGTGTTTAGGCTTGAATCTCCATGAATTTTTCTGCAAATGAGTTGGAATACAGCCTTACGGATGCTTCTGGACATCAGGAAATACATGACTGGGTCTAGGCAGCTGTTAAATGATGAAAATATGAGCATCACCTCGTTGCATTTGTGAATGATCTGCTTCCAATAACAGGAGGGGTTTTGTAACTGTGATGTAATGTAGGCGAACCGGAAGATGTGATAAGGAACAAAACAGACAGTGAAAATGATGAGTACAATGAAGGAATTTCTTGCTGTCTTGGTGTATTTTCCTGCGTTGGGAAAATTTGATCTTCTCCTCGAAATTTTCAGGAGGCTCTTGCCGATTTTGAGGTACGAAAGGATCAAGAGGAAAAAAACTATCCAAAAAATTAGTACCGTGATGTAATTTAAGATAGCTTCTGTCTTCGCTTTCTGTTTACTTCGGTAATGAAAGCACAGAGTAGAATTGCTGTCCTCACTCTTAAAGAAAGATGGTGCAACTACTACTGTGAACCCTGATAGTGCGATTGCCCACACGACACAACAAATCTGAATACTTCGTGTCGGAGTTAACATTTTAGGACGCTTCACAGACTTAGTTATTTTTATATAACGATCTAGACTAATTAGTCCCAACAGTACTATGCTGATATACATGTTCATGTAAAACAGAGTTCCTACAATCTTGCATAAAATCCGTCCAAACATCCAAATATTTTTGTTAGCGTGATGGAATATTCGGAAGGGAAGACAGAAGATCAGCAGAAGGTCTGCAACAGCCACATTTAGCAAATAAACTTGGATAGAATTCCTTTTCTGATGAATGCACAGGAAGGCAAACAGGGCTGTAATATTTCCAGCCAATCCAACAACAAAAATTATAGAATAAAAAACTATCAAAGTGAGTGACAGTGAGTTGTTGTCTAAGGGACAACTGTCACTGTTTTGAATTTCTGAGGCATTTATGGCCATGTTGGTTTGGTTGCTCCAGAAGTTTTTGTGTGTCAGTGAATCAGCTGAAGCTGCAGCCATCATTTATGAGGGTTTTTTTAGCTGTTGTGTAAAGAAAAAAAGAAATTTTGAGCATTAGATCTCCATTAGATCTTCTTATGTCTGTTTGCTTCATTGCATACAGTCTAATGTGATGTAAACATAAAAGGCAGTAACTAAAGGAAGTAAATATGCCAAAGTGCTGCTGTAGCTGAGTAGAAGGACTTGCAGCCAGATATCATTATATATGTAAGTTTAGAATAATCTGTAGGCAAGAACAGAGGATATGGAGTACTCAAAACAGATAACTGGTGTTGTAATTGCATCTTTATTACTGTCTTGTTTTAATAATCAACTATTAAGTTTTGCTGCAAACTCAAGAAATCTTTTTTTGTTGTTTTTGTTTTAGCTGTAAGTACAAATAGGTTTTTTTAAATTTAGTTTTTAGGATTAGTCTTTCTAAGAAAACTTTTTAAGATGCAAGGACAGGTAAAGCATAGCTAAGTGAAGCATTCTCGGTGTCGATACAAAGTACATAGAAATGTATTAAAACAAGTCTAAACTCGCTGGTATTAGTTTTAAATAAGTACCAGGATCTCTCAGATGCAAGTCAGCAGTTTTCAATTAGAAAAGCAGTTGTGAATTAATATTTCTTTGGCTATGTAATCTGTTATAACACTGTGAGCCAGTACTATTACAGTAACTTGTCTTTAACTGTCTATATCTTCATATAAATTTAAGTGGTTTTTTCCTTTCCTTGACTGTTCACAAATCAATATTACACAAATAAACCAGTATTAGCTGGGAATTACATTAATGGAATAACAGATTATTTTCAAATCTTCATTTTTTTCTTTGTTTTCCTTGTTTTCATTTCAAAGTTTTTAATTTCAATAAGCTTATTGCTGACCAGGAAGGTACAATCTGGAAGATAAAAGTCAGTTTTGACCAAGGAAGGAAAACTAAAAAAGCGTGTGGTTAGAACAGAATGACACTAAGCCGTTTCAAGAGATGGTTAAGACTGATTTGTAATGATACAACTTTTTTTTTTTTTCAACTTATTCGTCATAGCAACAAAAGATTCCATTTAAAAGTTTCTTTAGAATTTTATTTCTTAGAGAGGAAAGGTTTTTTTCCCCTAATCTCACAAAAATTTCAGAAGTGGTTTTGGTTCGCTGAACTTTGTTGTCTGGCAACTGTTTAAAAAAAAAAACAAACCAAACCCACAACGCTGCTATATACATAACCTGAAAATAGGTTTTAGGCTAAGTCTATGTCTAGGTTATGCAATTTGCATGCTAGATCTTAAAAAATGCAAATTTATGTTTAAGTAAATACAGCTACAGCAGTGAAAAAATGGCAACACTTCAGGTAAAATTCTTAGGAAGATCTAATGTGCATACAGGATCTGAACGACTGAGAGGACAGTCTAAACTATTTTAACATCCCATGTTGTCTGCCCATGCAATTGCATTAAACTTGTAGAGTATTTTAGCAGTTTCAAAACCAGCTGTTTTCATATTTGCCATTTGATATTATCAGGGCAAGACGTTATTTTAAAAGGCCGATTTTGAAACATGAATGCTTTCAAATACATCTTGAAGCCTCTCTGCTGCTATGATTTCTTGTTTGTTGCTTTCCTGTAAAAATGCTTGACATCATGATTTGCATAAGCAGTGATGAGTTTAGATCAACAAGAAAGAGAGAAGCATTGATTACACTGCAGATGCATTGGAAACATAACTTTTCACCCTCATGAGTTGTGTCACCCATAAGCAAGCAGCACGTTCAAACGTAGCTATACTTAAGAAAGGGCTTGAGGGTCAGTGGCACCTTTGCAGTTAAGAGAAACTTCAGTAGAAATTTGTTTTGCTGCAGCTTAAGTACAAAAGAAGCCACTTACCATTTATGTGTTAACAAGGACTTCTGCTGATCTTCAAAACCGCTGGTGAAGGCAGGGAGGAGTAACATGCAGGTCCTCTTATTAGAAAGCTTCTCTATGAAAGTGGTGAGCATCAGCTGACACGGTACAATTGGCAACAAGGGGAAGTTTAACTGGTGTTGCAAGTAGGGTGGGTTTTGGTTTGGTTTTTTTTTTTTTTAAAGACATTTTTAACTGGCAAAATTTGGTTTATCTGGGCTTTGCTGGGAGAGGTGCTATAATAAAATTCTCTCAGAGTTTCACTCTGAATTGGAGATCTTAATGTTTTTCTCAGGAACTTTGTGTCTGGTGAGCCCTGTCGGTGGCTTTTTGGGTGATAATGATGTTGGTATAGCCTGCTGTCTCAGCACTGCCACGGAAGCAGTGTCACTTTTTCAAGTGTAGGGTAAAGATAGATCAACACCCCAGTGAAATGGTACATTTTGCTTCTGTTGGTGCAGTTCTCCCATCTACCTTGCTCCTTGCCTGGAGCTGGAAATTTGAGGTTGATCTTTTTCACTGAAAATGACATGCAATGAGAGATTGTTAAAGTGCCCAGAATGTGCAGCTTAAGCATTTCAATAAGGCAGAAGTGAAATACAATACGCAGCAATAATACCACCTGGTAATACTGTTTTAAATAGAGTGTAAGGAATTGAAAATTATGTTGATAAACTGGACATTTAAAACTGGCTTCTAGAAGACCTGGCATAGGGAAGCCTAAATTTAATGAAGATCTCAAGAGCATTGTCTCAAAGGTGTTTGTTTTCATGCAATTGAAACTTTTTTAAAAGAAGACGTGGGTGGTTACAGATGATGACTTTACAGGTAGTCAGATTGAAAGTCTCATACCTCCTGTGCACTGAATTCCTAGTTTTGTAATTTAAGCAGTAACATATTCTGAGGAAGTTGTATACAAATATGACATTCTTCCTTTTAAAGACTATGGTATTTATTTATTTAAAAGAGAGGCTTTAAGTAAATGTAGGAAGTTGTTCTATATTAAATGCAGTAGTTTTGATCCATGTATTAACTGTGTTCTGATAGATTCTTTATTTATGTTGCTTCCTCCTACACCAGCCAGTATCTATCCAGATTGTTGTATAATATTATTTCATTTTTATACTTTACACCTCACTCTTATTTGTGGAAAAACAAAGGTATGGGTGACTGTGCCTGGAACCCAGTTTAGAAACCTAAACAACATCCTTCACTAGAGTATTTATTAGAAACATCATAGGGATGTTCCTTTTCTTTCCTGCATTTGAGAAGTGATCACTGAATTCTGTGATTAAGGCTCAAAATAGTGGTTTCTGTTCTCTGTGAAGGATAAAATCCCACAAAGTCTATCATAGTCAGGATATTTCTGCTGGAGAATTGAAACAGTGTAAGGCTTAAGGGGGAAGGTAAAAAGAACAAGTAATACCAGGTAAGAAATTATAGGCATGAATTTTTATCTCCACTTTAGTGTGATTTCACTTTTTCTTCCTCCCAAGGTCTGTAATTCTTGGAAGGATTTTGCTGTGCCTGGGACAAGAGAAAGGAAACCAATGCAGAAAGTGGAGTTTATGGCAGAGAGGAAAAAAAAAAATCTGAAATCAAAACATGATTTAAAAAAACAAACAAACAACACAAACTTCTGGCTTCTGTTTGCAAATTTATGAAAATAAGTTCTAAAATACAAATTGTATTTCTCAAACGGTATAATAATTTGTCTGGATTTTTTTCTTTTCAGCCACACTGTGTACTGCTTGCCTCAAAAGAGAATTCAGCCCCGGTAAAGCTTGGTGGCTTTGGGGTAGCAATTCAATTAGGAGAGTCTGGGCTAGTTGCTGGAGGTAAGAAACTTTCCTTCCAAGTTATTTAGTGTTATGCATGTTGTACTGCAGAGTTCTGTTCTTCTGACACAGCCTGGCCTGCGAAACAAGAGCTCAAAAATAACCTGTCACTGAAAACTCTGTTAGCATTGTAAATGCACACAGTTTAGCTAAACTGCTGGTAGAATGTAACGTTGTTGTGCATTTGGGTACTGAGTGTTCAGTCCCTCTAAATGTTACTCAACACAGGCTTACCTGGTTTGATCATAAGAAAGCTGGAAAAAAAAAAAAAAACAAAGAATTTTCCACTTTAATACAATCTTTGGCTTGATTCTTCCGTGCCTGATAAAGCAAAGCAAATAAAAATGCTGTCAGGGTTGAAACGTCTGTCAAAGCAGTTGAGTAAGGACTTAGTGCAGCATCATCAGTGTTCCCCTATGTTTCCTAGGCAATTCCTGTCAGAATGCTGCAGCTGTTTAATAGGAAAATCTTACTAGTTTACACGTGTGACTCTTTTCTGTGTTTTAATATTTCATTGTAATTATTGCATAAGACATCAATATCTTGAGACGTATGTATATTTTTTGACTAAGTGTGTTTTGTTTTCTGTGGATTTTATTTCCTCTAGCTGCCTTCCATATTGTTCCAGACAATAGGGTTATGCTTTAATCAGCCTGCACAGATGAAGACCCAATCAGTTTTCTGATGCTTTCATTGCCAGAGTAGGAGACCACAACAAAAAAAATTTTGTTAGTTTTAATATTTTTTCTTGAAAATGAGTGACTTCCTATCAGTATTGTACTTCTTCAAAAACTCAGATTTCCTAATCCAGTTACTTAAAGTTCTGTGTCAATTTGGCTTTTATATGCTTTTTTTAAAAAAAAAAGTAAAACCAATATAAACATACCAACAGCTTCAATTCCCTTCCAGATGTCTCTGATACCCTGGAAATATCCAAGTATCTAATTACTTACAGAATCTTTTCAAAGAAAATACCCATTCAGTTAAGCTACTGTTGTTTCTTTAATAAAAAGGTCACTCCTTTCTTTACTTTTGTTATGTTACTCAAATTATCTGTACCTCAGCCGCTGCTTTTTTAAGTGATAGTTTCAACACTTTTGTTTAAGATCCTCTCATTTTTCTTCTTTATGTTCTCACTGAGCAACTTTGTCCATTTCTTCTGTTTCAGTTACTCTTCTGGAGGTAGTGAGATAGTTGTCTTGCAAGAAACATGAAGTTCCACTTTGTAAAAAGATTACTGCATTTTTCCCCTGTTTTTCTCTGTATCTTTTGCCTCTTCCATCTCAACTTATGATATATTGGTCTGCCTTTACACACCTTTTTCCCCCTCTCTCAACTGTCATTTCCAATTTGCAGTCTTTCTTTAGCCCTTCTTACTTTCAGCTTCAACTTTCACTCGCTTTCAGGGATATACAGAGTAATTCCTCTTCATTTATATACCATGGAAGGTCTCAGTTCTTTTGCTTGTTTCAAGTTTTCTCCTTAACAGACTCTTTCTCTCTTTCTTCTCACCTCCATTCCAGTCTTTATACTACATCTGTTATCTGGCAGTTCTTTTCCCTCCACAATCCTACCTGTGGGCAGATTACTAGGCAGTCTCCTACAGAGCACAGGCTTCAAGTTTACAATATCACTCATATTTGTTATAGGAAAGTTAACAATACTGACTGACTGAACTGGGCTATACATTTCTTACAAAACAACGTTGGACTACACATTTCTCTAAGAATGTTATCAATGTGCCCTGTGGAAAAGTTTTGTCGTAATAGTAACTAACACTTCTTTTTTCTCAATTGTCTCAGAAGTGAAATAGGAACTCTCCATATAGAGAAGTTTGGGCAGCATCATAACCAACCTATCCACTTTCACATTGCTTTTCTAATTTTTAGTGACAAACATTGATTCAGCTTAACATAATCAGTTATTCCCCTTTTGGCATGGCAATTCCTGTATTTGGCAGTTCACACACCAGAAAAGAGATTCTCTATTAAATAAAAGTGATTATGGCACTAAGGTTCTTTTGCTGACCTAAAACCTCCTGTGCTTCATTTGTGCTGTTTTCTTGCCTTGGTACATTGACACACCTGTGCCTGGCCAGGCCAGATTCTGGGTAGCCCCAGGAGAACAAATTGAAGGGAATTTTCTCCCTCACCATCTTTGAAGCCATCCTTCAAGCACACGGCTTTTGCTTTGTTTGGGACTGCAGATTTTTTTTAACTTAACAAAAGACATCTTTTTTCCAGTGGGCTTAAATTGTTGGGGGTGAGGGGAAGGATTTCTGTAGTAAAGTTAAACTCAGCCCTGGGTATTAAAGGTAGATAAATCCCAATCTTTTGATGTAAGTCCAAAGATAGACTGGTGTGGTTGAGAAGGATTGTAACTATTATGTTCTTTCAAGCAGGTAGATGGTTATTTAACAAAAGTATAAGGGAGCTCATGACAACAAGCTATGACATCACACTAAGATGTCATTAATGGAAATGTCTATGGAACAGATTTTAGGATCATTACTGTATTTTATCAGCTAACAACCCCAGTTGAGTTTATTTTTATCAAAGTTTAATTATTATTAAATAAGTACCAAAAAAAAAAAGGACATAGCCACAACTCCTTTTTCATAAGGCCAGAACGGAAAATGTGAGGAAATACTCTTTGTTCCACTCTGTTTGCCCATAAGCTGCAATGCTGTGAATAAGAAGCCTGTGCTACAGGAAATTGTTTTCATGAGCTGCCAATCTCTGAAGGTCTGTTCTTGCACTTCTTATGATCAGAAGTGGAAAGCTGTGCTAGGTGCTTCACCTGAAGCATCAAAGCAGGTAGTTTGATACGGAATTCTTGCAGTATACACAGTAGTTAGAGATCATCATGATTTATAAGGGAACTCTTTCATGGAACAGCACATAGACAGGAAACAGTCTGTGTTTCTGGTTATGATGCAGCTAGAGTAGTGGAACCTCAGGGAAGTCAGTGATTTAATAGAGCAATCTCACATTATGATCTCTGTCTTCTTCCTTGGACAATTTTTCTTGCAGAACATGGTATGAACTGCCACAATATTTTCTTAAATCAGTGTGACATAAGATTAATCTCATATCAAATATCTTAGATGTCAGGTCTTGGGATTTTTAGCTCATATATGGCACAAAAGTCTGAAGGAACAAAACCCATTGAGTTCACAAGCGCTATTTCCTCCGCTTACACTACTTAAGTTCTCTTGGTTTCAACTAGGGCAGAGAAAAGATAACTGTATAGAACTAAGACATACAAGGTTCTATACAAACCTTACCTGTGGATAGTAAACTACCTTTCACTTTGTATCTTTAGCAGCAAAATGTCACAGGTACCATGATGCTAATCGAGCCCCATATTCATTTTTATGTATTATTAGTTTGCTCCCCTAGGTTGCTTCAAAATCCAGTAGTATCCTACCATAAATTATCATCTTACTGGAAAACATTGTTTATGTTCTTAATAGAAGTACAGCACATAAATACCAACTGCTCTTGCTTCTTTGTCATTTGGCCTTTTAGACTTAGTACAAAAATAACAAAGGAAGGCATTGCCATAATTTTCTCTCTAAATGAGGTTATGGAATGGGAGGAAGGGGAGCAGAGTCCTTTAAGTTCATTGTTTTTGTTTTGTTCTCATCAATGTAAAAATAATCATAGAATCACAGAATTGTCTGGGTTGGAAGGGACCTTTAAAGGTCATCCAGTCCAACCCTCTGGAATAAGAAGGGACATCTTCAACTAGATCGGGTTGCTCAGAGCCGTGTCCAACCTGACCTTGAGTGCTTCCAGGGATGGTGCATGCATCACCTCTCTGGGCAGCTTCTTCAGTGTTTCGCCAAACTGGATCTTCTTGGTGTTTTTATAGACCCCAGTTTAAAACTCCTTTTTTTTTTTTTCTTTTTTAATGTTGGAGTGTTTTTACACTGCATAGATTTTTTTCCTTTTCATCATCAGTGTCTGAATAGTATTGCAAAGCTTTCATTTGTTTTCCAAGGAGTGGTAAACTTTTGTGAACTGAGGTCCTACACTATTATTCTTCTTTCTCTTAAAATGATAGTGTTTTAACTTTTTTTTCCTGAAAATAAAAAACAATGGGAGTCCCTACAAAGCTTTACTTCCAAGAGACTTAGTTTTATTTAAAAGTTACAACTGTGTTTTACAGTCTCTCATAAATTCCAGCTGACTGGTTTGAGAGTGCTAAGAGGAGGCTAATGTGTTAAAAAGTCATCTAGGTTTACTTCCTCCATCACAGTTGTATGGCTGAAAAGGCCATTGAATCAATTACTATAATTTGTCTCATTAGTATGTGAGCTTTGCTTTGTTCGTTTTCTGGACACTTAATATCAAGTTGTCCAGTTGTCTGCTGATGCATCTTTTAAAATATATTTTCTTCAGACAATTTTCTGTGCTGAAGCTGAATTGCCCTTTTTTTCCCTTTTTATTTATCTTTTTTTTTTTTTTAATCTGTTCTTCTTCTCTGTACACCTGCTTTAAACATCTCTATTGTCTGGAGTAATGTGGAAAGGAATTAAGAGTAGGAAAGTATTGACCTCTCTGATCTGTTATGTGTGATTCTTCAATTCCTTCCACATTATTCTGGACATCCCACTCTTTTAGAAACTCCTTAATTTATGAGCATAATTCTTATTACACTATTGTGAGAGGTCAGATGGTGATGTTTATTAGTACCTCACATTTTTTTCCTAAAAATTATTTGTTCCAGTTGTTTCCTTATACATCGTTCAGATACTACTGCTGTTGAAAGACTCTCCTTCTGATATCTTGGTCATCAGTCCCCTGCCTTAGGGATGACAAAATCTGATTGGGTCTCTGTATATACTCTTCTTCTTGTGGAAAGCATAGCCCTATTGTCTGGAATAATATGGAAAGAGTCATAGAAACTAAATTATCAAAGGTAAGTCAAAATTTATCTTTAGTGCTTGTAAATGATATCAGATTGACAGCATCTGAAGACTGAAGCTCTCTGTTTATCCACAGGAAAAATTAGCACAATTAGCAGTTTTATAGATTTGCAGCTGCCTCAAAAATGGCTGCTAAGGAAGTTGATGTCTAGAAGTAAGGTGTTTAATGTCTGTACCTATCCAGGCACTGAGTGCTTCCTAAATCAATAAACACTTTGATGTAGGCATTTATTTACGGTGAAATGGATGGAGACAAGTATCACATTAACTACTTACCACTGATGAGTCTTTACATATTGATGATTTTCAGTTAATATCACTCTAGAACAGATAAGAAGAACGTAAAAGCACAGACTAATTCCAGTCAGTTTAGTTGGCATCTAAAAATCCTGTGTGTATGCGTGCATGCAATATATATTTAATTAAAATGTTATTTTCTCATGGGCAGTCATTCAAATATATCCATGATTCTTATATCCTGAAGAATAAAAGGCCTGTGGAAAACAGAAGTTATCTGTTAAAGAGAGGAAAATGCCTTTACTTACTATTCTTAGTCTGCCTCCAAAAAGATGCAGAGCTTCTCCCAAAACACCAAAGAAAATTCAAAAGCTTCTAAAATATTTTGAAATAATTGAACTGTTGAGAACAGCTTTAAAATTTTACACAGGACATGTCTCGAAGGCAGATATTCTACTAGATAATTTTCAGCAGAAGTCATACATGGTCTAAAAAGCAAATGAGTATCCATTAGGCAACTATGGTGTCTGTAGGTTGTATTTGTCCTGTTACTGATACTCACCTTATACAGTTCTTGTAGTTACAACATCGGAAAAGCCCCAATCTGTGTAAGTTCATGTGTGCACTTCAGTGACTGTGCTGAGCTCAGTGCAGTTCAGAGGCACAGCTCAGTAGTCCTTGCTCAGGTCAGTTTTTTTAGAATAACCTCGAAATCATCGTTTGCTCCTTTGCTGACCCCAGTGAAGTGGTCCCAAGGATGACAGCCAATTTTAGCCTTTTTAAATTTCTAATACGTGTACACATACATATGCATTTTTTTATCCTGCTTGACTGGATGGTTCATTCTCAACCACTTAAGTTTCTGCTTGTTCTGGGTTTGCTTTTTCATGGACATAAAGCTGTGATTTCTGCTACCACCACCCCCTCATCTAAAGTGTCAGAATCTTGGACACAGCACTAAAAAGGTTACAAAATCAAACAATTCTCTAACTATTTTCACTAATTATAATCTAGCCAAGGTAAATGGCAGGATTCTATTAAGTCAGCCTAGTCTTCTTTCTCATTTCTTTTGTATTTGTGGAGTTCTCATTTTAGATGTAAAAGCCAGTATTAAGGTTTAGTAGCACTGATTTTTCAGCTTGCTGTTAAGTAAGATCTGTTTTTCATCTAGTTTATAGCAGCAGCCTGTTGGGGATTTAAGCTGCCCTGTGGTGTGTTTCCTTCTACTGAGTCACTCTATTCCTTCTGCTCAACATCAAGCAGTTTGTCAAAGTGGGTCTTTATGGTGTCCTGGTTTTGAACCAGGCCAAGAGAGATCCAGTTCCACCTGGGATGGAAGAAACACCTTCTGACTTCCAAGTGAGGAGAAAGAAAATGTGTGATGATCAGAGAGGGACAGTGTTTTTTAACTGTAGCTCGTCAGTTTGTATTCAAGTGAACATGCAGCCTCACATTCTGGTGTGAGATCAGCAGATAAAGAAAATATTTATTGGAAATGCACATTAAATCAACATACCTATCATTTGATACAGAGGATTCATAGTTTCGTTAGCTACTTTATCCAGAAAAATGTATATCTCCCCAAAGTTTCATGTCTCTTTTTAGCTCGTTTTGTCCTTGTGATATCTTGTCTTCTACTGGTATCTCCAGTTTATCTTTGTAATCACTTTCCTCTTGACTTGCCAGATTATATAATAGCAATTATAAAGCCTGGTGGGAAGGCAGAATTTTCAGAGTATATATAGTTTTCTATTCATATTGATTAAAAATATTTAAACGAGCTTTAGGACCCACAAGTGTTTTTTTCAGCATATGAAAAAGGTTACAGTGCTCCAAAATGGCAAACGGGTCCCTCTGCACCCAAGTTGTCAGGAAGTCACCATTGAGATAAACAAGACTTGGGTAAGCCAGGCTGCTCTGTGGTCTTTGATGATCCTCTGCACTAAAGGTTTCCAGCCTGTGGTGAGCACACCGCTAATGTCACGTGGGCAGTCTGAGGGATAGACAAATGCTGGTTGAACAGGCAGGTGTTGCTGCTCGTGCACAGGCATAGCCTGATGCAGAGCTGGAAATGTTGATGCTTTTGCTGTCACAAGTGATGGTATCCTAGGAGGAAAAAAAAAATGAGGAAACCCTAATAAGTTTATAGGCACATTAACAAAAAGCAAAAACACTGAGTTATCAACAACTTATGCATATTGGATTTATATATAATTTCCATTTTGCTTCCCTTCCCCGTCACCAGGCATCTAAATGAGAGAATCATCTAAGGAGGTAATCTTTACCTCATATTTGTGATCTTGAATATTTGGCTTCAAGGTTTATCAGTTAGGCTGAAAGCCTATAAGCCTATAAATTGTGTATAGACAACCAGAAGAATTAGTAATTTTTCCCACGTCCGTCTCTGTCTTTCTCTGTCCAGAGTTAAATATCCTTCCTCCTCCCCCAGTGATATGAGGGATGAGCTGGACTTGCAGCATCTTGCTGTTTTTTTAGTTCTTTAGCCTGGAAAGGAACTGCCCTTTTGCTGTCAGGTCAGCCTGGATGTTTTAAGATGCTGACCTAGGTTTAACACAAATTTGAAGAAGTTTGACAGTGATGTTGTTCGTCCTTAAGAATAGTATGGTGAAAAAGGTGACATCTTTCTGTCAATTTTTTTAATCCTTTAGATGGAAAAAGGAGTGAATGGGGCTAGTTAACAGAGCATGGTTAGATTGTATTCCTGCTGTAGGTGGGATAAACAAACAATGGTCTTTACTCAGCTACTGCCAGATAGTCTCCTAGGTGTTTGTTACCACTGCTGTGACTTAGCTAACTCCCATGGCAATGGTGTGCAGGATGGGTTAGTCAAACAAGAATCTCTTTACAAGACAAAACTGAGTTAAATACATGCCCCTGCAAACACCTCACATTCTCTAGGCTGCATTTGAAACTCCCCTGGCCTGCAAAGAGGTGCTGCAAGCCTTGAATGGAGCCTCTGATGTCCATTGTATTTATCAGTGAGCAAAAATAATTTATGAAGGGGGCATAAGGGATGACAGTTTGCTACATTTGTGGGGTTTTTTCTGCTGTTGGTACTTGATGGAACCAGGGTAGTCCAAAGACTACAGTGTTTGTAAGTGTCAGTGATGATCTGTTCGTTCAAAGCCTAATTTTTGCAGTGGAAACAAAATTCTTTACAATGGGAAACATTTATATGGAGAGGTGAAAAGTTAAATGCTTTTATTTAGCTTAATGTGCTACATAGAAATAAATATACATTATTCTAATAATTTTGTCCACTAAACAGATCAGTACTAAATAAATTTTGTTTCTGTGGGAGTACATTCACTACCAGTCCAAAATGAGCACTGTCCCAGAACCATTACTGAGTGACACTCCTTGAAAGCACCTTGTGAAACGAATCAGCATTATCTTCTTATGTGCAGTAAGACATTGCCTGCTTCAAATAAATGAACAACACATTTGCTGGCATTTTGCATTTTTGTTGGCCAGAGTTTGGGCAGAGCATCAGAACAAACTGTGCTCTTACCAATTAGATGTTGCTTTTTCAAGTTAGCAGTGTAGACTAGAGCTCTGCAATATCTTTGTACTTGCTCTCTGGCTAAATAATTCCTGTTTCAAAGGTTGTCCAAATGGATGGGTTTACTTTTATCTGCCAAATTTCACCAAAGAATCTTAGTGCCCTTATGTAAGTCTTGTTTCACAGTCTGCCAGGTAGGATAGAATATTCCTCAATTTATAAAAGTATGAATTAAGCAAAAGGGAAAATACTGACTCTGTTTCACTGGATATATTTAATAAATACTAAACTTAAGGAAAAAAGCATAGTGTTAAAAGCTTAACCCATAAACAAAATTTATTGAAACTGTTTTAATGTAGTGGAGTGATATTCTTTATTTCCATGTTTGACACACATCACTTTGACTAAATTTTCTTTTTTATTTCCATTTAGGACGTGTAGGAACACCTCATTTTATGGCCCCAGAAGTGGTAAAAAGAGAACCATATGGGAAACCTGTAGATGTTTGGGGTTGTGGCGTGATCCTTTTTATCCTGCTAAGCGGTTGTTTGCCTTTTTATGGAACCAAGGAAAGATTATTTGAAGGCATTATTAAAGGCAAATACAAGGTAAGTGATGGTATACCTGAATCCTTTTCCTGTGAGATAAGCTCTGCTGGTAACATTTCTGTAAGTTGATTTTTGTATTTAGCCTGATTTAGATTTGAAGCTTATAGAAGTCTGTTGTGCAGGAAGAGAGATCATTTTCTCTCTCCAGTCTGTCTTGTTCCTGCTGTGTTTTGTGACCAATGTTAGAAATTAGAATACAGAAATATTTACTCAGATGAAATAATAAATGGCTGTAACAACTAGCTGTACATTGAGCCCAGCAGGATTACCTGAGGTTTATCTGTGAAGTGTATCATACTGCACGTTACCTTAGGTTTATAGATAATTTAAATTTTCTTATCTAAATCCTCAACAAAGAGAACTATCATAAACATTGGTCATCATATATTGCCTTGATTTAAACCCAAAATGCATCTTACTGTGCAAATGCAGTTAGGCATTTTTCTTTTCAGTAGAGTGTGTAGTGAAGTGCAGCTGATGATTCAAAAGGAGCCACTTGCAACCTCAAGCATGTCAATGTGCACGCAAGAGAAGTGTCTTTCACAGCATCAGCATCCCAGACTATTAAGGAGACAAATTGAAAGCTTCAACTTCACTGGTTTTGTGGTTTTGCCTAAAGATGAGCTTCGTAACCAAGCTTTGTAACAAAGCTTAGCTTTGTAGCTGAGGTGACCTTGTGACCAAGGTCATGCACGAGCTCTGCGTTAGCAAATGGCAAATGGAAACTCTGATAGTCTCTAATATGAAGTATGATATTAGGAAGTGTTTTACTATGGGAACTTAACAGGAGTCTGCCAAAATGTAGGTGACAGCAGTGTTACTGCACTTGTTAAGGAGCACGTTTTTCATTCTTTAAATTTTGTATTCCTAGAAACAGCAGCATTTCTTCGTGGGATTGCATAGGCTGGTAGACGTTCCAGTTTCACTTTATGGCAGATTTCTTTTTGGAGTCTCTTAGGCAGCTAAAATCTTCTGGAATTGTACAAGTTAACTTCTCTTTGTTTTAAAAAAAAAAGTTATGTCCAGCACATCGTGTCCTCTTAGTTCCTTTTCTGTTCCTGTTTCCACAATAACATGTCTATTCAGTGAAAATACTGTAAGGATTTTAAAACAGTCTTGCTGCAAATTTTCAATTACCTTCATTTCATTAAAGAAATGACAAATCACAACTATTAATGTGAATTTTATAGCCAGATAATGTTCCTGAGTGCCCCAATTTAAAGTTGTCGTTTTTTGTAAAGACTTATTTTAAATAAAATGGACCTCTTTAAATGAACAGATTATAACACTGAAAAGACTCTAGTTATAATTTTGAATTTTCATTTAGTACCTTGTAAAGTTAGCAGTCTATCATTAAATAAAACTTAAGTTCTTAATAAATTAAAGAAATCCTAGAAATACCATAAGGATATAATCCTTAATATTACATGAAGAATTTTCTCTACTTTAGTATGGTTTTGTTGGGCATCCATAATTTTGACTGGTTGGGCACAAGCAGAAAATATATTCTAAATGATCCTTCACATTGCTGTCTCCTAAGCATTAAGTTCTACACTAAAAAGTTGTATTGTGATCAGTGTGCTTTCCTAGTGGCTGAAGATGCTCACCTATTGTAAAGTTGAAAGGAATTTATTGGTAAGAGCTGTTGTCCATAGTACCAAGACCAAAATAGTTCACAACAAGCATTATCTTACTCCCTTCTTACTCAGAATCACTGGCATGAAATTGTGGGTTGATACAGATAGATTGCCATGCCATTCCTTATATTGATTTCAGAAGTAGATTTAATTTCTACATTTATCTTATGCAATAGTTAACAGTCAGACAAAGCTTAATTTTTACTTTTTTTGGGGGGGGGAAGGGTCACTTTTACCTAAACAAAATGTAGAACAGGTAGAAACTTATACTGTAATTATAACATAATACCAAGAATATGTCAGGTTTTATGTTTTCAATTTTTCTGTCATTTTGATAGCAACTAGTGTACAATTTACTACAAGTTATTAAAAAACTTAGAAACTTCCTTTTACATTGTTTTCTATGTTCTTGTTACTGATTTCATGTCTTTTTTTCTTGCTTGTAACCAGATGAATCCCAGGCAATGGAGCCATATTTCTGAAAGTGCCAAAGATCTGGTACGCCGCATGCTTATGCTGGATCCAGCAGAAAGGATAACAGTATATGAAGCACTGAATCATCCCTGGTTAAAGGTAGTAAAAGCAGCTGTTTACACACCAGTTTCTTCTTCAAGGGAGAAAAAAGATTTGTTTCTTTGCTTCTCTGAGCTTTTCAAAGGAGAACTGTGCAAAATGTGGGAGAATTTACTTTAAATGCTTTGTAGGGTTAGAGCCTGAGATTTTGATAATTGCTAGGCTTGAACTCTTAAAAGTGAGAGTGAACTCAGCTGGACACCTTCAGCAGCATCAGGGAGTAGGGCTTAAAGAAGGTATTAATGTGTCTTTCTGTGCCACTCAAACTCCAGAGAAATAATTTATGATCTCCTTTTCGCTCAGTCCTAAACCTCTTTCCTATTATGCTTGTAGCCATGCAGTCTGTTGCAGGACATTATGCCACTGAACTGTGCTGCTTCCTTACATTAGATTCCTGAAATATCCCACCAGAGTGAAGGAAATATGGAGTGTAATGTTTCTCAGAGGCCACTGGGATTGCATAAAATTAAATGATATCTGGTAATCAAATGATTTTTCAGTGGTGTCAGAATTTACAGCACAGTTTAAGCCAGCCGAGGAGTAGTTGCTGAACACTGAAGATCAACAACAGGAGCAGGAGAATATTCAGCTGTAGCTTCTCAGCAGTCCCATCAATAATCTGTGCTAAACATTGGGGTTGGAGAATGATGGGTGTGCTACAGATTAATAAGGTGGCAAGTCCTTGTTCAGAACATTGTATTTTATTTGGCAGAAGGTGATGAATTAACTATTTTTCTTTGTTATCCTCTACTTCTTTCCTATAGTGTAGGTCAAGGTTAGAGAGAGTCATAATATCATTAATTTAAACAGGGCACTTGTTTTAAAAGGGTGCTACTCTGAATTGGTTGTTTGCTCCACCTGAGACAAACAGTGACACAAAGAAACCCACAAAAACAGAACCTGGGAAAGACAGGCTCATATGTTCTTCTCCCTCCAAGTAAATGGTCGTTCTTCCATTTCTTTGGTCTCTGGCTCTGACTCTTTTATTCCAAGCTGCAGAATGTTCTAGCTTATAAAAGGAGCTCAGGAGTGTGCATCTCTCAGGAATAAGTGGTTAAGGCAACTCTTTTGAGTATTGGGAAATTGCAGGTTCAAACCATTCCACATAAAAGGAGCCAAAGTTCTGTCTGTTCATCTGGAGCTTACATAGTGTATCAAACATCAAGGAGTATGGAAAGGGACAGCATGTGTTGTAATCCCAAATGATCTTACTCCAGTCTGTGGTTAACACAGGTGATCTGTTTCTACCTGCTTGGAATTTGACTTTTTCTTCACTTTGTGAGCTTACCCACATTTAGATGCCAAAGCAAGGGTTTTACTGATGATTATTTTGGGAGAAAAACTTGTAATTTTTTGTTGTTTGAGCAACTAAGCTGATCAGGCTTGTTGAAAAGGCAGTTCTGTAATGTGAACGTGCAAGGTCTGCTTATATAGCTCAGCACCTTTGATATCTGTGATCTTTTTCTGGTCTTGTCATTATTTGTTGAAATTCATGCAAGGAAAGAGAACATTTAGTTTGAGACAACTTTGTTTCCAAGCTCAGACCAGCATTCTACCAGTCAGTCCTCCCATTTTTGGCTATGGTAAACAGCCTTCCCTGCTGACTCAGAGCTTTCTCCTAAACTATTTATAGATCCAAAAACAGCATGAGGCAGAGGCATCTCTAGTGTTGTAGAGTGACTGAATTACTTCTGGCAGTGATTTCACTCTGATTCTGGAGATACATGTGATAAACATTTATGTTAAATTAATAAGTGTGTGTAGCTTCTGTGAAGATTTGGAGCAGGATAAGACAGTAGGCAGCTGCTGCAAGTTTTGTCCTTATTGTCACTGCAGTTATTCATTGCAGGCTTTTTAATCTGCATCTGCAATGGAGAATTCTTCCTATAAGCCATCACCTGGTGTCGCCAGCCATCCTAACCCATCTCCCAAGCTTACCTGAAGTGTCAAGCACCCCTTAAAAGAGGGCTTGAACATGTTGGTTCACTGGGATTTGTGAATCCCAAGAAGCAGAACTACTTTCTACTTGCAAGCTTCAAAATTCAGTGCTAGCCAGAAACTTGACTAACAGCACAACAATAAAACAAAAAGACTAAGCTCTACAAACTGGGAAACAAAATTACTGAAAGAAAATATCCCTGACCCAAGTTCAGAATTCTTTCAAAGTATTTTAATCCCTTTTAGTTTCTTGAAGTTTTCCTTAAGTTGCAACAAATTCTCATTCTCCTTAGGATAATTAATAGCTGGTACATTTTTTATCTGGTTTCTTATTGTCAAGAGAATATGAAGAGCTTGTATTTAATGTTCTTTTGGTTTGTTTTTTGTGGGTTTTTTTAAGGAGAGAGATCGCTATGCATACAAGATTCATCTTCCAGAAACAGTAGAACAATTGAGAAAATTCAATGCAAGACGAAAACTAAAGGTAAAGTGAATGTAGTGTTAATATAATTGTGTAACTTGAATTTTGTGTGATACTTCATTCATTTTAAAAGTGCTAAGAGAAATCTATGAAGTTGGCAATGAAATGAAAGTTGTAAAGGGCCTTTACAGATGCTTATTGCAATGATGATTGTTAAGGATGCTCATCCTTTCTCACTGCATTCTCACTGCACAGTTTTCAAACTAAATTTCAGTGCAAATTGTCTGGTATCAACAAAGGTGTATATGAGGTCTTCATCTTTAATCAATTCATTAATCCTGTGTAATAGGAATTACTAGAGAGGAGAGAATAGTACAGTGCCTTCTGTTATTATTTTGTTACATTTATAATAACAGGAACATATATTTTAATGTCTTTTTCAAGAAGAACAAATGTGTCTTCTTCAGTTTATCCTCTTTATGTTTAACTACACACAGGATTATTTCCTAGCTGAATTGAAAAGACTGTTAACATTTTAGCCCAAAACAACATGGTTTCTCTTCAGTTCCTCTCTTGGAAAGTTTAGGCGAAACATTTTTAAGTTCACTGAAAGGTTGAGAAAATTCTAACAGAAATGTAGAGCATTGCAGTCCATGAGTTGTTTTACAGTTGGTAATAAAACACAGAATCAGGTATACACAAGGAGTTGCTGCTCTGCAAAAGTTTAATGTAGCTGGTGATTAGGATGCACCAGTTGCATAATTCATGATAAACAGCACTTTCTCTTAGGTGATTTGTATGTCCAGGTAGTACTTTCATTAAAATATTAGCTAGTACATTTTAGAATACGAGCTGGTTTTCTGCTCTAGGTACAGTTTCAGATATTTCCCACATTTCTTCTTGGGGAGACCCCTATATTTCATCTCCTGAGAGCTTTTATACCTTTGCTGGTTTTTATACCATTTTATCCAAAGCACTGTTCTGCAGTGAGGCATTAAAACATGAGTGGTTAAACTGTATTTAACTTGAACAAGTAAATATATGTCAGAGCAGGTAGCTCTGACTTTGTTACTTCCATGTAACAACTCATTCTGGGAGTGTCAGATTATCTATGTAATTGTACTATTTTTATATAGATATATAATGGTATATTATATGATTTATTATGGTGCTGTCAGTGTCAGATTCTGACAGTTTTTCAGATAACAACATACTGTTTTACTTTAAAGAGTGAATTTCTATATTTGCTAAGCCAATTGGTCTAGGTAAAAGAGAAAAAGAAATTAGTTATTTTGTTACATTGCTCTATGGGATTTTATACCTCAAAGTTATTATTTTAAGGTTACTTGCATACTTCTCATACTTCCTGACAAAGGATATTTTGACTGTTTATTAGTGTGTGACCAGCACTTCCATTAGATATGGTCACTGATAACAGGGAAGCAGAGCTGAAGACTCTAAAATTTATTTTATCTTCACTGAGAAGGTCAACACACAAGAGACCTCGGGAGACTGAGTGATCCAGGGTGTCTGGAAATGTTTCATTATCCTTCTTTGTGTAATTTAGGCTGTGTGGGTATTTTTATTCAGGGGGCAGTACTAGCAGCTGTGTCAAGCCACAAATTCAACTCCTTCTATGGTGACCCCCCTGAAGAGCTGCCAGACTTCTCTGAAGACCCCACCTCCTCAGGTATAGAAAGTACATTTATTGCAGTCAACCTGTCTTAATTCTGTACTGACTAGACTACCAAGTGTTTAGTAATTTCTTGAGATTTCATAAAATTTAATATTAAGCGAATGTTTACATGTGAAAGAATAAATAATTTTCAGTCTTGGTGGTGTTCATTACTGGCAGAACTGAAGAGAAAATCTCTGCACAGTTATAAGTTTCCACAGAAATTCTGATTTTTTTATTTGTTCTTGTGTGTACATTACAAATAACAGTATAACCTCCTGTTTCTCTTTATATTACTTGAGTACAAAAGCTTATTGAAATTTTGTCTTTAATTCTTAGGCAGGAGCAAAGTTCTTACTAATAGTTATATATAGAAAGAAACCACCGTGTACCAAATTTTCCTGACCTCCTGTTTTAGAGAGCAATGTGATTAAGATGTCTTCTCTTTAAAGCACACTGGACAGTGTTTCTGACCCCCAGATATTCAGAGAGAGACAATACATGGTACTTCAGGGCCCTCCCAACATGCTTGGGATAAAATTTGTGCTGTGCTGTGAGCTGGGCCTTGGGCAGGACAGTGATCTGACTCAAGCAATCCTTTTGTCCACAGTCCATATTCAAGAATTTAAATAACCTCCCCTCTGTGTACTAACACAGCCCTGTCATAGTTATGTATCTTAATTTGACATAGCATTACTTAATATATTTGCAGTGCAAAAGTCTGAGTTGGTCTATCTGATCTAAAATCAGGATTTAGGATCGAGTTTAATGAACTTCTGAGGAAAACTGGAGACCAAAAGGACTCTCTCTTTTATTTTTCTAAATAACCAAATAGTACTGGCAGAATATCTTAGCTATATACTGACTTTACTAGAACACATTTCAGGAACTTAATTGCATGTGTTGATCTGCTGTGTGATAATTCTCTTTCCCAATATTTTTATAGGTGAGAAAATTACCTACTGCATGTATTAATCACACCTTTCTTCTCTTTCATATGAGCAAGTAATTATTACAAATTATTTCAGTGTCATTGATATAAGAATGGGAGTAAATTGGTTTTTGTTGAAATTCTTCAATTTCACTTCTTGGAATTCAAGTTTGAGTCCTTAAAAGATTGCTTTGTCCATAGGCATGCACACTGTTCATAATTTCCACAGAAATGAATAGGAACCTCAGATCATTTATAGCAAATGGATAATCAGAGCCTCGTGGCTTAACTTCAGGCAGACAGCTTTTAAATACTTGATGTACTCGTAGTTAAAGATCTACCTATGCTTTTAAAGAAAGAATAAGTTGGTTTTACTTCACCTAGAATTACTTGCAGTGCCTTTATTTTTGTTTCCATCTACTTCCCCCATTTGAATAGGGAATAGCCACCAGCATGATTGGCAGTGGCAACTTTCCTAAACTGAAAACTGCAGTTCCTCTTTCCAGTTTCAGTCTCACATCAACAGGACATGTGTCTTCCTCAGTGATGTAATTGCAGATATCAGTATAGAGGAAATGCACAAGTTCTATTTTTTTCTGCTCACAGAACACTTGAATCCAGTACACATGTTAAATTCTACAGAATATCTGGGCTGGATCCACTGTTATCTTGTGTTCATCTCTGAAATAACCGAAACATTAGCTTGGATTTTTCAGGACAGGGTAGTTATTCTCTAAAATAACATTGTTGATCTCTCTGATGGGAGATCACAGTGATCAGGAAACCATGCTAAGTGTGTGGTTTTCATGATGTTTGTCTGACCAACTACATTAGCTGATAATATATTTAATATTGCAGGATAAACACTGAGGCTTGCAAGCAAAGGTACCACAACCCTGACAGCTTATGAAGTTGCTAGATGTGGAAATCTATTTTGTTTCCTCTTCAGAAGTACACTGATAAAACTTTCAAAATTTCAAGCTTGTAAAGCTCTGGTGATGATTCTAAAACCGACTAGTTTATAGAAATTAGACATAAAACTCTTAAATTGAAGTAGAAGCTTGACTATCTTAAGGTAATTTAAATTTCCTTCCCGACATCTCATAAAATGTTATTCCAGATCATAAACTCTAATGAAGAGTGTTTAATATTTTAAGTGTTGTTGCCTGTTTAATCCTCCCATAAAATTTCATGAGGCTTATTATTGCAATTAAATGATTTGTTAGAAATAGGCAAATGTGGAACTCGTTCAGAGATATTTCTCATACAGAAATATAAATGCTTGTTAGGTTATGCAGATTATGTATCCTGCACTCCAGGTTGTTCCAAACACAGAAAATCTCAGTTCTGTCTTTTTTCCAAATTAATCTAGAGGTGTTCTTCCTCAAAGTTCAGTGAACTTGGGATTGCTGGAACCTTTGAGCATCTTCTAATACTACCAGAATATTAGACTGGGATATGAAGGTTCTACAAGTAGCAAGTCAGATGGCCTTTGTAGATGCAGAATCACAAAGGATATTCTTGTTAGAGAGCTTTTCAGTGAGGGTCAGCAAATTGCTTAACTACATTAAATGGGAATGAACAGAGATAAATTCCATTTAAAGTCAACCAGGTAATTTTCTGCACACATCTTCCTTTAATTTGTACAGAGTTTTGATAATTCTTGGTTCCCACCACTTGTTCTGGGTGATTGGTTTCCTTTTTCATCAGCAACCGTCCTCTGAAGATCTTAACTTCATCCTGCTATCATTCTGTTGGTAACATGGCAGAAATCAGTCTTGCTGAATTTTGAAAGAGTGTGATAAGGGCTTTTAAAATATTTTTTAAATTAGCTAAGTCTTTTTAAAATAGAAGATTACTGGTGATAAGCTGTGTTCAGTAACTTTTTTCAGTACAGCCACTGAACAACTCAACTGACTGACAAGCTTCTTGCAAGTGGTTTTTTTTTTCTAGGATGTAAAACATTTGACTTTCAGGTTGCCCATTTTCAGGGCATTGTAAAATGTTTATTTCCCAAGGCAACAAATGCTTTGGATATTTTTAATATCCTGAAACAGACATAAATCAGCAGTTAGCAATCAGCAGCCCTACAGGCTAAATCTGACACAGGAGAAAAATCAGCCCAGTAGAAAGTATTTGAAGTGGACCATGAAGTACATAAGTTGCCAGAGAAATTCGGTCTCCTGCCCTTCCCCTTTCCTGCCCTGCGCCCTGACCCTCCTATCTCCTGATCACACATTACCTCAAGACAGGATTTCCTCTACTTCTGTCACAAGCTGACCATTTGTCCCCAAACAGAGAGTAGGGACTTGTAGTTTTCAAGTGTTTTGATAGCAGTGCCTCAGGCTGAAGAATGAACATCACCAGTGTAAAGCATTTTATTTTCCCTCCCTTTGCTTCTTCTGCATCCCCCGTTCTGTGGCAGCCCAAGGAAAGGCTGTGGAATTGTTTGACATTTTGCCTTGGGAAGCTGGACTCAGGAAGGCCATTTAGTTTACTTTGGAATTTTAAGTAGATTCAAAATGTTCAAGTTTTCAGGCCAACAGTTCGAAAAACCAATAAATCCAAGAGTTTTTTTATAACTTTGCATTTCCAAAACCTTTTTGTGGCCACATTTTAAGAACTACCAAGTCAGTGTTGGAGTTAAGCCAGTAGCCTTTGGAAAACTGCATAACTGACTTTTAGACTAAAGCAAACCTTACCCTTTGGTTGAAAGGTGTTTGTTACTCCATATTCTGCTTGCCTTGCTTGGTCTATAGCACACATATACTGAAGTGTGACTAGCAGGTTTCAGAGTGGCTTTTTTGCCACCAACAGTTGCACAGGAAGCAGCCACGCTGAGGCCACTTCAGTGCCTCTGCCTCGTGTTCTCAAACTGCGGGGCACTGATTTCATTTGGCATTTTCGCAAATGCGTTGTGGTATTTTGTCTCAGGGTTGCTGTGTGTAAACTGAAATTCTTGTTCTATCTGGTTGGACTCTATATTATTGTCATCTCAAGTGAGAAGTTTTTAACAACATGAGCTTTTGATTTTCAAATTTGAAAGTGATAATAATGGGGAAAAGGCTGAAGCTGTTGGTCTTTCAGAGTGAGATCAAACAGCACATGTATGGCCAAGTTGTAAGATCACTACATGGAATTAGCTGAACTCACAAGTTCGAGTAGTTAGTAGTTTTAGGGGATTGATTTAATGAAATATGGAATAAATGAAATATAAATCAATGAAATATAAGCCTGTAATCTTAAAAACCTCACATCTTACATATGAGTAAGAAAAAGAAATACTTTTGCTATGCAAAAATTACCACTGATTTTGTAAATATTTGCAAAGGCAAAGTGTAACATTTTTAAGTATGAGTGCTTGGAAAAAAAATTACATTCACCTTATAATTTACTGTTATTAATTCCTTCTCTAGTGTTACAAGCAAAACTATCAGTTTTGAGATCATGAGTTTGCATGTTTCCAGTACTCCGTTATTATCTTTATCATTTTTTCAGCTATTTATTCTTCGTTCTGGTATGTTCAAATTTTTAAAAAAGTACATGAAGACACTACTAATTAAAAGCAATGATAAGGTGGTTATATTTCTGAATGGTTCTCATAATGGCTCTCACTGAAACTTTTGATTTCAATGTAACATTGCTAAATTCTTCTTAGTAAGTATAAGTGTGTCAATATGATATCAGTTTGCGTCATTTGCAGTATGTTGCATTAGTTTATCAGTTCACCTTTTTACTAGAAATCTCCTTTTTTTTTGTCCATGAGTTTTTTAACATAGTTTAGTCAATGCTGGGAGAAGTCTGGTGTTACAGATAACCTGGCACTGCATAGACGTGCTGCCTTCCCAATGCCAAGTGGTTTTTTCCTCCCATCCCAGCCCACACTTGCCATTTGCTTCACAAATATTAAACCATATTAAAAAAAATGGGTGGGGGTCCTTGTGACTTTGTTCATACTATTTTGTGGCTAAAGTAGTGTGCTAGGATGCAGCTTTATAAAGCTTGTGATGAAATCTTCATACTGTTTGTTGTTTGTCCAAACGCTGCCTTCCTACTAGGACTTCTAGCAGCAGAAAGTAGGTATCCCTTTGTTTTCCTTTAAGGCATATCATTCAGCTATGGTGTGTGGCTTTGCATGTTTAAAAAAAAAAAAATCTGCTTTCTTTGCTTCTCTTTGCTATTTTTCAGTTTTAATACTGCCTGTTCAAAAAAAAAAAAATTAGCCTGTATGGTTTTGACTAAACCTGTCTGTGGTATAATATAATTGACAGTATAATTAAGCAGAAGTATTATGATTTCCAGGGGATTCTGAAGATTCTAGTTTAGAGGCAGTATTAAAATTACCTGTTTAGTTTCTCTCTCCCCCCCAAATATTTAATATTTGCAACACAACTGAAATAAAATCTAATTTTCATTAAAGTAATAAAGCATAAAATGTTTGAGGATTGCGTTTTTGTTCCAGAATTGTCTTCATGGACTAATGGGCTTTTTTCTCTTAACACCAAGCATATACTGTAATATTAATCATATATTATATTCTTGCTCTATGTTTGCATGAACTTTCTTGATCCTTCTATGTTGATGTAATACACAATATATGCATATGCACTGTGTATATGCATACACCTGATTTAAATAACTATCCAATGTGTGTCTCCTCAATGAAGGAATGTTATTGACACGTAGGGAGGAGTTTCTGCTACAAGTTAACTGCATACACCGTGAGAGACTGAAAGTGCAAGCTCTTCTAAAACCTGCAGACTGTACTAGACAGAGGAGAAGGTGTGAAATTCTAGACCCTTTGATACAAACCACAGCCATTTCAAAAACAACGAATTCAGCATCTCCAAAAACAAGCTGTGAAAAGTGGGGGGTTTCCAGCTGCATTTTAGGACTTGTAGGCTAACAGCTCTTCTTCACTCATAGGTCAGGGCAGCGAG
This sequence comes from Myiozetetes cayanensis, assembly GCF_022539395.1. NCBI lineage: Eukaryota > Metazoa > Chordata > Aves > Passeriformes > Tyrannidae > Myiozetetes > Myiozetetes cayanensis. The sequence continues at coordinate 109,940,296 of NW_026087742.1, read as the reverse complement.
ACACATGTCCGTGTCTCCATTTCTGATCAAAGTCATGGATTTTGTGGTTGTTGTTATTTGGTTTATTCTTTTGATCTTACGGGTTGTGGGGGAAGTTGTTCCTTGTCCTCCTTTTTCCCCATCTCAGAATGCCTGTCCAGTAATGCAAGAGTGAGAGTTCAGTGGATTTTTATATAAAATTTCACAATAGTATTATTTTTACAGTTGTAGAGGAAAGAAAGAAACCTCATACAGAGCCTCTGCCAGGATTTTTATTTTTTGTTTGTGCGCAGAAACCTCCCTCAGCAAATTTACTAAGGGTGTACTGCCATCATACTGGTCAGAAAAGGGTTTCCATATATTTTTGCAATGAGGAAGTGACAATAATGGGCATTCATTTACTAAAATACTTACCTGTCTTTATGTCTTAGTTGCATGTGAGTGCACTCACATGTAACATGTAGATCTGGTCTGAAAAATAACAAAACCAGTACCTTCTCACTGCATATTTCTTTACCAACATGCTTGGCTGCCTTCTTTCATATCTGACTAGTTTTACAGTGAGGAATAGCTGGGAAAAAAGATTGGCAAGCTCTATGTGGAGGTCTCAAGCCTGGAGACATGCATGGCACACTGTGCCTGTGCATGCAGAATAAAAGGCATCCCCAAAATCAGGCATCAGTTTCTCCCCACCCTCTTTCTCTCTCCCCATCCACTTCCCCTTTCCCCCTCCCTTTTTGTTTCTCCATACACAGTGCAGTCCTCTGCATTCCTCCTCCTGTTTGGGAACACTTTATCTTTTGTTTACTGGGGTTTTTTCTCTTCTTTTAAATTTTTTTCTTTGTTTAGTCTTTTCCTCTTTCTCCCTGTTTTTCTCTCCTGCATCTTTCTTTGGTTGCCTTTCTGACTTTTACATACCTTTCTTTCCCTTCTTGTATTCCATTCTTTGATTTAGCTGTAAATTCCAATACCCTTCCATTGCACCAACTGCATTTTCACTGTCATCTCTATAAACCTCCATCTTTCCAGTTCTCTCCCTAGAGTCTTCCTGATTGTTTTGTATATAGATATAAACACATAGTGTATGTGTATATATACATAAATATATATATTATTACTGCCTTGTTTGCTTCCCAGTAGCATTCAGAGAACTGTGTGCATGTAGGAACCTATTTGTAGATTTATAAGGTGTCTACACTTGGCTGTTTGTTTTCTGTTCAAGAAAGAGGAGGTCATTAAACACTTACATAGCTCAGATTTGAGAAGGATGGAGTCCTGCCTTGGCTTTCATTTTAATTACAGTGCTGTGTATATGTGACACATGTATCTCCCACCTTATTTTAAACTATTGTAGTCATAGATATTCACCTGCTTTGGCTGTCATCTGTCCTTGCAGAGTTAGTTGCTCTGGAACACAGTGAACAGCAAAGAGCAAACCAATTACTGGGTGAGATTAGAGGCATCTCAGCTGCAGTGATCTTTGCAGATGCTGATTAAAGTGATGAAGAGCATCTGGTACTCAGTTGGCTTCCTCTTAATCTAAGAAGTTACATCAATACAAGTAGTGGAAAGGTCTGCACTTCTATAATAATGCCCATGCTCTTTTTTTGCCTTTTTTTTTTTTTTTTGAGATTGTATCCAGTGAGTCTAATATTTGATCTCTAAAAACTAACCATTTCAGATGGTTTTTCTTCTGTCCTTGCTGTATGTATTAGCATCAGATGACTTCACAAAGTGAAATGTAAATCCTGCCTTCTGAAATATCTGTGCTTTCACAGCCAGAATTGATTTTAGTTTCATTTCAGCAGCTGCACACGAGAAGGCAACCAAGAGATGAGGTTCTGAAAAATATATGTTATATATAAAGAAATTGTAAAAACAGCAAAGCCTTAGTTAATCAGTTAAAAACCACTGTAAAAACTCAAGACATCATTACTTACCTTTTTACACAACATGAAAAAAAGTGAATAAATAATGAATGGGATAGAAATGAGTGGCAGGAACTTCATTTTATATGGTTCTACGAATCTAAGGGGTTTAGATTTTGTCAGTGTCTCTTTAATAAAAACATGCTATTATTATAATAGTTATTATAAGCTCTTCTGCAGAGTTATTTCCTGGCATACTAATTGCAGGAGACTGGCAAAAAGGTCGTGGGTTTATAAGTTTGTATTTAAAAAATGTCAGACTTCCTCTAAAATGTTTTCCTTAGTCAGAAGAGGGTTTATGACTGACCAAGACTTAAATGGGCATTTGTAATCTTTAGTACTAAAAAATAAACCAAAAATTCTTTTACCCTCTCTCAGAATGTGTTTGTAGTCAGAATGTAGTCTGTGTTTTGCAGCAATACCTAAGTCTCTTTACCTAAACTCTGATTCAGTCAGACACTGTCGCAGATCACGTGAAAAAGCCCCAGATTCTCTGTGCTGCCTCTTACACAACGGAGGAAGGCTTTTGTACCTGCCTGGTTTGCTGAGCCTCAGGAAAGCAAACTTTGGGGGTGTTTTGTGGTGGAGGGAGACATATGAGTACTGGAGAATATGTAGGCAATTCTTGGGATAGTACTTAAAGTTGTCTTTTACTCTCTCCTCTCTGGAGAGGACCAAGCAACTCCTCCATACCTTCAAAGTTCAGTTTCTCTGGTCAAACCACCTGTTCCAGACCAGAATATCTGGATGTCATGTTGTAATAACAACACTGTGTTACCAAAGCTTTGCCTGCTTCCAGCTGGATGAACCAGAGTCCATACCAACTTCAGGTGGTATTAAGAGCACTGTATGAGAACTGCAAAGAGTCTAGAGATAGAATTCAGCTGTAAGAGAGGACTATTTCTGAATGGCCGTCTCCATAAATGAGTTAACAGAACCTGCACAAATTACCTGTGATAACTTTGATTATGCACTGGGCAAAGAGATAATCCCAAGTTTTTGCCTTGTAAAGCAAATATGTTTTCTGATAAATAATAGATCTGTAGGCAGAAAACTGCTGAACTCATCTCTGTCCTCTTAGAAGTAATTCCACTGACTATAAAAGCATTTACTGTACTAGTACTGACTGCAGGAGACTGTCATAAGCATTCTGATGTGATTTTCCTTCTTTGTAATATATGAGAGCCCATAGATTTCAACTTTTCGTAACTGGTAGCCCCAAGGAAACTGTGAATAGTTGCAGCCATCCTTTTTTAGGTATTTGTATGGGAATACAGGAGAGACAACCTTTCCTGTGCAATCGTGTGTGCATTTATTTTTATAGTGATTTAAGGTCCAGGATGAAATTCATCTTACCCAAGTGGTTGTGGCTACTTAAAAATTCTGGGGCAGTAAGCAGCATTTTCTAATGAAGTTTACTTTAGGGAATTTTATAAAACAAATTAACACAGACATTCTAGTTAGTCAACTTCCTTATTTTTCCTTCCTTACTAATGTTTATGCATTCTGATTTTCATATTTATAGATTCTGTCTGTAACTGCTACAGACTAGGAGAAATCTGAGCTTTTAGCTTGTATGACTGTGTAATAACCCACTTAAATCCTTCCTTTATCATCTGTGATGAGGCTAAAATGGGTGCATTTGCAATGTTGAAAGGAGATTAAATCCTATTTCAAGAGGATACAAGCTTTAATTATAATTACTGACTGCTTTCATACTTCCCCAAAGGTTGGAAATTTAGCTTAAATATGATAGAATATGAATCTTTTCAGAAACAGTTGTGCTGTAAAGGTTGGTTAATTTTATTTTATGTAGGTTTTTTTTTTTAATTTAAAACTCTTCTGAAAGGCACTTTGAAGCTTTTTTTAACCAGATATAACAGAGAGAGTTTAGATGTTCACAAAAATGCCTGTAAATTGTTCTGTCACCTTTTTTTTATGCACTAACATGCTGTCAGTGTATTGCTACTGTGCCATTTTCTCGTGCAGGTGGCACATTATCTGTAAATGCATGAAAGGCTTGGCAGTAGATGCACCATAAGATCATAGCTAAAAAAAAAAAGCATAAGGTAGAACTGTGATATTGAGGGATTAGCAAAGTCACTGTCAGAATTTCTCATAAAATTCCTTAAGGGCATTCTCAGAAACTTCCTTTTGCAGTCATCTATTCAATGTGACCAAGGGACAGGAGGGAAAAAAAACCCCAAAACTAATGATCAAAGCTTAATGTTTTGGAATTCCCAAATACTGAAGAGGTTGTTGGGATGCAAACATTTAAAAAAATCATAACTTAATTCTATTTCAAAGCCCTCAAAGTATTCCACAAAATAAAATTTGGGAAGTAATACTGTCAAATAAAGCACGTGATGGTCCAGAGCATTTGGTGTTTCACACTAGTACAGCTCTGCAGACAACTTTGAACACACTTCTCATTGCTTCTGGTTTTGGCTCAAGTTATAGTGGTCATGAACAACACTGTGCAGTATTAGAGACTCTTGAGATATCCAAGCCTCTGAAGTGAATCTTCTCATGAGTTTTTCCTTAAATCCTTAAGTACACGGAAAGGACTTTGAATCCAGAAAGCAAAGTTTTGCTAGAAAATAAAATAATTTAAACTCTGAGCATGACGAAAGTAGAAATAAAAGAGGAATCAAATAAATTTCCTTCTGCCAACTGCACTCTGGAGAGTCCAGCACTTTGCTTCAGGCTTGGAGATCTCTAAGTTTATGAGCCTTAAACTGACATTCTGAAAACGCAGAGGAAACAGTGCAGTCCCTTTTGGATCCCTAGGTAATCTTTTTATTCCTTGCCTTTGAGGCTGAGGTCTCTGATCTCTCCATCCTCTTACCAGCAGATTCCCAGACCCTGTATTTTCTCAGGTTTCCTGCTATGTCTCTGGCAGAGGAATATGGGAGGTTCCTTTCAGCTGAGCAGGCTTTTTCACTTACCAACCAGGAGGCAGGTTTTTCTCTTTTTTCAGTGCACCCAACCTCATGCACAGCAACTAATATGAGTCAAACCATTCATTTTATTTGCTGGCAGCCACAATTTTTTAAAAGGAACATAAATTAGTTCATTAATTGGATATAAGTAGTCAGACACACTTAAAGGGGGATTACTAAGAAGTCTTATTGCTCCTGAGCCATGAGTTGTGAGTGAGAGGAGTGCTGTGGTTCTCAAGCCTTGGTGTACAGGGAATTGTGAGGAGAATCCCAGGTTGAGATTTGTGCTAAATGTGACGCAATAGTTTCTAGATTTGCACTTATCCTTCTAAGCCATGAGGTTGCAAGTCTAGCACGATAGGTTTTTGTGTATTTTGTTATGTTTATTCTAGTTTTTCAGGGTTTTTGGAAAAATAAGTTGATTTAACTTGTTTTCTTGTGTGGTTAAGAGGGCATTGAGTTTTGTATTTTTGTTATGTTCTGAAAATACATAAGAGTTTGAGTTAAGGAAGGCTGGTAAGAATTGTTCATGCAGTGGAGAATGGAATTTCAAGAAATACAGCAATTAAATATTATTTAACTTATCAAAAGGACACAGGCAAACAAATAAGTAAACAGAATAAGCATATTGATGAGAGAAGTGAAGTAATGAATGTGCAGAATTCTGTGTCCTGAATTAAGAATTTATTTATGGAAAATCATTCAGCATTTCACTGTCAGACACCAGCATTCTATGCAGACTGGATGTGCTATCCTCTTTTCAGATGCTTTTACCCCTGTGGCAAAACTGAAGACATGGTCTGTGGGTGTTTGGATAAGTCAAAGTTGTCATTCTAGTTGTGCACACAGGTGGCAGCCACCACTGACACCTGGTTTTTAAAACAAGTTGTTTCAAACAGAACCACTGTGGGCTGGTTTACTATGGATTTGTGTTGTGTTTCTGTGTCCTCCCCTGCTGTGAGTTCAACTCTCCTCATGGACTTCCACCTTCCATAAAGCTCCCATTCCTCTTCTTTCGTCTCCATAGCTCTTACTTCTCTTTTCACCCCCATCCCCATCTTCCTGTGACCCCAAACAGTGCACTGGTCAAAAAGCAGCAAGTGCTATAACTGGGTCTGAGATAACCAGGCCAGCAGAACAAATAGAACAAAACCCAGAGCTCCTGTTACAGCCCTTTTTTGTCCTCTGGAGGATGGAGCAGTCAGGTCTTTCTCTTCCTCCTGTATCCAGATGCTGATTTTAAAAGAATTCATGAAAACATTGGTTCTTTCAAAATTTTTCTAATGTTTCAATTTTTTTTTTTTTCCCAAAATCAGTTTTACTGATGTTTCAAAATTTTACAATATGTATTTGAAATCGGCCAGCAGTTCTAAAAGTTAAGGAAGAAAGGTTGGGGTAAGAATGTTGAGAGCAGGCCCATAATCCAAGTCACTTCATAAGGCATCATTGGAAAACAGGCTAAAATAGAACAAAACTAAGCTTAATAAAATCAGGTTTTAAACTCTTTCCTGTTAAACCATTTCTTGTGTATAATTACACTATGTATGAGGACTGTTGATATATGTAGAGTTTATTCAGTGAGTTTTTCCTGTAAAAACTCCAGCTTTTTTAAGTTCCTGTTCCAGTTGTACCAGATGAAGTGAAAGTTTCCTCTTCCAAAGTTCAGTTTACCGTGAGTCTTTGCTTTATTGATTTTTTATTCTCTTTTTTTCCCTGTTTATTGCCCCATAGGAGCAGTCTCACAGGTGCTGGACAGCCTGGAAGAAATTCATGCACTTACAGACTGCAGTGAAAAAGACTTAGATTTTCTTCACAGTGTTTTCCAGGATCAGCATCTTCACACACTACTAGATGTAAGTTTTCTTTGATAAATAATTTGTGTTCCTATACCTGTTGTTCATTGGATAGCATTTTGTTTTGATCCAAGTATATTATATTTTCTTTGTTTCCTACCAAAGTTAATTTATTTAGGTGTAGAATGTAACAATCAACTAGCACTTTACACAAAAATACATTTTAGGACTGTGCATACAGAATGTTTTAGAATATGTAAGTGGTTAATGACTTGATTTAATAGATTTGCTTTAAAACAATTCATCAGAATAACTTTTTTTTCTTTTGATAAGGGCTGGATTTTAGTTTTTATTTTAGAGGTGAATTGCAAGTTTATACAGATTCTTTTTTTTTTTAATTAATTTTAAGTAAAGTACTAATCTGAGACCAGTTCTAGGGATATTCTTAAAAGTTATGACTTTTTTTGTGTGAAGCACCTGGGTATGCTCATTCCTCTCCTGCACTTGAACACGGTGTGTCATAGGCTCAGTCATTTAAATCTCTGTTATTCTGTGGTTCACGAGAGCTGTTACTCCATAAGACAGCGGTGCCAAAACCCTCACTGAAGAACAAATTCAAAAGCTGTCATCATGCTGTCAGTGATTTCTGTATCTACACAGCATTGGGGTCTAAAATAAAGGTCCAAAAGTAGCAGAAAAATCTTTCCCTGACTTTTTTCTGGGATACATGGAATGTTGAAGACAGAGAACTTACTGTCAGACGTGACCAACTTTTTCTAAAGCGATCTACAAAATGCACAGAGAAGAAACTCAGGATGGACCCAAATCCTCAGAGACATAGTCTATGTCCACATTAGCAAGTACTACAACATAACAGTAGCAGATTTGTAGAACAAAGCAGTTGCTGACTTTGGGTATTTTAAGAGCTTTTACTTCATTCTGGCTATGCTGCAGTTCTGTAGACTGGTAGATGAACAGCATCTTCTGTTTTAGTGTTGGTTGAAAGCAAGCATGGTCTGGTAACACTGTATGGTGAAAAACAAAGGATGTGGTAGGTGGGCATAATCAGAAGATTAATTTCAGAAGTGTACTCCTGAATCAAACCAAATTCTTATGTGCCCATGTGGATGGTGACAACTTTATTACTATGTCTTAAATTGAATGGCTTGGATACCTTGTTGAATATCACAAATCTAACACGGTGTCTGTAGTTTTTACCCCGTGGTAGACTCACAGGAATAGGAGTCGTTCCAGCTCTCTGATCTGCAGGTAAATGATTCTGGTTGTAGAGACTTTAAGGAGTTTCTGAAAATTTGTTGAATGCTTTAGTTCCTCTCTGCAGCTTTGCAGGGCTATGATCTGAATGTAAGTGGTGCCGTCGGTCCTTTGGTGTCCAAACTCTTTAAAACATAATTGATGATTTGTGCAGTTCTTACGATTTCATTAATGAATAGGGGGTCGCTTGAATTCTGAGCATTCTTCAAGTTTAAAGGATTCAGATCCACACACATTTCCTTCTGGAAGCAGGCCCAGCTGCTGGGTTCTGAACTGGCCTGTCTGGGAGCACAAGGCTGCTGGTAAAGCTTCTCCTCACCAGAGCTGCTGGTGTGACTTGGTGAAGCAGAGATAATTACCTGTTAAGTGATGAGGGCATTGCTCTGGCAAACTCTCTGCAGTTGTAATCTTTGTTCTTGATAACTGTTTATGCATTTTACATTAAACAGTCAGTGGATAAAATTACATGAAGCACGCAGGAAGAGGGGACTGGGAGCTCATGACTTTCCTGAATTGCATCTCCAACAACTCATCTTGCAATTTGCATTGAAGTATGAATCTTTTTCCCCAGAGTAAGGTCATCTAACTTGTGTTCCAGATGCTTAAGTTAATCTTTTTATATTGCAGACTGCAGTATAGAAAGGTGATCAGGAAATATGAACGAGAAATAAAAATATCTGGACAGGAGTAGAATAACATCAGTGTAATAAGTACCAAAACACTTCTTCACTCATGCAGAAAGGCTTTAGATATTTATTAACCATTACTATGTTATCATATAACTTCTTTGGCTTTGTAAACCACATGGTCTTAGTTTAAGTATTTTGCTGTATGACAGGTCTGTCAGACATTAACTCATGCTTCTGCAATGCTTTTACTTTTCTCTGTTCTTGGCAGCACCAGTCTGGTTTATAGTACCTCATTCATGACCTCTTATTTCTGTGATGGTGTGTTGTAGCTTTTTAAACAAGAAAAAACAGCAATGAATTTCTACAATTTTCCCATTCTTTGTCATGGTCATTCTCTCACACAGGCATGCATTTAATTGCCCATTATAATAACATATATATGAGAGCAAAATGCTATCAAAAAGCATTTTTGTTTTATTATGCTATGTGGAAGGGGGAATGATGGAGATACTTCGATTAGAATAATAGAAAATAAAATTTTAAAAGGTTTCAGTGTCATGAAATACATATTTGAAAGACTGAAGCAAATTACAGGCAGTATTGTTTGGAAGGGTAGTATGTCTTTTTCATGCACTAACTCAAGTGTGGGAGGTTGGTTTCTCTTTATTAATTGATACTATTCCAGCTTCTCTCTCAGATCTGTGAAAAAATCATCAGTTGTATTTGGGTTCAGATTATTTGAGGCTACTGAAGCCACCAGACCAAGTAACCTGGAAAGCATTATATTCCATTAAATAGGCATTTTCTCATCTATTGTGAAGTTGTGGGTGTCACTTTGCATTAAGCTACTGTTCCTCTTCCGTGGTCGTTTTCCACAGTTAAATTTTGTTCTCATGTTTCTACTGGTTCTCAAGAGTTGTCCTTATTTTTAGATTAGGCACATGAGGGTAGATCGTACCTGCTACTGAAATACCTTATTTTGCTTCTGAACTAACACGGTTTCTGAAGCCTAAATAAGAAAGGACAATCTTTGTGTTAAGGGTACAAGTTTACCCATGTGTCAGGTTTTTTTCAGATCACAAAGTAAAAGTCTTCTTTCTCAGTAATTCATTAACTTGGGTGTTATGAGGACAGACACCTCTGAAGGCCATAGAAGGCATCATCCCATCTATTGTATTTTGTTGATTCATTTCTGTATGTCTGTTGTGATAGCTGTCTTAAGACTCTCTTGCAATTTACTTGAGTGCCAAAGCTGTTCAAAACAAGGGGGAAAAAGATGCCAGCTACTTAGAAAGTAGTTTATATTCACTCTGGGCCAAATCCTGCAATACACCAGCATATCCTGATGTAGGCTTATTGAATAGTTTCATTGTGTGTATTTTTCTTCATTTTACAGAATCCTTCTATTGTACTGAGTGCTTTTTTTGTGCACAGAAGTTACACAATTCATTATTAAAAACTTAATTTTGTTTACTGAGGAGAGTAAAGAAAAGACCCTTCTAGAACCAACCATTCAGAAATACTATCTTAAAACATTTATTGTTTAGTAATTGGTGTTTTTTGTAAAGTAAGAGACTAATTTGGGGTGAGTTTTGTTTTTCTTTGCTTCTGTCAGAAGTGTGATGACCACTGGGACATTCCTATGTGTGTGACTTAGAACCGTCTGAGTTTATGACTATATAAAGCTTTATAGACTGCTTCATTCTGGTATCCAATTTAGATGATAAAGAATGTAGTAAAGTATATAAATATCTTTATGGAAAAACAGAGTTAAATTTAAGCAGTGAAGCAGTTTTTTATTACCTCTGACAGATTTTTAGAAGCCTTATCAAATGCTTGAATTAAATTATTTTTTTATTGACTGTCATGAAAGAGATCCTGGGAGACATTGCTGACTTATGTCAGCAGTACTGATAAAGAAGTTGGAAAGAAATGTGAAGAGGTTACTGATTTTGGAGGCATTTGATGTTCTGTACCATGACAAAAGATTTTAATGGTTATTCATTTGGAAAAGCATAGCGGGCTTCAAGGCTGTGCTAATGGGGGAGATCTTTACACATTACTTTTCACCTCTGTCTGTGCATCAAAGGAAGGCAGGTTTGCTAAAATATAAAACCTGAAGCTGCTGTTTTCATGCAGCTGCCTACACTGAAGGAGACAAGAGAAATCATTCTCCTGTTGAGTCAAGTAGTTTGGTCACCTCTCCAGGGACGCTTTCTGAGGGTGATTCTGAATGCAGATGTCGTTCGATTTACAAGGGAGATTTTTGCTCAGCGGGAGAACAATATCAGCTTTTGTGTGACTGGGGCCTCTCTGTGCTACTGGCTTTGTCTGCATCTGTCTGTCCTCAGGCAGATAGTTCCCTAGGCTGGTATCTTTTGGCTGTTAATTTAAGAAGTTTGTTACATAGATGGTGTCGGTAAGGTAGGTTTTGTTATTTCTGCAAGTGTATCTGTGATAGAAGGGTTATGAGCTTTTGAGGAAGTTCATTTTACCTATTGCTGGCTTAACATGTTACACATGTTTGGTTTAAACTAAATGGGGTTAATTTGGAGTAGCCATTTGTATCATATCTATATGTGCAGCCACTTCTTTCATTTTGAGTTAAATTTATATTCTCAGGCCTATATTTAAGGCATACTGATTTTTCAAGAGAATCTCATTTTTATGTCTGTTATCCCTCGTTGCTAATGGTAATGTTTCATAGGAACATGCATCTGTGCACACTTAAGAGTTTCCTTAGGATTTCTTTTGAAGTCAGTCACCCAAACGGATTTGGTCCTGAAGTCCAGACTTTTAAGGAAACATATTTTCTCTTTTGCTAGAATGAATGTTATTGGAACCTCAGTTTAGCTTCTTACATGGTTGGCTAAAGCTTTCTGCTGGATTTATTTTGGTTTGCTCTGTTTATCCTTTCGATGCTGGATGTTGGCACAGTACATTTGAATGTCTTTTGTAAAAGTTGCAGTTATTCAGCAGTGTCCAGCCATGGCTGATAGTAAAGTGCTCTGTTTGAAAATGCTTTAAACTCTTCATGTATCTTTCCCTGATTTGCTCTTTTCTGAGCAAAGTGTATTATTTTAACAACTTTATTATATAGTTTGGAATAAAAAAAAAAGAAATAGTTTTTTCAGGATGTTTTCATTTCCCTCTTCCTTTCTTTTGCTATAAATCATGAACAGACTGATGGAATATCTATTGTATTATAAAGAAGATAAAACAAGCAGCTGTGTATAAAAAGCTTTTCATCAATAAAAATAAAAGGATTTTCATCAATCATCTAATTTAACTAGGTTTTGATTTGAATAAGGATGACTTCCTATGTGAGTCATATAGTGTGGTTCAAGGGTTTTTGGATCCACATTGGTCCTTACTCGAATACTGATTATGCTAAAACATATAAGGGGAACATGTTTTAGTGAATCATGAAGGCTTTTCTTTTGCAAAAGCAGATCAGAAAGTGTGTTACGCATCTTGCTTAAGCTCCCTCAGAACACGTTATGCTTGAGTGAATTCTTTTATCATTTTTAAAACACCTTTTCTTATCTTTAATTATCCTTTATTTCATATGTTTGTAAGACAAAAGCAAATGGAAAATACTTGTTAAAAAAATAAAAAGAAACTATGTTGGCAGGAAAACACCTTGCTATTTGGGGAATCAAATCTGGCTTTTATCCCAGTCCAGCAAAGGCAGCACAGCCCCAGGGAGTGGGAGGGACTGTCCCACCATGCAGTGGAAACTCCTTTCCCAAGTAGTGCAGAAGGAACAATGACCAAGCCTTAGGGAGAACTGTTTGAAGAATTCCTTCAGCAGGTGGGGTGGATCATCATCACCAGTGCAGTCCATTTGTCCTCTGAAAGGTAACTTCTCTAGAAGCTCTGTATGAAAGAACACTGAAAGCAGAGGCTATTCTAGAATTTCTTCTCCATTGTTTCATAATCATTCTCTAAAATACCTTCCATTTCCAACTCCATATCTCTGCATTTCGTTTTCTGTGTTTCTGGGTAGGCAGGTGGATCACTGTGCCAGTTGTCATCATCTCGTTGTTTCCTTGTTCTTCCTGTTTCTGTGCCGTACAAATTTATACGGGGGATTTGTTTATATTTCATCTTCTGAGCAGAAAGCATTGTTCTCCCATGTTTTATAATATATAATAGTGATAAATGAGTTGGTTTCTTAAACGCAAGATTAACACAAGTAAGAGCCAACAGTAACTTTCCTATTGATTGAGAATAATTTTTCAGAAATTTATTTATCCACCACTTTCCAACAATGCAAAAGTCTGGGTCAGTTTGCATGACAGTGTGCTAGTTACTTTGCTGCACTTAACCTGTTTTCTTTTTACCTAATGTTCTGCCATTTTGAGTATTTATAAGCTTCATACTGGTGTGGTGAATCATCAAGTGAAATTCAGCTTAATAAAGTATGTACTTTAGATGGGAATTGCACTACTTAGCCCATTCCTCTTGGCCTGATGTCATCTTCCCTGTGTAAATAGTGTGTCATTGTGTCTGTGCATGTGTGTGTCTTTGTGCAACAACACATCTTACTCCAAAAGCATAAATCCATAGACCTTTCTTTTATTTGTATGTGGAATTAAAAATTCCCATGATTACAGTGTATTTTTAAATTATTTGGCCCTGATATGTCAAAGAACACTAAAATTCTACTCTTGCCATTTGTAGAACATATAGTTAACCTCACTGATACTGTCTTGAGAGAAAAAAGATCATTTTCATATTTAACTTTCTGCATTTTCTTCACTTCTTATTATGTTGCATGTATTTCAAATTAGATTCAGTTCCTTGTTAACTCTAAGGGCTGCGTGTCATGTTTGGAGGGTTTTTTTCCTTAATAAGCTTCAGATTTTCAGATTTATTGTTTCTCTGGGAGCTTGGGACTTAACTCTGAGAAATTACAAAAATAAAGGCTACAGCACCTGTGATACAGTGCACAAATCTTGAATAGTACTTCGGCTTTGGTAGTGCTGGGATCTTCCTTCAGAATAATACTTCAGTCTACACTTAGTTTACATTAAAAAACCCAAAGGCAATGTACTGACAGCCCAGTAAGCTCTGCTTCTGTCTTTGAAGTCAGTCAGGCCTCCCTGCCTCCTACTTCCAGTTCTTCAAGTACTTGGCTGGTGCATGTTGGCTCTTCTAGGTACTAGTGATCCCATTGCAGTACATTTTTATTCTCAGTATATTATTGCAAAAAATTTACATGAATAGGGAGAAACAAAATTGTTTAACTCCAGCATTATCACCTCCTGGTGCAAGATATGCTCGGTATCACAAAGCAGGTGAGAAGCTGTGTGCTTTGCCAACCTGCTGTAATCGTTGTGGATTTAACTACCTCCAGGGATGGTGACTCCACCCCTTCCCCAGGCAGCCTGTTCCAGTGCTTTTGACAACCCTTTCAGTGAAGAAATTTTTCCTAATATCCAACTGAAACCTCCCCTCATGCAACCTGAGGTCATTTCCTCTTGTCCTACCACTTGTTACCTGGGGGAAGAAACCAACCCCCACCTGGTCACAATCTCCTTTCAGGTTGTTGTAGAGAGCAGTAAGGTCCACCATGAGCCTCCTTTTCTCCTGGCTGAACACCCTCAGCTCTCTCAGCTGCTCCTCAGACCCTTCACCAGCTTTGTCGCCCTTCTCTGGACATGCTCCAGCACCTCAATGTCGTTTTCATTTACTTTTATCTGATCAGCTGCTTTTTGTCATCTTTAAAAGCTGGTTTTCCTTGGTTTTTTTAAGATCAGCTTCTATTAGATATCTGATGCAGAAAAGTAGTATAATGGGATTTTTGTGTCCTTGAAATTATTAATCTCTTAAAGTACCTTGTCAAATAATGATGTGAGCCCGTCTTTCACAACAGTACTTCTAGTACATTCCAGAATGAGAGTGAGTGGGGGTTTTATTGGGATCTTTGAACTTCACTCTGTTGGTTTTCCAGCTGCTATACTGGTTTCCTTGGCACTGCCATGTGCAAAGCAGTACCTTTATTTCATCCTATTTTTACATATTTCATCTTTGCAGAAGAAGTTAAAACATTTGCAATGTGAACAGATTAAAATCTGGTTTATGATACAGAAATGGAGTTGAGACCAAAAAAAAAAAAAAAAAAAAAAAGGCCAGAAGGACTTGGGCAGAGGGTTCCTGGAACAGAAGGGATTAGGTGGCATACTGAGGATGTGTTGTGTGTAGTGGAGGACTGAAGGGTACCCTGGGTATCTGCACTCAGCTCGTGGCAGCAGAAGTTGAAGAGGTCTCACCTCCTTTGAGGAGGTAGGAAAACATCATAGTCAGTCTACTGAAATCTAAATAATTTTTGGTTTGTGACTTTGATTTTGAGGTGTAGCGTGTGTTTATTTAAAATTATCCCAGGCTTTTCTTACCACACTTTACAATTTGAGAGAACATACATTTTCCTACATGTATTACTTGTGATCTGGAATTTGCTGAACTGCAACCTCTTCCACTTTGGCAAGCTATGTTACATGGGCCTGACATGACTTTAATATCTGCTGTCACTTGCTGAGATCTGCAGCTTCTGCAGTCAATAAAATCTTCATGATGAAAATGAATATGGGTTTTTCTTAAGATATGAGACACATTACTAGGTTAGAGTCTCAGCTGATAGTGAAGCATAATGCTGTCAGACACTGGAGTCTGGATTCAATATACATGAATGAGGCACTTAGGGCTACCTGCAATTAAATAGAATGAAATAATGTCTTGTGTGATTTCGAGGAGCAGCATAACTTCATTATCAATACTTCTTTGAGACAACTTGAAATAAATAAATAAAAAGATTAATTGAAACCTTGGTAAATATGAAGCAAATCAAGAGGCACAATTTAAAACAGCAGTTGCAGGGGGTGAAAATGCACATACTCTGCCATTTGTTTTGTAAAAATATAGTCCTTTCCTCAGATCTTTTACCTCTGAAGTGCTAAAGCTTTAATTTTACAGAGTAAGTGCATAGCAGTTGATAGATTCTGCTAAAAAGGAATATATTCTACAATAGAGCTAAAATTTGTTTGTAGTTCACGTACACTGAAAGTAAAAACTTAGCCCCTTGCTAAGAAATAGAATATAAAAATCAGATATTACTGATCCTCTTGACACTTGACCATGGGGTCTGAACCAGTATAAGCATAAATGTGTCCTTGAATCTGCTTTAAACTATATCGGTTTAAAAACTAAAATTATATCAAAGATTGATTTAGAACAAACTGTAAAAATAGTTAGTGCTCTGTGAAGACTTTAAAAAGCCACATAATATGCATAAGTAGAAATATTTGCTTTATCATTTTTAATGCTAAAATTGCTGCCTGTCTAAACTAGCAAAATAAGAAATAACAGTTAAGGAATGGCCACCCCCATGTACATCAGCACAGTGTGTGAAGCTGCACAGATTTGTGTAGTCTTGCTTTCAGGTTGAACTTTGTGTCATTTCCCCACAGTTCAGCACTGCCTGCAGTTTCACCACAGCACTAAGAACCTATTGAATTTAACTTGGACATGTTTTCACTTTGTAAGGTTTGGATCAAAAGATAGATACGACATTTAGCTATGTAACAGAATGGAAAATCTTCTCAGTGTTCTATACCTTAACCTTCTAGTTCCCCTGGTGTTTCCAAGCATACAAAATATGTCAATGCAAAATTTAGATGATAAAATATTGAGTGGTAATGCATGTAATGCCACAGGGCATCTTTCCCTGTTGCTGACACTGGTTAATGGCTGTGCCCTTTCCTTCCAGCTGTCATGTAACCAAATTGTCACTAATTGACAGACCCTGTGAAGGCAATAAAAATGCTTTCTGGATTCTTTTTTACCCACTGGATTACTACAAAGGAAACGCTGCACAGTCTTTTGGCTGTGCACTGCTTAGGGGTTGGGGGCAGGTGCTTTCCCTCTGAAAGGAAACCTGCAATCATTTCACATTTTCACCTTAATTAAACAGATACCATATCTCTCAGCTTCTGTCCTTTAATTTATGTTCATCCTCAGGAGAATGAACCTTGATCATCTGTGTTCTACTAAGATGCTGGAATGCAAAGGTTGATCGTGCTCCTGTTCTGCAACTTGTGTGTCACACAGAAAAAGGTTTGAAGCTGTGGAGGGCTGTGACCTGTAATGCTACAGAAGCACAAAGTAGAGTCTTGAATATGCTTTGGGCTTGGATATGGGATGGGACTGTAACCTGTGCCATGGAGTTATGCTGGGAAGTAAATGTTATGTCTCGGATGCTGAAGTGGCATCAGAGAGCTTCAGGCACAATCCTTAGCAGTGAAAAACAGAGGGTTTAAAAGAGCAAACTGTCTTTAAACAAAGTAGGAGATAAAGCCTCTGGTGACTGTGACCTTGTTACTCAGTAGGAATTGATAGCTTCAGGGATGTGTTTCTTGGAAAGCTTAGAATCCCAAGGAAAGAGGCTCCCATGGGAGCATTACAGTGTTCTGCATGGAAAGGGAGATGTGAAACAGAAATGGCAGAAGGAGGAATGAAGTGGTCTAGCAATTATCTAATTGGATCTATAATTTTAGCCCTTCTTTGATATTACTGCTTGTGAATATGATTTCATTCAGTGGGTTATGGATTTCTGTCAGACTTGCAACACATGAAACCTCAGGGGTTAATGGAGAACCAGGATAGGGAGCTGTGGGAAGTAACAGCAAGTTAGTGAATGTTTCTGTGCAAGAGGCAGCACCTCCACATGACAATTTTTTAGATGGTACAAAAACCTAAAAGTGATGAAAAGCAGCCCTCTAATATCACTGTGTTGCACGTGGTTAAAATGTTCAGAAAGCAAAAAAATACATAAGGGCATATTTTAATGGTTACTTTTAGATGTTTCAGTTTGGGGATTTAATGTGTAAGGTTGGCAATCCAGTATCTGTCTGAATTGCAACTGAATCCCCACAAAAATGTGTATTTGTGTTGAAAGATGATGGAGGTTTTTGCTTTAGCAACTCAGTAGCTCTTGTTTTAACAAGTTTGTGATTTGCCTCACAGAAACTTCCAGATTTTGGACAGGTAGAATACTTACTGATTTCACTGTGTGATCCATCTTTGACCACATTCAAGACTAGATGAGGCAGTGAGGCTAAATTTCTGCTACTTGTGACATATCTAAATTTTTCAGTGTGCCATTGAACGGGAGTTGTGTTGGGACAGTATTCTGACTCCTCTTACAGGAAATGGTTAAAAAGGA
This sequence comes from Myiozetetes cayanensis, assembly GCF_022539395.1. Taxonomy (NCBI): domain Eukaryota; kingdom Metazoa; phylum Chordata; class Aves; order Passeriformes; family Tyrannidae; genus Myiozetetes; species Myiozetetes cayanensis. The sequence continues at coordinate 109,922,524 of NW_026087742.1, read as the reverse complement.
ATTTCTGCACATCTGAAAAACTAGTCAGAAGAGGAGTTTGTTGTTTTGTCTCGCCTGCCTGATTGTGGATTAGGCTTTGGGCAGTCTGCTTGAAATATCAGCAGAAACGAGTTCCCTTTATACAGGCAGAAGACAAAAAGTCTCCACTCTGCAAAAGCTGGGGAACTGATAGCAACACTACTTGACAACTTGTGGGTATTCTCTTCATTTGTGTTCTAGAGTGCAAATTTTAAATCAAAACTTGTCTCTTTAAGAAGCAGTACTATGTTGTTTGTTAGCTATAATGTCAATTTATATTTGTTTTGTTAATGTATCAGTTGGGAATTGTTAAGCTCATCTAGAGCAAGCTCTCTGTTTTGATTTTCTGTCTAGCAAATGCAGAATAACTGGTGCTGAGGAGCGAGGCTGAGATGCAAAGTATTCAGAAGTCTGGAAATGCCAAACATTACAAATGCTGTTGTATTTAATTATTAGAAATTTTTGATTGTTATGTTTATGCTTATTGCAGAGTGAAATTTTTGGAGGTTGGGCTCCTGGGCTGAGGGGGCAGAGTTCTTTGCTGGAAAATAGACACTTCCAGCAAAAGAAAGCCCATAATTTGGGCACATACAGATTTTGTCCTGCTGTAAGTCTGGTGGTATTACATAAAAATGCCAGTTCATTCTGTTCCACAAGAAACCACCTTTGCTGTGGTCCCTGAAGGACTCAAATTTCCAGGGCTGCTGAAAGGCGACAGCATTGTAAACAGGCTGGCTTTCTATGATTAAAATTGTGTAGCTACCTGCAGGTAGGAATGTGTTCTCTACCACAGGAGTATATAAAGCCTTTAATCTATGTGTGCAGACAGGTTTTATTCGGAGTTTTCTTTTGTCCAAGGGAACTAATGTCCTTTTTAATGTGTCTAAATGAGACCTCTACCTTCAAAGATTTGAAGTTTGTAGTTGTAGTTTTCAGAGATGAATTATGGCAGTAAATTCCTTATTCTAAGTTGCTTCTGCTACAGCTAGTATTTAAGTGCAAAAATATTGAAAAGTTTTGCAAAACCAGCCTTTTTTTCAAATATTGGAAGAAGGTGGGACTTCTTCAGCAGTTCTGGTGCATTAATGCATAATATAAGCCTTGCTGCTCTTACAATATGTAGCCTGGCCCCCTTGTAAACGAAAAACTCCATGAACTAACTTGAATTAGAATATACCATTTAAAAAGGAAGAGATCTGCTTGTGCTAATGACGCTACCAGAAACACAGCCTTTCTCTAGATGAGGCTCTCTTCTACCTCCACAGTGAATGGAATGTGACTTGGGTAATATTGGCTTTAAACCTTAATGCAAATAGGAAGGTTTTTGTTTTAAGTACTCTCAGAGTCTCTCCTAATAGCTTGATGCCTTTGGAAGCAAGAATCAGTAAGTAGCAGTCATGGAAGATGATTTAATTGCCATGTCTCAGCTTGAAGGAGCTACAGAAAAATAAATGCACCCTTGTTTAGTCTGAACTTCGCCTTGATTTTTTTTTTTCTAAACATTCTTAGAGGAACTCTCCTCTCGACTTTCTTTTTTGCCTCCTTCCTAATCTCAAAAGATAACTCTCCCATGATCCTGAGAGAAAATTATTTCTGTAAACGGCTGGTGGTTTTGGATCACAGGAACATAATGACTGGAGGGAAATCAGCAACTTCAGTGACTTAGATTTTAAACCCTTGCTAGAAATAACTAATAAAAATATTTTTATCGTAACTTTTCTGTAATTTCATTAATCTTAAACAGTATGTATGTGTGACTTTTAGAAAAAGGCATTCAATAATATTCATGTTGGATATCATGCATTTTCTGCTGCACTTTGCTCTCTAAACTGTGCTTGATGCAGTTTCCCAACAGGTACATAAGTGTGATACTTCATAATTTGGAGTTGTTGGAGTTGGGTAGTTTGTCTTTACTTATTTATGAGAAGGTAACAAATCATTGTGAAATGTTCAACGTGCATTGAATTGTTAACACAGCAAAATTATGATTGTGTTGGATTGCATTTATAGCAATTTACATATCTGCTAAAACTGAATGGTGTTTCATGTGAGAAGAAGGCAATTCTGTGTCCTGACAAGATTCCCTTTTTCAAACATCCAAGGTCATTCAAAGCCAAACAGTGGAGCTGTGGCTGTGGCTTCACAGAGGAAGCTCCTGAGAACTCCTTGCTGAGCAGCCTAAAGGGGTGGGGGGGTGTCTTGTCAACTCATCCTTTACAATGTTAGGGTTTGATTAAGGTCCCTTTTGTGTTTGGTATGTTTGTTTACATACACTGTTTTTAATTGCAGTTGAATGTTGAGTATTTCCAAAGTTGAGAGATTCCCCAACTTCCCTGGCCAACTTGTTGCAGTTACACCACCCTCACTGTGATAAAAATTTCTTGTAATTTCCTAAAAACAGTTATTTGTGTCTTATTTCTGTCTTTCATTTCAAAGAAGTAGTCTAACATAAATAGGAAATAATTACAGGCATGACCATCTTTATATTGTTTGAAATATAAGCCAAAACTTATTATTGTTTATTTTTATTATATTACTACTTATTGCTGTTCCAGGTTATTCTTAAGTATACATTCATTCCTTTAAAACATGCACAGTCTGTTAGGTTTGTATGAAAAAGAACCTGTAGTATCTGTCTCTAATTTGAAAATGAGGAAAGATCTTTCTCCTGTTGTATTTTGCATAGTTGAATGTTTTTTTAAAGTTAGGGTTTTTTAAATAATTAACCTGGAGTGTTTACAATAGCCTATTTAATTACACTGACATTCTTCTGTCCATTAGAAAATCCTGGTAAAGTAAGTGTACTCCTTTTTGTGAACACTCTTGGAAGGTTTGTTTCTGTTTTCTCCATGTCTTTGGCTTTTGTAGGGTTCTGTATTAAAGAGCATTTTCCCATATCCTGAGGTTTATTTAAATTACTGTTCAAAATGTTCAGTGGTTTGATTTATTGAGACAAGTGGGATATGCAGATTAATTTTCTTTTTACAGCATAATGTATGATTTACAGGCATTTATTCAAGATTCATAGGAACACTTCTGGTAGAAGAATATAGTTTCTGTAAATCTGTGGAAAAAGCATGGGAGGTTTGCAGAATCCCTTAACCTCTTGAACTTTCCCATGTCATCCTGTGAACTCTGAATCTATGGCACTGTTCGAATCAGGAAATGTTTAAAAATGAAAAGCCAAAACCCTAAGCTGCTCAATTTTGTATACAAAACATCTGTGGGTTTTGCAGTTTAACAATCATCTCAATCCTGGTAACATAAGCAGGCTATTGTAAGCACTCATTAATTTATTTTAAAATAGCATATGATTTCAGTTGTTTGTTTTCTTGTTATTTCAGCTTTATGACAAAATAAACACAAAATCTTCCCCACAAATCAGGAATCCTCCAAGTGATGCTGTACAGAGAGCCAAAGAGGTAATGGCTTTAAAATATAATTTTTTTTACTTTCAAAGTTTGATTGTATTTAAAGTGGAACTTGTTTTACTTCATTAAGATCTGCATTTTAGTTCATTATCTGTATTATTTTCTGGAATTATACCATTGCTTACTAAAGTAACAAGTTGTATAAACCTGCGGAATTCCATTATGTCTGTAAGGATTATGAATATTACTCAGTTTAATCATTTAACCGTTGCTGCATCAACAGCAGTGTTAAAAGGAACCCTTCTGTTGGGTAATAGCAGCATATTTCATGTTCAGTTTATTAATGTGCAGCAGAAGTTTGATGTTTATATGGCTTAGTCCCAAAAACAAAAGTCTCAGCTTTTTAAATTGAAAGAACAAGTTTATCATGGATAGGTCTAAGAAGAGCAGACCTGGAAGTGCAAGGAGGGTGGCTTATTAAAACCAAAGATAAATAGGCACAGATGTTCTTAATTTTTTATACCTGGCAAATAGTATTTTATTTGTTCATTTATTGCAAGTATTAAAAAAAGAAGTTTTATTATGTATTACCAGTAAATATTAGTAGGGTTGTTGGGGGTAATGTCATAGGAAAACACTGTTTATAGTGATATCGAAATAGAATGAATAGGAAGACTTTCAAACTCTATGTAATAACTGAATTCACAGTCATAGATATCCTCAAGTCCTGTTCCGCAAAACTTTCTGGCAGTTAATTCTGGGACGTGCTTCCAGAAGCAAAATCTCTGCTTTCATTGTCCAAGAGTGTGAAAATAAAAGTGTAAGAATCAGGGTGCAGGCAGAGGAGTTAAGCTCATTTACTCCTTCCCCAGTGATAAGATGAGATATGGCTCAGATTTTATAAAATCTGGAGCTTGGAGGTGGGGTAGCAGATGGCCCACCTACACTTGGTGCCTTTTAACAATTGGTTTCATGAGTGTTTTTAATTCTGCTTTTAAACCGATTGTTTTAATAAATTGAGACCATGTGCGAAAGTAACACCTGGTGGTGGTGATGTGTGTCACCTATTAGCACTTCATTTCTGTCTCCATATATTTAGCTGTTGGAGGAATACTTTCAATTGAAGAAAAAAAAAAAAAGAAAAAAAGAACACATGTTTCCTTCAAATTTCTGCTTTAATCTGTTTCAGAGAGAAAATTGGAATGAGGTATTTTATTCTCTTGGGCAGGGCGGGGTCACATTCTCATAAGCCCTTTCCTGTCAAAAAATGTTGATTTGTATAATCATCTGGAGATTCTCTGACTGAGCAGTGAGGTGGTTTCATCTGCTTAATAACTTTATTTAGAAGACAGTTACTAGGGGCATTTCTCCTGCTTATCTTGCAGGTATTGGAAGAAATTTCATGTTACCCAGAGAACAGTGATGCAAAGGAGCTAAAGCGTATTTTAACACAACCTCATTTCATGGTAAGCAAATTCTACTCTTGTTGGATTTTTGGGTGGGGTTGGTTTTGGTTTTTTCTATTCTTTATCTTAAAAAGCTGAAGTTCAGTACATTCTCCTTAAAATCTCTAAGTGATGAAACTCCGTACAATATACCTATTAATAAGTATTTCTAATCTGCTGGTCTGGCAAAAGAATTACAATTGCTGCTACTACTGGTCCTCATTACTGTGCTGAAAACTGTCAGTAGTTTGAAGTAATCTCATTATGGAGCAGTTTCACTGTCTTTTGGGGGAGCTGTGTTGCAAATATAAAGAAGAATGAATCCTTTTGGATAGCCATTGGTAGAGATGGGATCCTCCTTTTACTTTTTCCCAAGGCCTTTTTAGAATAAAGACGTGTGAATTCATTGCAAAACAAGTGTTGATTTCATGTTATTTTATAATAAACCAATAGCTTGTCCGGTCTGGTGAGTTTGTGTTACTTATCAACTTCTGCTGTGTCTGTTTCCCAAATCTGATTTGTGGGCAGTAATTGTCCTAAGTTCAGGGATGTGGCTGCCTAATAAATTGGTTCAACTTACTGAAGTCCAGTCTGGTGAAAATACTGGAGGGATTTCTTTTGTTTGTGCTGTAGATCAAGTTCATAAGTTCAGAAATAAATGTGTTTGCTTAACTCTGCTATACACTCTTGTCAGTTTAAGTCATGAACTTGACTTTCCCTAACACAAGGATTATATACAGGGGGCTTTGTGGAGTTTGCTCACCTGAAAGCTGAATTACTGTAAGTCTGAAGGATAAAACTGATTTCCAGGAAAGAGTGAGCTGAAACCAACCTCCTGTTCAGGTATCAGATGAAATCTGGATAGCTGCATGTCCCAGTGTGTTCTTTTGATGACCACTGTAGCTTTGGCTGCATTTATTTTAGTACATTAAATTGGATCAGGAATGTGTTTTTGAAGTGCATCTCCTGATTGCTCTTACAGTGCTTTGGCTTGTATCACATAAGGGTCTCAGAGCATGCAAAGCTGACTCCTTTCAGATAAAATTACACTCAAAGATGTGTGCCAGGAGCCAGGGTAACCCAGCATCTGATGGACATACAGTCCACAGGGCAAGATGGAAGAAGTAAAAACCCCTCGAATGTGTTCAGTGTGTACATCAGGTCCTCACTAATACAGTTGTTTTACCTTTGGATTCATTCCTATTTCATGGCACTAATTGCTAATGCAGACATTGGCTTTTCTGTGTGTTCTCAGCAACACACTGATGTTATTTCCTGGAGATGGTACCTATCCTGAAGTTTGTAACAGCTCTGGTTCAACATTTAACAGGAATACTTGCTTGAAATAGAACATAAGATGGAACGGTACTGCAAGAAAGATTAAAAAAACCCCATCACTGATACTCAGCTTCTTTACCTGGAATCTGACAGGTTCATTTGATTTACCTTTTTTGTGTAATTACCACACTGTTGCAAAAACAGGCACTGTTTTTGTAGGCACTGTGGAAAAGGAGCATTTTCTAAGTGTAAGTTATTTTTGAGTAGGCATCAATAAAAATGATTGTAGTATATTGAAATTTCATGTATCAAATCAAGTGACAGGAAAATTGAGTTGAAAATCCTCTTTTATAGCTATCTCTGTTTCCTGATATCCTCATAAATTTAAAACCGTCTGTCAGAATTCTTTTGCTGCAATTGTATAAAAAGTGGGGTTTTATAAGGAATAAGCTGCAATTCCATAACAACTATTTTTGATGAGTAGTAATTTCAGCAAATTAGTCTGTGGCATCCCAAGCTTAATTGCTAGTTTTTTGAAATCACGTCATCCCTTATTCCCATGTTTCATCCTCTCCCTTGCAGTTGTTCTGGCATTCACCTGGAACTGCACTTCAGCATTGCACTGAAGTGCTAAACTAGTAGAAAATTGCTCAAAAAAACCTCAATCCATTTAGCAAAAAGAATTTCGGATAACAGGAATAAATACTACCAGAGCTAGAATGGGCACGGGAACAGAAACAGCTTGAGTTTAGGGAGGAGTGTAAAGTAGCAGTTAAACCAGCATAAACTGATGTGGATCCACACCTGTAGAGTGCAGATACCACAGAGTCTCCAGATGTCAAAGGGGCAACTCCATTCCCTCCCATCATTCCCACTCCAGCTCTCAGGCACACCTTTATGGGGGCTGCAGACCTTAACAAAGTGATGCTTGTGTTTGTTGTGTTCTGCCAAACTTCCCTGCAGAGCCAAAGCTTTTAAAATAGAGCCTGTTAGGAAAGGGAGTAATTCTACAAAACAGTATTGTCAGCCTACACTGCATGTGTTTGCCAGGCACAGAGCAATTGTGCAGGGCAATACTCTCATTATTAATGCACAGAGACTGAAGAAGTAGGGTGTAATAAGTAGGATCATGTGCATTACCACCTGTATGATATCAGACTATTTTATTATTATTTATGTTACTGTCTAATGTGTATCCCTAATGAGGAGACAGAAGAGTATGGTCTGTCTTGTTTTCTTAAGCACAGGGTTAGTGAGTTAGACTGTGCAGGCTTTTACAGAACCAAAGGCAATAAAGTATGTGTTTTAACTGAGATCTTTGAGTTCATGGGCTTTTGTTGTTCTGGTTCTCTTTTACCCTCATGTGTCATATGGGTACAGGAATAAATTAATAATTTAATCTGTACCTGCTTAACAATTTAAAGAAATGTATGTGAATTTTGTATATAGGTCTTTCAGCAGCTAATTAATTTAAGAATTCTTTTCAAATACTATCAAGTACCTCATTTGTTATATACACACATGTCAAGGAGATTTTATTCCATTGCACAACTTTCATTTGTTTTTCAAACATGCCAGTTTCATCTCTAGAAGATTCTATTATGTATGTTTGGTATGTTGCAGCAATTTAGGCATTTGCTGTTCTAGGAGGCTTTTACTTAATTACATATTGAATTTTTATCCATCATCATGTGCCATCCTACGCTCTTCTCTGCAGACAGTGATCTTGCAATATGGTAGAAAGCAGTTGTTCTCATTAAACTCATTTTTAGCAAGATTATCATGTTCTGCAAAGGAAAAAGAGACAGGAAACAAAATCTAAATTATCAAAATTACCAGAAAACAAGTATCTTCAAGTAAAGTCAATAGCAATCTTTTGATTAAATGTTTCTTATATTTAAGTTGAGCTTGCTGTACTTTAAGGTCTGGTGTTTCTGAATTTGTGATAATTTTTGTTAACACATTCAGAAGTCATCTAGTATAATTATCAACTTTTAATAACATTCAAAGTACCCTATTTTAACCTCCTACAAGGTGCATATTATTGCTAAAAATAGTATCAAGCAGGGCAGATGTTTGATGTGAAACAAATGTAAGGCCCTGAATTACATAAGAAATGTAATTCTAAAGCGTGGAGAGTGTAACATTTACGGGGGAAATAGAATCACAGAATTGTTTAGGTTGGAACAGACCTCCAAGATCATTGAGTCTGAACTGCCAAGTCCACCACTAAACCATATCCCGAAGCTCCACATCTACGTGACTTTTAAATACCTCCAGGGATGCTGAAGTTGAACAAGGACCTTTGAGTGGGTTGAGCTGAAGGAATCACAGAAGATCATCCCACTCTGTTACAGAGCCAAGACCACACTCACTCCTACAATGGATGGTTTTTGTAACAGCAGCTCTAGTCCTATTTAGGACAACTGCAAACAGTTTTCAGATGCTGGAATGAAAATTAAATTAAATTCCTAAACCGTCATTGGAGTATTCACACATAAATTGACACCCAATTAAATAAATCAGATTTTGAGTAAATCTTGCTGAGGTGGTTTAACTTAGGTATATGGCCCAGATCTCTAATCTAAAATGTTGCTTCAGTAGTGCAGACTAATGCAGAGAAATTGTTTAGCTTAGTGGTTGTCAAAATAAGATGAAAAATAGAAAGTGCAGATACAGGTTAGTATCTAACTAAAAATAGTAGTTGTGTAGGTGGGCTTGAAAGACTAGAAGAACAGGAGGGAATGTGGGCAGAGCGTTGTTAGTTTAGGGAATTCCATTCCATCGTTATAATGCTGAATTCCCAACTATAGCGAAATTATCTTTTATAACATGGTACACTTCAGAAGTGCTGCCTTGGGAACAAATTTAGGACTTTGTAGAGGCCATAAAAACCCCATTTCTGCCCTGGATTCCACTTCAGAAATGCCTCTTCCATGGATTTTTTTAGTACTTTTTGCAATGTAAAAGTTTTGCATAAACACTTTAACTGAAGACTGAGATGTTGCAGAGTCAGAGTTCTCTGCCAGAACATATTCTAGATTGTCAGTCATCAAGCCTTGCAAGACTGATGAGTTTTGCAAGCTAAGAGCTGTGAGCATTTAAAGTACAAAGATGTTAACTATGATATAGATTGACCTAACAGCAGTGATGGCTCATACCTCTACTTTTACAGAGATATTTTAGGAACTAGACTGGATTTATCAGCCTTTATCTGGGAAACTCATCCATTTGGGTATAAAGGCAAATCTGTTTCTATCCTTGATTAGTGTAGGAGTAGAGCCAGTGTGTTCACATATCAATTGGATTTGGTTTTTGGACAGAAGCGAGTTGTCTATAATATGCTCACTATTAAGAGTTGAATGCAAATGTGAAATGAAATGTGTGGCTCTTGAAGATATCCTGGAGAACAGTGGAATGTTCCCTAAAAAAAACCTGGTCCTGTTGAATACTGTTTTGCTAATATTTGTGCTTTGTCCAACTTCTATCTCTTATTACTTGTTACACTTTTTATAGTTACACAAGCTTCATGTCTTTGCCCCAGCTTAGAGTTCCTACACAGTTGGTTGTTTTGCTTATCAAAGATATTTCAATACATTTGATCAATTATGTGTTGTGTCGTTCTTTGCATCAAGAAACAACAAAGCTAATTAAGTAGCATTTGAGCAGTTTGTTGGTTTACAATGCAATTTTTGTCAAACATTTTGAATGCAGTGTGGTGCTGCTGTGTCCCTGTTCTAGGGGTAGGGGAGAGCACAGAAATAATTATGCTAGTAAACAAAGAACCCCAGTATTTAATTCTTTCAGTCAGTACTGATCCACACTCTGCCTTTATTAGAATGAAATACCCTGGGATCTGAATACCCTTCCATTTTAATAGAATAATTGTTGTAGAATAGTTTGCTCAGAAAGGTAAATTCCTAATTCTGTGTGTGCATATAAAGACAGCTTCATTCTGGCACTTTGCAGCTGTTGAGAAGGTGAGGGAGAGGGAGGCAGCATCATTCTCACTGATGTATCTGCAGTAAAAAACCATGTTAACTCATGCTGATTTTAAATGCTAGGTGTGTCTGCCTGCATTTACAGTCTGATGAAGTTTATCTTAGGCTCCTTCAAGGCCAAAAGTTCCTATATAGAAAGTGAGGCACAAATATCCTGGATGTCCTTTAATTTCTGAGAAGCTACAAAAATACTTAGAAGCAACGAGTGGGGGACATCCGGGGTGATGCAAATCTGATATTTTGTTGCCGAAATCTCCTCTAGGCCTTACTTCAAACTCATGATGTAGTGGCACATGAAGTTTACAGTGACGAAGCGCTGAGGGTCACCCCTCCTCCCACCTCTCCATACTTGAACGGAGATTCTCCGGAGAGCGCCAACGGCGACATGGACATGGAGAACGTAACGCGGGTTCGGCTGGTGCAGTTCCAGAAGAACACGGATGAACCAATGGTATGGACGGAACCTCAGGGCTTGTCTTGACTCTGTGCTGGTGAAGACCAGTATTGTAATGATTTTGGTGACAGTTCCTGCACTTTGAGGTAGGGTTGCCGACAGATTGGAGTAGTTGAGCAGCCATTGTGCATAATTGTCATCCTGTCTGTGTTCTTAACTTGAGATCCTGTGTGTGCATTCATACTGTACCTCTAGAGCTGGTTTTGTTTAAATCAACCTTGTAGTAGTTATAGCAAATTATGCTTTAAACCAAATTGGACACTTCAGACTTCAAGGCAACCTCATGTCTTTAACAAACCAGAATCTTACATGCTTTTAAGTTAAAGTATTGCATCTTCACTTATCAGTAGTATCTGTTTTCTGTGCCCGTATCTGAGGGACAAAAGTTTTGTTTTAACCTTAAAATCTCAAACCTGCCTTCAAGCGTTTAGGAAAAGTGACTGTTCTTAACCACTCAAGAATCATGGTGCTTAGTGGTTTATTTTTAAAAAGTATAAACATTTCTTTCTTTTTTTCTAGGGAATCACTTTAAAAATGAATGAGCTGAACCATTGCATTGTGGCAAGAATTATGCACGGAGGAATGATTCACCGGCAAGGTAATCACGTCTCATGAACAGTTTTTTCTTCAGACACGGTAGTTTTGTACAGACTGTGTAATGGTACATACTCCTCACTTTGATAACTGCTGTTCCATAGCAGGGCACCTCTGTATCTGCATGGACTCTGCTTTAGTTGCCTTCCAGATGTCTGCCAGCATTTTGAGGTCAGGGCCCACTGTGTTTCATTTAGGTCTTACAGTTCTTGAGGATCTTTGTATTTGTCAAGTTGAGGCTCACAAAACTGTTTTTTGAAATAAAAATATTACTTCTGCCTAGAACTTGACTCTTTATTTTCAGTTTTTACTCCACAGTTTTTACTGTGCAAACATACGTTTTTTTCTCATTTCCACTTTTCTCCTTTATTCTACTTTGTGTTCCCAGATCACGTGTCAAAAATAACAGGGCAACTTTCCTGCTGTGTTGCTGGCTGCAAGTTTGGATTGCACCTTTAAAAGGGTTACTTTAACTTTTTTGGACTGCCATCTTTTTCTTTTGACGAACACAAAAGTTTTCATCATTTTTCAGCCCGAAGTTCTCTCTAACCTACTGTTCTATTCCAGAGGAACCTAGGAGCAGGCAATTAGGAAGAGAGAACATGCATTCACTTCAGCTCATTTATATTGGTAAAACCTGTCAAGAAGCAGGAAAGAGAAAAGATTTCAGACAACCAAAGATGCAATTCAGATAAACCTATATTTTTTAGAGGACCTTTTAAATCAAAATTCATTTGGCATCTAAAAGTGAATTTTAAAAAGAGATTGTTCTAAGATTCACAGGAAGAAGGTTTTCTTTCGGCTCTGCTTGAGTAGTGCTGATGCTCTGCAGATTATTGTTTCACATTGCTGTTTCATAATGAGGCTAATAAAACTTTTAAAACCTGTTAAAACTGAGCAAAAAATCCAACTGTGCCCATTAAAACTCTTTTTCGTTATGCAGTGTCTCTTATTTCTAAAGATTTTGGAAATACAACCTTTTCTCTATGTGCTTCATCTCACTAATGTAGCTCTTCTGTCCATAGGTCTAGTTTGAAAATGAAGTATACCTCAGTATTGTCATCTCATTATTTTTGAATGCTTCCAATTTTGTTAGTGCTCTAGATGCCTCTTGGTTTCACTTCTTCATTCAACATACCTCTATTTAGAATGTTTTTATTGAATAGAACAATGCAAATGTAATTTGACAGTGATCTCGAGCACCATCTTTGAATGCTATTGATAAGGTCTATGGCTCATATTGATTTTTGGGGGGTGTTGTGTCATTTTGTCTGCTGTCTGCTATATGGAAAACTGCCAGGCAATAACAGCAATGAGTGTATAATAATAATTCTACTGGGAGGGTTACAGGAATTGTGTAATTTCAGCAATATTAAGTACAAATGGCACAATTCCCAATCACAAAATAGCTGCTGTGAAGTAGCCTCCTATCTCTATGGCAGCTGTATCTAATCCTGCTGATTATAATTGTTCTTATTCAAAAGGTGGGGGAGTTAAAGTGGGAAGAGAGGCTTTTAAAGATTGTATCTACTTGCACCTTCCTGAGGATTCAGCTCAATGAAAATGAAACAACAGTTTCAGTCATTAAAAATTGTCTTTTTATTGACTTGTCTGCTTTTTTAAGACAAGTAAATGAATTGTATCATAGGTCTCAGGCTTAACTTTCACCTTTGAGTCTGTGCCTTAATTTTTCTGAGTTGTCCATTTACTTTCTACATGTGGATTCTGTTTGGACTGCTCATACCATAAATGTTATTTTCAGGGCATCTGCATAGAGCCAGAGCTCTCAGCAGGTTTCAGTACCTTAACCTGTGTGTTCTTTGCTGCTGACTGGTTTTGGAGCATATTTGCTTAAAAGTGAATTCATTCTTAAGATGCATTTAAGAAGAGGTCCCAATATGGTATTTAAAAAGATTTCCCGAGGAGAGGTCCTATTGGCTGCCCATTTAACCTCAACAGAAAAACAGCAGTTGTGCATTGTCTGTGCTACATTCTTGAAGTGACTTAAATGTCAAATTGGCACCAGTTTTTAAAATACAGTTACCCCTTATAAGGTTTATTCAATTCTAACAGCATCTCTGTGAAAATATGATTGTATGTTCACAGCCCTTCATTTTCCAAGCTGCAGAATTTTCTTATGGCCACTAAACATGTTTCTGAATAGGGAATCCAAGATTTTTTTCTGTCTTCTTCCTAAAAGGGTGGGATTTCTCATACTCCTGTGCAGAGCAAGAGCATGCACTTCCTCAGACTGTCCTCACTTTTCTTGCAAAGACAAAGGAGGAAGCAGTTTACTTTCAGAGATATATCCATGCTTTGCTATTACAGATGTGTTACATAGCAGTAAGTCCTGAATAGCTTAAGTTGTAAATAAACACTGCACTGTCAATAGAAAAGGAACCAAAACCAGCCAAGATCTGATTGAGCAAAGACATCATGGGAGTTCCAAATGTTAGAGAAGGCTCGTTATTCAAAGATGTCAAGAACACTTCTCCAACAACAATATTTTTAAAGAGTAAAATGTTTCTGCAAATGATAAACCCCTCTCCCCTCAAGTTGAGAACATCTTCCTATTGTTTATTAGTGCATCCACCCCCACAAAAGAGAATGACCATCTACTGCTAAAGTCCATGCTTTATTCCCACCTTTTATGTATACTGTTCCTTTACAGTCATGAACATGACAACGTTCACTTCTGTCAGAGTAGCAGAAATGGGAAAGGCTCCAGAAGAGGGAATTTTATTTACATTTACTGTTGCAATGATTTGATGCAGGGATATTACTGAATCTGATTCTCATTCTAATATTTAATTCCATCAGATTTATGTTTTGAATAATGTCAAAGAATCTGTACACTATTCCAGGCAATATGGGCTTTCTGATTCAGTATTATTCTTTAAGAACAATTACACTTATTTCAAACACAGTTAAATTTTGGCATGATGGAGTCAACACAGAGCTCCCCCTTTTTTTTTTTTTTAGAATAATTTTTAGAGAATCGAGTATTGAATGCTTTCTTCAGAAAGTCTGGCAAAACTGAACTTTCGAAGAGTTTCACTAGAGATTTGGTCATTAATATTCTAGATGTGAACTAGATTAATTTGAAATTCAGATGCAGGACTGCTGGATTCACATTCAGTGAACTATTAACTGTGATAATTTTTCCACTGAAGAGAAAACTGGGAGAAAAATTGTGATTAGTCCTCTTTTACAATTTCACTATCAACAGATCAACCCCTGTTGAATTGTTCAGAGTATTTAATTTGGCTGAACAAGTTACTCTTGAGAGTACTGAAAGTTTTTGTAAACTCTGGGCTCTCTCCTGTTGCACTGCCAAGTGAGCTTCTGTTCCACAGAAGAGAGACCAGTGGGAATCAGAGCAACAGAGCTTTTCAGGATTCTTCTCCTTGGTTCAGGCTGTGCTTGTGTTTAGCAGACACACAGTTTGATTTCCTTATGTTTGTACCAGTCTTGCTTCCATGATATTCTCTGGAAAAACAATTTTGGATCAGAAAAAGAATTTTAAGAATTTTCCAGGATTGTAGTTGATTGGCCTTTTTTTCAGGTAATTTTCTATAGATATGTTTTAGTTTAGAAAATGTTTGCCAGTTCCTTGTTTTCAGAGTAGGAATATTTATAATAGGTACAGGAATTGTATGTAGTACAGTATTTAGAAGAGTATAGTTGCACAGATTCTTTAAATCACACAGCAGAAAGGAGTATATGTGAAGTATTTAATTTTCTATGGAAAACCTCTTCTGACTAATAATAAACCATGCAAGGGTTCTTGTGAGAACTGCTAGAGAATTAGGGGGGGTTGAGCTACTTAAGTCAAAAATTATCATTCAAAAAGCCTCCTAGCTTGCTTCTAATCCTGAAGATAATTCATTTGCTGGTTCTCCTGTTGAGCTTTTGTAGTGCCTTAGAGCCATGTCGTAGCATCCTATTCCCATTCCAGCTTCAGCAGGTCAGTTTATGACTTGCCTAAGCCAAGCAGGTGTTTTTTTCATCACCTGACACCAATCATTTGCATTCAGGCTTAAGTCAAGTGTACCTACAGAAAATGCATGCTGTAACTATGGCAAATCAAAATCAGAGAAGTGAAAAAATACAGAGGTCTGACAGATAAAATCAAGACTATGTGCCGAAGCCAAACTTCCTTAAGTAATCATCTGATAAAATATTGTTTTAATATCTCTGTTGAACATTTCCAGCTGAAAAGTTGCTGGTGACTTTCTTTTCAATGGGTGGGGCTTTTGCAGTGTCCTTGTAAGGGACTGATGTTTTACCCATGGACTTTATGGGGTGCCTGTGCATCTCTTGCAGGTGTATTCACTGTATTCTGAAAGACAGTTTTGTAATCTTTGGCAGCTAATACAAAGTCCTTTTCTGAATCTAAGCAAAAAATTATTCTAATGTTTTATGTTTATGCCTTTGTGTGAATATTAGAACTGTCCTACAGTTTTCTCAAATTGCAAAAGCATGTTTGAGGTGATTGTGTGTTTTGTTACCTCTGCAGGTACGCTACATGTAGGGGACGAAATCAGAGAAATAAACGGAATCAGTGTGGCAAATCAAACTGTAGAACAACTACAAAAAATGCTTGTAAGTGCCTGAAATCTTTTTCATGTTCTCTATAGAAGTACCTGTCTTATTTAGCCAAAACTTTTATGTAATTATGTGTTCTGACTTAACCTTTTTCTTCTGTTCTCAGACTACATAGGCATGTAATGAAAGAGTTCATGTGTTCAGCTATTAAAACCTTCTACAAGCTCTCCCCTGTTTTCAACAGTGACTTTTTTGAACCTTCTACTCTAGGCTGGTTCGGGTGTAATTTTATTTATTCTATTTAGTCCCACAGAAAAGATCATTCACACCCAGCCATTCCTGACAGATGTATGTCTAGCCAGCTCTTAGAAAAACTTGGCTAATGGAGGTTCCTCAAACTGTCCAGGCAACTGACCTTCACATACAACTCTTCTACATTTTACAAAGTTTTTCCCTAATGTCTGAGTTTTGTTCATTGAAACACAGGAGTTTCTTCTCTTGTCTCTTGTAATCATAACAGCAAAACTACTGCTTTCCTCCTATTACTCATCCCAAGTTAGTCTATAAAGATCACAGAATCACAGAATAGTTTGGGTTGGAAGGGACCTTTAAAGGTCACGTAGCCCAACCTCCCTTCAATGAGCAGGGACATCTTCAGCTAGATCAGGTTGCTCAGTCATGCCCTTATTTTAAATGTTGAGTCTACACCAGGTGTAGAAGGAACCTCAGGAGGTCTCCAGTCCAGGCTCCTGCACAAAGCAAGTGTCAACACTGAATACAGCCCAGATTGCTCAGGGGCCTTGCCTGGTTAAGCCTGAAAAATATCCAAGGACAGACATTTGACAGGACAGGTCCTTCTTTAGGCACCCTGTTGCAGTGCTTAATTATCATTATAGGGAAGTGTGTTCTTTACATGTAGCTGGAACCCACCCTTCTTTCAGTTTATGACTATTGTGCTCGTGGTTATTGATGTTACAAAATTAAAAACGATATTTGGAGCTCAGACAGTCTATCTTTTCCCAGGAAAACTCCATCTTGGCCCTTGCTGATAGAGTCAGTTTGATATTCCATAACACTTGCACATTTTTCTGCCTGCAACCTTAACCTTGGGATCTTGGATGGTATCCCTAATCCTTTTGCTGTGTCCAGAGCCATATAGACAAGCTTAAAGGGAGTCCAGGCAGATAGCATTTTCGGGGGGCACAGCAAGCCAGCCAAAGGGAGAAGGAGTTAAAACTCTGTAATTACTTGAAGTGATTTCTGCCCAGATCAAGTCCTGCAGTAGTCAGCCATGTCTGGCACTAATATTCAGATTGCTGGTTAAGAAAATATGTTGCCACAATCTGCTGCCGTTCTGCAGTTGCTGCTTGTTATCAGTATTCTTACACTACAGTAAATGCAAACTAGCAGACTTTGTGTTCTGTTCTGATGAAAGTCTATTTTTGACATTTCTACCTTTCCTACTGTAATGTGAAGCTTTCCAGAAATTGTGAATGCAGTTTTGCTATTTAACATGTATGAAAGGGAAGAAAATGTCACTTTAGTAGCAAAGTCTCACGACAGGATCACAGGAAATATAGCTACAAAGAAAAGACTGACTTGGAAGAAACCTACACATCTCTGAATCTCTCACACTGAAATACAGTTCTGGGTTCTAGGCATTGTAAACCTGGTCAGGCAAACAAACTGATAATGTGTGTTTATCCTTTAGATTAATGAGAGATGATTTAAATGTTTGTTTGTGGGTGAAATGACAACTTAGCTGCAGCATTTTAGCTTTTCGGAACATTTACTTCAGGAAAACGTGCTGCTGCTCTCTAACAGTGATGTTTTCCTTTCAAGCAGTAATGATTTGGAGTTTTTCTCTTCAGTGCCTGACAAGTGCCTCTCTCTTTGCAGAGGGAAATGCGTGGAAGTATTACCTTTAAGATTGTGCCAAGCTATCGCACGCAATCTTCATCCTGTGAGGTAATGAATTTAATGAGCCGTCCCGTTTCTCCCTCAGTCCTGTAACTAACTGCCTGCTGATGGCTGAATGTTACTGCTTTCTGGGAAATTGTTTCTGCCTGTCCTGTTAGATCACGCACACCAATTTTACAACAAAGATAACGGAACACGAGTAGGTCCCACCTACCTACTCAGCCCTGCCTTCATATTCATCTCATCAGCACCTTAACTAACTCTTTACAGCCTATTTAAAAAAAAAAAAAAAAAATAGGAAAGGGGATCCTCAACTCATGCGCTTAGGAAGCCCCTTTAAAAAAAAAATGGCCATTTAAACTTGTTCTTCAGGAAGCCTGTTAAAGTTCCTAAGCTGAGGAACAATCCTCCTGGTTTTTAGGCTTTAAAACATTATATTGCTGCTTTGGGCTGTTAAGGGTTAATTGAAGAACCTGTTTCTGTATAACCCCGTTGAGGTAGATTTGTGGTGGTTGTGTGTAACAGTTACATGTGGCTTAATATTATGTTTCTGTGAAAAGATAGTATATGTCATCACAGAAGGAAAACAGATTTGGTGTTAGTTCTGGTTGAACTGGGAAGTTGGTGTTGTGGTTTTTGCACAGCAAGGTTTAATTCCCTTCTGCTCACAAAGTTACGTTCCAGATTGCGACTGAAGGGAATTAAATTGTAGAAAATGGCTACTTGAGAGCCACTGTTCCAATTTAAGCATACAGATGGCATATGCAGCAGTGTAGATGATGCCAGTCCCTCTGTGCCACATGTTTAACTGCGCAAACAGTTCCCAAATTAGAATTCCAAGAGTGAAATCACAACCCCTGTTGAAGTCAAGCACCTTATCTTAATTAGAGCTGTGATTTCACCCTAATTGTTTTTGTGTCTCAGCAGATGCTAGAATACACAGAAACTGCTATTATGGTTGTCAGAACAATCTTTGCAAGGAAAAAAATTACTGCTTTTTGGTTGCCTTCTGTACTTCTAATAGGATTCAGCAAAACCTAAAAGGTTTTAGAAATAGAAGGTTTGACAGATTTTCTCATATGAGGCCAATTTTCTTAAAAGGTATAAACATGAAAGCAAAAGTTTTTCATGAAATGCAAAGTCTTTAAAAGAAATTAAATAGAAATTCGACAGTGTGCTGACAAATTTATGTAGGGACTTCTGTGCTGTAGATAGAAATAATAATACAAGATATCTCACTTCCCAACATTGGAACACAGAAACTGGTGAAACTGTAGACCTACTGGGAAGATGATTATTTGGAAAAACTGAGCATACAGGTCTAAATTAATACCATTAGGTGTCATTTTAGTAATAGCAGATCATCTCTTTTCCATAGCTTCTGTTCTTAGGTTCTTCATGACTATTTATTTCACAGAAGACTGGAAAATAGACTCTTACCTTTCTTTGGAAAAAAACAGCTAAACTAGAAGTGTGTGATCAAAGATAGGGAAAAAAAAAAGAAAGAAAAAAAGGCATGTCTAATTATCAGACTTTGTGGCATTTAACATTCATTTGGTCAGAGGTGGCTGAGTCTGTTCCCTCTGCTGGGACACACTATGCCTTTGGCTAGATTTTCAACTTCTAGAAGTGTCCACAAAAAGCCACCATTTTTACATCATCCCATTACAGCACCACTAGGCCTTTGGTATTTTTTTCACACATTTTTTGTGATTCAGGTGACGAATCAGATTCTTAACCATCAATAAAGGCTGATAATGTCGAACAGCATTGCTAAGACACAGAAAGCTTGCTTCTTGTGCCCTCCAGCAGGATACATTGAGAGATATTTGGTCTTCACTAGTATAATCTTACTAGTTAAGGTATTTTTTGGCAGCATTTCGGTATATATTAATGTTTAATTCCCTCCTCCCCTCAGTCATGGACTGGTGCTCATGGAGCACAGTTTTGTCAGCAGAGGAATATAAAACTGATGGAAACTAGGAGGGGTTGAGACTCCTACTGTGATCGTGTCATTGGGTGGCAAAATATTTTTGGTAATCTAGGATAAGAAAAGCTAAATATTAGTAGAATCAGAGGTGATATGCCCTTTATTTAGAATCTGTCTTAGGCCCTTATATACAAAGCAGGGGGTGTTGAGATGTTATTTTTTTGAATAACAGAGATTTGAGTTTCACTTGCAATATTTTTCTTCTTTTGTAGTCATTTAAAATTTAAATTTAAAAAAGTGTTTGTAGAGATGTTTTCTAAATACTAAGACAGCTCTGCATATTTAGGGAAGTCTTTTCTCTGTGCTGTGTAATGGTACTTCAGGGTCACTAGGCAGTTTTCAAAACCTCAACTGAATAATTTCAAATTTCTTAGGCATTTGTGGTTTCTCCTGCTCCCATGCCTTCCATTCACTTTACCAGGCCTTCTGTTTTGTGGAGTTGGCTTTGCTTGGAAACATAATACTTTTGGATTCCCTTGTGTAGAAATTTGATCAGCTGATCTAGTGTGAGATGACCTATTTAGTGTTTGGTGTGGCACACGACCTGAGTTAGCACAGATATCTATATAACACGGGGCCAGGATGTTGTGTTTTCTTCATCAGATACCCACAAAGTTGCAGACTTACATAGACATGGACTTAAGCAACCTTTGCAACATTCTTCCTATGTCTGATGGCTGCCTAAGTTGTTTATATGCTTCAGTTTTATCCCACTGAGTAAGCATTTTGCTCTAGCTACACTTGCACTCTTACTTTCTACTGACAAGATACCCCAAGTAACTTTTTATGGTGTCAGATATGTGAGAATGGTAAGGGAAGTTGTTTTTTTTTTTTAAATTTCCTTATAAACATCCTTTATGTATCAGCTTGTCTTGGTGAAACACTTAAGCTGTTTCATTAAGAAGAAAAGCCTTTACATATATGAGATTTTTAAAGTCTAGTGGTAATCACCCTGGATTTTTTTGCTTTAGTCTTACTTGGTTTCCATTAATGGTCAAACTGTAAGAATTTTTATAGTCTTAAACCTTCTTTTTTACATTTTTATTAATAATACTCCCAGAAACATTGCTTAAGCAAAACTGAAATGTAAATATATTTTTCAGATTTTTGGAAAGTCTCATTGGTTTTGGTGGTTTTTTTTATTTTGGGGGGGGTTTTTTTATAGATCTGGCAACAATATCGTTGATCCAGCTGTTCCTATCATATCCAGCAGACATAATTAACTTTTGCTGTAGGTTTGCGTCTCAAGTGCATTGATTTATCATCCATAATCAACACCCAAGAACAAGGAATCAACAGGAAACTGGTTTTGCCATTGTTTGGAAATAATTGTGGTTGTTTCCTCTGAGGTTCCAGCTGTGGTGCTTCAATGAATAGTGAGGATCCCAAAGACTTCTGTTTGTTCCTTGGCTTGGGGCTGGACAAGTAGATGTCTAGAAAGTCAAGTTTACTGAAACATGATGATAACCTTTCCACACTACTCAGAATCAGTCACTGGATCCTCCAAGTGTTTTCCTATCCCCAGGAAAACTGGGGCTTTTACTGATTTACTGGAGAAACAACTCCACAGCAGAAGCTGAAGTTTTCCAGACCAGCTCTAAGCATTCTACAAGAACATCTCTACTCACTGATTTGTCACATTAGACTGTGCATAACACAGTTTTTTCTCCTTACTTTTGAGTCTGATAGTTTTCAAAAGAAAATCCTTATTTCCTGGTCCTTAGGAAATTAAGGATCTAAATGCCTTTGAATCGTGGCAGAACAGCCTAATTATGTAAAAACTGTACGTATGTTTCTTGGCTAGCTGGAAAGATTAATTTCTGACAGTACTGAAATCAGTAGCACTGAAAATATGTATTTTTCTCAGTATGTTATGATGAAAATTTGCTTTGAATAATATTCTGTCTTCTGTTGAGAACTGTTGAAGGCATACAAATCAAAACATTCTCAAACCAAGAAAATTTCCTTCAAAGGGAGAAACCTTCAAGACAGTCCAGAAATAGTGGCATTCTCTAAATTTGTTTTTCCTTAAATGACTTGGGTGTTGGCATAACTTTCCAAAGCTTTCCCTTGCTTCCTTGCTAAACCACCACTGACAACAAATCATAACAAACCATATTTAGGAAAAAAAAAGCTTACATTAATTTTTCATCTCTTATTTAAAGTGAGAAAATAGAAGAGACTAAATTGCAGAGTAAGCAGAAAATCTCGTTGTAAAGCAGGGAAGTCACAGCTTTTTTGGGAAAAAGTATCTCCTAGCTACTCCTTGATAAAGGTGATGCTGATAATCCCATACACTCAAAAAAAAGGGAATAATGATTCCTTTAGGCTTTTCTTTTTATTTTTTTTTTTTTCAGTAATGAATAGCTTGTTTGCTCTCATTTGAGTATTTTAAACTTGTTATACAGCCACGTAATGGTCAGGTGTGTTCAAATCAAAGCAAGGATCTACATGGACACATACGGAACTTTCTGTTAGGTCTTATCTAAGGAGTCCACAAAGAGGTGCAGAAGTTCTGCATGAGTTTGCTGCACATCAAATGTACAAGCAACAAGAGAGATAAAGTATTGCCTGTCATTTTAACTTTCCTTGGTGCTTTAGAATAGCTATGAGTGCTATCACATAATTGGTATAAGTTTGAGAATATTGGTGGAAGAACTTTCCCTGATTAATGTTGCATGAACAGTTTAGCTCCAGGTCTGTTTTTTAATTTGTTCACCAAGGGCACTTGTAGTGAGAAAATGTGCCAGGGCTGACTTTGTTTGCTTTGAAAACTGCTTTAGCCCTTTTTGTCTGCTATCCCTGACATTATGCAGAATGACTAGGCATTCCTAAACTGACCTTTGACATGGAATATTATATTCCAAAATTCCTCTGAGAGTAAAAGGGGTTTTTATTTTTTTTTCACAATGTATGAGTGAATTATTTTATTTCTGGGAGAGATGGCTCAATTATCTGACCTTGTGGGATTAAGTACTATACAATCAAAATGGCATGTGAAAAAAATTGCTCTCCAAGTTTCCTTCCCTTTGAAAAACACAGTCAGAAATTCCTGTTATCCTTCCTGTAGAATTTCCCAGTGTGCACCCTGTGTCTGCTGTCCCCTCACTGAAGTGTAGGAGCACACTGATAGTCTGAGTCAAGAGAAGTGGCTTTTTAAAGGTGCTGTATTTTGGCAAACTTTAGTACTTCTAAGCCCACAAGAATGTGGGAGGAAAAAACCTTCAGTGTGATGTAAAGTGGATGAAAAGGGAAAAGAGAGGATCCAACTTCCTTCCCAGGTGTTATTTCAGTGTCCTTGGGGCACTGCAGAGAGATGCATTGTGCGTAGCAGAGACTGATCAACACTGACAACCACCTTGTAGATGATAAAATATTTAGAAACATCTTTAAAATGGAATATGTGCCTCATTCTGTTCCTAAGTATTATTCAGCATCTAACTTTCAGGTACTTACCCTTAACAAAGACTGGTGTGTGACTAAGGGCCAGGAGCATTCTCAGCCATGTGAGATCTTAAAAGTCCCAGATATCACTAATTAAAAAGCTGTTTGATTGCTAAGGCAACATAAAAATAGTTATTACCTCAGATACATCAAAATGTCAAACCTGAATCTTTAAACGATGGAAAGTCTTTTCAGATTTACAGAGTTTGTAGGGTGGAAACTCTCACAGATGAAGCAGCTAAGAAAATGGTTATAAGGCTGTGGATGTAACTGTTCTTTGAAATATTTCTGTGTTCCTGTGATAGTGTTGTGTTGTTAATGAACCTTGTGTCTTATTTCAGAGAGATTCCCCCTCTACATCCAGACAGTCCCCAGCTAATGGTCATAGCAGCACTAACAATTCTGTTTCGGTAAGATTTCCAGTTCCACACAGAGAAACTGTGAAAGTTTTGTTGGTGCTCATCTGCCATTACTGTTATACTTATCGTGTGGTCAGTGGAAAATTTTGTCCTGATGGTAGAACTGAGGTTATTACATATGTAACTCCCCATTTTCTTTTCTTTTCTTTTTTTTTTTTAAGGGTTTTTTCCAGCATATTCTTCTCATTAAAAGCCATACAGTGAATTAAATGTTAATAACTGTACTGTGACACTTCAGTCATCCTTAAATCATTGTCAGCAGCTTCCTCAAAACTAAGCAGAGGTTTAAAGTGGAAGTTTTATTTCCACCCTGATCTTGGGAAGCTGTGTTTGAAGAAAGAATAACTGTGCAGTTGGTATATCCCGAGACACTCTAGATTCTTTTTTTGTTCTTTTAAGTTTTGTGTTTTGAGAGCCCTCTGGAACGTGTACTGGTTTCCGCTATCTGAGTTAAGGAATTGGTGTGCTCTCTGCTGTCGTGGTACGTGCACATACTGTGTGAAACATGAGCCTTGCCTGGATATGGAAAGCAAAAGGAAGTGGCTTTAAACTGCACTACAAACCAAGCTATAAACCATCACATCTTTAACACAAAGTACTTCTGTTTTGTTTGTATTCAGGTAGAAAGGTGCTGTCGATCTCCTGGGTTTGTGTTTTTTCTTTCCAAAGTATATATTAACGTTAAAATTCGTGTTGTTTATCATTTGTCATTGTTTGGACCAATGTTGTGACTACACACGAGTTCCTTCAGTGAGTGCTGTCAATCTCTTGAGTTCACAGGACTAGCTAAAAGCAAACAAACCAAAAAAAAAAAACCAAAACTAAGTAACAACTCCTTTAACTACTAAAAAAAACCTGCAACTTAGAAATTATTTGCCACGAGGTAAAGTGCTTGTTAATTAGTAGGAATGAAAAATAATTGTGTGGATGAAAAATTTAAGAAATTTTTGCCAATTAAATTGAATTTGTAAAATGATTGGTAGTTATAATCTTAATTCTCAGCACAATTAATCACATTATACATTTTTAATAATAATGTTTTTAATATTTATAATGGCCTCTTTCTCTTTTAAAAGCAAGATTTAAGTATTAAGTGGAA
The DNA here is from genome assembly GCF_022539395.1 of Myiozetetes cayanensis. Classification (NCBI taxonomy): domain Eukaryota; kingdom Metazoa; phylum Chordata; class Aves; order Passeriformes; family Tyrannidae; genus Myiozetetes; species Myiozetetes cayanensis. The sequence goes on along the minus strand of NW_026087742.1, from coordinate 109,897,943 downwards.
AAGGCATTCACATAAAGAGCCTCTTTCACTTGGTGGTGCTTTTGTGTTGAAGATGCTGAATTATTTATTAAAAAGCACATTCTTTATCTGCTTAAACTTTTTACCTGCTTTCTTCAGCTTGCTGCTAAACAGCCTGGGTTTGATTTCTTTAAGAAAAAAAAAAATATTTCTAAACATGGGTCAATGCTTTATACTTTTGTCTAACTTATCATTTTACTGTTACGTAGTATAAATCACTAACAAATGGTGTTGTGTACCCTTGAAAAGTAAAATGAAAATTTCTTCTCCTGGGTTGACTTTATTCTGCAGGACTTGCCATCGACAACACAACCAAAAGGACGACAGGTGAATAGAAATCCTCCATGGGAATTTTTGTAAACTTAGTTGCTAGTAAACATCCCTGCTTATCATTTCCCCACTCATATTCTGTATGTGCTGAACTAAAACATTTAAGCTTGGAGAATTTGTTCCATTTTTTTTTTCATTTTTCTTTTTAACTCATTTGTTCATGGCTAATTCAAAGTAGCACTTTTTTTTTTCATGTGTCCTTATGTGTGAGAGTTACAAATTCATTGTAAATTTAACAATGGGGATTTTGTTTTAGTTCAGAATGCATTAATAGACTTAATGCTGTGCAGTGACCTGTGCAGGTTTTTATCGTGGAGGAAAGCTCAAATTTGTATTTTAGCTGAAATGGGGTCTAGTAGGACAAGTGTCTAATACTCTAAAACATTGTACTGACAAAGATTCTAAAGCTTGAGTTGGTCTACAATTATTAATATTATCCAAACTCTTCAAAGAAAAACATTAAGGACAGTTTCTGTTAAGGTTTGATAAGTCTGAAGAACAGCTTCTTAAATTTTTAGTCCTAAGACCCAGATTCAATAACCTCCTTTAACTTTGTTACCTTGACCTGATGGTGGTACATCACAGACCAAAGATCTTCCCTCACCAGAGTATTCCAAGAAAGCCCTGAAGGGCTCTGCAGAGGATTCCCTGTCATTCTCCTTACAATTTTAAAATTTTTTGCTTTTTTTACTGCAGCCTCCAAATGAACACATACTGTCAAGTGATTTGTGATTCATCTTCAGTAACTGCTCCAGTTATATACAGTCTTTCCAGAATCTACCTCTGAGTCTCTGTGTACTCAGCCTCTTTCTCTACCAAGAATTTTGATAACAGCTCTTGCAATTCCATTCAAAAAACCAATTAACAATCTCATCTCTTGTCTTTGAAAATCTTTCTGTGCTGCTGTCTGATTGAGATGGCTGGAAATATCCCTTACAAGAATGGATTGCTCTCACTTCATTTCCCATTTTTAAAGTTTACAGCTATGTGATTCTTTCAACCTTCTGTTGTCTTCTGAAGTTTCCAGCTGGAAGGGCTGCATGAAAGACATTGCAAGCTGTTGCTTTAGGTTCTCGTAGGGTATTTTGTTCAAGGCAATATCAAAGTAGTGGTGTTTCTCATACTCACACCATTTATAACTACCTGATTCTTTTAAGAGTCTTTTCCCACTGAACCAGCATATTTTTTCTGGCAGTTTTTCAGCCTTGAGGATGCTGAGGGCTTGGATAGCAGATACATTTTTATCTGTGAGGAAGTCTGTAATGTTCCATGAACTGCCACTGTGTGGTGGATGATGGCTCAAACTGGAGCAGGGACTTGAAAAGCAAGGAAGCTTCAGGATGCTAAAAATAATACTGATGATTCTAGACCCTCTACTAGATAAGGTTGAGGCAAAATAAAGGATTGGTTCAATATTGATTGCTTAATGGAAAACAGATTACCAAATAAACATGATTGGTTTCAAAATGTCCTGTTTCTCAGGTAATTAAAAGAAATTGGGTCATTTGTCTAAACTCACGCTCTCAATGCACAGCAGAACAAGGGTCAGATTTAGTATATTAAAAATTGAGTTCTATATTGGTACTATCATCTGATGCTTTCACGGTAAACCAATAAAAATGCATCAGATACAAGATAGAAGTGATTAGCCATTTTAAGTTAATTTATTCATGTGCTGGGTTGCAGATTGGATTACTACAGGACTTCTTTAAGGGCCATGAATAGTTCTAAAGCTGCATTTGGAGCAGCTATTTTTGGAGCTAAATTTGAGCGAAGTTGAAAAGTAATTGTTACTGTTCATACAAAGAATATTACTTTGCAATGTAATTGTTAGAGTTTTTTAAATCTAGTCAGTTTTTAGTAAGAAAATCAGCAGTATTTGTTTACAAAGCTGCCTGAAATGCTGTAGGGTGATGTTTGCAGTTCATATACTGTGGAAATTACCCATCTAGGGCATGACATTTAATTTTAATTTCAAGATAATTTGGCTGCATTGAGGCTGTAATTAGCAACCAAAACTGGAGATCACTTTTATTTTTATTTTCAAGGGTTGAGACCTCACTAACACACAAAGAAAGGATTGGTATATTATTTTAAATTATGAAGTCAGAATCTGAATTCTTTCTGGTAATGTTCCTTAGAGAATAACTTGCTCAAATGATCAAAATCATTTATAAAGGAGTAGACTTTTGCTGAAAAACCCATGCAGAGAATTCTCAGATTCCTCCCACTTAACTGTGTGATAAGTGCAATATTAAATTCCTATTTAATGTTTTTAAAATATTTTTTTTATGTCTTAAATCTTAAACATTTTTAGCCTAAATGCTAAAGATCACTAAGGTAGCCTAAGTCCTTTATACTGTCCGATAAATTGCCCTGTCACACAAGGTTTTAAAACATACAGTGGGACCTTGGCTGGAAAGTACAGTTGTACAAGTTGTAAACTGCTGGCTTATAGTCTGTGATGATCTGTGATAATTGATATTGATGTGAGGGACTCTATCAGTTTATTACCTTTTTGCTGTTCAGATTTTGCAGTATGTAGAGCCCATGAGCTTTCACAATAACATCAGATGTCTCCATCATTTGCTGGGGGGGGGCTGTTCTGTTTCATTTCCAGCTACCACTTCTGCTTTTGCCATTCTGTTTCTTCCTTTGCTTGTTGCAACCAGTATGTGTAGCTGCATTCACAGCTCAGATTATCACCTGTTACTCTTGATACCATACCAGTAATAATATTGCAGTGTCTTTTACAAACTCTTTTTTTTATATAGATATATGTAAGAGCACAATTTGAATATGATCCAGCAAAGGATGACCTCATTCCTTGCAAAGAGGCCGGCATCAGATTCCGAGTTGGTGACATTATCCAAATCATTAGCAAAGACGATCATAACTGGTGGCAGGGTAAACTTGAGAACTCCAAAAATGGTACTGCAGGTCTTATTCCTTCTCCTGAACTTCAAGAATGGTATGACTTAAGTTTTCTATAAAAAATTAATTTAGCTTTGTTTTTGTTTCTGTTTTTCATGCTCTTCATTTTCATGTAGCTAGGTTTTTTTTTAATTTTTTTTCTTTTTTTAAAAAAGCTTCTTGCCTCAGTTTGTGTGGTATTGGGGGTTTTTTTCTTGTATATGCATAGCAGTAGAGTCACGTGCAGTGTGGTTACATTAGAAAAATAAACACCTGTGTTAGTAAACATTGTGCCTTCTGGTATTCTGTAGGACATTGTTTACATTAGGGGGTCAAATGAGCTTCTCTTTCAGCTTATAAACAGTGTTTTCATTAGTACTGCAAGTACTGCAGGAATAAGGTTTTAGGAGGATGTCAAGCAGAAAGGTCATTGAGGGAGTTTGGGGTTTTTCTTTCCTCTTCATTTTTCATGTGACAGTCAAAAATCAGGACAAAATCACAGTGCAAAGATTCCTGAATGGCATATTCAGTGAACAGCAATGGCACTGAGTGCCACAAAAAGCAATGCAGAGCCTTTAAACAACCTCTTGCAGAAGCTGTTTAGTAAAACTGTTAAAAGTATCAGTGAAAATTCTGGGAAGCAAGTCCTGAGCCATGAAAGTTTTGGCAATGAAGTTTATCAATATGGATAATCTAGCCGGAAATATTTCATACCGCATCTGCTACATAAAAGAATTGGGGTGCTGTAAAGGGTTAACAGCACTTGTGCCACCTGGACTAGCAAAGGTGTATATCACAGAATCACAGAACCAAGTAGGTTGGAAAAGACCTCTGAGATCATCAAGTCCAACCTTTGATCTAACACCACCTTGTCAGCTAGACCATGGCACTGAGTGCCACATCCACTTTCCTCTAAAATACATCCAGGGGCCATGATTCCACCCTGGATAGCCCATTTCAACAGGTTCTTTTAAGTTGTCATGAAAAATGTTTTTTAAGGGTTTTACTGTACTCTTGTTGTATAAAAAAAGTCTTCTTTTTCTAACTCGTTCTGTGCAACTTTTTAAAAATCCTTGATTACAACAAAATGTTTTTTTTCTCTTCCGTATGCCAGGCGAGTTGCTTGTATTGCCATGGAGAAGACCAAACAGGAGCAACAGGCCAGCTGTACTTGGTTTGGAAAGAAAAAAAAGCAGTACAAAGATAAATATTTGGCAAAGCACAATGCAGGTATGAAAAAAAAAAAGTGTGGGTATCTTTAACAGGTTACGTGTTTTGCAATTTAAACCCTGACATTAATACAAACCTAATGAGTTACTTAGGAAAATATAAGTAAAATTCTAATTATGCCAACATTGCTCTGCTTGTTCTTTGCTATTTAAACGTAGAACTTAATCAGTGAGAGTCAAGCTGCCACAAAATCAGTGCATCTTAATATATCCTAATACAGGCTTACATTGTTTGGGGGGTTATGTTTAAAGGAGCACTGGAAGCCAACAGGATACAATTTTTGCAGTCTGTGTAATGTACCATGCTCTACAGAAGACTGCTCAGTAGCAGCCTTGTTAGTGTGCATTTACAGTTACAGATAATATACATGAAACCATCACTAAAGGGCGTTTTTCTTGAAGCATTACAGCTGGAAGGGCAGGAAGAGCCTTTGCATAGTCAGTGTATTATTTACAGTTACCAAATAGAACAAGCTGTTGAAGTTTTATCCTCCTTGAAGTGATTTCTGCCTGAATATACTGACCTTTGGTTTTCTGTTTAGACTGCTGAAAAAAAGTAATTACTTTAGAAAATTTAGAAAGTAAAGCATAGAGTATAAGAACCCTCGTCAAGCAAAATTCTCTAGTTTTAGTAGTAAAGAAGGAAGACTCTTTCATTCATGAGCAGAATTTAATTTTCATCTTTTAGTGTAAAATACTCAGTGTGCTGCAACTGCTTTTCAACAGTTTTCTATTGCTTTTGCATTGCTATCATATTTTGTGATATTTATGTTGTTGTGGTCTCTTGGGAGACCTGCAGAGATTTTTATTGGAATCAAAAGATATACCTGTCCAAGCAGTGTAATGGAAGTATTTTATATATTGCATTAATTTCTGGGATCTTTTTTTCAGTTACATTCTTGAAGACACCAGTTAAACAACATAAATCCATATTTCCACATTTCTCTTTACTTGCACAGTTTTTGTGCAGTATCAGAGCTCATTATGTATCACTACTACAAAATTTATGTTTCCTTAAAATTCATTTGAAAATTATTTTTAAAAAGTCAGATAACAGTAAGTGCCATTTATACTCCTTAATTCACCACTGCATTTAAGATGTTCACAGTTAATATAAAATTACTCTTTTGCCCTGAAAGCAAGCAGAGATTGAAGGCTTAAACTTGTTTCCTTTTCCTGGTTTAACATTCTGGTTGTTGTAATGTCTCCACTTCATAGCAGTGGATTAGTTTACATAATTAGTTTACTAATTATGATCTTAACAAAAACTGTTGAGAATAAACTGGGGTTTATGACCTAAATAAACCTCATACAGGTTTCAAAGCCTTTCTTCAGTTATGGCAGTGTGACTGTGCAGTTCATGCTGTAAACTGGATTAACTGCAGAACAAAAACTGCCCAACAAAACACACTGGTTCTACTTCCTTAGGGCAGGTGCATTTCTTAATGCAGTTCTCAGTGCAAACACATATTAATGATGTCACTGTAGGCACAGCCTGCTACAAAGGAATAAGCAAAAGGAAGAGGATAGCCAGGGAAGGAAAAGGAGCAGGCAATACTTTAAGAACAAAACTAGCTCAAAGACTTTGCATCAAATGAATTCCTGAAAGCAAGGTAGTCTAGACTTTCCTGTCTTGATGTAGGGGGACATTTTGGAGGAAGGTTGACAGCACTGAGTCACACAGTTTGCCTGCCTTAGTGCCTGACACCTGTTAGTCACCTTCCATCAGAGCAGAGTGTTTGCCAAAAATTAGAAACATGAACGTTAAAAATTATCATAGTGACCATAAAGAACCTGTTCTTTTCAGAATAGCACTTCCCTTTCCCCCTGAGTAGTCACAAAGTTAATGAAAGCACAGATTAGAGTCAAGATTTCTCTTAGAAATGTTTATTGATCTTACTGACCTTGAGGTGATGCCATTCATATTCCAAGGAGTGGCACCAAATGTAGGATATAAAGAGGTTCACTGAAATGCTCACATGAGTTTTAAGTTTAAATAAGGTGGTACTGAATTTACCTTTTCTGAATTCTGAATTATTGTTAATCAGAAATAAACCAACACCGGCCTTTGGAGGCTTTCAGTGTGTTTGTCTCAGAAAAAAAAACCCAAATCTTTTCCTCTGTTGAATCTAAAATAAGTGTAATCAATGTCAAAATATTGCTCTTACAAGAAAGTAGAGTTTGCTTTTCTTATATCTTAGTATAAAATTCAATAAATTGATCAGCAGTGTGTAATCTCTTTGGACTTCCTTGTTATTTTTGTCTTAGGGGTGAGACTGAACTGGGATGCTGAGAAATGACTTAGTAAAACACTTCATAGTCAACTAAAATTTGTGTAGCCAGCTAATGGTTTGAGAGCTTGTGTGGTATTTTGGGATATTACTGGAACTAGACATGAGATTATTCTGCGAATCAGGCATAGTTTATGAAGTAAAGAGGAGGCAATTTCAGTTACTTTTTAGAATTGGAAGCAAGTGCATTCTTCTTTACAAAAAAACTATAATCCAGTTTTTCTTTCCTCTGTGCTTCATTTTAGAGTATTAGGCAATTTCATGATCATGTGTTTTATCACTGTAAAGACAGTTTTGAACAAAAGCCTACAGGAAAAAAAGAAATATTTTTTCGGTATTAGATTTGCTGATATTTTTATAAATGCTCTAGAGATACACTGCAGTGTATCTAGATATATTTTAAATTTATTTTACTGAAATGTTATTGCAGGACTTCAGAGAAGAACAGTCTTTAGAACATACTACAGCTATGCTTCCTATTATGCATAATCTAGAAAATTGCCAAGCTTTTATAAAATATGTTTATCATTTCTTAATGTGATTTATTTGCCTTGTGTTTAGACTACTGCATGGTAAAGTTTATTTTGTGCATATACTTTTTATTTTACTAATATATTACAAGCCATATCTCAATGACCCCTGTACATTTTTCATGCTGTCTTACTCCCAATGGCCTCTGTGCATGTAAGTAACCTGTCAAGTGACAATGCCTCTTTATTTGCTTCTTACTGTTTCCTTTCAAGAACTCCTTTTCTTTATTAGCTAGTAACACAGAAGCATTGAAGTTCAGTCTTTAAATGTGCCCTGTATTCCTCATATCTTGTGTATTTAAAAAAAAAATTTATCATTTTTCTTTTGCATTTGAAAACCCTACAATCATTAGTTAAATCCATGTAGACACATCTTCTCCATGCTGCTAGTTTGTGATAAAGGCATTAATATGTGTCATTTCTGTTGTTTGTTCCTGTTGTTTGTATCTAACATAACATGGTTTTGTTCAAGAAGAAAATAAAGGATTGGTTTTTTTATTACTGTTATTTTTTGATGGAAAATGATACTCTCAGGCCTAGATGGTTAGAATGGTAAAACTCTTTAGCATGTTGTGGATCTTTAGCTTTTTCTAAAATGAAATTAATTATTAAGTAGTTTAAATACTGTAAAGTTGCAAAAAGGACAGTAGAATTCCATGTCTGTGGAATGGAAGATAAAATATGACTAAATTCTTGTTTGTAGGATTTGGGGAAAGGTTGAAAGAGATTCTTCTTTAGGATGAAATTCAAAATGCTTCAAATGGACTAGGAAGTTTTCATATCTGTATCTTTTCAGGGTCACAAACAGCTGAGCGTGTCAATTGATGAATTTGGTGTTTGACCAAATTGAAGTAGTTGTACTTTTTCTCTCAAATTGAAAAATCTGCCCTGTGAAAAAGGAAATTTATTAAGTTAAATCCTTTCCTGCTTTAATTGGGACTTTAGTATAATGAGCTTGTGCTTTCTGGAAGGCTCCACGATCTTCATGCTGATCTTGGTGGCTGGGGACTTCTGGAACAAACTAAAGCTCCTGCCACTGCCAACTTCCCTAAGGGGTTTTGGATGGGGGAGAGGGATATATCCAGACTCATCCTAATGGATGGGTGGGATATAGTTGAGGTGAATGCACCACTTAAGATTTGGAAACACTCAAAGGTCCCATAGTTCAGGTGCAGTCTCTCCTCCCTTCTTTTCATAGCGTGCAAAAATACAGAACTGAAAACTCTGGTTCGTTGTTCTGCTCCCAATTGCTGATTGCTGTAATCTTTACAGATTATAATTAACTGCCTCCTGGCTTCTTTTTTTCATTAGAATTCTGCAAGAGTTACCAGAGAGAGATGATGTGTCATTGGGCACAGGAGCAATAAGTTGTTTTTAATGAACAAAACACTATTTGTCAATCATTATATTCCTTGGCAATTGACAACAGATTGATAGGCATGATGGAATTCATCCAATTTCAACTGCAGTTGAAATTATATCTGAAATAATACAATTTTTCCCTAAATATGGTGGAGGTTCTTTTATGTAATGCCATCACTTTCCATTAGAATTCTTCATTCTGTCATGAGTTTTAAAAGCATGTCAACTTAACTAGCACGTGTGTTTGAAGAGAACTCTAATTACAGTTAAAGGGTGGTGGTTTGAAAGAGTAAATACCACAAAGTATTAACACTCTTCTCTATGCATTTCTCATAGATCTTGTTAAAACGTGATTATGAAAGTATCCCTATCTTCAGTGTAAATAGATGTTCTCATACTGTATTCATGTTGGTCACTGTCTACAGATTTTTCTTTAGTATTGCCATTTCTTAGGAATGCAAACGTGAATGGCATGCTGGTTTAGCTAATTTTTGTGGTCTGCTGAATACTGCATGAAAGGACATGCAAACTTTGAGCATTTCAGTAGCTTTGTTACTGCTCTTAACAGTTCTTTAAATGAACACTCCTGTTAAAGTGCATAATGAATGGTTTTATTTTCTATATTACTTTGTATTATGAACCTAAAACTTGCTAAAATTATAATTTGTAGCACAATTAATTGTCACTCTTGATATGCCTTTTTTCTTATCCCCTGGGGGCTTTCTTTTGTGTTTTAGTGTTTGATCAATTAGATCTCGTCACATATGAAGAAGTAGTAAAGCTGCCAGCATTCAAAAGGAAAACACTAGTCTTACTAGGTAATTTTTGGTTATTTTTTTGAACATAACGGCATAGTTCTGAAGCCCTTCTGGTGGAAAATTTCTGAATCACGTTTGTGTTGTGCTTCAGGTGCACACGGTGTCGGAAGAAGACACATAAAAAACACACTCATCACAAAACATCCGGACAGATTTGCTTACCCCATTCCTCGTGAGTAGCAGTGTTCAGTGTACTGCAAAATTGTTTGTGTCATCCTTGACAACACCCCTGTTGTTCTACTACATGTGTTCAGTTATGCTAAGACGAGTCTTCTTGAAGTGGGAACTGTACTGGGACTGGTTTTCTTGTTATTCACAAAATCTTGCTTCTCTCTACCCCAGATGTTTCTTAATTTAGAGCGAAGGATCAAACATTTCTCATTTTTAGCTGTGTATAATTTCCATGAGAAGAAATATGAACTGGTTTTAGAGGAAACCTTTAATGTGTACTTTATCTGAATGTTTTAATTACTTCTCACAGCTTAGTCCTGGGGGCTGGTACTACTAAAATAACTTCAAGTTTCAAGATATGACAACAAGGAAAACACAATTAACTTCACTACTTACAAGCTGGTTGTTACAAAGAGCACAGGAGTGTTTTTCCCTTCATGACAGTCTCTATCAATACCATAGCAGGAATTGCATGTCCTATTATGTGATCTCTTGGAGATGCACCCTTTTTCCTCAAGCCAAGGATACTGAAACAAGAGCATCCAGTCCCTCACTGTCCACTCTATTTTAGACTGACTTCAGAATCACCATTCATGGCTCGGAAGTGCTGGTTTTCTACCTATAAGGAGTTTGTTGTTGCTAAAAGTATTATTTTTAAGAGCTTATCTATAAGCCTATTTGGAATGGGAAAAGGGTTAGTTGGGTGCTGATCCAAGTTCCCCTGGCTCGCTTGCTAAGGAGTCAGATAAAGGAAAAGGACCAGATCTATCTGAAGGAAAACAGAAAGACCTGGCCCTTTTGAAAGCATGAGCTGTTGGATCACCCCAGCAGCTGAACTGTTTGTCACACTGCTGTTTATATCTAGACACCAAAATCCTGAATTAGATGTGTGGTACCAGGAGTATGGGATGTACATTGTACTTATTTAAATTATATGGGGGAAGTTGTAAGTAATCCAGCAAATATGATATCCATTGCAAAGAACTAAATCAGAGCCTGATAAATGTTTCATAGTGTGCTTTTCACCCAGTCCCTCTCAGGTACTAACTGTACTGGTGTGGGGAGGGAGAAGCTGAACTAGTTATTTTATCTTCAAATTCTATGAAAATTGGCTCATCTATACTGCGGTGATCATGCTTTAGGTTGCCTGTATTAGGTTCCTGTTTTGGGCAAACTCTGAAATTGTTTCACTGGTTTACATAAGAAGACTAAAAAGATGCATTTTCTGCCTTGGTTTACAAAGCCATGGTAGATTAGGTTGTTTTTGAGATGGGCCTTAAGTTGGGTGCGGAGTTTTGGAGATGCTCTATGAAGAAATTATCTACAAACTGAAAACCTGATCAAAAAGGTCATGTCACACACAATGGTAGTTAATTCGAAATTAAGTAGTAGGCCATACTTCTCTTACCACATAGGTCAGTAGAAGTAATGTATTCAAAAAGTAGGATATGACTAAGTAGCTTTCATCTCTCTTGGCCCAAAAGTAGTTGGGTCCTTGCCTACTTTTTAGACTTATGCTTTCACAGTCATAAGAAGAAAGCCTCATAAGAACTCAAGTTAAAAAAAAAAAAAAAGAAATGTTTTTAGAAAAGAAGAGGATTTGGGAGAATTATGAGAATCTTAAGTTCAGTAGAACTAGGGCATCAGTGAGTAGTATAGTGATATTATATGGTTTGTATAAACCATTGTTCATTAATTTCTTAAAATAACTATGATCTATAGTATTTCTATAGAACTTTTTGTCTTCAAAATATGCTAATTAATCCTCAGAACATTGCTAATTAATCCTTAGAATATATTATACCTCAGTAATAGGTATAGCTAAAAGTAGAAAATTAGTTCAATTTTTGGATACCTTGTTTGAAGTTATGATAGGGTTGTTGGAAGAAAAGGGAGTAGATTGTGCAGAGATGTGAGTGTTTCAGAAATGTCACCAGCATAAATATAATAATGGAATAATATGAGAGTAAATCAGTTTGTGAGGGAATATTAGAAGAAAGAGAAGCAAGTGGATATTGGGGGCATGAGAGGGATCACAAAATGGTTGGGATCCCTGCTTCTGGGATCAGGGCCACCTGGAGATGGGTGCCCAGGACCATGTCCAGGGTACACTCTGTCTCAACATCCAGACCCTTAATGAAGATGTTGAACAGGATTGGGATGAAATGGAGATGTTAATTGAATTGTTTAGAAACTATAAACACTGAGATGTAGATGTGGCCTTTTTTCGCTGCTGAAAGCAGTTATAGAGTCTTACAGTCATGACCAGGGAAAGGTTATTTATTACCTTCTGTTCTTCCTCTATTGCCTTTTGATTTTCTACTTTTTCTCCATTCCTTCCTCTTCTGCTTTCCCTGCTATTCCTACTGCCTGTCATTCTGACTACCTCAAGCTCATCCTTCATTGTTCTACACGTGATTTGACAGGTCATCATTCAGTGAATAAGTATTGATAAATGAAAAACAAACAAAAAAAGCCAAGTATGAAATTTATATTGCTTGTGTACTAAAATATTTTGTATTTTCAGACACAACCCGACCTCCAAAGAAAGATGAAGAAAACGGCAAAAATTACTACTTTGTATCACATGACCAAATGATGCAGGATATATCAAACAATGAGTATTTGGAATATGGCAGCCATGAGGATGCAATGTACGGGACAAAACTGGAAACAATACGAAAGATCCATGAGCAGGGACTAATTGCAATACTTGATGTAGAACCTCAGGTAACTAATTAGAAAATGTGTAAAAATGGGACTCATCACCAATCCTTCAGCCTAATGGTATTGAGATTTATTTATTTTTATGGACTGCACGCTAGATAAGCAATGTGGAACAAAAGCCCTTGAACAACCAAGGTATCGATCTGGGAAGTGGAATTCTGATAATCATCTGGTTGGAAGAACATACAGCAGAAACAAATTCATAGTTCAGCAATCACTATAGCTTGAAAATCTACTTACCATGTCACTTTTTACTATACTGGCCTCATGGCCAGTGAAAAGTATCTAAACAAGTCACTGGCATTGCCTGCCAGGAGTAATGTTTTCCAAAATGTCTCTTTGATGCTTTATGAAAGGCTCATCTTGCTCCTGGCTGACTCTTGACTGCGTATCACTACTGAGCACAGTCAGAAACATTTGTGGTTAATCACTGATATTTATCCTGTTTGGACAATGACCAGATCAGTGTTGTTTGACTTTATAGACTCACTTCTGTGCTGTGGCATTTTACTTTTCAAAAGAGGGCAGGAATGCAAATCAGGCTCTCGAGGAACATTAATGGTTTGTCTATTCATTGTATAAAATCTTCTGTGGAAAATTCTGATACGTTGCCTTTGAAACACCCATGTAGTCATTACTTCCAGTTCACAGGAATCTATGTATTTTGTTAAATGAAGCATCACAAATATGGAGAAATGTGATGTTTATATTCTAGCAGGTGGAAGGAAATGGGAGGAAAGATAAAATTGTGACATGTGTTACCTATTTAAATTTGCTAACTTCTTTCTTCATTGTCAGTGTATTCAAGAAGTTCAAATTCTTTTAAGATTTTCATAACAGAAATAAGGTACCTGACTAAATTATTTAGGGCAGTTCACAGTATGCTGGTGTGGTGCTGTTCTGAAAAATAAAATCCCACATTTGACAGTGTTGAGGGAGAGCAGCATTTGTAGTCAGTTCAGATGGAACAACTGTTAACAGCAAACTCTCTGATAAACCTTTTCAACGTGCATTATTCAAAAGCAGTGCAATTCTCAGAAACCATTTTAATCTTAGTTAGGATATATTTACATTTGGTAACAGCTGCTTTTGCTGCATGTCCTCCAGCACATGTCTAGGAAGCCTCTTTCCTAACCAGCTTCCTCATTCATCCATCTCAGCTCATTAAATTGAATATTTTTCTTGAATGATTTGGTTCAGGGGATTGATGCTGTATTTACTGCATTAAGTGCTATGCTCACTCTTCAAAAACTTTGAACTACTCACATCACATTTTCATTTGTTTAAGAAAATAATAGTTAAAAAGTGTTAGTAGGTAGAAAAAGTCAGACAAAAAATTATATTCTAATCAATATTCTAAAACACAGTTGGCTCCTTTCCCTGTTTGTGGCATGACTGAATCTTTTTACGTGGTGTTTAACCAGTAAGTTTAAATGCAAACAGAATTCCACAGTCTTTGAGACTGTATGGCAAGAACCTCTCTGAAAATGCTAAAGCCTTTAGTGTCTCATAAATTCACTTTAATTAAGGATAAATATATATTTTGACCACCAAAAATGTAAAATAATACAAAAAGTTAAGTGTCTTTATTGCTACGCTTTTAACTCCAGTTCAGTTAAAAACAAACCCAGCATTGGCAAGTCATGAATTTGTATATTTTGCTTGTGTGACTAAACTTACTTCACATTGATTGTTGGGGATTTCCTCTAAAGTATCTGATTTTTTTCCCCCTAGGCATTGAAGGTCCTGAGAACTGCAGAGTTTGCTCCTTTTGTTGTTTTTATTGCTGCACCTACGATTACCCCAGGCATTAATGAGGTATGGCACATTGCAGTGTGATGTCTTACCAGAGCCAGAATTAAGGATGAGATTCAAATGTGCAGATCAGGCTCTTTAGTTGTTTCCTTGTCTGTAAATGGAGAGGCAGAAAGACAGTTGAATGACAGCATTATTAAGTGGATTGAGATACATTTCTTGTTCATTAATCAATTCAAAATGTGAAGGATCCACATGGTATATTTTATAGCACATAATCTTTGATTTCATTCCCTGCCCTACCTCAAAGATCCATTTCCAAATCCTTGACAAGTAATTGGCACAAATTACCCCATTCCAAGTTTCAGTGCCAGCACTGGATTACAGCTAATCTGAGCTGAAGAGATGGGTGTTGAGGACTCTGCTGCCATCCCACCTTTAGCTTTAGCATTTTTCCTGCACAGCAAATACATATCACAAATAGGCTTATTAATTTTGATGACTGTTCTCTAAGAATTGGGAGCTTTGACCAGAGGGGTGATTGCTTGTGAAATAATGCTGAGTATTCATGGAGGTCCATAACCTACGCTTCCTACTTAGTTTTTACAGAGTGCCCACTCAGCAGATTGTTACTGATTTCAAAGATGATATCAAGCAGTTCTGGATTTAGCTCACAGCAGGAAAAACAGTATTTTTGCGAACACCTTATTTGCTCAGCCTTTTTTAAACCGTGATATTAAAGTGTTTGATCAATTGGATTTGATCATTTATTAATTTCAAGTCTCCTAGATGTTTCCTTGATCATCCAAACATAAAGTCAGAAGCCCTGTCACTACAGCCTGTTTCTGTTGAAATTTAATTACAATATCATAAGCATGGAATTATGATATCACTGCAGAGGCTTATAGGAAAATAAGGAACAAGACAAACATATTTAAATGCAAATACCCTGAAGGATTATTAAAATAGAAAGTGGAGAGTGAAAAATTTTGGCCTCAAGATGTAATTTTACTGGGAGCTGAGACATTCTACTGGTTCACTATGACCCTTTAGGGGGCTACTTTAGCTCTAAATTGGATTTTTGTCAGTTTTTGAGCAGCTCACAAAGACTCTGACAAGCACAAATGCCAGAACAAGCAGTGAAAGTTCATAGCCAGAAGAAAGGTGGGAAGGGGAAGAAGCATCTTTTCACTTTCACACCATTAAGTTCTGTCATTTTCACTGTGTCTTAAGAACCCACAGCCTAACTGGGGCATTGCAAGAGTGTAAAGACAAAGATCTCTCAGAACATCTCAATTTGCCATATCAGTGAAGTGACAGTTTATCTGACTGCTGGTGTTGCCATATGAGGTACATCAGTAGAATCTTGGTAAAATACTAAAATTTTACAATCTACACTGACTTTTCCTTTGTGTAATCAAATAACATTACATCAGTTAAAAAAGCAGAATCGTTCTTAGGCTCTGTCAGGTGAGCACTGTGTTTACAGCAGCACTCAGGCAGCCAGGTACCCTGTGAAATTATGTGATTGCCTGGGTTTGTTGCCTCCATACCTGTGTCTCAGCTCCCAAATAGTCCTCCTTGGCCTCACTCATCTGCCAATGGTGCTTAATTTTTAATCTTCCTGCTCTAGGGTATAATACAGAGACATTTGGGACAGTTCATATGAGGGAGAAAATGTTTTCTGTGATGCACTGACGACAGAAATGTACCTTCTGCAGTAGTGGTGGGGAAAATACTTTTTCATGCCAAAGAAATATTAGCAGAAGTATTTTGTTATAAATATTTTCATTCATGCTGTAGGGCTCTGTCTTTATTCTAAGCTCCTGTGACAAAAGTCTCTGTGCATGCAGGGTTTCTTTCACCCATGCACATGAATTGCTGAACCGAGGCTGCACTTATAAAACATGCTAATTTATGAATCAATTAAACTTAAAGAATGGGAGGGGCAGGCAATGGTAATAGAAGCAGACCTTACCCAAATACAGGATCCAACTTTCCAGTGTTTACTGGGCTGTTTACTGAGATGCAAACTGTGCCTGTGTGTTTGCAGCCTGCAAGGCAGCAAACCAGGGCGAGGAGTGTGTGTTTCCTATTTCCCATTCATGCTTCCTGTTTCAAAGGTTCATTTACATAATGAGTGTCCCTTTCTGTTTATCCTCCTGCTGTTTATTTTGCTTAAGCTTTTTGAGAACACTTCTGTAAATGACTGTCCTTTTTCGCCCCTCCCCTTTATGTTTTCTTAAATTTCATCTTTGCTTTTCTTTTCATTTTCCTGCATTCGTACTAATTGTACATAGCTGCCAAAATGGTGCAGAAAACTGCCTGTAAGTACCAGCTAGGGGCTGACAAGGTAGTTCTGATTATTGCAGTAGTTCTAGAATGTAGATATGCTGTTCCCATTCAACATTACTTTTGCCACTGGAATAAAAATTTAATGTGAAAATGACTTTTTATATCTGCACTAAAATTATGTGCTAGTAAAAAAAAAAAAAAAGAGAGACTGGAGAGTAAAATTTCTACTCTTACAGCTGAATATCTGAACTTTGTGGTGAAATCAGTGCAGAGCCCTGATCTTGGATGTATCTCTCTTGAGACACTTTAGCCTATCACAGGTCACACAAAATGTCAACGCCCACACAACAAGAGTTAGAAGACAAAATATTATAAATATTATGTTTTCTAATGAATATAGCAATGCACTGTGAGCAATGCTGCAAAGCACAAGACCAAGTTAAATCCTGTAGGAAATCTCCCAGAGTGCACCCACCTGTCTAATCACAAAGGAAACTTAAATCAGATGATCGTTGTGCTAAAGCAGAGAGAGGAGGGAGCATATCAGAAGACCTCAGGGTAGTTCCTCTTCCCTCCAGCTGTTTCCTACCTCCCATTGCCCAGACAGCAGCAAAGAGGAGCTGACAGGTTCCACTTATTTGATCTAAATCTTTATCGAGCCAAATTCTTCTGACTTTTAGTTGCACTCCCTTCCTACAGCTAAGGAGTAGAAGGAATTTTTCTTGGGACATTTGCAGTCCTCCAGCTGTTTAAATTGATTAAATTAATTTCTTTCTGTTGAGGCAAACTTGGCAAAGGCCTGATGGTGTGTTTATACATTGTCCACAGCCTTAGAGGGGAATATTAGGAATCTGTTGGGCTGTGCTTTGACTGTCACAAGCAGCAGCTGTTGTCCTGTGTGCTTTCAGGCCAAAAAAACTCAGTCCCCAGAGACTGAAGATACCTCTGATGGCCTTTATGTCCATGGGAGACATTTCCTGGCTAAAGCCACGTTTCACTCCTTTCAGCTGTGGTGGAGAAGGAGAGAAGATGAGGAAAGTGAACTGAACTAGGAAAGAAAAATCTGTTCCTCTAATGCACACACTGCAACTAGACCCACATAAAATGCCTGTTGCATATAGCTGGGGGAAGAAGAAAAGGCTGATGTTGTGCTCACAAATGTTAAATTACCGAAGTTGTGTTCATTGAAGTTCATGTGTCTGTCTGTAGAAAGCCGAACATTTTGGTAAATATCTTCTTTCTTGACACTATTGAGAGCACAACTGCTGAAGAATATTCTTCTTGGAAAATAATCTGGAATATTCACTATTCAAAATTTAATTAAGAATTTTTGAGAAATTAAGAGGAGCTTAGTGCAGCACATATTTTAAGTGTCAGCTTTGAAAAATAATTTTGGCATTTAAGTCTTAAAGACTCAGATAAAAAAAGAGACAACTCTGACGTGTTCAAATAGATAGTCCATCACAATCACAGGTGACATTTGGTCCCAGAATAAAACAATAATCAAGAACTGTAATATCTTCTGTTTTTGAAAAGCTTGTAAAAGTTTGAACCTATTTGAAAATTCTGTAATGGCCTAACTTATTAGTGCCCCTCAGAGTATATGAAAGAAGTAATCTTTTACATTTCCAACAGGCTAGGAAATTTAGATATTCCAAAATGCAACACACTTTGATCCCAGTAAAGTTGGATCTAGGAGAAGCTAAGTCGGAAAAATATTAAAATTTACTGAGTTTTTGAAACATTTTTTAATGTTTTTTTTAAGATAAGATGGCTGTAAGTTTTTCAGATTTTACTGTCAGTCACAGCAAGATGGATGCTCTAGTGAGAAAAGTTCATTCTCATACCTGTAAGTAAAAGTAACATTGATGGGAAATCTGAATAGCAAGTAAAAACCTACGTTTGGACTTAGTGAGTTCTAAGGCTTCAAGGGGCTTTTCAGGTACTCTTACCCTTGTACCATGAGATTAAAACTCTTTTCAAAGTGTAATATGATTTTGACAAGACAGGCTTTAAATATAAGATTTATCTTAGCTGGATATGTTTAAAGCACAGAAAATACTCTCCATGACAGATTATTAACCTTCCTTTGTAGGTTAATTTAAGCAGAAAAGGTTAGATGCTCAGCTGATATAAATTGATGTCTCTTTTGGAACCTATGAGAAGCTGGAAGTTCACCTAACTAGGTTTGTGGCTTAAAAACACTGAGCCATATGAAATGTTCCATGGGAATATTCAATACTAGTATTGATCCATATTGTTCTGTCTGCTAATAGGATAAATTAAATTTGCACACACAGTTTTTTTCTACAGAGGTGTCAGGCATTGTTGGAGATGCAGAAAGGCCCATACAAGGAACATTCCTTGTACAGAAGTGCGTGTGAGGAGTATTTGTCTGACTTGGAATGAAATTTGTAATGATTTTCAAGTAAAGGCAACACCACACCACAACCCCCCTCCCCGTTTGGGGCTCCAGCCTCAGGAGAGAAGCAAAACTGTAACTTTGGTACAGAACTTCTCCTCCAGAAGTGCTGGTTTCATTGCTACAGGAAAAGAGAACTGTCTCAGTGCAGGTTGTTCCCTTCAGAGGACCTGAAAGCTGTTGTTCCACAGCTACTTGTCACGGCAATTAGAAATACTTGGGAAGTTTAAACAGAAAAAAAAGAAATTGGAAGGCATGTCTCTTAGCTGGATAAAATTCTATTCCCATTTCTAGTGAAAAAGCTATGGGGCACTGTGTATTTCCTGCAGCCTAAAACTCTACTCAGTAAATTGTGTCCCAGTTAAGTGATCAAGTAGACTGAGAGGTACTACAGGGCAGCAGGAGTCACTGCACCCTATCCATCCCAAACCTGTGGGACCAGGAAGAACTTGATTGCTTTCCTGTGGCTATTTCAAGGTTCCTGAAAACAGCAAATATTTTGGTTTGGGTTTTGGTTTTTCTTTTAAGGGAATTTGCAGTAAGAGAATTCAAATTTAGAAGTGCTGCAGAGCCCTAGGAAGAAGCCTTTTGCATCCAGCTCCCTCAGGCAGGCAGGCCTCGCTAACAGAGCCCGTGGCTGCAGCACCGCTGGCTGCACAGAGCCCTGTAGGACACCCACAAAGTAGGGGGCAGGTGCTTCTGTAGGGACATTGACACAGAACCAAGGTGAACAGCGGGTCTGACGTGGCTCTCTGACAGGTTCATCTCCAGGACCTCACACTAAGAGGTGCTGGAAACCCCACGCTCTGGGATAGGAGCCGCAGAGGAGTCGTGCGGAGCGAGAGCTTCCTTATCAGTAAAGGATTATTAAAGGAAGTAGACCCAGAAGATTGGTGTGGAACAGAAAACATTACCAAAACTGGGAACAGCTGATACCTGACAACATACCCTCTCCTGTTTCTCATGTTCTCACTGGGACATAGGCCCAATAGCTCATATTTGTGCACTTTGTCCAGTTTTTTTCATATATGGTCTCCGTTCCTCATGTCCTTGCTGCCTTTCCAAGCTTCCATCCTCTACCTCGCTTTTTTAACACTAGAGCTGTGTTTTGTTTTGTCTCAAGTAATGTCAGTAACCGAGTGCTGTTCGAGTGTCAGCACCCAAAGGGAAGTTTCTCCTGCGCCATTCCCGTAGATGTAGGAGGGGGAGCTAAAGCACTTAGACCTCCCTGGGGCTCTTCTGGCCATTTCCTTCTCCGTGAGCAGCAGTTGGGGAGCTCTTGTAGAAGAGCACGAAACGATCCAACTTCTCTCTCTCTCCTTTTGTTTCCCGCCCGGCGAACAGGACGAGTCTCTTCAGCGCCTGCAGAAGGAGTCCGAAATCTTACAGAGAACATATGCACACTACTTTGACCTAACAATTATCAACAATGAAATTGATGAGACTATCAGGCACCTGGAGGAAGCCATCGAGCTTGTGTGTACAGCCTCACAGTGGGTCCCGGTCTCCTGGGTCTACTAGAACCGGGCATGAGAGAATTGAGGAAAAACAAACAAACAAACAAACAAACCTGTCATTACTGGGAAACCACCTCATACATGGAAAACCTCTTCGTTACTGACCTTGTGTCAACAGGTCTTGGCCCCTAGAGACTACCTAGATGTAGTGTGACCTAAAATATAATTATTGTCATGTCTGAATAGATAGGAGGAGGGGAAAAAAAAAAAAAAAAAAAAGATGAAACACTAATTTAAAGAGACAGTATCTTTTTTTTAATCATTTCTCCTAAACTTTAATAAAATGTATCTTTAAATATATGTATTATTCAGTCCTTTGGAATGTTATATTTTTGGAAATCATAGCTTTTTATTTCAAGGGCCCCTAAAAACTGCACAAAATAGATGCTGCTTTCTATAATCTATTTTAATAGTAATAATAATATGATTCTGTTACCTTAACTTGGGGGTGGAACACTACATTCTTTTTAGAGTCTGATTTTATGGATTGGAACACTTTGCTTTCCTTTATTTATTTGAAGTAATTAGTCTAGTGGTTACGAAACAAATTCATAAATTTTAAAGGCCTTTTTTCTGCTTTTTTGTTTTGTTGTTTTTGTGGGTTTTTTTTTTTTCTCCTAGGGTAGTATTTTTAAGTACTTTTGTGTAACATCCGGATAATGTGATACTGTCTCTTTGAAGAACTCTGTAAAACTTTTAGAAATTTGAAATTGGGTCTTGACTCTTAATGCATGTGGACAGTCGCAAGCGTTTCATGCCGTTGGTGTATCTGTGTTGATAAAACCTGTAATCTACAGCAAAGTACATTCCGTTCATGGGAACACGTACCCAAGGGAATAAAGTAAAATATTATTCTGACTAAGTTGTAAACCTATGCACATCCCTTGCATTTTGGGCAACTTTCTAAAAAAAAAAAAAGGAAAAAAAAAAAAGAAAAAACTGATTTTTATTAATAATAATCATGTAGTGAAATGTGTTTGTAATTTTGTCTCAATTTAATTTGTTGTAAGGTGGGAGGGGGCAATTACTGGTTTCACCATTTCAGATCTGTGTTGTCTGAGAGTATTAACGTTTTAATTCAGTTTAAGCAAAGAATTGCTGATTTTTAATATGTATGTAATTGTTTAAAGATGCACACATTTTAAAAGAAAATACTGTGCAATGAAGAAACCAGTTTAGGCATTGCGATAAACTGACTATTCCAAAAGACTCATCTACAACAGCCCTGTAAATTCCTTTAAAAATGGTAATTGACTCTACAGTCTGACCAATTTTTTTTATTTTAAATATACTTCCTTTTATGTGTTCAACAACTAAATGCTTTTGGGTCCTTCATTTCATCACAGGGAGTTTGAAGAACAAACCAGTGACTTGTGCAGTGAGAAAAAGGTGTCTTTAGGTCTGTAAGGGAAGCCCTTGTAGGGCACAGCCTGCAAGTCTGTCCAGGGGCCTCTGATGCACCTGGACCAGCACAGGTTCAACAAAGTTAGAGTTAGGGCAGACCCAAGTAAGGAAATATAACCATGCATTGACCTGGCACTTTATTTCCCTCCTTCGTGCTCTCGCTGGCCCAAGTGGTTTGCATTTTCAGTGATAATGGTTAAGGGAAGCAAACATTGCCACCACTTTTTAGGTGTTCCTTAAAATGACTTCTCGTCAGAGCTTGGTTGGCTGTGCTGTTGTACAGTATGAAGTTTAGTGTTCATATTAAAATGATACAGTGTTCTGAAGGGATTTATCCTGAGTGGAACTGTCAGCTGTAATCGATCCATGGGCTGTTCCAGCTCTTTGGGCTGTAATCAGAAAAGGTTCTCATGGTTGAACCTTTATAACAGGGGTAATTCTTGCTAGTTTTTTCCTGCCTACTCCTTCTGCAGGTCAGGTGGTCCATGGGTAGAATCCAGATCTGGCCAGGCGTCCTCCCAGCCAGCCAGGGCAGGCAAGTTTCTATTTTAAGCTGCATTCACAGCCCAACTTGCAGCCCACAGTGCAGAAGGGAGCTTGATCCATCATTTTATCCCACCTGCTGAGCCAGCTGGAATCACAGTTCTGTGTCTGTGTCCCATAACTGGAACTGTAACTGAGTCCCTTGAGTTTGTAGTTTTGTGGTAACTAACCCGTGAGAAACTATCGGTGTGGGCCTCGATAAGCAAGAGGGAACCTATCAGAGTAATAGTAGGTGCTCATCTATTCTGAATTTAACCCCTGAAAAAGGGGATAGTGCAAACTGTGAACTATTTAGTGAGTAAGAGGTAATTTTTCAAGTAGTTGTGCTGTGTTGTTTTAGTCCTGGATGAACCTTAGCCAGTGTTCCTGTAGGATCAGCTGTTGCAGTGTTAGTATTACACACTAGCTGAGCTCATCGAGGGTTCATTCACTCTCAGAACTACCTCTTTTCCCAGTAAAGCACAAAGATGGGAAGACCTACTGAAAATCAAGCAGTGGAGTGTTTCTGATGTTAGAAATACAAACTTCTCTGGTGAGCATTGGTTATCTGACTTCAGTGACACGTTTTTCATCTCAAAATGTTTATGACATTAAACAGGTAAAGTAATTTTGATAATTCGAGTACAGTCCATCATAAATGTTTGAACTACACACTTTTGACTCTGTTAATGTGAATTTCTTGGAGTTTCTGTGTATCCAGCTTGTAAGGAAAGAAAACTCATAAGGCCCATGAGGGTGCTTCTGCCTTATGTAGATGACAATAAGTAGTGATTTAATGTAACTAATACGCTTTTCTTCTCTTAAGTGGAGCTATTACACAGTAGAAAGACTGACTTGGAGAGCTTTGTTTCTTTATTCTCACTGTATAACCTTTTATCAAGAGACAAAAACTGTAAAGCACATCAGTTAGCGTCATGTCCTGCCTCCTCTTTACCACAGACTGTTTTCCTTGTAGGAACCTTCAGTAGCAAAAGATTTAACATGGATCAAACCCCCTAGGCTTTAAGTTCAGCCAACCCACACAACCCAGTGAGCCCCATGAGCAGGTTTCAGCACAGAGCAAGCCCAGGACTCCTCGTTCTGCCCGATCCTCCTGCCCTGCCCAAACCCTTCTGAAGCATCTCTGTTGTTTGTGTGGTACGTAGAGGGCTTAAATTCAGCTGGAAGCTTCACTTGCATAGGGAAGACACGTGCAGGTGCAGAGCTAATGTTACAATTTTTATTTTTTTTTCAATCTCCAACTGGGGA
Organism: Myiozetetes cayanensis; assembly: GCF_022539395.1. Lineage (NCBI taxonomy): Eukaryota > Metazoa > Chordata > Aves > Passeriformes > Tyrannidae > Myiozetetes > Myiozetetes cayanensis. The sequence continues at coordinate 109,874,370 of NW_026087742.1, read as the reverse complement.
AGGGTCCTCCTAGTACTGTAAATATCACTGCATAATTTAGAGCGCCACTTGGACTTCTCTAAATTTATGCTGAATGTGACCTCAGAAGCAGCCCTGGGATTGGGAAGAAACAAATGTTTCTGTTTGCCCCTTTTATACTTTATTTTTGTACAGGGGCTCGTAGATTTGTAAAGAAAACTTGATCTTATCAGTATGCTGCCTCTCAGTCTGACTGATGCCTGTGATTTCAAGGTGTTAAGTTGGTCCAATAAATGTTCATTAACCTCTGCTTCCATTTACTTAATAAAAGTACACTAGGTTATTCAATGTCTCAGAGTGGTAAGATTATTGCATGGAAATGGTAACCTAGTTTAGACAACCCTGGCCATGCAACCCACAGCGTGCAACTGTTTTGAATCAGAGGGACACTTTTAATCTCACCACCAGATGTGAATTCTTCCGTACGTCTCTGCATTGGTTTTCTTCTTACACGGTCTGGGTCAGGAAAAATGCTGTGCCACTTCAGTGATAAACATCACTACCTACCTCAGAAACTTCATTAACAGAGTTACTCCGTTGATTTTGAAAGGATAACGTAGCAGATGAGGTTGTTGCAGCCCGAGCAGCGTTGAGCTGCTGTGTGTACTCCAAGAGCCATGAGGAAAACTTAAAGCACAGACTAACCAGTATTTGTTCCATTTTTGTTCTTTTCTGCAAGGAAATTATTTCAGGGTGCTATTATTTAGAGAAATACTTGGAAATGCTGCCAGAGCTCACAGGGTTGTTTTGCAAACCTATAGTACTCAACATCTTTAATGAAGGCAGTTAGGACACAATTCTGGGCTCTAAAATACTTGAAAGAAGAGGATTTGTGAGAAGTATAGAAAAAGTACATATCTCTACTGACTTGAGTAAGAGTCATCTGTTTCTATAAGCTAAACTGACAGAGGATGAGCTGAAGCAGGTGTCATAAAAAGTCTGCTTTCTTTCTCTAAAACATATCATCTCCTTAATAAACCTGTCCCTCAGACTAGTTTCTTCACCACTTTTACTGAGCTCTGAGATATTCATAACTCTTAGCAAGGAAACTGCTGTACACTATTTCAAATAGTCACATATAAATTAAAATATCTGCACAACAGGAGGTGCATATCAAAGTATTCAGAAGAAACTTCTCCTTAACGACTGCCTTGTGTCCATACTGTGAGGAGGAGTGCACAAAAATTGTTAGAGGAGAGTGTATTTTTGCTCATGCTACACAAAAAGTGCAGAGGCACTTCAAACATTTAAATGTTTACAGTGTTTTGGGTCTTTTTTTCACTTGCTGATACACATAGTAAGTGCACCTGTAGTAATTTTTACTTTCTTTAAGTGATTTTTAGCAGTCTCCTGGTCCAGTTCTGTGAAAGCTGGACTGAAGCAAGTACAGGAGCTTCTTGACTTCTTATAGTTGAGCCTCAGAGTTAAAAGCTTTTAAAAGCTGCTTTTCCAGACCTGTACTTAAATAATTCGTTTTTACCTCAGCAATACATTTCTCAGTTAAGATTTTGGACAGAAAGCTGATTGTTTTTCGTGTCATCTTAACCTTTCTAAGCGAAAATAAGGGGCACGGGTGGGGGGCGTGTACAAATGTCTGTGTGTGCTGCTAAATCTCTCCTTAGCGACTGCCATGGAATGATCAGGAATGAGAACATTAAATCTGGCCACATCTTATGTTCTTATGATTACTGTGTGACTTGAGCCCAGCTTTGTGTTGTGGAAGATGACTGAACTAGTGGCACATTGGCACATTCCCCGCTGTATCCTTGGAAGAGTTGGTGTTGAGCAGTGCACAGCAGTACTCGCAGATTTTCCCCTGTCAGTAGCCACAGCTGGTTTTAGTGTCTACATAAAGGAAATAACCATGAGGAAAGGAGGGATTTGCTTATTTTCAGTGTAACTCATCTCAAAGCCGCGACGTAAGTCTGTGTTTCTCCGCTGCCAGCCATGCAGATGGAGCCTTCACCATTTTTCGCAGAATTGTCAGGGTGATGGGACGTGTCCCGAAAACATCTGGGATAACGTGGTTGTGCTGACTGACACAGTTAACTGACTGGAATTTATAAAAATTGGAATTTATCAAAACCATGACGAGGGGTTTAACAGAGAGACGCAGCAGAGAGGGGAGAACTCCATGGTGTCAACTCATGACCAGACCTGCTTTGGGACTAATTCACTGAGCATAGGAAATTTAAGTAGATGCAGAATAGCAGAATCAGCTCATACTTGGCTGCATCTTTGTTTAAGTGAGGGGAGGGAGCAGGTGACATCACACCCAGAAACTTGATTTTGAGGGGTGGTTTCCTACCAGTCAGAAAATGGGCTTCAAACGTCTGTATCCCATAGCAGCCTTCTTACAAAAGGCCTTTGACGATTCTTAGCCATTGTAGCCAAAGGGAGAGGTGGGGTGAGAGATCAATGAATTATTTCATAGAGTATTTTGTCTTAATAAGCAGTAAACATTGCAGGTTACGGCAGCACATAGCACTGAACGCTGAAGAATCCACCCCAGGCTTACACAGAAATTAAGTTTTCAAAGCTCAAGTCATTTTTCACTGCATTCAACAATTTCAATGTCTAGGCATCTCCTTACTCTGCCTTACAGCCATTTTTGTTGGACAGATATAACAAAACCATAAGGCAGTGAAGATTATTGGCTAATAAATCAGTAAAGATTTACGAAGTTACCCAGTAGGTGAAAGAAGATAAATTCCACAAGGTTGTTTTCGATTTATTACAAAAATTTTCAAAACTTTTTTTTTTCCATTTATTGTTAGGGAAAAAAAATGCATACAGATAAACTCTGTAGTGAATAAAAACCAGATCTGTCTCCAAAATTCACAAGTTAGCTAATGGTGATGACTCTCCTAAAGCAAAATATTCTGGGTTTCCACTCATCAGAACAAGCATTTCAGTAAAGGCTTTGCTGTGTCTCCCAAGTGTTAAGGAAGGAAGAGGAGAGAGATCCTGCCTCCAGGAAAATACCTGGTTGATTTTAGCAGCTTGAGCATCTGCCCCTGCACTGGTCATCCTCCAAGGGCCTTCAGTGCTGGCAGTTTGAGGGTTCCATTCTACCAACATTGTCTTGTTACAGTTTGTGATTTTAATTTAGCAGGACTTCAGGTAGAAAATAAAAAGCTTAAACTAAACTCTCCTGTGTGTATGTGTGGCTGAGCTCAATGTTTTCCCTCTGGCTGTAATTTGGAATATGCCTTCAATGTGATATTAATCCCTTGAAGGCAGTGGAAAGACTCCAAATAATTCAAGAAACTTTGGCTTTTGGTCTAGCCATGTATTTTCATTAATATGTTTTTAACATATTTCTTTGTTTTGATCATTAAAACAATTAATGCAAGTGAGAGATCTCTGGGGGTGTCACCATCTACCTCTCCATTCCTGCCTGTTGTCCCAGCTGTACTACAGCTGGGTTGTGTCATAGTCTCTGGTGTTGTCTGGTGTTCACATGCTGAGTTTCTCACTGGAAAGGACCTTTCAGGATCTACACAATGAGAAGATCCTCTCTACCTGAGCCTCACAAAGTGTCCTGGATCATGTGCAGTAATGAGGTAACATTGCTGCTCACTCTAAACTGATGCTTTATTTACCAGGTTCCCCGAACCTCCACATGCTCTCTTCAAGAGTTTCTACCCAACCCAATTTGGATTTATAAGGGACATTTCAATAGAAATTCAACAGTAGGATTAAATGAACAAACAGTTGTAGGTTGTCTACAGAGAAAATAAATGGCCAAAGGCTCAGAAACAGGAGCAGCAGATTTGGGAACGTGAGAGCTGTGCTTGGCTCCAGGAATCATCTGCTGTGCAAGACAGGGTGAGTCACTTCACACCTCCTGCACATCCCCTCCTGCATCGTCAGGTGTGGTCTGTTCAGGCTGTGAGTTGTGTGGGGAAGGACCTGACACCAGGTGTTCTAGAGTGCCAAGGCTGCAAAGAGATACCACAATATACAGGTGTTAACAATTCCTCTGCTGCCTGTGCAGCTTAGTATTACAGAGCTAACTTGGGGTTTCATCAGAGTTTTTACCCCATGACAGTAACTTTGGTCTCAAATGTGGATTTCAGTAGGTGTTGTAGATGCTGGCGTGGCATTCGCTGCCCAAAAGACAGGCAGGTTTACTTAAATTGGCATTATTAAAAATTAACTAGCATTTTTAAGCTGCACAGGCAGCATCCTGTGTAAGATTTTTCATTGACTGAGAATTTCAAAGACTGAGAAATAAGAAATTCCCAGGGCTGGAAGAAGGAAGGAGGCTCTTCTTGGCTGAGGGTAGACACTCACCAGGAAGTCTTCACTGTGCCAAGGAAGCTGCTCACAGAGCTTCAAATCTGGGACTTTGCAGTCTGTGGGGTGTAGGTGACTTTGTAATTGTTTCTAGCACCGATTATTTCCAGTTAGCAGGTTCTGGGGCATTGTTTTTTAAACTGTGTTGCATCTGTCCCTCTCCTGCAGTCCCTGCATTTGCCTTCAGGCTGGTTTGTCATTGTTTCCCAAACTGTTCCTGACAAACACTCTTTTTTTTTAAAAAGAGAGACCTCCTAGCAGCCTTCCAGTACCTGAAGGGGACCTACAAGAAAGCTGGAGAGGGTCTTTTCACAAGGGCAGGTAGTGACAGAACAAGGGGGAATGGCTTCAACATGAAAAGGGTTAGGTTTAGATTAGGTCTGAGGAAGAAGTTTCTTTGCTGTGAGCGTGGTGAGGCACTGGAACAGGCTGCCCAGTGAAGCTGTGGATGCCCCATCCTTGGAAGTGTTCAAGGGCAGGCTGGATCAGCAAACTGACCTAGTGGAACGTGCCCCTGCCCATGGCAGGGACTAGGTGATCTCTAAAGTCCCTCCCAATCCAAACCATTCTATTCTTCTGTGATTTGTCCCATTTTAGTGATTTAATGAAAAAAATTCCCTTTCAAAAAAGTTGGTTCCATAGATAATATTCTTGAAGGCTCCATGGTGATTTTTATTGGTTGGTGTTGGCATAAATGCCTTCTGTGCTCTGTTAACTTTGGCCAGATGTGTCCTGAGCTGGACCTCAGGTGTCACAGCATCCACACTCAGGTTTTAATGCCTGTCAGAACTCGCTGCAGGACCCACCACAGACAAGGTCTGAGCCAAGGACACAGAAACACAGCTCTACTCTTAAAAGTGACAGCCAGGAGGAGGAAAGTAGAAAAGCTCCAAGAATCAAAGTCAGCTTCCACATCCTCAGGGGATCCCATGGTGCAGGTCATTGTGGCTTTGTCTCACTCATCTGTATAATTTGTGGTCATTTGTGTCACACTGCCCACAGTCTGTGCAGCACTGGATAACTTTCAAAGGAGACAAAAGGATTTTTGTAGCTCCTGTAGGAATTACCACCCTCTAGGTCTCTCCTAAACAAAGCCAGTCTTTTCGCTCCTGGATGACGAGAACTCTTAGTTCCATGACTCGTCCTCGTTTACTTCTGTCACCAAATTTTATTGTTGCTATGTGTTTTCTGATGTTCAAGACCTAAACTGGGCATATTCCAGATGAGGATGCACTAGTAAAAGGCATAATAGCCTATGGAATTATTTGCTGGTTTTCCTATCCCAGCCTCTGTTACTTACGGTATTTTGTTTGGTCTGTGATGTCAGTTGATCCATCAGCTCTTCACAGCAATTCTCAGGTCTTCCTTTCCCTAAGACCCAGCCATGCACCTGAACAATTGAGGTGGTGTCTTCCAATATGTATTACCTTACACATGCCAACATCTATGTTATCTATCATATTGCTACAAACCACCTGGCTTTCAAGTAATTTGGAATTCAGCAACACCTCCTTTAAGCTTTACTGGCCTAAAAAAATTCTGCATCTGCAAATTCACTGCTACTTTTTTTACCTATTAAAATAATTGATCACCTGTTTCAGCACTGATATTTACAACCAGCTTTGTCTGATTGCAAGTTTACCATTTATTTCCATACTTTGTCTTCTGGCTCTTTGCCAGTCTCATACATCAAGAAGGTGCCTGTCCACTTAGTGTTTGATGCATCTCTCATTGTCACAGCACACTGAGACATGATCATTCAGCCCAGTGAGGAATTGCTATTGCCAATTCCATCCCAATTCATGTGCACACAGTGAGTTGCTGTCCTTTTGTTACTGATTTATCGCATTTGCCCATGTGCCTACCCCTGGCACTGTGCACTCACAGCTTTGTTCTCAGCATCAAAGGCCCAGAAGTAAAACCCCATCGAGCCACACGTGTTTTTACACCTTCCTGTGTGACGCAGTTTGCTGTGAGTCCAGCAAATCCTCACCCCACCAGGGTGATTCCTGCTTGTCCCCTTTTCTGCCTCAGAAAGCCCCAAGACTCCCTAGACCTCTTCCCAATATCCCTGTGCCTGTGAGTCTGCCCTCGCTCTAAGCAGAACAGAAGTAAAAAATAAACATATTATTCAAAAATTCATGCCCACACTCCACGTTGCTCATCTACAGGCATGCCCTGCAGAGTCCCCAGCATAATCCCATCTCACCCATCCACAGCTGGAGCAACATTTTTACAGTGTGTCTTAAACTGTAGTGCAGAGCCTGTTTTGCTGAAGTGTTTCCTAAATGCAATTGTTAATTTATTTGGGTCCTGAATAAAGAGAACACTTCACCCTGTACCCTTGCACCAGATCCTTGCTGGCACCAGTAAATCACGAGGTGCAAACCAGCAATGGAGCATCATCATTCCCATTTAGCTCGTCCCCCTTTCAGATACAGCAATTGCATTTTATTCTTATTATCCCCAGTTTAACCCACTTATGGCCCAACCCCAACAGAAAAATCTGGAGGAAATTATAGGGCTCCTAAACACCAAAAAAAAGAGGGTTTTAAGTGGACCATTGCAGTGATCCAGTTCAATCCCAGCAGCAGCACCATCAGGGCACAGGCAGGTTTTGGCTCAGAGCAAGAACAAGCAGTTGCAGCCAAGGAAAGGAGGGTGTGGAAAACAGGGAGGCAGAAAAAGGGCTCCTTATGCTTGGCCCATAGCAAATCTACAGACACATCAAGAAGCTCCTGTCACAGGTCAAAACCCATGGTTTAGATACTGAACAAGCCCAAAGTGAAATTAGCTGTTAACCAAAAAAGCAAATAAGTAGGATGTGCATGAAAATTAAACCATCAGGTGTGTATAGAAAAACTAATGGAAGTTTTAGGTCTTTTTAAAATCGGATTTATGCTGGGCAAGTTAAGAATTAACTCTAAATCAGTCCTTTGAAAGACAGAGAGAAGAAGAAGGAAGTACAATAAAAATCACAGGATGTGGCAAAGGTCAAAGGTAAGAAAAACTGCAGAAGTAATGAACTTCTTGCATTCAAGGCTAAAACTAACCACAGAGTACAAGATCAGACTGGTTCAACTAACCACAGGGTCAACAAAATCAGGCTTTGGGTAAGAGACATAGATATTTCTCTGTTCAGAAATATCTATTTTCTGTGTTCATCTTTATGTTAGAGTTTAAACTACCAGCCTTGTCCCATGACAAATAGAACTTTGGTGCTGATCTTGCCCATGTTTAGGTTTTGTTCTATAGGTGCTTCTCTGTCATGTAAAAATCTAAAGCTTGCCCAGCATCACTTGAAAAAGTTTGTAGTTAGTCCAAGCAGACACTGGCTTGGCAGAAGTTTTCAGCCATTTTCTCTGCCTGTCAGTTTACTGGCAGTCACTGCAACCAAATCCAACCCATCAATCATCAAACAAAAAATTCTCTGAAGGTTTTCTACCCCAGTGTCTGTCTGACCTGGGACAGGGGTATCTGTGCAGGGTGATGGTTTTGTAACCTGGAGCCCTGCTGAAGGGCTGAGAGCTACAACAACATCGTTCCCCACACGGGAATCACTTGCTTCAACTGAAAGACATCGGTGTGAACACCCATGAAATGCTCACCCTGTCACTGTCAGGCCATTAGAGGTTTGCTCTCCCCAGTGCATGGAGAGCAAGGCACGGAGGGATGTGAGTGCAACCACCTTGTGGTGCTTTTAAATTCAGCACTGCACCCTCCTGGGTCAGAACCCGCTTTATGAGCACCTCAGCCCACAGCACAGTGACATCAGTGTCCCAAAGCCAGTGTAAACTGAGAGTGGCGTCTCAGCTGGGTGTGCCCTGTGGCATTTTTGGAGGTGTCTCAGTCCAGAGGCAGATTTTGAAAACAGCGTTGAGTTCTGAAGAGACTCTCAGCCATGAATTTGTAACCAACAGCTGGTTCAGGTTTAACAGCTGAAACACAGTTTTGCAGCAAGAGTCTAGTCTAAGAAAATAAAAAAAAAAAACCACACTGTTCATGCAAAAGGCAGATCCCTAATTTACCTTGTTTTCTAATTACAAGGTTCAAAACAAATGGGAAAAAAAAAAAAAAAAAAAAGAAAAAAAAGCAATTATGGGTTGTGTCCAGTTCTGGGCCGCTCAGTTTAGGAAGGGCATTGAGGTGCTGGAGCAGGTCCAGAGAAGAGTAACAAGGCTGGTGCTCAAGTCATATGAGGAGAGGCTGAGGGAGCTGGGGGTGTTTAGCCTGGAGAAGAGAAGGCTCAGGGGAGACCTCATCACTCTCTACAATTACCTGAAAGGAGACTGGAGCAAGGTGGGAGTTGGGCTCTTCTCACACGCAACCAGCAATAGAACAAGAGGATGACACAGTCTTAAGCTGCACCAGGGGAGGTTTAGGTTTGACATTAGGGAGAATTTTTTCACAGAAAGAGTGATTGGGCATTGGAATGGGCTGCCCAGGGAGGTGGTGGAGTCACCACCCCTGGAGGTGTCTGAGGGAAAACTGGACATGTCAGCCATGGCCTGGTTGACACAGTGGTGTTCGGCCAAAGGTTGGACTCGATGATCTCAGAGGTCTTTTCCAACCCAATTGATTCTGTGATTCTCTGATTCATATTCGGATGTGCATCTTGCAGATAAAGCAGAAGCATCTTTGAAGCAGTAATTGACTTGAAAACCACTCAACAATTGCACAGTAAGGCGATCTTCAGCTTTAATGTACTTCAGCACAGAAAATAAAAATGTGGGTTATGAAAACAATTCAATCATGAGGCATCCGTACTTATAGGAAGTGAAATACAACCATTTGTGTCCTGCCATCTGTGCCAAGCCTATTGATAAACCTCCCCTGACAGGATGAAATACCACTCCTGTAAAGGCATCCTTAACCTAATATGCCTCTACAGCACTGGGATGGACTGGGTTTGAAAAACAGCCTCTTATAATACACAGATGAATTTAGCACTTAAGAAGATTAATGGATTCATAAATAGCCTGGAAATCCAAACTCACTGAATTTAGTTCACGGAACAGGTCAAATAGGCATTTATCAAACCATCTGGCTTTTTTTTTTTTTCTCTTGGGAAACTACAGAAAGCTGAGGAGCCATTGCAACAGGGAGGTTTGGCTTTCCAGAGGAAGCCACATTCATGTTCAATTGGTTGGGAAAGGGACGGTGTGGGGGGAAAAAAGGGGATTTGGAAAATATTTTGATAGTTGCTTAAAATTAATTTCCATTTTTATTCCTCCTTCATGACATTTTAGCACTAATAAAGGTTTGCATATATTGCATAATATCATATGAACATGTACACCATAGTATGATAAGCCACGTATAATGATTTGATAATATACTTAAAAATCACAGAAATGTATTTCTATATAGACACTTACATTTCAAAGTGTTGCTGCTTAACACAGATATAAATGTGGTCATGCTCTAGGTGAAAGTACTTATGCTGCAATAAATAGCTTGCCATTTGCTCTAGACCATGAAAGGACACTCATATGCACCCATTTGAGTAGCCTACAAAAAAACCCACCAGAGTTATTCAAGGATCTGAAAAAAAAACAGGGGGTCAAGAAGTTAATTTATTTTTGTGAGCAAAATATCAAATTATTTTATTAATGTGCTTTGATACATAAAACATTATAATTCTTTCTGATCATATTAGCAGCTTTCATTGATGATTTCACAGATAAAACATGTAAGGTGCCATATAAAGAAAATGAGAGCATGGTTGGTTAGTATGATGTAATATGATACACTATGTGGTACACATTAGTGGTGGAAATACAAAATATTTAGTAGAGCCTGGCTGCATTTGTCATCACCATGCTCTGCCCCTGCTGCCATGCCATGAAATAATCTACAAATAAAAACAGGATATTCCTTGAAACAATATATTAATTGAATAAAATTAAATACATTGAAATGACACTAATAAGTATGTTGTTAAGTAGCTTTGCCTCAGAGAAGAATGTTTTGACAAACATGGGTCCATCTGGCTCTCCTGCATCTGTGCCAGGATAGCAGAGGGAGAAAGGATCAAAATCCTGTTGAGGTACAGGGAACATCACGAGTCTCTCTAGGCAAAACTCAACCTTGCAGCTACTCATCTTCCACAGAGCTCTGTGGGTATCCAGGAGGCTCTGAGACACCCAAAGGGCAGGTTTCTCACCCAGAGTGGGACCCAGCCTTGAACCAGATCCCGCCAGCTCCCAGGGGAATCTGGAGACAGACCCAACCAACCCAGCCTGGAAGAGTTTGGAGCCAGTTGTGTATCAGAGGCCCCCAGCACGAACTTCCCCCTAATGACTAAGTAGGTGCAAGGACTAAATGCTTAAGCAGGACCCGTGGTCCACACAGCCCTTGGACTATTTGCACTGCAAAACAATCACTGTAAAAAGTGCTGGGAGGTAAAAAGAAGAGGAGTCGGCCTCGATACTGTTTTCCCCCACGCCGGAAGAAACCCCTTCCGTCTGTCCATCCAGCTGCGTGGTGTTACCGTAGACTTCAGTGGCGTTTGACACCTCTTCAGGAAGGCCCATCTGGAGCAAGAGTTTGGAGATAAGGCTGTTGAACTTGCTCTCTGTGGTAGACCAAGGCTCTTCGCTTGGGGTCGGACCCTCAGACGTGATGTTTAGCTCCACCGGGTCGAGGCAATAACCCTCCGGCGACCTCTCATAGAGCACATCTGTCAGGTCAATCCCGGCTACTGAGGAGGGGGAGGCACACGGAATATCCCTGACAAGCCTGTAATTCTCCATCCACTCCTTGAGCCACTCGATGCGGCAGTCACATTCCCAGGGGTTGCGGAAGAGGTACAGCCGCCCGAGGAAATACACCGGCTCGAAGACGGAGAAGGGCAGGGTCGTCAGGTTGTTGCTGTTCAAGTGCAACGAGACCAGGCTGGTGAGGTTCTCAAAAGCCCCTTCCTCGATGTAGCTGATCCTGTTGCGGTCCAGGTAGAGGATCTCCAGCTCCCCCAGGTCCCTGAACCAGGTGTTGGAAATGTTCCTGAGAAAATTCCCCCCCAGGTTGAGCATCTTCAAATGCCTCAGGCCAACAAAGGAGTTTTCTGGAAGCTCGCTGATCAAGTTGTCGTTCAGGTACAGGTACTCCATCTTCTGACAGGCCTGAAAGGCTCGCTCGTGAATGACATTTATCTTGTTGTCCTGCAGATTCAGGTACTTCAGCTTGCTCAGGCCCTGCAGGGAGTTGTAGGCCACCGCTTCGATCCTGTTTCTCTCCAGGTAAACGTGGGTCAGGTTTTCCATGCCCCTGATGGCGCCTGGGATCCTTCGGAAGTTGTTCTGGAAGCAGAAGAGCTCCTGCAGCGCGGGCAGCTCGATGAAGATCCTGTCTGGGATGTTGAAGAGGTTGCAGTCCGCCAGGTCCAGCCTCACCAGCCGTCTGAGGGCGGTGAAAGTCCGCGTGTGGAGATAGCGGATGTACTCGTTGTGGGCCATCTTCAGCTCGGTCAGGCTGGGCAGCCCCTTGAAAGCCCCCGGCGTGATGAAGGAGATGTTGTTGTGGTTGAGCGACAGGGATTTGAGGGAAGGCAAGGTCCCGAAGGCCCTCTCGGAGAGGAACTTGATGCTGTTTTTGTCCAGGTTGATTGAAGAGGCTTCGCAAGGGAACTGGCTGGGGATCTGCCCCAGGCCGGCGCGGTCACAGAGGACGGAGCAGCTCCGCTCCTGGGTGCACACGCAGTTGGGAGGGCAGGACCGGACACAGGCCCAAACCCCGTGGGCATGAGGGATCCAAAGGATCACTGCCGGGGAGGAACGCGCCATCCCCACGGAGGCGTGGGCAGGAGAGAGTAGGGATGCACGGTTAGCAAGTGAATTAGTCACCACAGGAAAAAGAAATTACGCTGTCTCTGCCTCCCTTCTAGCCAGGCTAAGTGCCACCTGTACACCAGTGCTGACCAGCAAGCCCTTTTAAGGATTCCTAACAATCTTCTGTGGGGGTTTTTAAACCCACTGAGAATATGTGTCATTAGAGCATCATCTCTGGTTAACTGCTCTCCCCACCTAGACTTTAGTATTTCTTAGAGTCTCTGTGACTGGTCTGTCTACAGGCTAGTGGGGACACAGTTTGGCCAGGCAGAAGGTAGTGATTTCTTTGGCCAGGGAGCAGGCAGAGATGTTCTGAAGGCCAGCATCTGCGGATTATATCAGTATTTCTGTATGGGGAAGAGGGGAGGACAGCGTATGCTGAGTCAGGCAGTGAGCAGGGGGAGATCAGCTGATTGCCTGGGGATATGTCAAATTCATCATTTTTGCTTCTTTCCTTTGTTCACTCAACGTAACATTTCTCCACCAGAGCCAGTGCAGCACTGGAAGGGGAACTATCAGCTCTGAAGGATGTAGTACAGTGTTTAAAAACACATTCCCAGTGTGTACTGGTAGAACAGCATGACTAAAAACAAATTAAGATACACTGTTCAACCGCTCACTTCATGATCTCATCATAGATGAGACTCTCTGCACCTCCAGCACAGTTTTTACTGTTTTACCAATTCTCAAGCCAGTCACCATAGTGCCTTACGTTTGATGGGAACATCTACTTTGTCCTTTATAAGCCTGGCATGGGAGGTATGTGGCTGTTGTTTCTTTCCAGGTTAGTCCCACGCAGGTGGGTGTACAACAAGGAGGAGAAGAAAGCTCTTGCAGAGAAATCAGAGAAGAACAAAAGGAATGGGAGACATCAGCCTCCATAGACAGGTTCTTTTTGTGAGGAAAAAACATCCAGTCAACAAAACATCTGAAAAAAAATGAATTATTTTTTTAAATGCAAAATGGTTTTTACCCCTGAAACAGGGGACATTTAAGTTATGCATATGGAAGAAATCCTTTACTGTGAGGGTGGTGAGGCACTGGCACAGGGTGCCCAGAGAAGTTGTGGATGCCTCATCCCTGGAAATGTTCAAGGACAGGTTGGATGAGGCATTGAGCAACCTGGTCTAGTGGAAGGTGTCCCTGCCCATGGCAGAGTGGTTGGAATTGGATGATTTTTAAGGTCCCTTCCAACACAAGCCATTCTCTGATTCTATGAAAATAAACTCATTAGAGAAGAAGAACTGAAGGCAGAGCCTGTTTTGCAATTTCTCTCCAGGGCGTATCCTACCTGCTGCTCAACAAAATGAGCAGCCACACCAGAGAACTAATCACTATCAGGAAATGGTGCTATTTCTCCTGACTGGTTTTTCTGCTGCAGTTTATTGGCTCCCACACAAGCATAATCCTTTTTCTTTCTTTTTTTTTCTTTTTTTTCCTAAAAAAAACCCATGAGATACCAACAGCCACCTTTATTAAAAGAACTGTTGGGATTATGTTGCTGCTGCTACTGCTGTGGTCACGTCTGGCTCCGAGGGCCAAGGGCCAGGCTTTCCCCCCAATCCTGCAGAGTGTGTGGACAGGGAAGCTCCCAGCAGCTGGGCTGCCCCTCCCTGCAGTTTGCAGCACAGCGATTGCCCACTGCAGCTGTATTCCCAGTGGGCACTTTCATTAAGACAGACTTGTGAGGTGATATGCCAGGAAGCATCAGCTTCAGCAAGCGTCAAGCTTTTATTGTCACAGTCCCCGAGGCTTTAATGTACAGAACAAATGACAGTTCGAGCTGCAATTTCTCTGCCTTTCCTCCACTCTTTTCAAAGGCAACATGCACGGGACTGTATTTAGGAGTTTACACTGCCTGTGGCTTCTGCAAGCAGGACACTTTGCAAAACCAGTTGCTGGGCAGGTCCCCACTGAAGGGCATCGATCCAGGAACTGCCCAGATGGTTCTGTTTGAACCATCCTGGTCATTGCATGTGGAAGAAGGATTTAGATACACGGAGAGAACATCCCAGAAGGACTTTAGATGCGGCCTCTTCATCGAAATTCAGGTCCCATCATGCCTGGCCACACTATCGTGACTGGAGAATTAGTAAAACAGCATCACCTCAAGGATAAATGATAGTGAAGGACTCTGAGAAGTGGGAAGGATTTCAGACAGGTTGTCATTTTGTTTCTTTGTCTGCTCTCCTCCTTTTTCCCTGAGCCCTTATCTAACAGCCACAGCTAAAGGAAAGTCTCTTTCAGACAGGGCCCTGGGAGGACAGCAGATGAGGAGCCCAAGGACAAGAGAAGGGGAGGACACACTGGGTTCAGATTGCTCTTTCTTTGTTCAGCCTGCCCAGGGGCTGCCTCATTCCCTACCCTTCGCACCAGCCCACCCCAGTGCCTGCCAACAGGGGCATATGTTGTTTTTGTCAGGCAGTTACATAAACTGAGGGCCAGACAGATTAAGGATTTGCCTGTTCCCAAATGTCTGACTGCAGGTGGCTGTCTGGAAAAGGATGGATGCGAGTGTTGCTGCTGGAGTGAGAGCCTTGTATGGGCTCAGGGTGACATCCAGAGGGGCACATGTGCATAGGCTGTCCTATAGGTGAGACTGTCCTGAGCAGGTTCAATGCTCAAAACCAGCTGCCCCAGGCTCAGTCACATCTCTGGCCTTCAGAGCAGACCTGCACCCACTGCTGTGTGCACTGTGTGCAGGGTAGGAACAAGTCTGCTGATAACCAAATCCGCTCCTTCCCCTCCCTGCTTCTTCTCTAATCACTCAATTAAGGAAATATTCATACCCAAGCCATATCCAGCCTGTTTTCCTTATACACAAGTGCCAAATCTGGGTCTTCTGCAAGGGGCATTTCACAGCAGACTTCTAAGATCTCTGTTTATAAGTGTAACTCTTTGCATTGTGCAGACATGGAAAGCCAGCACTCGAGGATCAGAAATGCCCCTCAGCACAGCATTCTTTGTAGCAATTTCTCCCTCCTTCTCTTGCAAAGGAAGTTGGAAAACACTCTCTGCCTGATCCCCACTAAGCCCTTGGGAGAGCTGTTGCTCAGAGCACAGGAGATTAGCTCTCCCCTGATCTCTGACCAACATAGCCTTAAACATTCCCACCTTTCCCACCTTACTCTTTCCCCAGAAAGGGAAAGAGTAAGTTCATTAAAAGCAAAGAAGAGTTCTTTGCTTTTAATGCTGTGTTCACAGACAGGGCAGCAGCTGGAAGATGCCTCCAGCTCATTGACACAGAGGGTGCTCAAATGAAATGCGTGTTTTAGAAAACCAGTTAAATAAAACAGTAAGGTAAAAAATACTTGTGGCACTAAGGAATAAACAAAATTCCCCAGTGACGATCTCTTTTGCTCTTTTAAATACTACAGAAATTCAGTATTTGGAAGAAACAGCAAGAGAAAAAAAAAAAAAAAAAAAAAAGGTTGCAGAGTTTTAAGATGAGTAAAGAGACAATGACTGAATGATTGCAATAACTGAGTATTTAACCACCACCTTTCCAAATGATCTATCTAATCTCTACTACTGGGTAATGAAGAATAAGAGTATACTCACCATTTAAAATGATGGCAAACATTACCTTGATTATTCCCTAGTGGCATTTCAGGTCTGGCAAACAAACTTGAGGGATCTAAAAGCACACGGGAAGAACAGAGACAGGTTTCATCCTCTGTCATTTCCCTGTGTCATTTGTCCACAAGAAGATCTATGCTTAGAAAGGAAGATGAAGAAAAAAGCTCTTCTCTCACACACTTTCGAACTGAAGAAGTCCCCAGCACCTTCCTGGTGAGTATCTTTCTTCCACCACTGACCTTCTCAGGGAATCCTGCAGCTTTTTGCCACTGCTTTTCAGGAGCTCATCCACATCCTCCCCACCAGCCGTGCCAAGGTCAGGTTCCTATTATCTGATGTGGGGAGAGGTCACCAACAGCAATAGACTGGAGAGGTCACCCACAGCAACAGACTGGCTGCCTCCCCAGGAAATGGGTGGTGGTACAGAGGAGCGTAACCAGCTTAGGGTCAAATAGTTGAAACTAAAATTCCCAACAGAAATCAGCCAGAGGCATTGCTTACCTGGCCGGGCAGCGGCTGTGTCCTCCCTCCTGCTCATGAGGCTGCCATTAGCCATGCGAGTCAGCCCCTGGAAAGTTGGCATTTTTTTCTCACAAGCTATCATTTAATGGCAGGAAAATCCTCTGTATCAGAGGAGGATTAGCCGAGATGGAAGAATGTGTCTGTCCTCTAAAGCTCCCAGAGCAAAACAGGGATTGCACACAAACCAAACTGATGCTTTCTCCCCTCTGCCAACCTGCTCTCCCCCCACCATTAAAAAAAAAAAAAAAACCAAACACCACAGTCCAGAATTGGACTACTGCCACTCCAACAGCACTGCTGAAAGTCATTACTCCACTCCCCATTATGTAAGGGCAGAAGAGGTGGGAGAGTGCAGCCTAAATGGAATTAAATTTGGGGGCAAGCAGAGGCTTATGGCTTCCCTTCGTTGAGCTCTCCAAACAGACAGAGCCTGGGACTCTCCCCATGCACATTTCCCCAGCCCCAGCACGGCTCCCACACTGCTAAAAGGATGCCAGTGGGCTTTGCTGTGCTGGGAATTGCTCCTGAAGGACAAGGACAACCACACTGGGAGAAGGGTCAGCAAACCCTTGCTGGAGCTTGCACGGTGTATATGGCCCTGATAATAACAAACTTTGCCCTGTCTTTGAGTGTGTTTTGCTTGTGATGCTGCAGCTGGTGCGTGGAAATCGTAAGGACAGCTTCTGTACGTGGCAATGTTTTAGCATTCAGGATGTGAATTGGGTTTTAAAGCCTTTTCTGACAGAATGATGATGGTTTCTTTGGAGAGTGGGGGCTGAATTAAGTGAGTTATCTCAGCCTCCCATGCCTTAGGTAATTGCATTCACCATGTCAGAGGGAAAAATAGCTCTACTCTTTTTTTTTTTTTTTTATTCCAGGAAATGGAATACCTGATGAATTTACACTTGATACAGCAGGAAAGATTCAGCTGGAAACCAGCCTGCTGCTGCTGCTCGGCTCTTCCTGAAAATTAAAGCACCCAGCTACATCAGGTTTATTTTGGTTTGGCTCTCCCTCAGTCTCAAGGAATCTGGCTGGCACCTCCGGAAATTTGTGTCTGTCTCAACAGCGTGAGCAGGCTGGTGCTGGGGGCAGCCTGGAAGGGAGGGGATGACCCAAATAGCACTGTTTTTAGCTGAAGGATACCTTTTCCCACCCCCCCTGCTGTAACAACCCCCACAGCTTTGCACCTCCGCGCTGTTTTGCAGAGGAGGAAAGAGATTTGCAAAGCCACGGACGGGCACGTTGCAGCCTCCGCCACGGAGCTGAAGCTGCTGGAGACCTCGTGGGGACAGAAGTGGCACTGCCTGGGTGCTCCCTAGTGACGGGGCAGCTGATGTTTCCCCTGAAAGTCCCAATTCCCACGGGAATACCAGGAAGCATCAATCCACCTGATCACAGAAAGCAGATCACCGGCCTTTCAGCCATGGAGAAGACAAGGCGGGAGGAGGAGGGACAAGTGCTATTCTCAGCTTTTCCTTCCCCAGCGTTTACGAGAGCCCCCACAGTGGTACCAGAAATCGCGTCTCCTCCCAGGTGCACACGTGCTGTCTGCAAGGCGGGGGGCAGTGGACAGGGAAGGTACGTGGGACTCGGGCACAATTTGTGTTTGATCACTTGGCAGCTCCCCAGGGATTAGACCTGCAGCTCTGTTTGCAACAAATGCGAACCCAGGAGGGGCTGATCTGCACCAAGGCACCGCATTTCTGCTGAGACTTTGGGGCTCCCCTGTGCCTCACTGTGAGCACCTCAGCAGTCACCTTTGGGGTGGGGGTGCCTAATTTACAGTAGGTGCCTGCTGCAGAACCAGCAGCTGTGGTGCTGTTAGCAGTGCTGCCGAAGCTGGCTGCTGCAGGAAGGCTGGCAGGGAACACCCCAGAGAGCTACTGCAGCAGCAGCCTCACCATAGACCAGCACGGGTGTCAACTCCTGTAGGAGCTTCTGGCAGCAGCTCTGCCATCAGCATCCATCCCACATGCACAGCTCAGTGACTGCAGCTGGCCTGGCGATCCAGCCCAGTCCCATTCCGGACTTATCTGCTATGGCTGGAGGTAAAACAGCAGAAGCAGCCCATGTCCTGCCCCATCACGAGCCCTCCCATCCACAGCCTCACCAGCAAACCTGTGTTGCACACCTGGAGCTCCTGCCTGGCCAGCAGCAGCAGCCCCAAGGCTCACAGCAGTGTATTTCTGTACATCATCCACGGACAGGAGCCTCACACACCTCCAGACCACAGCACAGAGATGGTGTGAACACCTCAGCACATGCCCCGGGGGCAGGCTGGGGAGTTGGGAATTAGAGGCACACTGAGGTCACAGTTTCTAGGAAAGGCTCCCACAGCAGGCAGCTGGTCAAGGAGCATCACCCTGCGAGCAGCTTCAGCAAGTGCAGTGCAGGTGCACCAAGCCAGACACCCAGTGGCTCCCATGAACTTTTGGCAACTTCTGATTCATTTCCTCATAACCTTCGGTCCTGAAAGGGCATGAGAATGTGAGAAAGAGGCCTGAAAAGGAGAAGTTTCTAAGTCATCTTAGGTAGGAAACCTTAAACACCAGAGGGTACATAAAGGAGACCAGCATTTATCCTCAAAAGAACCAAACATGGGCTTCAAACCACACCTCAGCATTTTTCAGAGCATGACTCATGGCTGGTTAATGCTGAGGGTTGAGCACAGTAGAGATGATCAGTGCTGGGAAGCTGCTGTGGCTGCCAGGCTGGAAGCAGACTCGGAAGCTGCAGCCCTTGCTACAGCAGCTCTGTGCTGTTAATTTTTTTAATACCAAGGGCTCTTCCTTTTTAATCTCTAGGAACTCAGAGAAGCCAGAGGTCAACAGAGCAGTGCATCTGACACCTGAAAGCAGCAGAGCTATGCTACCACTGAAAAAAAAAAAAAAAATTATATCTGATCTTCCACCAAAAAAACTTGAAGAATTCAGTACTGATTGGAGGAGCCCACTCTGCTCCAGCAGCGTGTGCTGAAGGGACATAAACCTTGGCACAGCTTCACCAGCTGGCAGTGAAGAAAAGTTTGTCTTGCAGGACAAGCCTGTGCAGACTTGATGCAAGATTGCTTGTAACAATCCATTTCTTCATGGCCAGGGGCATTCCATGTGATGGTGACTTAAGGATACGAATGTAGCTCCTATCTCTGATACATATTGATATGACTTAAAACACTGGGGGCTGCTTCTTGCAGTGGTTCCACTTGAGATTAAAACGTTCCCTTTTTTTTCCAGAGGTTGGCTAAGAACGGCTGGTGGGACTCATCTCACCTAACTGAAGGTGAGAGGTCTCATCTCACCTACTTTAGCCACCTACCTGTGGGCACCACCATGGCCCTCAGCAGGGCCCATCTGCATGGACAGGATGACAAGACAGCTGAGGGTGTGCAGTTTTGGGGGCACCTCCACACTATTACACGCCAGTGCTGGGTTAGATGGAATCCGGGCTTTGCACATCCGGATCCTTCCAGCCAAGCACTGCCCTCCTCGCAGCACTGAAGAGGCAGAGTTGCTTGCCTGACTCCGGTGGCTGAACATCTTCAGTCCCTTGTTTTTAACCTCTGATAGCTGTTTGCATGTGTGGGACTAGCCCTGGGGGTTGATCACCCTGTGCCACAGCGCGCCCGAGCCCCTCCGCCTGCCCCAGGCTTTGGTTTCCTGAGCTTCTGTAACAGCACTCACAGCTCGGTGCTCGCTTCCCCTCTTCTCACAGCCACAGCTGTGCTGCACAGCTGAGCCCTTCCTGCACACGTAATCGCTGGGGTGACCTTTGAAGAAGCTGCCTCAGCGTTTCTCGGCAGGGCTCCTGTTGCCCTGTGGGACCAGACGGCACTGGGGGTGGTCACACAGCCGGCTGTGCTCACAGCTCCGGATGGCGTAGGTTTGGGGCTGGGAGGTGGCCCCTGTGGTGGGATTACTGTGCTCTGAGCAGACAGGATGGACCAGTGTGGCTGTGCTGGGGTTTGCAGCCGCAGCACAGACCGCGCTGCCACCAAAAATAGTGCTTGGTACACGCGTGATGTTGATGATTACAGGAGATGCAGAAACAGCTGAGGAGCCAACCAGGACTTCAGGAGCAAGGATTAAAGAGCCTTTCCCTTGCTCAAAAGAGAGGACAGCTTCTCTTCTGCAGGCAGGGGTTTCATTTTTGTTTGGAGTGAGGCCACCAAACTTGGCTCAGGCACAAAGTTCCAGAGCCCTGAGGGCACCTGTAGGCAAATACAGGGGCTCTCCTGTAAGGCCTTCCTTCATCCCTACAGCAGTCAGGCAGTGCCCCATGGCAGGGCTCAGCTGGCTGCAGCTGCCCACAGGAGTAACCCCAGGGGACTCTTCACCACCTGGTCCATGGAAGGAGGAAGCAGAGATGAGACAAGGCAGGCAGCAGCAGCACTTGGCAAGAAACAGCCACCAAAAAGCTGCTTACCCACACGGAGGGTAAGGAAGTGATGCCAAAAAAGAGCAGAAAGAATCAAGCTGGGCACCAAATCTGATGGCCCAGCCCAGCTGCTGCCCGGTGGCCAAGCCTGCAGCAGGAGCCTGCAGCTGCAGCACGAGCATCTTCTGCAAGGGAACAGCACACTCTAGGGTAGGCAGCCTGAAGCAGACGCAGTGCACAGCAAACCTTGGGCTAGTGTGTTCATCTGTCAGCCCAAACCTTTGCTGACAGCCCAGTCAGACCCACCCCATGCAGGGCCCGTGCACAGGCAACAGGGAGCCAGGGGGAGGGAGTGGAGCTCCATCAAGGTCAAATCCTCCAACTGCCTGGCAAGCGAGGGACACAGACCCTCTCCTGTCCAGGCCACTGGCTTTCACATCAGCTCACCAGGTCTCTCCCAGCCCATCCTGTGGATGTGGTTTCACATCTCCCTCGTGCCAATCAAACAGTAACATTTTCAGCAAGGAAGGAGCAGTGTGGGCTGCTCTGCAGTGAGGGGCTCAGCATTTGCCATGGAAGCAAGTTCCTGCTTCCCACTGCAGTACAAGAGTATGGATGCAGTACTGAAAAACAACTCCATTTGGGTTACCAGGTAACTCCCCACAATACCCAGAGCAGCCCTGGGGAAGGAGGGGAAGCTGGGCTCAGATCTGTATTAACTAAAGCTGAAGAGGAACTTGAATCTACGCCTCCCACATCCGCTCTGTGACTCTTGGCCTTGCCTAAAACTGGCTCAGGCTTCTGGTGGCTGGTGAGTCCATTCATCCTAATAAATCTGCCTCCACAGCCATGTCTGGGCAATGCACAGTGAACTTACACACAGACCTGCAAACACCTCTTGATTCAGCCTATCTGCACTAAACATACAACAGCCCATACACTGACCAGGCCAACAGCCCTCCCAAGGCTCATGAGACAGTTTATTCACCTCCTGGTGATTCATCTCTCCCACCTCCATGACAGGAGCAGTGCCACCTTCTCTCCCCTGCCAACATTTGGGGCAGATTCATCATTCACCTCTCTCTGCTTAACTCAGACATTTCTATCAGCACTCTGCTCTGTAGCCAGGTAGGGTACTTGGGGAGAATGAACCAGAAGCCCTGGAACTCTTGGATGAAGGGATCTGGGGGGGGGCTACACCTGTGCTGCAATGTGATTTTCACTCCACCTGTCATGGTACTTTCCCCTGCCTGACCAACACTTCTGAATGCCAAGTAACAAGGAGAACTCCAACGTGCCAACCAGCCATAATCACCTGGTAATAGATCTAAAATAGAATCTGTTGTCTGTCAAAGATGCTGGCAGGCAGGAAAGGAACAAAGCATCAAATCAGGAATAAACTTCAATACCCTAATAACAAGTACATTATACCAGAGGTTAGAGCAATGCACAATTACAGATGATCTGGAAGATTTGTTGAATGAACTTATCATGCCTTACTGAGTATGCAATGGCCATGCAGTCTGTGAGTAATCAAGCCCAGATGAGTTAAAGGACTGGAATGAAAACACAGCAAGAGAATTCATGAAAAACTGTTCACTGTGGTTGAGTTCTCCTTCCAGCCAACGTGCACTGCAATACAAAGAGCCACACACACACCTTTCAGCCGTGCCCCCTCCTAGCAAAGGAAAGGGACACAAGAAAGTCTCCAGGGCTCCTCCCCACAGCTGCATGAGGAAAAGCTCCCCACAGGGTGGGGAATGTGTTGGGCCACTAAGAAAGGATGTCATGGATAAAAGACAAAGAAACTCAGGGAGTCCAGGCATGGTGAACATGAAACTCTGGTGAGAAAACACAGCACTGCTCCAGGGCACCCCAGAGGGGAGATGGAGTAGTTACTGGGATCAGGAGCTGCCCTGGGAGCAACCAGTGCAGCCATCAGCAGACATCTGTCACACTGCTCTCCCCAGGATTCCACCAAGCCCATCTGCAGGGGGTTTAGATTCTCCAGCTCCAGTAATGCAGCTACTCACACATCCCCCACCTGACATATGCAGAGTTTTTGCACGGGTCTAAGATGATTAAAGCTAGCAGAGCCGGGGGGTGGGAGGGGAGCAGCCACTGCAGGAGATAAGCTCAGATTTACACCCACATATTCTTCTTCCTACTCATTCCCTGCCTGTGATCTTATGGGCTGCTGACACCTCCTCCTCCGTGCCAACCCGGGGCGTCACCAAAAAAAGTCCCTGTGGCATGACATGGCAAAGACAGCAAATCCCCCGCACTGGGGATATTTATGGATCACAGAAGTACAGCACTTCTGCTCATCCAAAAGGCTTTGTTTCCTGCCAGCTGCAGAAGACCTCGGTACCTGTGGGAGAAGGGGTTCAACACCTTTTTCTGAGGCATCGAATTGACGGTGACAGAGGAGGCAGCTCTTGGATAGGATCAGCACTGAGTCCCAAGCCGAGTAACTGGAAATGGGAAGAGAAAGCTCCGCTCCTGCTGGCTTGACAGCAGCAGCACTGCAGCCTGCTCCTCCCTTAATTGTTTCTAGGTTGCATCCAGGGATGCTGTGCAGGTTGAGTCAGATTCACAGACAGGTGGGGAAAACCCTCTTTGCTCTTGTCAGAAAAGCTGTGCCACAACAGCTGGGCTTTAGCAACAAGTGTGTTGCAACAGGCTGCTGGAGCTACTGCGCCTGATTTGAGTTGTAACAGAGAGAAGAGAGTATCTGCCCTCCTTGTATGGCAGGAAACAGAAAATAAGTGAGGAGGCAAACAATGTGTATGAGGCAGGGGCAGGGAGATGCTGCAGAAGCACACTGGTGAAGCCGAGCTGTGGGAAATGCGATGGAGGGCTGGATGTTCAGCATTAAAAATAAATCACACCAGGGCTCTGCAAGATACCACAGCCCACCCCACCCCCAAAAAAAAAAAAAGTGCCTTCTACCCAGAATTTCTCACTATGGTTATTATTTCCCTCTGATTTTAGCAGCTCTTTCACACTTCTCCTCTGAAGACTTACCAGGTTGTGCAGGGAAGACACATTTGGTACATGAGGGTGTGGGGGCAGAAGGAGCAGCATGACAGGCCACATAGGGCAGCAGTCCTGGGGCATCCAAAACATATCCTCTCCCTCCTTGGCACTCTCCGAGAATTCTCAGCAGCCACTTGGGTGCGCTTGGTGACAGCCCATCCACAGTCTCTCTCTCTCCTACCAGAGCAATGGCCTCTGGTATTCTGTGAACAGAAATGCCCCCCTTAGACAGGGAAACCTCACTGCTTGGAGCTGCAAGTGGTGCAATTTAAAATTTGCAAGGAAAGAGCAGACTCTGGAAGCAACAAATAAAAGCACCAAGCTGGGACACACTCAGATTATTATTCAGGGTAGATGCTCAGTGGGTACCTTGACAGAACATCCCATCAGGTCCCAGGGACCCTTCAGGTGCTGCAAGTTGGCTGCACGTTGCCTGAGGGTCTCCAGCTGAAAGGCTACAGCCTCACCTCAGGGTGCAGGAAAGAGGAGAACACACAGGTCCCTCACAACTCTACAGGCAGCAGCATCTGCAGGGGAATGGGATGAGCAGCCAGGGCAGGAACACAATACAGTGAGGCTGTGCCAGCAAAGCCAAGATCTGGACACACCTTGTCTGAGACCCACCCCTGCAGCTCTGGGGCTGTGCCGGGCAGGAGCACCTGTGTTTAGGTGGCTCCGTTCACACTCGAGTGACCTAAAAAGGATCAGGTGTTTGCCAAAGGATGTCAGCAGCTTAAACACCCTCGAGGCTCTGGGCCTGAATGTTTGTTAAACCGAAGACAGAAGTGGTTTGGGAGCTGAGGGGGATCAGAACACTACATTTATTCAAGCATGGAACGTGCCTTCCTTTCCATACAGAAATCTGTCTGCCTTTCCTCTGTCATGCCCGTGCATGACCAGCCAGCCCAGTCCAAACAGGCTCCGTCAGGTGTCGCTGGGGCACCGCTCGCACTCCTCATTCACCCAGCCCCAGCGAGCTCTCTGAGCTCCATCCCACGCCAGCCTGAAATGAGCGTTTGCCACCGCTCCCCTGGGAGTGTGCAGGGACAAACTGTGCTCCGCTGCAGCATCACCCACGGTTCATGCACCAGCAGGTTTTTCAGTGCTCCCCCGACAAAACAGCAGCCCCGAGCTCCCTGCTTTCCACTGTGTGGAGAGAGCCAAACCCACACCACCCCCTCCCTGAAGAAGTGCCCCACCGACAGAAGCGACGGGCCGGCACGGATCGAAAGGGGACTATCCCCCCCTCCTGTCGAAACCATGACACTGTGCAGCGAAATGAATACATAATGCCAGCAGCTTCTGTCTGGCAGGAACACAGAGTGAAAGAGGAGATGGGATTTGCAAACATTTCCGGGAGGAGGGGGAGGGAGGAAGGGGAAAGCATCGCCTTCTGTTTCCTGGACAGCTTCTGCATTTTGCATTGAGCAAATCTGTAGATAAAATACAGCAGCAGCCTCAGGAGCAGAGTCCAGACCCCAAGATAATGCCCTCATCCACTGTGAAATCCCTCCAGGCCACTGCCCCTGGCCCCGTGCCCGACAAACACTCAGGCAGATAAAAAAATCAAGGCTCAGAGACTTTGGGCACCAGCACAGCAGAAGCTGCAAAGGTCACGGTTTGGCACTGTAATTAATTTTGGAGTGGGTTTTTCGTCTCTCATGCAAAGTCCACAGCAGAAGTGGGGAAGGAACCATCTCTCCAGGAGGTCCTTTGGGCACTGTCAGACCCCTGCCTGTCTTTTCTCACCTAAAAGGGGAAATGGAAACATTAATAGAAACCCAAATCAAAAGACTTGGGTGCCTGCTTTGGATCAAGTCTGACATAAGGCAAGAAAGCTAACTAGGGCCTAGAAAAGCACTAATTATCAAATGGAAAATTAACAGGTAATTTGTCTCTAATGTGAGCTAATCATTTCTACAGGAGGAAATAATTAAATGGGGGAATTGAATCACCAAGAATTTGCAGAGTGACCATTTCTGATGGGATTCAGTTAATGAGCTATCTGATAATCACGTCCGCTTCATTTTCTTCTCCTCTGGACACCAGAGGAGAGACAGAGAGCAGATTACTGCGTTGCTCCCCTCCAGGCTGCAGCACCTTACTGAGCTTCAGCCTTCTGTCTTGCTAAAACCTGAGTGATGAAAAGCAAAAGCCAAAAAGTAGACCACTGGTAAAACGCAGTTGTTAAAAAAAAAAAAAAAGTTATAAAGAAAAATTAGTAGGTGAGAGGGAAGGAAGTTTGCTTTGCAGAAATGGCTCACAGGGTCATGGCACACCCTGGTGCCTGAGCTCGGTGCCAAACAGGCGGCACACTGAACCGGAGGCAAAGTCCAGTGCCTGAAATGTCCAGGAAAGAAGAGGGTAAAAGGTGATCGTCCCTCTCTCAGGAACAAAAAAGCACCCCCATTTTGCTTTGGATTTCAACTACATCCAAGCTGTCACTCGGTCCCAAGCAATGGGTGGGAGGTTGAGGCTCCTCCATGGCCATGAATAGAAGCCAACCCACACGGTGCCACTGCCACGCTCCAGGCTGGGTGAGGGCACACAACCTCCTTTCTGTCCAATTAGCCAGAGCAGTGTTTATGTCAGCATCGTACCTCCGTGACAGCTCCGTGACAGCTGCAGGAAGAGGAATGATCTCCAGCCTTGCAGAGCCGCATGGGCAGACACCACCTGATCCCTCACCGAGCCTGCCAGCACGAAAATAACTTCTCAGAAACACTCAAACATATCTGAACAAGCAGAACGAGCCAATACTGGATCAGCACTTTGCATCACAGGGCTGCAGCGCTTGTGATCCAGCCTCCAAAGCCCTAAATTTGGCTTTCCTGGGATTTGCTGCATCTTCAAACCAGTGCCTGAGCTCACCTACTTTCGGTTCTGCCAGCTCCTTAGGGCATTATGTGCCAAATTCTCTAACCACCCTCCTGGATGGAAAAACACAAGTATTTACATTTCAGGGCAGGGACTAATTTGTGGCACCTATAATGGGTTAGGCTCTGCAAGCAAAATAATATGCTCAGATCCGGGTGGAACTGAGGGGGGCAGTTCCATTATCCACGTCATACACAGGCTGTGTTTTTCCACATGGGAACACAGGTCAAAGGAGGCAAACTGAAAGCTTAGGGCTCTCTCCAGAAATGGAATTCACTATTGCTGATCTGTAAGATGATTCTCCAAGTGCTTTGATTTTCCCTGATACTGCATATACTTGCTGCAGTAACACAAACTGATAGCTCTGAGACATCTTGCAGTTTATGCCTGAATGACAATAATAATAATAATAATGAAGCAAAACATGAAAGCTGTCAGTGTCTGTTAGCAAGTTCACATTACAGAACAAAATATTCTCTCCTGGAACATGCTGGGTCTTATGCAGATGCAACTTTTCTGGGTGACGCAAATGCTGTAAAAACAACTCTGAGTCATAGAATAAAATCACATAATTCCCCAAAGCCAAATAAGGACAGAACTCAGCCCACACAGCTCTGACTTCCCATTTTTCTGGTAGTTATGGTTTTGTTTATCTTCCCTTCTGAACGATACCATTTCCTTGCTCTCACTGAAAATCTTGATCCTCCAAGCCCACCAGTTGGTGTAAATACTGGAACTGTAAAAATTAAAGCCACATCCCCAGCATCTGCAAGGCCTAGTGAAAAGCCTGTTATGTGCTCTCTGGGACTAGCTGTGCTAATTGATATGAAGTCTTTATGAGGAACCTGGAAGGCACTCTCCCAGGCTGTCTGTAGTTTTATTTTGATAAATTTTTCACCAACAGTTCATTTACAGCCCATTAGAGCCAGGCTCGCGTGTTTTATGAATGTAATACAGCAGCATGCAAAGAGCACTTAATGTCTTAAGTCTTTAGAATGCTTTTTAATTTTGTAACACAACTGAATTGTTTCACCACCAGATTTCCCAGGCACCAAAGCAGGCAAGGCCTTATGCAAACAGCCTTGCAGTATGTAAATAAAGCTTTCAGACTTGATCTGTGGGTGGTATAAACCATCATCACTCTGCTCTTCTTGTCATATTGCATCAGCAGCTGCTGAGCTTTCCACTTTGAAACCTTAAGGACGTTTTATTAATAGGGTGGGAGGAGTTCTGTGTAATAAACAGGATGTGATGTATTTGCAGTACTTGCAAGCATATTGCTTTATCTATTTTCCTTCTCCCTGGCTTGACAGCACCTGCGTGAGCTGAGTGACTGTGCTGGAAATACAGACTGCAACGTTCACATGGCACTGCACCACGATCAGCAAGTGAGAGACCCTTTTTGTCTGCTTTCTAGCCCCCTTTAGGGTCCAGTTTGGAAAGCACAGTGACATACCCCTGGCTCTACATTTTGGAAAGCAAAAGCCTCCTCGGTGGCGTGAGGATGCAGCAGCGCGTTCGCAGTGCTGCTGCCTGATGACTGACACACCCGGCACAGCGGTGCCTGCCTAAGACACACACACTCCTGGGCACTTGAAGCCATTAACACAGCAAAGCCAAGGCATACTCGAAGCGTGGGACTCGTAAATCAGGAAGAACAAACTGCGCTGTGACCTGCCAGGGCTTTCACTCCTCCCTCGGCCGCGGCGCCGCAGCTCCAGCCAGACAAGCCGTGCTTGCACAGCTGCAGCCCCTGTCAGCTTTCTGTTTGGTTACCCCTCCTTCTCCTCCCTGCTCTTAAGCCTTCCAAGTTACCACTAGTAACTGAATATATTTACTGAATGGAACCGAGGTCCCCAAGAACAGAAGAGACCTCATGCACATTTGACATTCTTGTGTTGAACAGTAACGTTTATGTATCTGAGGCATGTTTTTCCACTGCTGTTTTTTTCAGATACAGCAAACTCAGTCTGGTTCTAATGCTGGTTTTTTTCCTGAAAGCAGATCTCTGACAGAAGCTTTATCATCAGCACATCACTCAAGGAAAAGCAAAAGTGGTGATTTATTTAGCCCATTTGAAACTCCTGTATCATTAAATCCGGTGTAGCTCAAATGTTTGAGAACTGTTGAGAAGAAAATATGCCTCTATTAAAGCTCCAAGACTCTTGTCTTTTTGATTAAGGAAAAGCAATTCAATACTTCTGAGACTTCCCACGTCATATTCTTAAGAGAGGGAAGGCAGGAAACAGCCTATCTGACATTGCCCGTTTGGGGAGGAACAGAAATACTTCAGAGTTCCTTTATCTGTCATAAGCCTGCTAAAAAGAAATGATTGGGGTTTTTAACTTTCTTGCCAGCTTTAATCCATTGATAAGCCTGGAAAGCTCAGTGCTTTCACCTGGGACCTTCATGAAAGGATGAGTGAAAGTTGCAGATAAGCATCTCTTAAGAAGAGAAGGGGCATCATTGTTACTCACCCATCCTGGCACAGACAGCAGTGACTCCACTTGGACAAATGATACGTGTAATTGGCTGCCTATTGTAACCACCAGACAGCTCACAGAAATTTCCTCCAAATACTGTTACACATCTGCCTAGCTTGTACTGCCATAAGTACACTACCATGGGGTTTGTTGTAAGTACTGGCCTTTCTTTTCCATCAAAGGGAATTTCATATATTGAAATTTAATCAAACAAGCTGCACAGCAAATTGGCAGCAAGCCTTTCAGCCCAAATACTTGATTCTTTACCTGTGAATAGACACCACGATCAAATCTGAGGTTTACAGCCCAGGAAGGTTACTGGAGCATTCTGCCCCTGTAAAGCTAGAGATAGATGTGTCCTATTTTAGCCCTACACACAGAAGAAAAGTGCAGTGTAAACACCAATACATTTCCAGGCTGCCAATGGATTTCACGTCCTTTGCTTTTTGTCTTGCATCTCCTGGAGGAAGCTGCACCTCCATCTCTCAGCTACGGCAGACCAGGGGTGGTGTGCCCACAAACCACCGGGGCTGGAGCTGCCAGCCCCACTGGTGTCACACCAGTGCTGACTGTCATTCTGCAGAGGGCACTGGTGACTCCCCAGTCCGTCACCGGACCATGGTCTGTGCAGTTTCACAGCTGTCACGCTGAATATTTTAAACAACTGCTTTTTGCCAAGTCAGAACACATTCACAAACCGAGAGATCATCTCAGGACAAAGCCTGTCCAGGAAAGAGCCTGTGTTTTTGGCACTGCAGCTTGGAGCAAGGGACTGCCACAGCTGGAGTCTGTTTAGGGAGGAGGTTTAAAACACAGCCTTAACTAATCTCTGCATTTCCTAAAGCCAAACATAAAACACTGCTTGTTTATTCCCCCAGACAGTAATTTCATCAGATAAAGTCTGTAACATCCAACTCCAGTTTGCCAACCACACTCTTACAGCTCACAGGTGATACTTTGGGGAGAGTAGAAATAACACAGACCTAAGAGACCACCATGAAGCTCCTCCCTGAGAAGATCTCGTCAGCATCACCGTGTATGAATTACAGAGTTAGACCTCCCTGCTCCCATGAGTGATCCCATGCATTTGCATGGCCATTCAGATAAGATGCTACTCTGCTACTTGCTCCATAAATATGGAGCAAAAGGCTACAGGACACCACAGATGGGAATCTGTGCTCCTGCATAGGTTTGTTATCCCGTGTGAGATGTTATCCCATTGTGGGAGGTGGCTGGCATGGACAGCCACACTGTGACACCCTCCAGAGGGATGAGGTTTGCCCAGAGAGGTTGGAGACTCCCCATCCCTGGAGGTGTTCAAGACCAGGCTGGACGGGCTCTGAGCAACCTGGTCTAGTGCAAGGTGTCCCTGCCCATGGCAGAGGGTTTGGAGTTAGATAATCCTTAAGGTCCCTTCCAACAGTAACCATTCTGTGGTCCCACTTGGGAAAAGGAAGTAAATAGTGAAAAAGAAGACATACCCCACAACTGATAAGGTGGGATGAAATGGTCCAGAAGGAATCTAGACAAGGCGAGAGACAATGAAACAGATAGAAGAAAACTGATCAAAACAGCACAGTCAGGAGATAGAGAGCTCTCAGCTAGATGAAGAGGCATTGAGATAAATTAAAGATTAATGTTAGAACTTGCATAAATTAACCTCATCATTGGCTATACTGGGAATTGAATTAATTTCTCATCACATAAAAGGGGCTTCAGCACTGTCTCTGGGATTTTTAGTGTTTCCCAGTAAAGGACAGTGGTTTTACATTATTTAAGTCAGCTGGGAGAAGCCTGGCTCCTCCCTAGCCTGGTTTACTGGCACTTCACCATGCAAACATGCTTCCTGTGCCAGTTGGGCTGAGGAGACTTAAAGCAGCGTGGGATGGAATTGTTCTGACAGTAATGCACTCCATTCTTGCCCATCAACAATCATCCTGCTAAAAGCCTGACAGCCTTCTCTACTGCACTGCAATCACTATTTCCTTACTCCCTAGCTGCTTCTTTTCCAGTATGATCTGGAAAAACCTGGACATGTTTCTTTCCTGTCTGCTCCTTTATTAACACTGTAATATTATCCTACAGTTAAGGTTCCCAGAGTACTTCAAAATGTGCTCTGAAAGTCACTGGTGACACAACACACAAGAACCACAGAAATCAAACCCATGTACCACCTTCATTTTAGCTGCTGCTTTGCTTGCTCTCCCATGCCCAGTGCTGTTCCAGGCCAGCACTCCAAGGACCTCTCAGTGATTCCAGTGGAATCATAATGGGAACTCCCTGCTGGGAGAAAAGCAAGTATAACCTGCTCCAGACCTATTTCTGAGGGCAGCACCACAGGTTAAATTAGGCTGGGTGGGATGTGCCAGCCCAGAGCAACAAGCCTTCCCTTGCCTCCCAATGCAAGGGAACACAAATCTGATATTCAGGAGGGACAACAGGCACGAAGGGTAACACCAGCCACCCACAAGATAAATGGCTAAACCCTCCCCCCCAAACTGAGAAGGAAACTGAGACGTTTCTGTAGCACGAGAGGGTCAGTTCAGTGACATGTTCGAAAGGAAAAGGTGGTATGTACCTTGTGAGCAGGGAGGGACTCTGGGAAGCTCTGCGTGGAAAGCCTGGGAAGGACTCACATCCACCTCAGTCTCAGTATTTTTCTCACTTCGGCCCTTGCCAGCATGAACTGATCCAGGACATCCTCTCTACCCACAGAGCTGATCAAGCACATCCTCTTGCCAGCCTGCAAGCGTCAGCAGCCAGCTTGCACCAGCACCAACACACACAGCTGCCATCCCTCCCTCCTCCCCCACATCCAGTGTCTCCGCTGTTCCCAGCCAGCCCCTCGGATCAGGACACTGGCTGCCATCTGTCCCGTGACTTTAAAGCAGGAAGATCCAAAGCTTTGATCTCATTCCCACTTTGATTCTGACGTTGAAGGGCAAAGCCTGTGCCAGAGATTTACTGCAGCAAGGCTGAGCTGCCTTTCCCCCCAGCTGGGGGGGGGACTCCCTACAAGCCTCATTTACAGCAACAAGAACCACTGACCGACCACCTGCTGCCTCCAAGGCTCGAGAAAGACCTTCAGCTAAGCCTCGTGAAGCAGCATGGAAAGGAACATCCCCATCTGCCCACCAGGAACAGCTGCTGAACTTTCTGGAATCACAGAATGGTTTGGGTTGGAAAGGACCTTAAAGATCATCCAGTTCCACTCCCCCTACCACAGGCAGGGGCACTTTCCACTAGACCAGGTTGCTCAGAGCCCCATCCAACCTGGCCTTGACAATTCCAGGGCTGGGTCATCCACAGCTTCCCTGGGCAACCTGTGCCAGTGCCCCACTTTCTTCCCACTTAGCAGGAAACCTCCCTTTCAAGGAAACAGCAGTGAAGGTAAGCCAAGAGCCAGGATGCTTCAGAGCCAGTGCCTCAGCTGTCTCCTCTGAGCTTGGAAAAGAGCTTTACAAGAGCATTAATCACAATGATGTAACACCAGTGTTGGCCTCAGCAAAACCAGCCCTGCACAGCGAACAAAAGGAGACAAATTAACCAGGTGCTTGAAAGAAAAATCCAACAGAGGTTTTCTCTACAGCATTTCTGAGAGCAGGATGGGGCTGTAAATCAGATGCATTCCACAATCCACACACTGAACGCACGGTCTGATGAGCCTGTACGTTTGTAAATTGGTGGTAGCTTTGTAAAATGGACACACAAAATAATGCAGTGAATAACAAGGCAGAACAGGCGCTCCTGCTGCTCGCTGGAGGGGAACCAGCTCACCCCGAGGTTTTTATTGTCAGGTTGCACCCACACACGAGCCCTGAACCCGCAGCACCCAAGGCTGAACTGGTGACAGGCAGCACAGATGTTGAGTTCCACTGTGAGGAAGAAAAGAGTGCCACACATTGATATAAACTGAGTCAGACAGGAGCTCTTCAACAAAACTGTTCTGTGGCTGTTAGGAAATGCTGATACTTCAAAAAAACATTTGTAAGGTGGGGCCACTGCGAAAAGCGGTTCAGAGTCGTCAAAATGTCAGTTCTATAAAAAAGTGTATTTTGAGAACTGGATTTAGAAATTCATTTTACTGCCATTTTTAATAAAGGAAGCAATACGACAAAAAGCCTGAAGTATCAACCAACCAAGACTTTATGTTACATCAGAGACACTGCTATTTTGATCTGTATCAGTAGGGAGGAAAGATTTTAATTTTAAAGTTGAAAGATTCCACGGAAAAGGAAAAACATAACATCCAGGTCTAATTTTAATAATTCAACATGCTCCAGTATATAAATTAGCTTCTTCCTTGTTTTGGTGCTTTATCAATCACTGCATTTCTGGTTATTTTTATGCTATTGACAGAATAGCACAAAACCTTCTCAGCATAAAGCTGTATCTTCTCCTGAACTGATGAGAATTCAGATACTGAGCATTTTATAAAGCAGTTTTTGAGGACTACATGCAAATTTGACAGCCACAACCACTTACAGTTCTGCCAGCTACTGCCCTGGGATGACAGAATTCAATGACCCAGCAGAGCTATGTTTAAATAACCTACAGTAATAATTCTGCTGAGAAAAGCCTTGCTCAGCCATCTTCCTGCAGCTCAGACAGGACCTATTACTTATGAGGTCCTGCTTGAGTAGCCTTGCAAACTCTCCCTCTGGAGGCATGGATTTCCCATCCTGAAGGGCACTGCAGCTGTAATCACACCTGCCCCTAAAAGGAGACCTTCACACTCGAGGTAAAATATTGTGCAGTAGAAATAGGCCTCCAGGAGCAGGAACATCAAGGGAAACAGCACTAGGAAGCTTCTGACTTTTGGGAATGCAGGTGACCTCTGAAAGTACCCAAACCAAGCTGAGGTTGCAGATGGTGGCCAAAAAGTTGGGGAGAAAAGGAAGGGTTACCTCGTTCAGAAGGATGAGGGCAGATCTTTGGGGCTCAGAGGAAGGTATAGGGTCCCTGGGCTTAGTAGAGTCAGGGAAGACAGAAGGAGAACAAAGTGGTTTTAAGCCAGTGGGACAAACAGCACAAACACATGGCAATGAAAGGCTGGCAGTTCCCAGCTCCGATGGCTGGCAATTTAGCACCCTGCCTACACACTGACAGACATAAAACCTAGCACAGAATTAATCCCAAATCACAGACCACCTGACGACTACAAAAGGAAAACCACTCAACAGCCACAGTAACTAGGAAACTGCACCAAAAAAAAAACCAACTCATGTTCCAATTGAACCATCCATGTGGAAACACATTCCTTGTCCCTAAGCCTAATCTATAATTAATTCACGTAATTCTTGCTAAGTCTTAACCTAACCTGCTCTGAAAGGTTTCCATTGCTGCAAATTGTACCTCCAATCCAATGCCTTCAGCTGAACTGAGGTAGGGGTGAATCTGTATGTGATGTCTACAGACTGTCCATGTGGGCTCGAGTTTCAAGAAAGATCAGACTTCTAAATCAAAAGTTGTAGCCAAAGTATTAAAAGCACTGGTCAGAGGTGTATGATCCTTTCCTTACATGGGATTCCAGTAACTACAAAGCATGATTTGACCTCTGGTGCATCCTAGAGTGATTCCTAGAAAAGTGACTGGTGGTGTGTTATTCTTTGAGCACACTTGCTCAAACAGACATCAACAGGGACCCAGAGACGTCCTGATGCTTCCATCTTGTTAAGACACGCATAACTCCACGGCACAGCCCATGCCAGAAAATTCAGCAGGGCTCAACTCTACTTGCAACTACTTTTGGGAATGCTGTTGAGTCCCTGAAACCTGCCCCCAGTCCACGATTGATCCCTGCTGAGTGTATGTCAAAGTCATGATTAACTCCTTCAAGAACACCTCAGAGTTTTATGCAAGGCAAGCAAGGGTGCCTCACTCTGGTGCTAAACTGAAGACCAACCAGCAGTAGCAGAAAACCTCCCAAAACCCTGCTCAGCACCACAAGATTCATCTTGCACATGGAACTCTGATTCCCAGGGAAGAGCAAGGAGTTCCAGGGCAAGTGCAGGGGCTGCAGTCTGAGTGCTGGTTCCCATGCTAAGCCTGAGCTCCTCACACCACTCCCAGGTCCCCAGTTATCGTGGGAGGAAGCTGATGTTTGCACTGCGAGGGCAACATGGGGTCACTCACCCAGAGGAGAGCTGGGCTTCGGTCCTAACTCAGCCACTGGCCTCTCGCTCCACTGCTGGGTCTCCGTTTCCTGGCAGGGCTGACTCCTTCTAAAACATGCTGAGACTTGCTCGTGAGAAGTCCTGCAGAAGCACTGGTGGTTGCAATGAGCCCATAATTTTAATTTATCCACATAAAACAGCCAAGTTGTTGTTTGTTTGGGTTTTTTTCATAAAGCCCATTGTGATTCAACAGCGTCTAATTATCAGATTCCTCGGGCTTTTAAGGAGCAGTGAGAGGATGTATTCTTTTTTGAACCCACTGATATAGTTAAAGAACTCTGGCAACCTTTCAAGTATGTGATCCCATAATATTTGTAGACCCACAAAACTTAAATAACGTAATTCAGGACACAGTCCTTTCACCCAGAGAGTCCTGAGCACACCACCTTCTTACACAGACAGAGAGAGCTGGAAAAGATCAACAATGTGGTACTCTTGTTTCCATAAGCCAGTTCTCAGCTCTCAAGTGTTTTCACATTTCTTCAGAGAACACTTCCCTTAACCTGAATCTAATCTCTGACTCAGCTCAGCACACAAGTCCTATTTAACAAACAGTTTCAATTAAGATTCCTGGTCCGCTCAATTTCTGGCTGTTCCTTCTTTGTAAATAGCCCAAAGTGTTTGTTTCCCTTGCTTCACCAGAAATGTTTTCAATCACACGAGCCTCTGAGATCTCCAATACCCTCAGAAGCAATGTTTGCTTCGACTGCAAGAAGAAACAAACGTTTACCAAAAAATATAGAAAAGTAAACAACGGAAGTTGGGTTAGAAAGAACAAGGGTAAATATTTGAGAGATGCTATCAGAAATGTCATTTATCTCTCTTGTTATAGTAGAATGATCAAGGAATATGATGAAGTGTCCCATGCTCTTATTGGGCTTATTTAAGCTGAATCTACCTGCAAATTACAGTTTGAAGTAGAACCTAGAAATCCCAGGTGAGATGACAGGTAAGACTGGATGTGGTGCTGCAATCACTGACTGAAAAAGTTGATGTCTTTACACTGACAGGATGAACAAGAGACAAAGAGAACAGTTGCAGCGTGACGATGGGACTGACCCCAGGTAACCCAGACCAGCAGCCCTGCTGGGAGCACATGCCTCCTGTCTTTGCCTAACCTTTTATTCTGTTTCCTTTTCAAATTTATCGCTACTGCTTCTTTTCCAATGAGTCATCAACTGGAGGAGATTAGATAAACTCTTTAGCCACTGAAAAAACTCTGGTAATCAGGTCCCTCCTTGAGGCAATACTTTCATTTTCTGCACTGAATGTCTAAGTACATAATGACAACAGATTTCTATCCATTTGCTCCAGATTGTACTCCAGCCTTCCCTGCAAAGCCTGTAGTCCTGGCCTATCAGAGTATGACCCTTGATGACGATCACTTCATCTGAGAAATCTGCTTTGTATAAAACACCAGAGGGAATAAAGCTTTCATCACACCAAATACGTAATTTGATGCTGTCATTGGAACCTGTACAGATCATTAATCAGATTCAGCACTCTGTAATCTGTGCTCTGAACACACTGAACATCTATTTGAACAACGCAATTCCTTTACCAGCAATATTTTTTTGCTAAAAAGATCAGATGATGTGCATGGTGAACTTCCCCTGAGGTGTCAGGACAAAGAGCAAACCTGCTCCTGGCAAGATGCAAAATTTATAGAGTGGAATTTCAATTGCTCCCAAAAACTTTCTGCAGAGGTGCAATGCCCCTAATGACTAAACACAACACCAGAATTTCCTTCCACCCTTATCCTGAATGGGCAGCCCAGACTTGAGACAACCACAGCACCAACAGCCCTTCCACTTTCCCTAAATAACACCAAGAAAGAACTAAGGGCAGCAATGGAGGACCACACCATGGTAGATCAACAAGTGAACAAAAGCCCTCCCACAACTTAAGCTTTTCCCTAGTCTTGGCTCTGAGCCAGCCCTGCCTCATTAACCACCTGCAGGTTACTTCAGCTTGGTAAGAGTCACCTTTCTGTGAACAAGGGATAATTAACAGACCACTGTACTTACAGGAGTGCCCCATATGAGCAGTGCTATGCACAATCCAATGAGTCAATGAACCAACCAACTGGGGGGCTGGCAGAAACACAGACAGGAGCCGTGCTGCTGTCTTCTGACACAAAGGAGCAACCCAGATCGTTTCGATGCTGCATTCTGTGTCACCTCGACAGCCCCAGCAATCTTCTTCCCCTCAAAAAATGATCCACTCGTGACCTGGGAGGCTGCCTTGTGTGCTGCTCCAAAGCTCCAGCCAGGTTCACTGAAGGGGAAGAGCTCACAAGAGCAGGAGTGAAACTACAGGCTCCTTGTTCCCCTCCACCTAAGACTGGCAGCTAACAGGATGTAATCAATGCAGACTGCAATAACTAACTGCAGGCTGTTTTCATGAACACACTGGTCAATATGAGCAACAGCAAACACTGTTGATGAGGATTCACAAACTCAGAAGGCTACAGACACACAGCTTTAATGAGGTTTACAGCGCAACTTTTGACTGCCACAGCCTCAGGAGCACCCTGACTGTGCAACCCGCCTTTCCTCTGCTCAGTCCTTGCCTAGATTTTGTGTTTGCACCCAAGAGAGCAGAAACCCAACCTCCCTGGTAACACCACTGCTCTCTGAACTGCTATGAAATCCACACCAGGACATTACTCCAAGTCCCTCCCACCCCCTCACCGCAGTCAAACAGATGCTGTTTCAAGGCCACTGCTTATCTGTGCAGGTCACGGTCACCTCACTGGCAGAACCAGCAGATTTTACTACAGTTTTTACCATAACCTCTGCCACAGTTGTCATGTGCAAACATCTACTGCCTAAGGACTGACTTTACAGCACATTTTGAAGGCCTCATACAATGCAGCTTCAGTCAAAGACAAATCATTAATCATTTTCATCATTTAACCTCACAGCCCTTTTCTTTACTTTACAGTTTAGGATGTTTTCTCCACCCCTTCCCAAATCTCATTTACTGCGGGGAAAACAATGTGGCCCAGTATGCCAAGAACTACTGAAATACAAAATCCCACCTCTATGGGAACATGCTCTGACTTCTCCTATCTCAGTACCTTTGGTGTCCTAAGGCTCCTCATCCCTGCCATTTCCACCAGCAGCATCCATCTCGTACCTCCAGAGGGAAATTGTTTCCTCCAGCCTCCATGAAGGACAGTCTGCCTGAGCATTTCTGCCACACCTGAGGACCAGACTTACTCCTTTGGTTTTCACTCACTTTGCACCCAGCACTTTTACATTAACCTTTCCACTACCTTTACAGTCCCGGCTCTGTTCTCCAGTGGACTTTGGCTGCTGAATGACTCCCCTGCCACACCTGCACTTTGCCAGGATCAAACCTCAAGCTAAAGCACCACAAGCAAAGCTTTCCCCTCACAGCTGGAGTTCCAAATGCCCTGGGCCACGCTGTACAACATCTCCCTCAGCGTATCTCCTAACTGTGGTTCAAGCATTTCTGCAAACTTAAAGGTGATCTACGGGGGAGGCACAACTTAAGTGCACGTTGCACATCCAGGGACAGAGCATGACGACACAAAGCCCTGCATGATGAAGCTGATAATTAACGCAAGTCTAAAGCAGGTAAATTTAGTGTGGTCCACAGTCAGTGTGCTCAAAGCAGATGCTCCAGCACGCTATTCCCGGGAAGCACGGTCGTCCCCTCCTTCCCACTCTTCTTCAAAGCTCCTACACAGTACTGGTTGGTGGCGAGCCAAGCAGGGAGATGTGCACTACGTGGATGCAGGATTGCACCTTTACCAGTCCTCAGCCCATACCATGCATCTGTATCACACTTTTGTGGATTAGAATTCCCAGGCATTACTTTTTCCACCACCTGTCCTTTACTCACCAGGAAATCACCAGCCTCTACAGCCATTTCAGCCCCTAACTTAAAACCCATGTCCTTCCTACATCACTTTCTCCCAAATGAAGTAAATTTGTCTCACTTCAAAGTTACTGGAAACATCTGAGTTTATTCCTTCCACTGTATTCCCTTGGATATTCCAGCTTTTCAATGCCTAGCAACAATGAACAGGCACGACATCAAAACTTACAGCTCTCTACTACTACTACGGGGCACCTGTGTGAAACTCAGAGGATTAACTGTGAGATGAAATCCTTAACCTTTGAGTAGCTGAGGGGTCAAGGCTGAGTGTGAGGCCACAAAGATTTTAGGTTGTTACAGCTGAACTTCATAGGAAGAAAAGGGAGGTTGTCTCCTGGTCTGTGCCACCACTGCTCCGCTGGCACCTCAACTCGCACAACAAGCCAGCACTGCGGGGCCCAGGTTATTTTGGGCTGGTATTTCAGCTGTAACCCTGAGCTGCCATCTGCCACCACGCTGACGTGCACCACACTAGAGTCACCTGCTTCCAGAGCTGCACGGGAATGGGACTGCTGGGGCTACAGATCTCATAAACCAGGAGTGACGCTTCACAAATGAGTAGACTGTGCAGTTCAACTTTTTTATTTTAATAAAATCAAGAATATGCACAGCACATGCAGTGCTAGCATCTAAACTAATACAATAAGCAATTCTAAACCTACAGTGACTTGAAGTTCAATTTTCACATTCAGCAAGTTTAAATCCATTCTTGCATATTGTTTTGAATCCTTGTATCTGAACTGAAAATATTGCTGGCTGATAAAACTTGCTAAAATGCACAAGTCACTGATTATGCCAATACAACAAAGATAACCACATGTTTGAGGATTGCAATGTGCCAGACATTCACTGAAAAAAAAAAAAAAAAAGAACACACAACTAAACAAAACTCACGCAACAAACATCTGAGAATCTGGACACTTCACATCAGTGTTTAGAAGTGTTTCATAAATATCTTAAGACAAGTGTATCAAAACCTTGGCATGTTTAATTTTAAGTTGCCAATTTTTGTTTTACTATCAGAAAGTTATGGCTATACTGCCAATGCCGGGTCTGCTTAATTTGACTTAAGAGTTTAATATGACTTAAACATTAAAAGCTCACACTACCCCGAAATATATAATTTCACGCATACGGTGACATTCAACATTCAAGTGCCAGTGTTTTTGTACTGTCTTTTGGTCAAGTTTCTTTAAACTTTCAAAGAATCACTTTTAGGCTTACAAAAATAAATATTTGTCAAAAATGTTCAATAAATATTACACAAAACTAGCAGCAAAAAGTATCTAGAAATCTGTCGTGTGCAAATAGTTTTCTTCCCAGCTATCATTCCCATGGTCCCAAATAAGTTTTAGAATCTATTTCCTTCTCCTTAAACAAGCTGCGTTCAATCTCCAAGAGACAAAATAAGATTGGAAGTTAAGGACACGCACACAAGACATATATAAAATTCTCTGAATGTGCAATAAAAGAAGTATTTTGTAAAAAGTTATGGGCAAAATGTACAAGGGCCTAAACCTAGACTTGAAATAGCACCATAACAAATGACCTCAATACTGTCAAGTGCACCTACTTAATAAAAGTTTTAGAACAAGGCACAATACACTTGAAAAAATCTATTGCACTTTAGGAGATTTTTGCCATTTTCCTATGCCACTGTAGATTAGTTGTTAAATGCTCTGGCCGCAAAGTTAGCACAGAAATTCCAAGTGGCAGAGGCATTTTTCTGGTGGACAATACTTATCTTTGGCCAGATTTAGCATAAACAGACTATAAATACAATGGAAACCTATGCAACTAAAACTGACTAAAACTGCACTTTAATAGCAGAATTGAAACCTTGTGCAGTTTATGTACATTTCCAACCTCTGTGATCTCAGGTTTGTTTGTTACTCTTCTGGAGCCATTTTACAAAGTCTACAGTAAGCCAGTTTAACATCTCCACGCAGCTTGAACAGAGTAATGTGAATCTGCATTAAAATAAAGCCTGCTGCATAATTCTTCCTGTTCATACCCTCTTGACCAAAAAACATCAACACTAGCATGCGTTATTAGACCAAAAATTCAGTCAGGCCCTTAAGGAGGACCAATCACTGCCATGGTCAGCCATTCTACCATTTCAATTTCCTATGGCAGGCATTTTTAAAAAGTCTAAATAGATGAATTCTCCTAAAAACTATTTCAAGTTATCAGACCTTTAAACGTTCCCTGTAATGTTCTGCCCACGTTTGGCTAGCTCACATTAATGATCTGCCTAAATATTGAAAAAGGAATTGCTGTATTTACTTGCATTAACTTCAAAAACAGTGCTTTTAATGTATGCATGTATCCATACATCATCTCATCATGACTGGAATGGCTTATTAAAGGCTATCAGGTTCTAAGTACCTATCCAGGATAGAGTGAGCAAATCAGAACTTTAACTTAGTACAGTTTTGCCACATTAGAAACTAATTGCATTGATATGCTTCAAGATGTTTTATTTTTCAAATCTGCAGATACCAAAAGCCCTAATGCAGGCTACCGCATAAGTTTTTCTTTGTAATATTATGGATGAATCAGTGATTCCTGTTTAAGTTGTATCACACCTGTGTGCCAAGGTTTGATTTTAGCCCAAGTTCAGTAATTTTTATTTTGTCAAAACAATTGATATCTTGAGCATTACTGAGCCAACAGGACATCAAAATAAAAGTTGTCTAAAGTTAAAGGCACAGTACATTAACAAACAAATGATCCTCAGTCACAAAATCATAAATGCAGTTTCTGGGTGGGGATGGGTGGGAGGGGAGTTAATCCTGACTACAGCAATAAGAGTCTTCAAAACCACCTTCGAGATAGGGCTACTTGTTCCTTTATTTCCATCTTGTGACCTTGAGCTCCCTTAAAAAAAATTTCAGTGGAGAATCACAGCTGGTAATGTACTGCGAGTTCTTGAAGCTACACAAGGTATAGTCTGGCTAAGTTACATGTGGTTTCCATATTAGCTTGTTTGGTGGAGTATCTGCTGCAAGCAGATCAGTTGCCCCACCAGTCCACCCCCTGGGAGTTATAGTTTCCTCCATATCCATCACTGTTGTAGAAGCCTCCATAGCCACCACCTATGAAAGGCAAGAGAAAGTGATGCTTAATTAACTCGCTAAAGACTTGTACCTTCACAAAAAAACAGCCCAGATATCTACTGCCTATCCAAGAAACCCACCCAGAAGTACTGTCAAATGCACAACATTGAACTAAAATGCTGGTAAGGTAGGTAGCACCAAACCGATCAGTCAGGTAACTTCCACTGGCCCAGACCTAAGGACGGTGCTGAAGCTTTGCCCAACAGTCACCAGAAGACCTTGTACTTAAAGATTACCTCCGGAAGCTTTTTAGATCCCCCCCCACCGTCTGCCCCATTTCTCTTACCTCCA
This sequence comes from Myiozetetes cayanensis, assembly GCF_022539395.1. Taxonomy (NCBI): domain Eukaryota; kingdom Metazoa; phylum Chordata; class Aves; order Passeriformes; family Tyrannidae; genus Myiozetetes; species Myiozetetes cayanensis. The sequence continues at coordinate 109,831,849 of NW_026087742.1, read as the reverse complement.
AACCCTCTGCTGCCACTCCCTCCGCTGCGGCTGCTGGTTGATCGGCTGCTGCTGGAGCTGCTGCTGCCAAAACCGCTGCTCGTTCGGTAGTCCCTGGCACCAAACCCTCCGCTGAACCGGCTGCTGCAGAGGGGAACACACACACACACACACACTTGAGTAAAGCAAGTGGCACTTTAAGCAGTGCACACGTTGAGATTCGGGTACTTGGTTTCTTAGCTATGGTTACCAACAGCAAGTACAGTACTAGTGTTGAGCTCAGCACACTTTATACACATCCCAACGCTACCCGGAAAGGGCATTCAGGATGGCAAAGGGAAATTTACTATTCGAGTAGGATCATGGTAAACTTGCCATGTTACACTAAGAATTACCTCCTGGGGTTCTGGTGGTATTTCACTCAGCACAACCTCTGTTCTATGGAATTTCCAAACCTATCTTAGTGTTTATGTGATGCATTTATGACCATCTCTCACACAGTAAAAAAGCATGACTTTCCTGTTCCTGTTTCACCTTCTCTTAAACATCAAAACAGCTGCTTAAGGTACATCTCTGTGTGTGTTTTCTAAGTGCTTTCACAAAGTTCTAAAGGAATTTTTGCTGATGTCATTCTACCTCAGCTGTATCTGCTTGCCTGCTTAAGAAAGAAGTCTTATGGGTTAACTTACGATAGAACAAAAGCAGCTGTCACCTCTGCATGCACCTCAGTTTATACTGCACTGGTCTGTCTTCCTCTAGCTGTATTTTTAGACTGAAAACAAGTCACAGAGCTGTCTTTCACAGAGGATCAAGCAGACACCTTTAGCCAAAGTTGTGCCCGTTACCTCTTGGATCGCCCACGGCTGCCTCCTCCTTTGTGATGCTGTTCATAAGCCATGTTCTCCAGCCAAGATGGCACTTCTTGCTTAGCCTCCACAAGAAGATCAAGCAAGTCCTTTGTAATGTTTATGTTCCTCTCATTGAAGAATGAGGTGGCAAGACCTGCAGTGAACATTCAGTTTTAGCTACACACAATGCAAGTTCACTGCAGCACTTAAACCCCTTCTGCACTCCACTTCCAGCCAAGCTTGAGAACACCACAGCTCCTCACGAGCCTGACTGCTTACTGACAGACACAGAACACACCAGTCTTCCATATGGCATGAGAGCCTTTTAATGACAATAAGAACACTACCAAAGATACTGGTTACTTCCCACACTGGTTAGACAGCAGTAGCCCGCTTTTGGTCACAGAAAGCAGCACATGGGCTTCTCTGATGAAGTTAGTTATTTGCTACTTTGCCAGTGTTATTACACCTGTCAACTCTGCTATGGATATTCTAGGTCACACTTACCAAGGTTTCCTACACGGCCTGTACGACCAATACGATGTACGTACTCCTCAATGTCGCTTGGCAAGTCAAAGTTTATGACATGCTTTACATTTGAGATATCCAGTCCTCTTGCTGCTACCTAATGGTTAAAGGATGAAATAAAGTCTTTAAATACAGTAAAACTGCACAGGCCAAGTAAAGAGGCTTCCATGGCCAAGTTTTATACATTTCACTTACTGCTGTGGCAACAAGAATGGGGCTCTTGCCGGAGCGGAACTGGTGCAGCGCTTCCTCTCTGTCTCTCTGGGAACGGTCTCCGTGAATACTTGTACAGGCATATCCTTCATGGTACAGGAAGTCCTCAAGAGCATCTGCCCCCTTTTTAGTTTCCACAAACACCAGAGTCAAGGAATCTTTGCCTAACAACAATTAAAGCACAGTTTAGCAGAAGAAAATGCGCATAAATACCTGGCTCCACCAACTAATAATGAGCAGTCTCAATTCTCTGCTCATTTATTTTGAAGTGAGGTTGCTGAGGATGTCCCTCATTTTTTACTAAGACATGCTTACATCAACTCAATACTGGCATTTAGCCAGGGCAATACATTCACTGGCTGTTAAGGAAATACCCTTTCACTGACCTAATCAATACTTATTACTTGAGTGACTAGATTTGCCTCATCTGAATTTTGCCTTATTTGCTTTTCTGAAGTTGGTCTTTACCTGTGGCATTTAGCAGGTCAAGCAGAAATGATCGTTTGTCTGACTCTTCCACCCACACTACTTTCTGTGTGATATTCTCAGATGTAGAACCTACTCTGCCAACAGCCAGGAAGATGTATTCATCAAGGAAGTCACGAGCAAGCATCTAAAAAGGGGAAGAAAAAAAAATAAAGATCAAATCAGTGCATTGCCTCCCTTCTAGAGTTGAGATCGGTTTGGCCTTATGAGCTTTTGAAGTGTGTAAACTCATGTAAAGTACCTGGATTTCCTTGGGGAAAGTAGCACTGAACATCATGGTATGGCGAACCCCCTTTGGTGGCATTGTATCTTGTTCAACAATTCGACGAATTTGAGGTTCGAAACCCATGTCAAGCATTCTGTCAGCTTCATCAAGCACTAGGTACCTACAGAGCAATAAAAAAAGCTGCTTCAGAGCTTCTTTCTGTAAGCTGTGGTCTGGTGTCTGTACTGGTTACAAGCCCTCAACTAGACAACCCAAAAGCTGCAACTTAAGGTCCTTAACTAGACCCTTCTTAAAGTCATTTGTATTACAGACAAGCAACACTTACTTGCAGAAATCCAGCCCAATCTTTCCCCTCTCCATCATGTCAACCAGTCGTCCTGGAGTTGCTACAAGCAAGTGACATCCACGTTCCAAGTCACGGATCTGCTGACCAATGTCTGCACCACCGTACACAACACAGGGGCGAACTCTGGAGCGGTATGCGAACTGCAAAACAAACTGAATTAGCTCCAAGGACAACTCCACTCAAGCTATGCTCTAATAATGAGCTCCGAGATTCACCTTTCTGGCTTCCTCATAGATCTGCACAGCCAGTTCTCTAGTGGGAGCCAAGACCAGTGAGATTGGATATTGCTTACGACGGCCATACCTTCCGTTCTCCTGAAGGAAAAAAAATACTTGGAATGAGTACCCCAAACACAAGAAAGAAAACATCTACTACAAGTAGTAGTCAAGACAGATCACCAAGCCTGCCTTAACAAGAAAGAAAATAAATGAGAGAGCCAACTTAAGCACTGCATCTGAAGATGGCCCTACTACAGTACCCAAGGTACAGCTGTGGCTTAGTCCAGCAACAGCTGCACAATCCTGGTACCTACAACCTGCACTGCCATCCTAAACTTGAGCAGCAGACAAATAATAGCCATAAAATCTGTTACTTCCTACCCTGAAGCAAGGAAGTGTCTTCTAAGCTTATGCAACAAGACAAAAAAAAAATATTGACAGTTACGCATATCAACTCTTTAGGTAGAAAAAAAAGCTATCCACAGCTTGTACTTTTTAAGGGAAACAGCTAAAGTCTTTTAGAAGGTGAGAAGTTTGCCTATCATGCACAATGATGATGACATTTAAGACCAGCTATTGTGTTCAGTAGCAGACAACAGCACACAGGACAAAAATACACACTGGCCACAGCTTATCCAGGACTGGGTATTTGAATACTTGCCTTCATGGCTCTCAAGGCATCACCTGGACCATCTGCATATATCTGGCTCAGTATCGGCAGAAGAAATGCAGCTGTTTTCCCAGACCCTAACAGAATACAAATCAGTATTATCAGGAGTTAATGTCAAATCCAGCACAAGTCCTGTATCAGTGTCATATTCCCAGTAACCCCTGCACTAGTATATGGATACTGCCTACACCACTGGAGCGCACTCCTTAGCCAGCAGGTTAACTACAGAAGACGTATCACTCAGCAAAACCCTGAAGGGAATGTGGCTCAAGACATGAACATTTCTCTCAGGATGAACACAATAAACCCAGTCAAGTCACATCTAAAGCAGATACAAGACTAAATCTAATTAGCTTTCCACACTGTAGGTATTTAAGTGCACAGGAGGTTGTACTACTGGTACAGACCTCTTACCTGCAGTAATGCAAGACTCCACTCTCACTGAGACTGAGCAGTAAAGAGTTACCAACTTACCTGTTTGAGCACAGGCCATTAAGTCTCTCTTCTCTTTAATAATAGGTATTGCATGTTTTTGGACTGGAGTAGGACGGGTGTAGCGTGTGAGCTCAATGTTTCCCATTATAATTTCTCCCATGTCAACATCACTGAACTGTAAGATTTAAAATAAGTAAGATCGGGATGTCGGTCACCATTTAACATATTATTCAATTTAAGAAGTCATTTATAAGGTAGCTTTTGTTTCAGCTCTTCCTATAGAACTTGCCTATGAAGTTCACAGATACTCAAAAGCTGGTTACTCAGAGTTACATAGATACTTAGTCCAGTCTTCCAAGCAAATCTTAAAAAGCCAGCCAAGCTTGAAGGGCAGACTACACTAGCACACAAGTACTTAGTCCAAAGCAGTGCCTATGCTTTAGCAGCTGCTCCCAAAAGAGCACCTCCAAGCACTTCTTCACAGGTTCCCTGTTTAAGGACAAGTCACAAAGTAAGCTACAAGTGTTAATTGAAAAAGCTTCCACAGCTTCTCCCATGACTTAGTTCATCATATGCAACCCTCCTCTGCAAAACAGCTTAGCTGCAGGAAGGCAGGACAGTGCTTCCTTTCCTCCATAAACTCCAGACAGCAAGACATCAAGTTTCACGTGTAAAACTGTCAATATTATACAGTAACAAAAGAGATGTTAAGAAAACTTACGCTCTCAATATGTGGAGGACAGTTGCTGCCTGTTGCTTCAACAGGAATATCATCATATTTCTCAAAGTTAATGCCAGTATTGCTTCCTGAAAAGAGCTCCCTGAAAAGAGGAGACAGTATTTTACTTGCTAGAATTATCCAATGGCCCTGCCACGTGAATTTATGCTATTCCATTACTTACTGCTCCAGGCGTTCACTCGGGGGCAGAGGCTTTGACCAGTCATCTTCATCTGACTTGTCACACCAGCGGCTGTTCCCACCGCGGTCAAACCTTCCAAAGCCGCTCCGATCATAGTCACCCCCTCTGCCTCGCTCCTCGTATCTAAACACAGCAACAGTATCAGGCCACCACTCCCAGGCATCAGGGGTTTTTCACATGCAAAAATCAAAGGTGTAACTACGTAGCAGCGTATGCTCCGTGTATTACACACACCAGCAGGGAACAACTCAGTCATCAGATTATCTGTACTTGCTTCTCGACCTACAGAACAGAAATTAGTCCCAGCCATCAGACTAGGTCATGTTATTCTGTGCCAGACAGGAGAGTTTGCTGTGACTTCAAGGCTCAGTTTGGCTTAACATAGTGAACCTTGTTATCACCAGTCTTATTTGGTTAAGCGTAACAAATGCAAACAATCAGTCTTCTGCCAGTAGAGCTGCAATGCCAAGTCACTCAGTCTTTGACATTTTCTTTTTCAGGGAGCTCTGCTTAAACCTCCTGAGAAGCATTCTTTTGAACTCCCCCCACCCCATCCTCTGCCTCATTTTACACAGGTCTCCCACGTCCAGACAAAACCTCTAAGTGCTGCAATTTGTTCCTCTATTCCCCCACCACAACATGTGACCAAATACCTCAATTACACGTCACATAATTATTTCATAAAGAGGGAGCTCACCTGTTTTACTGACTCGGAAAGAAGGTGGAAGAAGTCCTTACCTCAACTGTTTAGATTTTGGCCTGGTAAATCATGTTTGAGAAAAGTCTGGATACAGGACTAACGTCAGCTTTACTAGTCGATAAAGGTCACTCTCACCACACTTGTGCATACAACGCATGATGTGTGTAAGACTGATCAAGTAAGGCAGAGAACCTGCAAGAGTCTCACCCAGTTTTATTAACTACACCTTTTAAACAATAAAAAAATACTTAAATTAAAATTAAAAAAAAAAATTAAAAAATCCATTTTGATGTTGTCTTGTTGTGCTCCCAACAGCTCTTCTTTCGGAAGTAGCCACCCACCTGGCACTTTTCTGGTGAAATGCTGAACTCAGCCGGTCTCTACAGCTGCACTGAGTGGCTGATGGAGGACTACAGGGCACGTTTTTCAACACATGCAAGTTGCCCACCCTTGAAATCAGGTAGATTTAAAGGCAAGGTTCTCTCCCTCTCTCCTCCCCTCCCAGGCTCCTCCTACCTTATCATGTTGTTCACATCTAGACTCTAATTTTGACACCAAGATTACAGGTGCAGCACTAGAACTGAGACAGACTTCCTATGCACCACCAGACACAGAAGAACTTGCCTTCCTCCTCTCGATCCAGTTCCACGGTCGAAGAAGCTCGACTTTGCGTCGCGGTCGGACCGTGCTCCGAAGCTGCTGTACGCATCCTTGTCCCGCCGGGAACTCCAGCCACCACTATCAAACCCTACAAGGGAAAGAGTATTTTAGCCACCCATTACACAGGCCAGGTTCTTACAAGAAAATACAAGTTCTGTCCAGGACATCTTCACTAGGAAGCTCTACAGGACTGGAGTCCTCCAAGAAGGGAAGTTAAGGGGTTAACATCCATTATGGATGTTAAGACTTACTCAATGAGGCACTAAGCGTTTCTCATCACCCATCAGAACTTGCTGAAAGTCCTCCACTCATGTACAAGTATGTTTGTTTTTTTTTTTTAAACTTGCACATGCCTTAGCACTAGTAATTAATTTGCCTACTCTGGCAAGATGGGTATCAGAAGAAAAACAAAGACATTAAGTCTTGCCAAGTCTAACATTCTCTAGCCAACAGAAATTCTTGACTATGTCTCTAATTTTTGGAGGTTAACAAGGCCGCCTGGTGAAGATCGACAAACGGTATTACCCTTGCATTAGAAATACGTCAGAAGATACACTGTTTTATTACACTGCAAGTACACAAAGCAATATGATCTACACAGAGTAAAACAAAGTATCAGCATCATGTGTAAATAAAGCATATGGAGCTCTTCACAACAAATTAACCACTCAACCTTTCCACTTTTACACCTGCCCACAGTGGTGCCTACTGAGGTATGTTAACTCACAGAAAAGAATACAAAGTACCTCAGTTTGCCAATACCATTATGTAAAAAGTCTCCCTTTTATTCAGCTACCTGTGAGGGCCTGGGAGGCAGCAGAAACAGGAAGCATTGAACACCATTCTGGCACTGGACTAAGAAATTATAAATTCTGTTTCAGAGGTCCAACCTTCCCAAGTTTGAAAACGTGACCCAACCAGTCTAAGCTACAGGATTCCACCAGAGAGCAAGTGAAATAATGGAACAGATAAACAAATAATGTCACCCCTGTAAGTGCACGTGCTTTGCCAGCTCCACAGCACAAAACCAGTCAAGACCTATTCACTGGACAACAAAAGCAATCACAAAACAAAATTATTCCAAAGAAAGGGCTATTCTAGGCCCCAGTCTCTTGGAAAAAAGCTTTGCTACCACAATTACCCTAATTTTTCAGATGTTCTCTAAAATTTAGGGTTTTATTTCCCTTCTCCCCACTATTTTTAAAAACAAGAAATTCTACTCCCCAGAATCCAGAAATGCACTGGTCACAACAGAACTTTTAAAACTAGTGTGATAACCATAATTAATTAGTCTGGATAACTGAACATGGACAGCAAAAATAATCCATTATTATTGTTAACTTCACACAGAGAGACTACTGACAGAATATCAGGAATACCATAATCACTTCTTAAACATTCAAAGTTATTTTAGTTCAGCAGGCATCTGAATCCAGATTTTATTATGAGTAACTTTTAAACCCCACTACAAATCTTGGGGTATGTCATGCTGCCAAGAGATCTAACAGCAGTGGAACTGACACAGCCATCTTCAGGAATATACATATCTAATTCCTCAAAAGTGAAAAAAATGGGCTGGCCCTGTACTAAAGATCACCTACTAAGCCTGAAAAGTTCCAAAAAGGAGTGAAAATTTTATGCTCCAAAAAGCCTTCAAAGTAAGCCTGTTACTGCACCCATTTCTGAAGCTGGTACTTTGTCATAGTTTTCTGTAGGGTAGTGCAGCAACTTTTAGACCAAATAAATATATATTCCCTGCTTTACTAGTTCTCCCTTTAGTTTGGCATTCCAAACTATAGCACAAAAGAGGTCCAGGCCATACAAGTCAATTCTAAGTAACTGGCTGGCAGAACAGTCACATGGCAAACTAGAATCAGACATAAATGTAACAGACCCCAGACTGACTGCTGCAAAGTGAAGAGAATGATTACAAGACCATGCAAGAATTACCAGAAAATTCCTTAAAATGTCAAGGCATTTTGTTTAGTAAGTAAGAACCTGTATAATTCCATCCAGCACAGTTCTCACCAAAGGGTTAGCCTGGAATTCACCAAGTTCATCAACTTCCAGAGCAATTTTGTACTTCTTATACCTATGAACAATGTTAGTTGTCAATGCTTCTCCCTCAACCACCATTTTGATTCTTCTTTCCTGACACTCTAACACAAGTCACTGCCAGCTGACTTGAAAAGCTTCCACGTGCAGCAGCCAATCATCAATTTTTTAAAACTGGGAGAAACAGTCATAGAATACTTTAGGTTGCATGAGACCTTCCAGATGAGTTCCAACATCTACTCTTTGATCTGCTATAGATCAGATTAGACTTTAAATATCCAAGGGCAGCTTCCAGGAAGTTTAACAGAAAAATAACATGACGAGAAGCTTTAGTGGTATCAAGTTGAGCTCATGGAAGCAAGACCCCTTAGACCAGGCAGCCCTGCATATTGAGTTTCAACAGCTGAAAAACGTCATTACATAACCTAAGGACATCACTTTTATGCAGGCTTGTTCCCCATTTACAAAGCCAGTAGATCAGTGTTAGGGCAGGTCAGATCTGCAGGTGAATGGAAGGGGTCAGCTGAAGAAAGCACTTCTTGTCAATACCTACTGGAATCACAAAGATGCTCTTGCTCTTCATGAACACAAAGTACAGCTATTTTTTTAAGTCCACTGCCTTAAGCAATTTCCTATTTAGCTGTGAGTAAGCACGTTGTGCAACTTCAGTCACGCCTGTGAATTACGATCCCATCATCAGCTACAGAGCAAAGTGACAACCCCATGTGCACACACACAGTTTCCAGAGCATGTTCAAACACCACCACACAGGAAGGAATTTTTTTTTAAAGTTTTGAATATAATAGTACTTATTTAACACTTTCACAGAAGTATGTACAGTTGTGGTATGTGAGCAAGATAACTGTACTGGATTACTGACACACAATTCAGCTCTACTAATAGTATATAACAGTAATGTTTAAGTAGTTTAACTTCTGTATCCATCAAAATTTTATCAGGTTACTACCCTTGCAAGGCTGCATCAAGAGTTTGTTGTACAGTCAAACACTATCACAGAAGTTATTTTTTGCCTGTTGCTTGTTCATGTCTGCACTTTGAAACATCTGTAAAAAATTCCAAGCAGCAACCAAACTATAGAACAGATTCTACGTAGTGAAAGGAAAAAAATCCTTGATTTAGTGTAAATAAAAAGAAAGTTGGCAGCCAAACTTCTGTTAATTGAACAAACCACGAGTGACTTGTTTACATTTTTGCAAGGGTGAAGTCTGAAGTGTCCAGAGAAGCCTCAGGTGATCACACAGTACAGTTCAGTGTCTGAACTCTGGTCTTGCACAAAGAAGTGCCACTGACAGTCCTTTACAGAACAGGCACTCAAAGTTGACTAAAGTATCCCTGCCATATCTAATATCCACAAAACAAACTGGAGTTTGGTACAAATCACCACATAAAGACCAGAAATCTATACAAAAGCAGATATTCACAAACCAGCTTCTGAGAAACCCGCACATTCCTCTCAGCTTTAGCAAGTCAGGTTTTTCAAAGACTGGCTGGATTTGAGGTCAATGTGATTGGGAACTTCAAGAGCATTCAACTTGTTGCCAACCATTCATTTTACTTTTCCCAAAACATTCAGCTCTGGTAAAATCTCATTTGATGCTTCAGGCCATGTTTATTTTACATAACAAAAAAAAACCCCTAAACACCCAAAAAATCCACTAGCTTGGGCATATATAAAAGCAAGACAAAACCGGACTGATCTGTTTCTTCAAATGGTGTAAGACTAGAATGGAGCATTTTTTTTATCTAGTCTGATTTAAAGGAATATAACTCCTGTGGAGCACTGTGGGATTGTGTTTGTTCAGTATTACCCTCCCACCCACTCCTAAGGGAAGTTGTCCTCTTGCAGTATTGAAAAGAATCTGTGAAAGTTCACTGCTTTAGAAATAGGTGAGCTCCAAGTCCTCCCATGCTATGAAACAACAATCCTTCGGGTTGTAGCACTGCAGAAAATGTTTTAGCTGCTGCATCCCAGTATGTGATTATGTGTTAGAGGAAATGTTTCTCTCATATCCACGCAAGTCACCAGACACGATGGCAACATGTGATTCAACACCTGCCCTCTTGGTATCTTACACACAGAGGTCAGGATTGACTTCACTGAAGCCTTCCATGAAACTTTTCTTCTGTATCATGTTCTGTTTAGAGATTAAAGTGGAAGATAAAAATGCTGCTCCTCAGCATAAATCCCTGTGTAAACACGTGACCAAAACAGGTCATGTACTTCATGTTACTTCCACCAACATCCTGCATTTCTTTCTGCAAGTACTCTTGGGCCTTCCATAAAAACTGCGGGAAGCTAAACAAGGACAGCATGTCTACGTGTAAACCATCCATTTACCAAGGGAAACTGTGCTGTTTGTCCATACTAAACAATTGTTTACAAATTCCAAGTCACAGTCACTTGCAGAAGAACTGGTGCTCACAAAATCTATTTAGTTAAGGAGTACTTTGTCAGTAATCATGAGCTTAGAATATGACCTAGTGAAGGGACCAAGAACAGCACACTGAGAGCAAAGCCCAAGTAGCTGGTTTTGCACAGGACAATCAAGCAGTCTGTACAATCACCTTCAGCAGCACTGTCTGAGCCTGTGCAGGCTGCTCCTACGCATTCAGAAGGCCAAGAACCAGTTAAAAGTGTTGCCACTGTATTTGATACATACCCTGTTTTGAAGCTTCCCTGTTCCGCAAGTGAGGAGGAATGTATCGGCCTTCTAAAGGACAAAAGAAAGGCAGCGTTACAGGACTGTGGTGTTAGCACATTTTGAAATGCTAGTCTTGTCAACAACAGTTTTTGCTTAGCAAAAATGACTGCCTCGAGGCCTCTTGCAGCATCTTCGAACAAGAGTCCTTTGATACAGCGCTTGGTATCGTTCTCTCAGAGTTGAAGATTAAAGTTATTGCACATTTATTTCAGCAGCTGCTTTTAAAGCACAGATGTCTTGCTATTTCTCTGACCGAGTCACACGCATTTATGGGTGTTACCATGTCTACAAAGCCCAACTTCCCAGAACTCATTAAGGCTTAATCTGGTTCCAGATACTTGAACAGCTGAAGATTTTCACTGTGACATTTAAGTACTGGCACTCACAGTCCTTCCCCTTAAATTCCACCATCCCCATCAGTTCAGCTTAGATCAAACCAGAAGCCACACCTAATTGCCTCTGAATAGCATTCCTCATTTAAACCCAGAAGCATCTGCCTGCTAAGCAAAGTGAATCAGAATGCACCAGGCACAACTGCATGTGAATTCCTGGAAGACTCCCTCCCTCTTCTTAAAGTACTTAAGCCTTTAACATCAGTTGCTACTCAATGAATCAAGATCAGTGGAGTTAACATTCCTACTCCACCTGGACCTTTTGAGTAGACAGATCACCACATTACTACTGCAATCCACAGCCCCAGTTCAGAGGCAACTGAAAATCTGAGACGAAAATGGAACTAAGTTCTCTCAAGTATTTCAGAGATGTTCACATGCTGTATCCTGCTAAATGAAGTGGTCCTATCTGAAACATGTAGTGTTTCCAATGCACGTTTAACTGGCAACCTCTTTAATTTCCCCCCCATCAGCCTCCATAAATTCTGGCTTTAAAAAATGTTTTTCACAGCTAATAATCCCTTATTTTTAAAACTGTGTGTCTGGAAGCTTGAGAATTTGCATGTACTTACTGCTTGTAGAGCTTCCTTCACTCTGAGAGTCTGAGGAATTCAAGTCTAGACCAGAAAACTAGAAGAAATAAAACAAATATCAAAATGTGATATGACAAATTTATACTAAGATACAAAAACCACTTTTGCTTATCAAAAGAAATTAGTTTTCTAACTGTGGCAGCAAAGAAATTTGTTTACACAGTGCCAGTTACATCTGTTAGCACTCCTGGTGTATCATCTTAAAGTGTCAGCAGCAAGGCCAGAAGAGTTCTCACACCCACCAAATCACTACCACAGACTTCTGCTTCACACTCATTGCAGCCAAACAGCCATTGTAAACAGTGTTTCAGGTCACTCAAACACATTCTGATTGAGATCAATGGCTATTTTTTTTTCCTACAGAGACTCTAGCCCTAATAATACCAATTCAGTCGGGCACTTTACTTGCAGAAACTCAGATATTCTTTTACCTGCAATAACATTACTAAGAAGTTGTGGTCTCCATGTTTGAGGCAGCTACTGCTCACAAAACATGAGGTGATGTCTAGAAATACTTCAGAAAATATAACTTTTGCGTTGTTGGTTTTTTTTGTTTGTTTGTTTGTTTTTTAAAGCCCTTCAGCCTCACAGTAAAGTCTTCCAAAAGGTGTTGAGTGCTGGTGTGTCAGAGGTTTTAAGTCCAACACAGCATAGACTTGTTTTAGAAAGCAGTGAACTGGTAAAGCTGAAGAACCAGTTTATTGCAGCCGCATGGCAAGATTATGAACTTTACCTAGAGAAAAATAAAGCGTGTTTAAGTACAACTGAATTCTACTTAAGACGCACAGAAGCGTCCTCCAACATGAATGGATCTAGAGCTGCACGTGCTGCTATTAGAGACTTTCAGACTGTTAAAAATTCTCACACGGGTGGCCTCGTAACACCCTCTTTAAATCCAACACTTAAAGAAAAAAAAAAAAAATCTCATCACTTCAGCTGATGGAAGCATCAACGCGGGGGTTAAGGACGATTCTATATTTAAGAGCAAACGAAAACAAAGGCTCTTTAGAAGGTAAGAGCGGCTCTCCAGCGTCAAGAGAAGCGATGGGTGAGTCTCCCGGCGCTGGATGCCCGCCGTGTGGGGGTAGCACCGTCCCGGCGGTGCTGGCGCAGCCCCGGCGCCATCTCAGTGCGGCACTGCGGGCTGGATTCCCGGCGCAGCGGGAGCAGCTAATCCTGCTGCCGGCGCCCGTCACGTGTGAGGCGGGGGGGGGAGCGGGGGGAGCCGGCAGAGAGGGAGGGAAGGACCGTCTCCATGACCTACTTCGCCGGAGCGGCGCAGGGCGAGGGCTGCCCGGCCGCGGCAGATGGGGCTCTTGCTGCCCCCGCGGGGTTAGATAACCATCGGGCCCGCCCAGCGCGGGGGGGAAGGTTGTGGGGGAGGAAGGGGAGCGTAGGAATGAGAAGGAAGAACATATAAACAAAAAATAAAAAACGAGTGCGGAGGAAAAAAAAAAAAAAACACCACGACTCCAGGCCCAACTGCGTCACCACGGCCCGGCGGCACCGGAGCGCGAACAAAAGGCAGCCGCCAGCGCCGCCCCCCTAGCCCGGGGCAGCGGCGCCACACAAAGCGCCGTGTATGTGTGTGTGGGGGTGTGTGTGTCTGTGCCCCCTTCCCCCGCCCCGCACAATGGCGGCCACTGACCGCCCCTTCCTCCTCCTCCTCCTCCTCCTCCTCCTCCCCGCTGCAGTTCCCGGCGCGCCCTCCGGGGGCCGCTGCTGCTCCCGGCGCTCCCACACAAAGCGGGTCCGAGCGCGGCGCGGGGGCCGCGGGGCCCGAGCGGGGCCGGGGCCGAGCCGGGCGCCACCGACCGGCCCCACACGCCCCGCAACGCCCCCCGGGCCGCGGGGACGCCGCACCCACACGGGGGGGCCCGGCCCGGCGCGGGGCCTCGGCACGGCGGGAACTGCGCAACGACCGAGTGCGCCACAACAGGCCGCGATGGGGGGGGGGACGAGGTGGGGTTACCGGGGGGGACTCGCGACGCGACCGCCGGGGATCGAGGGGCGAAGCCTCCGCGCGAAGGATCCCGACCGCTCCCTCCCGTCCCGCCACCGCCGCCCGCGGAGCTTCCGCCGCGCGCCCTCTCCGGGTAACGGAGCGGCCTTTCCGCTCCGCGGCTCCCTGCTCACCTGCTGGTCTAGACTGAGGGCATTTTCCACCGCCACATGACTCATAACGAGAGATCGGTCTCGGGCTCGTCCCGCTCCGCCTCGAGAATTGGGGTGCGCCGGGCCGGGGTGTCGCTGCTGCCGTCGCCGCTGGTTCCGCCACGAATCGCTGCCCTGACTGAGCCCCCCCCGCCGCGGGCCCGCCCTTTATATAGGCCCCGCCCCCCGCGCGCCGGGCTGCTCGCGCTCTGACCTCAACGCGCACGCGACCGCCCCCACCCGGCACCCCCTCCCTCCCTCCGCCCGGCCGTCCGCACGGAGCTCTCGCGAGATCTCCGCGCAGCCCAGCGCACGGCGAAGGGGGCGCTCCCGGAGCTGTCGCGAGACTTCGGGGCGCCGGGGCCCGCGCGGCTCCTCCCGGAGGTACCGCGAGGTTTCCCCCTCGCTCGGCTCCCTCAAGGCGGGTGGGTGGGGGGGGGAGAGCGGCCGCGAATTCTCGCGAGATCACAACACCCCCCTCGCTTCGCTCCGCCGCACTGTCCTTTTGTTCGCCGCTCTCGCGAGAGCTCCCCGCGCGCGCGCGGCCCCGACGGCTCTAGAAGGAGGCGGGTCCCAGGTCACGTGGGCGGGCGCCGCCATCTTGTCGCTGCCCTCCCGCGGGCAGTGGCGCAGCGCGTAATGTCGGCCCTGGGGCCGTGAGGGGAGGGGGCATCGCTGCGCCCCCAAACACGCCGGGCTCCCGCCCGCCCTCCGCCGCCCCCTGCATAACCCGTGCGTCTGCAGGGCTCAAACCATCCCCTGTGCCCGCAGCCCCCGGGGCACATCGCTGCCAGCCGCTCACCCCGACACGCGGGTGGTGGTGGTGGTCGACACTAGTTATTGCACACATCCTGCATCCTTTTCCCCCTGAAACCTTTATTCAAATCAAAGGAGATGCCAAACGTTCCCCCACGTCCCGTTTTCCCTGTGGTGACAGTTTCACCATCGCATTACATCCCCAAAATGCCCATGTTGGACTTACTAAGACTGTTAGCCTGCAAACATCAGTCAAATAATAAGCATGAAAATACCTGTCTTTAAAAAAAAAAAAAGGTATATAAACAACCCCATTCCCTTCCATCACAGCCTGCTGACAAAGAAAACACTGGAGCCACTTCCTGGAATCTGGGTCAGTAAAAGTCCTGACAAACACGCTCAGAGGGTCAGGACACACTGAGGTATCCAAGGAAAAGGACGTGGGATTTGATTGTCCTTGGTCCACACACAGCAATTATTCCTCTATTTCCCTCCTCCAACAAGAAAGCACAGGGAAAGTTCATATTCAAGAAGGATGGCTGGATTCATCGTGGGACTCAAAAGCAAAACAAAACTTTTCCACAGTACTCACATATAAAGCCAATCTCTGCTTCGGTTTTGCTGCCCTTAAAGCTGAAGTCCTCCCATTCCCAGAAATTAAGGCCTGCGAGGTTTAAACGTCCACAAACAAATCCTTAAAAGAGCAAAACACCTTCTCACAGCCCAACCTGTCAGTTCTGTACAGGACAGGGTCTGTAAAAAAACCAAAACATTTAGCAGTCCTCTGCTTCGCTTTTCCACAGTGCTCCTTCAGCAGGCTACAGCTCCAGAATTAAAGATTTGTATTTGTATTTCTTCCCCATGTGCACCTATTCATATAATTTAAAAGCTTGCAGGTGTCTTCACTGAGGCAGCCTGACATTTAAAAGCAAAAAAGAAAAAGTTTCTGTATTCTTTTGAAAAGCTGTTACTGGATGTAGGCCCAAATTTTTTCTGAAAGCAAGTTTCAAAGAAATCTTCTAATTCCTTTTCTTCTTACAGCTTTACAGACAATTCTAATTTCTAAACATTTCTGCAATGTTTACATCCCTGCAATGTCTGCAGTGCTTTTATAAACAATGGCATTGTTTGAGATAATTCTTATGCACTAGAAAATGACATTAATTCATTCTTTGCTGTGCAACTTTTAGAAGCATCATAGTGATTTAAACCCTGATCCTGCAGTCGGGAAAGTCAGTTCTTGGGGAAATTAGTTTTCCCTCTGTTATTAAGTTGCCATCTACGCTAGGCAGGACTGTGTATTCTCAGTTTCACTTGTATTCTCCCACAGCTGAGTCAGACACAATTCCCTGGAGGAAATTGAGAAGCTCCCGAGTACCTGAGTCAAGCATTAAACCAACACCGGAGTCCTCACAAACCCTGCTTGCTGTCTGTTAAACTCAGCAAGTTTTTGCTGATGGGCTCAACCAAAACTGCTTAAAACCTGACACTGCCAGGTGCTCGGACGCTCAAATCCTAGCAGGATTCCCAAATTTGCTGTTCCTTCACCTGGCAGTCGTTCTGAAGGGCTACACTTAACCCCCAAATAGCCAGCAGTACAGCTTTTCTGGGTGTAGAGGAGGTTGCATTAGGAAATATTAGACCCGTGTGGGCTGTGAAGTCAACGCTGTTTATGAAGTTGTATCTGCCTTTTAGAATATTTTCATCCAGCACTGATAGACACTGACCTTGTGTACGTGAGCTTCCTTATCTGTTTTGGAACTATCAACAGGTTCATATGGTGCTAACCATCATAGCAAGCAGATTTTGTCATCTTACAGAGCCATGGGCTCACTTCTAAGGAAAGGAGATATTTTACTAATGGTAAAGCAACTCAGGCCCCGAAATCCAGAGTGTGATACAAAATAAATCCTACCCTGGATGTAATTCTCAGGTTGCAGTCCTGAGAACTTGTTTCTTGTCCTACAGAGCTGCTTATGAGTACGATACAATAACTCTGTTTGTAGGGGTAGAAAAAAACCCTGCCTACATCAACTCTCTACCCTGGTAAATGTGTGTGGGATGTTGGGTTGTGGTCAATCGATTTTGTCAATTTAGTGAATATTTCCTACCATATATGTGCCTTAAGTCGGTGTTAGCCGAGGATTTCTCACACTGGCATTGCCAGCTGATGTAGTCCCCATCTGGTCTTTTGACTCTGTTTTGCCACAAAATCTAAGTAATAAAGGAAGTTACTACTAATAAAGACATTATTATTATTAAACTGTGCCTGGACACCATTTGATAGAATATTTGCAAAATTTTCCACTATGCTGCAATGCTTTTTTCTGTTGTTGCCTTTGCTGAGTACACCTTTATCCTAAGTCTCAGAGAGGACATAATGCCTTTAACTCACCTGAAGAATTAAAAGGCAATCTGATTAAGAGCTACTCTGTTCTTTGGCTAGTTTATTGCCACCCAAGCATTGCTGGCTCCCCTTCCCTTGTCTCTCCACACTCACAGACTGGCAGATAGAATGTACACAATTGATTGGAGAGGGCTTGATGAAGAGCAGATTCGTGATGAATCTCTGAAAAGATGCCTGGAGCGTGTTCTAAAGCTTCAAAGACATTCACATCTTGTCCTGAAAAACCACTAAAGACTGTTTACAGACAGCAGAGACTCTGTGAGAAAGGAGAGACAGAAAGTTTTATAAGCTACGACTCTAGAACAGGGATACACAGAGAGGATTTGGCCATTTCAAAGCATGTAATAGTCCTTATATGAAACAGCTTCTCTTTCTCTCTTTTTTTTTTCTAATGAAGTCCTATTTTTATTTTCTGTAATGATTTAGTGACAAGATCAAGCAGTCACAGGTTTCTGTGGGAACTGAGGAAGCACAAGTGTAGTCTTGTCCTTATTTCTTCTTGTTATGTGACAGAGGAAGAACGAGTCCCTGAATTTCACACAGAACATCCTTCCTGAGCTGGAGTCAGGGCACAGGAGTGCCACCCAAGGCTATCACTCTGTCTGCTGTGCACCTCTCTTGGCTGTGGAGGATTTTCCCCAGCCACATGTGAGAGATGGAGCAGGCACATCCTGGGTTTTCAAGGAAGGGCCTTGCCAGCTCTCTCCCCTCCTCTGTGCAGGGGTTTGACTTGTGCTGCCAGGTGTGAGCACCTGGCAAGCTTTGACCTTTGCAGATGGTGGTTGTGCAACGTGGTGCAGCTGCCAGGAGTGCTCGGGTTAAGTGGATGGCCTCAGCTATCTGGGGAATGCCCAGCGTTGCTCCTTATTGAGTGAGAGAGATTTTGAAGTATTAAATACTGTTACTGAGAGGCAGCACTTACTGAATGCTCCAGCTTGTGCGCTGTCAGAACCATGCTGGACTTTTTTCTGTGGCTCAGAGTTGTAGGGGGCAGAAGGGAGGGTTTTTTTGACTAAAATGACAAGGGTGGTTGTCCCAGCTGGAAGAATGAATGGAGAGAACATGGCAGCTCTATGAAAATCGAAAATTTCTGAGTTGGGCTCTATTTTTCATATCCCTAGATTCCCTGCTAGCTTGGATTTTGAAAACCTTAATCAATTCTATCTCTCTGCATTCAGATCTCTCCATTGTCCCCAGTGGACTCCAAATTACGTTGCCTCCCTCTCTCACTCCCCAAGTTTATGCACTGCTTTGTCTTCACAAATGCTGTTTTCCATGTTCCAATTAGATTAAGGGCTTGCCTGCACAGGAAAGTTGCACTACTATTAATTTGCAGTTTGCTTTAAAGAAATTATGTTAAACCTGGGCAAAAGGCCATGTGGACTCCCTGGTATTCCTTTGCAGGAGTACAAATGGCTTATTTCAGGTTAGATCAGGTCAATTAGGAACAGGAAGAACTTGCAAAGCAATAGATTTCCCTACGCCAGAACAATGAGAGTCCAGCAGCTTCTTCTGCAGATTGTCTCCTCTAAATGGGAAGGAAAGCTGGGGGCATGGTCTTGACCTCAGTAGGAGCCTCAATCCACTGGGCAGAGGTAGCACAGTCAGCTGGTCCCACCAAAGCAGCAGCCGCTGCTGTCGCTGTGTTCTGGCACGGGCTGTGAAGCAGATGTTGCCCACTGCAGCCTTTCTCCTGCCAGGGCACCCCAGTCCACAGCACTCTCAGGGCAGGAGAGGGGACTGGCTCCCACTCTGTTCCTACAGGTGTTGAAAATTGAGTCCTTTGCCAAAAAAATTGTAGTATAATGATGTTCAGTAGGAAAAGTCATGAGTATCCATCTCCCGCCCTTCTTCGAATGAATGCCTGGAGTTAACTATTGGTTTACAAGCAGATTGGAATTTTGTGAGTGTACCTTTCTCTTGTAGGCAAGCTCAAAGGAACAGAAGGGGAAGACAAGAGAAGAGAGACCCATAGCAGCAAGAAGAAAGGGAAGAGGCACATCAGTAAATCTTGGATGCTGTGAATTCTCATTGTGAACTGGTTTGAACTGGTAAGCTAGTAATTGCCTAAATCAAAACAGGCACCTAGTCAAGATGGCTCCTATAATAATCAGCATTAGTATTGTACTTTGAAGAAGGCACTAATGTTTCTCATTTTGGTTTCTGTAAACCTTTTCTAATTACTATTTCCAAATACCAAATGTAACTTTTATCTTATGTAACATAAATCCAGCATCAGAGTCTTCTTTGAAAATCCTCTAGAGGCTCACTGACCAGAGAGCATGGTGGCAGCTCAGAATGACCTGTGGGATTGTCAGAGTCCCGAGGACACCCCCAGCTCCACAGCAGTGCTGGTTTCCAGCTCCCCACAGCCCTGTCCTGCCTGGTCATGGGCCCATGACCTGTCCCAGCCATTGCTGTCCCCGAGCTGGGGAGGTGCCTGGTGCCAAAGGCTGCCCTGGCACCCCCAGCTGCACCTGGATGGGGAATGGGAATGGCCTGGGCTGCCAGACCCTGCTCTGATGCCCTGGGAATTCCCTGCAGTCCCAGTCCCCAGCCCTAAGGGATCTGATGCCCTTGCTGCCAGCAATCCTTGCTGTGCCTTGCCAGGAACTAAAAGACCAAAACTGTGAACCAAACCCAATTCTGGTCTTCAAGAAAGAGGGGGAAGATGGCCCATCTTTCCATTCCCTCACTGTTGCTGCCGACTGTTGATGTGTGATGTGACTTGCCAAGGTGTGTCCCTTGGCAAGTGAGGGATCTCCAGCAAGGGAATGGAAGAAGTGTAGAGACTTGAAATACAAAGGCTCGTGCAGTTGTGAGCAGAGGAGAGGGAAGGTCTGGATGTGGAGGCACCAGCTGGAGCACTCAGAGGGGAAAGTGCTCTCTGAATGACCTGAGTAAATGACACCGGGTTAACAGGTCACCAAGACCACAGGGCATCTCCCTGCTATCCCTCAAGACACTCAGAATTGGGGACAAAGGGATTAGTGCTCATGATTGTCAGAGTTGGGATAGGATGCAGAAGATGCTCCAAAAAATTCAAAAAAGATGCAAAAAGATGTCCAAACCCTCTGCATAGTCACGAATCCAAGAATAACCCAGGAGACATGAGAAGGGCTTGATAGTTGGCTTCCCTTGTGTTTCCTATGGCATCACACAGATCCTTGGACCCATTACCTGGGCAGTCTTCATGTTGTCTGGATTTTGGATAGATGGCTTGAACATGCTGACCTGGTGCCTGGTGGCTACACTTGTGAGTGTGAGGCTGAATGTGGCTGAGTGAAACCTAATTTGCTATTTTGTTTCAGTTTTTATTTTAAATGAAATCACTTTCTTCCCCTTCCCTCCTCAGCCCTTCCCCTCCTATATGTTTTCTACACTGTTTATACCATGTTGGAGTCATAAATAAGAGCACCCAGCTGCATAATCTTTCAGTCAATAGTGGCAGCCACAGAAAGAACCGTAAAAAATTTAATGTCAGGAGAAAATAGTCTTTTTCTCTGGGTGGGTTCATCAGTGGCCACCCTGTCCCTCTTGCTGGCTTTAGTCAGCAGTGGAGGTCACACAGCTGGAGCTCTGGCCCACTCCATTGTGAGAGGCTTAGCTCAGGCTTCAGTGTGCACATTGCAACCTTTCCACTTAAATCATTAAAGGTAAAGGAGGTTTGAGACATCTAGTCCACCACACTGCTTAAAGACTAAATGTATCCATCCAGTCTGGATGGATGCTCATCGGGGCTGGATGTCCAGAACACCAACTCCATGCCCAAACTGGGGAGTGCTCCCAACCCCAGCAGCAATTGGCTTCTCCTAAGGGGCAGGGTCCCAGGATTGCTGTCGTGTCAGCACAGCCACTGCTCCTCAGCTGTGAGGCAGGAACCCCTGCTTCACACTGGGACTGAAAAGCTGCTGAGTGAGCCAAGGGCTCCCAGCTCCTTTCAGACACCCACGGACACGGTGGAGCTGAAACCCTCCCACCCCTTTCCGAGCAGGCAGCTCAGTGCCTGCAGGGAAGCAGAAGCTGCTGCTGTCTCTCTGCGAGACAGCAGCTCCTGGTGACTTCCCCCTTGTCTAAAAGATGGCACGATGCTGCTTTTCAGCTCCAAGATGTGGCTGCACAGCTTGTTGTGTGTCACCTCACTGTGAAGTAACTTAAGTCTCCCTGTACTCATCACTTCTAGCCTGTTCACAGTAAACAGGAAAAGCAGTTTATTTCCTTCCTCTTTGCAGTTGCTTTTTATATATATTTGTGTGCTGCTATTCTGCCCCTCCTCAGACTTCACTTCTTGGGACTGAATTGTTTTTTATTGTGCCTTACAATTTATATCTTCTGAACTTCTCACAGAGCAGCAGTTTAACATTTAAATGAATATGGTGTTCATGAACTGAGCTGGACTGACAAGGCATGGAAATGGAGACTTCTGTCTTCACAGATTAGACACCAGAGTGGTAGGAGGAGTGAGAACTCCATACCTAACTTGTGATCTGGAACATCTCTAGAGGCAAGAAGACAATGTGGTGATGAAACATATCCAAGTGGTTCAAGTTTCCTCCTTAATCAGTAGCCTCTAGGCAGCCTCCAGGGATTCATTTGTGTCAGATATGGTGGTGGTTTTGTGATACAGACAAAACACTGCAATGGCAAGGAACAGTGATAACCAACTCATTTCACTTGAATTACCAGCTCTGTGGGGGCAGAGCATTCAGGCAGGTTCATCTAATCAGCTGTAGGTGGACACATGGAAGGATCTCCAGCCAAGTCATCTCGGGCCCCTCTTTCAGCTGCAGTGGAGAAAAAGGCACTCGGAGGTCATGAGTCATCTCATCCTAAGGTAGGTATTTAAAATAGATCAGATAAGACATACCTTTAAATTGCCTATGGGGCAACAGGCTCAGATGTAGAGATAGACACTGTAGCCATCTAAAATTAGGTGAGCTGAATCTCACCTGTGGAGTCCATCAAAGTGGTGACACACGGGTCAAAAGCCCCACTTCCTGTGGGGAACCTTCAGAGCACATCTTCCTTTTTGGATTTACAGCCACCTCAAAGCAGCCAGGTGTCATGGCTGATGACAGACATATGAGGGTCCTCCACTAAATCTTACTGATTTTTGACTTTTTTTTTTTTTTTTAAATCCTTCTTTCTTAGTTTACTATCTAAATAATCATTTTCCAGAACACAAACAGTTGCTTTTTCACTTTTGCTCATGCCATCAAGGGGAGTTGGAAAAGCAAATGCTTGGATTAGGAAGCACCAATGTTCATCATGGCTAAAATAATGGTATTCTGTAGAGGGGAACTTATAAGTTGATTCATCTGTTGTAGTTGAACTGTAAAGATTTATCTTGCAGAATCTTTGGCAAATAGGTACTTCAAAACAGGTTTTTTTACTCTCATAGCATCTTCTCCCCCTCCTCTCATTTTTATTCCTTAGTTAATAGTTTCTAACTAAGGAAAAAGCTGCTCTCAATACCATAGCACATCTCCTGACCCACTTCAGTGCAAATGCATACATAACCACTTGTTTGTTTTGACTTGTACAGGTGTTGGTGCTGTGCAGATATGGGCTGTGGTTAAAGTTTCATAATGGAAAATCTGACAGGCAGTTAACTAATCCATGAGTCATGTTTCGTAACAGCCTAAAGGTCTCTGATGCTCGACCTTCATTTGATACCCTTGCCATCAGGCAGTTTGTACATAACCCCTCTGAAGAACATTCTTTTTATATAGATGACTGCATTGCTGCCCTTTTATACCTGCAAGGATGGGCACTGCACTTACTGAGCCAGGAGAATGTCTCCCTTTCCACCCCTCCTCTCCATGAACAGGAGTGCAGAGGTGCACTGCAGGATGCTCACCTGGGGAATGAGAGCAGTGGAAACCTCTCTGCTTAGTTTAAGTCTTCTGTAGCAGCCAGCTGAAAGGTGAGGAGAGGGGTGGGGAGCTGGTTTCGGACTCCATTCACCCTAACCCTGCTGAGGGGGTTTCTGACTGGAACAGCTCCAGTGATAAAAGTAGCAGTGGAACTACCAGCACTAACAGAGCTCTGCTGGTTTCACCTGTGCATGGCTCACTTCTGCTCAAGGCAGGCCAGACAGACACAGAACAAGACATCCTTTTATTGCTGACAGCATTCCCAGTGCCAGGGTCTTAAAAGGAAGGCCTAATGTGGAGAGGGCTCATCTGAAGAATCTACCCCTCTGTTTTCTAACCAAAGGGTGGAAAAGCAGGACAGTGCTTATGAGAGAACCTTGGCTTTCAGGACTCCTCAAGTCCTTTCTCAAAGGCATTGCTGCTGTTTCCAAAGCTAAAATAAAGCAGACACATGACTTGGGTAACTGCATGTGAAGTTTACATACTATGACTCATCATAATAAAGAAACCTAAACAGAAGCCCAGTGTGTCACTAAAGCTGCAGTATGTTTTCCATGCTAAATTCTTTAGCATGTTTTCCATGATAAATTCTGGTTTACAGTTAAATTTCAGCTGTAGAAAAGAAGCTGTGGAATAGCAGAATATCTCAGGGACATGAACTCTTTGCCGTTGCAGGATAGAAAGTTCTGGTCGTCCATGAATGGACCCACTGTAAAACACAGCAGAAGGTTATCTTTTTTTCTGAAACACTCTGGCATAACAGATTTTACAGCAGTGCCAAATGCCAGACAACAACAAGAGCAGCTGAGAAGACAAAAAGGGAAAGAAGAAAGCAAAGGAGAAGGGTTAACTTTGGCTGCCTCTTTAAGGAACTCTGCCATTTCCAAGTGACTATTTTATAATCGTCTCTGAGATACCGGCAGACACCACGAGTGATGTACATGTAGCATGTGAGTTGCCTGCTGCGTGTGGAAAACTGCCTAGGGAGGGATTGGCACAGTGGGAGGGGGAACATGGCCAGCCTGACTGTAGGCACCAGTGGGGAGTTTAGTCATCCTGCTGAGTCAACAGGAGACACAGCACCTCCAAAGGTGCTTTTGCCCACTCGTCCCTCCACGTTGGACAGCTGAAGTTACCTGGGAAGAGCCTGTAATGACAGGCTCACAGGCATGCTGCTGTTTATGCATGGGATTCATCCTGCATGGCTGATCTGGATCGCCAGCTCCAAACCTCTTCACCTGGGGTAAAGCTGGAGTTGGACTGGGCAAGGCTGGCTGTGGCTGTTTCTTGGGGCTGCCCTTGCAGCCCTTCTCAAGCAAATGCAGAAAGTAAGGAAAGGCCAAACAAAGGTCCCAGTAGGATTCAGGTTTGTTCCAGAGGGGCAGCAGTTGTTTGAATCCTGACAGCCTTACTGAAAGATTTTTTTTGCTATCAGTGAGGGTCCCTGCAAGAGGAAGGACCAGCTGCACAAATCCCACTGGCAGGATAGGGCTGCTGACACAAATGTAATATAATAAAAGTTGTTACAGACTTGTACAACTCTTGTCTGATGATCTGAGGGACTCCTCTCCCAGTTTGGCCCTCAGTACCCACTGAAGTCAGTGCAGTTATCACCTCCAGCAACTCATCATGGTATGGGATCATGATATTTGTAACAAACTTCTGGTTTAAAGTGCCAGGATATAAGAACTATACTGTATGTCTGTTCCACAATATGCTGAACTCTTGCTTTGTCTTTTTAAAAATATTTCTTAAAGTCATCTTAATATCAGAAGAGAATTTTCATTTTGTCCATCCTTCCTCTCTTTATTGCAGTACTGGCTGTAATTAAACTCTAAATTGCAGGACCATCATTGCCTGACACTTTTCTCTTTTCCAAACAATTACTGGAACTGAAAATTAATAAAAGGAGATAAACCTTTTCAGTTCTTTGTTTAGCTCCCCTGACTTGTTTTCAGCATTTGACAATGCTTTCCAGGCTCTCAGTTTCACCTGCCTATTTTCTGGTTCCCTGAGCTTGTGTGGTGCCTTTGATGCTGCAAAAGGGCAGGATAAAGCACTGGGGAAAAAAAAGTGAAGTACTGTGACAAAAGGACAGGCATCACCCCAGGGATTCATGTACTGAAACGTCTTTAAAATTCTCAAAAACTGACTAGTTGGGAGTTGACATTATCCTTTTAAGGACAGTTTATGTTAAGAAATCCTGGTTAGTCTTATGAGTAAATCTTGGCTGAGCACAAGTGCTGATGACTTTTTGAAGTGAAAAACATTTCTAAAGACGAAAATAGCTAGTACTGAAATCTCTCACAGCCCTTATTTACAATTTCTGTGTGATCCCTTGTCCAGATTTATAATGATTGCTTGCCATGCCAGCAGAACTTACAACTTTGTGGATTTGTCTTTAATGTTGTAATTAAAACCAGGATGATTTTCATGGGCCCAGAATAATTTGTAATTCTTGTGAGAGCTCTGTCTTTTAAGTGGCCTTACATGAAGATGTAATCTTCACTGACCTAAAGCATGCATACACAATTTTTAAAAAATCATTGATGTTTTCATCAAGGACTTGTTTACCTTTGGGGTCATTTCAACCTGATGTGTTTAAGTACAATTTTCCCAGCCTCTCTCAAGAATTTATAATGTGTTTAAGTTATATCTAACTTGACACTCCTTCTTTTTCTTCTGCCAGGTGCCTCCAAAAGATGCCTCGCATCTTTTAGTCCTTCTGTAAGAGTTAAAGATGTGACCTTTCTCTCTTCCAGAACACTTTCCCTTTTACTGTCCATCCACTGACAACACGTGCTGGGGACCCTGCAGTGACTCCCCAGCATTTCCAGAGCTGTGCAGCCTAAAGACCAAAACCTCCTTGTTCTCCCTAAATATGGGATCACTGTGTAGTGTAACCCCCAAAATGTGATCTCCTACTAGTTCTCTATAGTTTTTTGGGGGTGGATGTTCCTTATGGTGCAACAAAAAGGCCAGACTGGCATCAGTCACACAGTCCACAGGGCAGAAATGTGTTGCAGCCACAGTCAGTGGAGGGTGGTTATATGGGATGGGTGGAGAGTTAGGTCCTCAAACGTGAACTTCTTCTTATTGGAACACGTAGCTATTTTTGAAGTCTGAAACTTCATTAACAGGATTCCTCTACGGATAACTTTGTCCTTTTAACTTGTCCTTAACAGCTTTCGTTCTGGGAATATTTCATGTGAGGTGTTTTGATTCTCGAACCTGCCTGTGCCTGGTAGTATTAATAACCCGGGGCAGGAGATGTTTATATAGCACTGAGCACCATGGCAGCACTTGGTAAATAATGAAATAAATCGCAGGCTTTGTTTCTGTTCAAATACTGTGTTTGCCTTCTCTGGATACAGATCTGCTGGACCCTGCTCAACAACCTCATTTGGGTGAAACTGGATATTGCACCGATTTTATTCCAGCTCCTTTAATGTATGGCAACTGTACAGACAATGCTCTGGGCAACAAAGGACTCAGAGCCCCCCATCTAAACACTTAAGAAAAAGCCCAAACCCCTGGATCCTGCACTAAAAATACCCACCAGGATTCTTAATTTTTATACAAGTACACAACTGAAGTAGAAAAGGCAAGAAGCAAATCAACAACTGCGGCATAAAAGGGTTCAAATTCACCACCCCATTCCAAAATTCCAGACATGCACTGAAAATACCAGGGCTGGGAGGTTACTCTGGCTGCTACTGAGGGGATGCCCAAGCACGTGAGAACCAACATAAATCAGCAATGTGAAGAAAACCCACACTGGTTCACTGCTGTAAAGCACTGAGCAGAGAAAATTGGGAAGGGCAGAGTTATTGCATCCTACGACCTCGGCCTTCCAGAGCCACGCACAGGTGCAGAAGCAGAGGGGGATGTGTGCTGTTGAGAGGAGCTGTGTGTTTCCCCCAGAACAGCCTGAAAGCTGCTCAGGAATCCCAGCACTTAGGACGTGTCTCAGAGCAGTCGTTCTGTGGCTGAGCGTGCCCAGCTCGCAGATGTTTTTAATAGAAGTATTTAAAATAATTTCAAGATTGAGGCGTATACAAGTTAAACTTTGAGTACAAGCTGAAGAACAAATAGAGCTGTGCTAAATTGGTTTCTGGTACAGCCTGACAATATACTCAAGATGCTACCTAATCCCAAGGGATCCCTGGTGTGTATGTAATCTCCTACCACCAAGTCAGTCTTAAATTTGTAGGTGAGGTTACTGCATTGTTAGTCTGATTTAATCTCTTTTCCATCAGGAGTTGGCAAAGCTGAGAAATACTTTATGGAAATTCATCATATTTTACATGTGATATTTGTGCTTTTCTGGTTTGAATATAAAACGTAAGCAAAAGTAATCCCTATAAATGTGTAAAGTAATTATGCATGCATTATGAAATAATACTACTTATATTAATAAAAAATTGATAACATTTGTTCATAACTTCATTAATGCAGAGTCAGCTGCTCTAAGGAGCCTTGAGCTGGGCCAGAAGACAAAAAAAGACGAAATTCAACTCCAACAATCAGTGAACAAGGAGTTAAGGCATTACAAACTGAAGCCTCTGCAAATCCAGACTTAAATGCAGAGTTAAAAGCCTCTGCCAGCTCTGGAATAGAAACTAAAGTCTGCTTCTACCACCAGGAAGTGACTGCAGCCAGGGGAAAATGGGAAGGGGTAAAGGAACAGCAGGGTGAGAGACAAAGTCTAAAGGACCGTGAGGATGAAAGGTGAATTCACCATCATCAAATGTGAGTCCTGAGAGTCCATCAGAAGGTGTGAGGTCCAGCAGATGGTTTCCTGGTCAGAGTTATGCAGGAGGCCCAGCTGGACAATCTGGACAGCGTAGGACGTTCAGCTGGAGTTTGAGCACTGTCTGCTGCCTGCTTTGTGCCGCAGCTGTGGCAGAGCCGGGTGGTGGATGGGCAGGTGAGGGGCAGCATTGCTGTGGATGCGCTGGGAAGGGACCTGTATAATGATGGTGCAAACATGCCCTGTGTCAGCCCCGCATTGTGGGGGGCACGGAAACGAGGAGCTGAAGGTACTGCCGAGAAGAACTGTCTGTGGAAAGGGAAAAGGCAGATACCATTTGCGTGTCTGGGCTAGCGCGGATTCACCCGGCTCTGGGTTTGAACGGGCGCCAGGTACAGCGTACAAGTAACTCCTGTTTGCCGTGCCTGACCTAAATCCAAGTGCTGCTTTGTCAGGCTTCAACCAACACGTGTTCTGTGTCCCTGCCGTGCAGTAGCACTGCTGGAGACTGGGTGTTAGCACTGGGAACCCGATGATTCAAACACAAAGTATGAGAGGCCGTGTTGCGGCAACAGGGAGGAAGCGGGGACATGTAACCTCACCGTGTATTTTATGGTGGCCAAAGGTTTCTGTTCATGTTCAAAGGATTCTCATCTGGGAAGTTTCAAAGGACTAAACATAGACCAACTGCACATGCTAGATGGCACTGAGGCTCCCCAAGCAACCCACTTCCCTGCTAACAATGCTTGTGGGGATGTAACGTCTTGTTTGTTTGTTTATTAAATAGCCGTTTTTCGGGATCAACATCTATCAGAGCCCAGCCCTGCAACTCCATTGTTTCCCATTCCTTGGCAATGGGCCCCTGGCAAGAATGCAGAGCCAGCACAAATCCTGGAGCTGCCTTTGGATCCTTGATCTTCAGTCTCACTGGTTAGGGGGAAGACAGGAGGAGTGTTACACAAGAGGTCTTAGGGTGGTAAGATAAACATCTGGTATTTCAGCCCCTGCCTTAAACCACCACATTGCCATGACTGAATAAGTTTTCAGCAACAGGAAGCCAGGAATTACACTCAGTAGGAAGAACTGCCAGCTCTTCTGTGATTCCTGCCTCTGGATGGGGCATGGGAGAAGTGTCCTGGTAGGATATCTGTGTGAACAATGAGTCCCACTCACTGCTGATACTGATGACTGGTTGAACAGAGCAAATGCACTCTACAGGTGATCCCAAGGTCCTTTTCTCAGTGGAAGAACAGCAGGTGAGCTTGGTTGAGGGCAGAGAGGGTGAAGGTGTCATCAGTGAGAGATGGATCACAGTCAATTGAGATGGTTGCTGTGTAAGTCCACTGGGGCCCCAACCATGGGATGTGAGATTTTTCCCAGGAAGGGAAGACATTGTCTTCACTTTTTCAAAGATCCATGTTTAAAACCTGGACAAACAAACAACTAAATAAAAAATAAGCAGTAATGAAAGGGAAAAGAAAATCCACAGGCTAAAAAAGGGGTGCCAGCAGGTAGCAGGGAAGGGAGCAAAGCAACTTTTGGTCTAGTTAGGTGACAAATGTATAAAGTTGCTAAGAATCAGTGGTTTTGCTGCAGCAAGAAACTCTGTCTCAAGTCAAGAAGTAGTGCAGGTGACGTGCAGTGAGCTCAGTACTGAACATTCCCCCTCAAGCTCAAATCACCATATCCATCCAGCTGGCCAAACTCACACACCTGGAGTGCAGGTGTCACCACAGTGCAATGGTTACAAACTTTGTCACTCAAAGGAGGACAAGGAAACACACGTAAAATTACCTTTTTGGAGGAAGGAGCAGGGGAGGAGGAGCAGGAGGTGGCTGTGACCACCCCTGCTCAAATGGCCTGCTATTTAGACCATCAACATTACTCTCTATTCCCTCACAGGATATTTCAAGACAGCCTAACAGAAGTGAATTGATGAGAACGTGGAACAGTCTACACCTAGGAGCAGTCTTTGGGTTTAACTGGGACAGTACTGCTGTCCTGCTGGGGGGTCACCAGGACCCTGAGGAGCTCAGTCTGGGACCCCCATCCCGGCACCCTCTGGCCTGGGAGCACCAAGCCTGGATCTGCACCGTGGCAGTGAGGGCACTGCCTGTCCTGGGGCTACCTGGGGCTCCCAGCTTACCCTGGCAATGGGAGCACCCCACTCCTGCTGCTCCCTGACATAGATCTGAAAGACCAAAACCAAAACCATCTCAAAAGCAGAGACTCTATTTATGAACGCTGTCATACTTGCAAAGCAAAATCAAAATTAGTGCTGTTGCAGCATGACAGACTTGGAATTATATGCCAGGAAAGAAAGGAAATATATGCCTACAGTTCCTGAATCAGGATCTCAGAGTACAATGCCACAGGCAGAGAGGCTGTACAAAATCTTTAGATATTTAACCACTTGTGCGTTGTTCCTGTGGGAAGGGAAATGACAGATGAGTTTTCCTGTGGAGGATTCATTAGTATTCTGTCATTGGCAAGTCAGTATTTTTAACTTAGTGAGCTCAAGATGTATTGTGGTTTAGGCCTCAGAAGTTCCCAACTCTGGGTAAAGAATGAAAAGAAAAAAAAATGCAGTGTTGTTAGGAACTGTAGATCTTCTATGAACCATCCTCCTCACCTGCTGGTGAGCGTTAAACACCTATTAACTCCATTTCAGGAAGGTGGTGATTAAACTGGGTCAGATGGAAGTGATTAGGTTGGATTATCCCTGCCATGGAAAAATTCACTAGAAGATCTCAGAGGGAGGCAAGTTCTGCAGGAAGGTGTATGGCTTTCCTTTTCTTCCTGCAAAAGAGCTTTGGCCCACCCAGGATCCTTCTGGGTGCCTCAGACTCACTTTGAATTGAATTGTTTTCATCTAGGAGGTTCCTCAGGACTGGTAAGGAAAGCAGTTGCCCCAGCATCGCTCTCACCTCTGTGTCTCACCCCAGGTCTACTTGTGCTGAATTTTGGAAACATCCCTGAAGACACTGAAAGGGAAAACAAAAAGCCATCTCTTTTCACTTCGGGTACTAGAAATTACTAAGGAAATGTTTAGATGGACAAGGAGGAATAACACCATGCCTGTTGGGAGGGCAAAATCCGCAAGGCCAGCAAGAGGACCCAAAGCAGAGAAAATAAATCTTGTACTTGGGACTGGACTGGGTTGAGAATTGGGAAGGCACAGGGGAGCTTTGCATTTGCCCAGCCCAGGAAGCAGCCTGTGTCCCATAGCCCATGAGGTGGGTCTTGCACAGCTCCTGCAACAGCAGGCAAGGTCCAGCAGCCTGAGCCTGGATCTGTTGTGTGCTTACAACAGGGTCCTGGGAGCCAGGCTCAGCTGGAAGGCTCTGGAGCCCCAGATACTGTGCTTGAAATCAGCCCTGTACGAGTATCCAGCCTATACAGGCAGCCTGTCTGTGATCCTGAGCTCTGGAGTAGGGCTTGGAGCAGCCACATACCCTGGCAGTCCTCTCTCTCAGCACAGCCCCAGTTTCAGGCCACCCTCCACCATGAGATTCTGCCACAGAAAAACAAACATTTTGTGACTGCCACGGTTACTAAGAAATAAAACAGAATTTTATTGCAGGCACTGATACACGGAGTTTCCTGCTGGCCCAGGGGTGGCTTCCTCCTGGTGACATCGCTCAGTGCTCCTTGCACGCTCGGCCCTGCTGCTCTGCTTTAATGAGATTCTCAGCTGACACCAAGTCACTGCCCCCTCTGCCATAACCCTTCACCCCTCGTGCTGTCAGAGAACTGCTCTGGTCCTGTGTGCACACACAGGGGGATGTGCATGCCTGCCCTCACAGCTGGGTTTGGTTTACGTTGTGTATGGGAGAGAAGAGGATTATTTATGTTCCAATCACGATGCGTTCCTCAAGCAAAATATTTCCTGCTCTGATTTATTGCTCACTTTAGGCCTGCCCTCAAGCATTGTTCTTATATTTGGAGCCAGTCACGTTTTTTTCCATTTGGAAGTGGAAATCTTAAATGTAATGACATATTTAATGGAAAAAACCTGACAGTTACTTGGAGGGAGGAGGAGTTTTACTTCTCTATTTTCCCATCTTATGTTTGTTTTCTTTCTCACCTCTTTCCTTTTATTCTTTCTGTTATCTCTGAAAAAGGAAGGAAAAACAGTGTCTGGAGAAGAGGCAAGAGCAATATTTTGTTCTCATTTTCAGTTAAGAGATTAGAAAAGTTCAAAAGGTTTTACCCAGAAAAAGTCCACATGAAAAGTGCCTGTCATTTTCTGATTAGCACTGTCATACTATTGATCAAAAGTATCCAGCCAACAAACCTGTGTAAATTAAAAATGCTTTTGCACTATACGGAGCCAGCATTTCTTGGTAACTACAAAAGAAATGCCTTTTTTTTTTCTCTTTTTTTTTTTATTCATAGAGCTTTACAGAGCTTATGCAAGTGGCTTTAGAGCTTGGGTTTCCTTTTTTCTCACAAATATCAAAACAGAGAGGTTTCCCTACCCCCAGCCTTCTTTTGCTAGAGGACTTCTCGGAGGACCAACGAAATCAAATTAGTTTTGTAGGCTGCACTTAGGAGATAGAGGAGAATGCAGATCTTTAACAAATTGAGATTTTCTCCCAAATGTTTTGCAGGAGTTTTGATTCAGTCTCAGAAGAGTTTTTACACAGTTTGAATAAGAATTCTTTTAAAATACTTTTTTTAAATCTTTCTCCCTTCCTCCATTTTTAATTCTCCTCAGTAGCTCAGGATTCCTTTCTGTTTTGAGGTATGAAATCCCTTTAGCTCTATTGCCTACAAGGCAAAAGGAGAAGAACAAAGCAAGAGAATTTAAAAAATAATCCCAAGAAAATAATTAATTTTTCTTTTTTTTTTTTTTTCAACAAGCTCATCCATCATTATGCCATAAGAAAACAAACAAAAAAAATTAATACCAAAACATACACTTTTCCCCTCTCTTGTGGGTCACATCTCTCAAACAAGAGAGAATCCTGTGCTATTGTGTTTGGTTTCTAAGCTGGATGCACAAACTACCCTGGCTGTAGCCTCCAGGGATGTTGTCACCAAACAAATGTTGCCAATAAAGTGCTGGTAGGAGGTCCTTTAGGAAATGCAAAGAGAAAAACAATTTTTTTTTTTTTGGGGGGGGGGGGTAGTTGCGTAGGAAAAGTAACTAATAACTAAATCTGGAAGTACAGCTGGGTGCTCCTAAATTAGAAGTCTTTGGGAGGTCTCCCACACATCCCTGCAAGTTTGCTGAAGAGTTTTTTGAGCTGTGCATTGCTGCAGATATGTTTCACCTCCCCCAGCTTTTCTATCTGCTCCTTGCTGAGCTGCTCTGTGGCTGTAAGCCTCTCTCATTTAACTCCCCAGTGCCTCTCTGCCTCTTCCATCTCTCCTTCCAGTTCTCTTAGTTCCTTGGTATGGTTTCAACCCTGTATCTCAGCTGCTCGAGAGGACAGAAAATGAGCTCAGTGTATTTCTCCCCTTCTCCATCAGCTATCCCTGCTGATCTCATTAAGAAAAAAAAAAAAAAAAAGAAGCTGATCCAGATGTATTGACTAAAAACCCTCTTTCTTTTCTTACACATTTTCTGGCATCACTTTTCTCCACAGGTAATTTTATTGTTGTTTTACAATACAGGCAGAAGGTAATGTTTCTGTTGCTTGGCTCCTGAATCTGGTGGGTCGTCAATTTTTCCCTGTTTGCAGATGAAAATAATATTTCAGAAAACATGGTCATACTCCAGTCTGAGAGGTCTAGCACAGTATTTGAGCTCTGGACTAGTCCACAATGGCTGTGTTCTGCTAACACACTTTAACTCACGTGTAATGCCTGAATCTTAAGCCCACATAACTTAGATGCATGTAAGCAACCAGATTATCTCACCAGATAGGTGGGCAGCTCTTCCAGGATCAGCGATTAATTGAATATATTGTTAGAGATAAGGAAGAGAATTAGTTCCTCTCTTACTTGACAACACACAAAGCAAATTGCTTGTAAAATGTGAATCTCCAGAATACCTACAACAGTTACAGTGCAGGCTTTGAGGCTGCTGCACACAGGGACTTCTTACTACCACATTTAGTGGGAGGAAAAGAATAACCATCAATTACTGTTCCTCAGCACTTTCCCCATTAAGGATAAAATTAATCTTGGCTTGAAACTAAAATAAAATAGATTTTTTTGGTGCTCATTATTCCAGGAAAGATCCTCAAAAATCAGGTGCTTTGAGCTCAAGGCCTCTAGAGGTCACCAGAGCCTAATTAATGAACATCGCTAAACCCATCTGTGAAGTGCAAATTGCTTTGTTTTGGTTGGGATTTTCCACCTCTGCAGCTCTGGGTCTCCCCCCTGCCAAGGAATCCTGGCTGTCATTAGCCGGTGAATAACAGAAAGTGCTTGCAAACCTATACCCTGCTGGAGAGGTTTGGCTGTGCAGGAGTCAGCTCCCTCTGGGGTGAGAAGGCAATCACCTAATCGGCTTTTTTCCCCCTGCATACTGTTCCAGTCTTAACCCACCTGCTTCTGTGCTAAATCCTGCCCTGGCACAGCTGGAGTCTCCTGTGTGCCGCGGGCTGTGTCTCTGCCACAACTCTGTAAGCCCAGGGAATGCCAGGGGCATTACCAGAGGGAGGGGGGTGCCAGTTGTTTCTCCTGTGCTGGTGCAGGAGCATGAGTTGAATGTGCAGGTTGGGTAATTGGCCGGGATTCTTCTGTGTAAATTCTTGCTTTGCAAATTATAACCTGCCAACACAGGACACTCTGTAAACATGGTTTCCTTCCAGGTCGTCTCAGCGCTGTATCTACAGGGAAGGTTTCAGAGAACAGCTGCAATTATGATTAAGTGGTTGTCATGCGGTCAGGGACCTCATCTGCTTCATGCGAGAGCAGAAGGGAAAGCTCAAGTAATTTTCCTGGAACTCTCACCAGGGTTTAGGAATGAGACAGGCTTGGGAGCAGGGATGTGGGTAGAGTTGAGGGAGAGTATTTGTTTTAAAACAGCAAACAGAAGCAGATCCTTTCCGGAGAAATTCCCCTGAGGAGAGCAAAGGTATTTATTTTGGGAGTAGTCAGTGAAATGGAGGCCTGTGGTGTCTCCGCAGAGGGATTTTTCTCTCCTCTCAAAAGCCAGGAGAGTTGAATACACACAAGTGGCCTGTGCTCACCAGGATGCTCAGGGTGGTACGGGGGGGCTGCTGGGAGGGGATCCTCACAAAGGGCTGCTTTGCCTTTAGATCCAGGATACTGCAGGCCCAGGACGTTCCCCTTGAACAGCCTGTGCAGCAGCTCCTTTCCGTGGCCCTCCCTTTGCCTCAGTGGCAGCAGGTGACTCGCACCCCCTGTGCCCTGCCCTGGGAGCAGCAGCCTGCACTAATAGGATCACCCAGGAGAGTGTTTGCCGGGGATTAGCAGGTGTGTTATTTCTGCAGGCTGGAACTGTGATGCTGAAGCCTGGCTGGAGCACACGGGTCAGTTCCTAATCCCACAGAAAGCCCCTGAGAGGTCAGTAGGACCATAAACGGAGGTATGTGCCCACCTGAGGGAGAGTCAGGATTATTTCTCTTGTAACACACCACTCCCAGAGAGAAAACACTTGCATGAATGTTATAGCTATACTTTATTTCCTTCCCCTTCAAAAGATTAAGAGTTTAGGGCTTCCCTTCTTCTCAGTTCCCTCCCAAGGCAGGGTCCCAGAGAAACCTTGCTGTTTCTTCCCCCTTCTCCAAACAGCAATCTCATCAAAATTTCTTGGTGGCTGCCATCTGTTGTAAGCAGAACACCACCCCTTTTGCTATTTACAGTGCAATTAACCTTTAACAAATTAGCTTGTGACTGTCATGAGAGGATTAATTAAGGCAACACACCCTTGACTTGCTCCCACCGTGCATTTGCAGTAGCACACCCACAACTCTGCCAAAGCCCTTCCAGAACTGAATAGTTTTTATCCTTTCTGCATTATTCCATCAAATTTGGCAGCCCCAGGGGGATGCATGAGGAAGGGCTCCAGCAGGCAGAGTCCTGTGGAATTAGCTGTGGGGACAGAGGGCCTGGCCTTGCCCAGCAGTGAGGGTGCTTCCCTGCTGCTGAATGTTACTGGCCTGGTATCAGGATGTGGGGCCAAGACTCAGCCACCTCAGCTCAGTGTTGTACTTTAAGCAGCCAAAGGATGAAGCTGCTGCCAAAATATCAGGCTGTGATGTGCTGCAGCTGTGCCTTGGAAGCATCCCCTGTTTTGCCTAGCACCACCAGACTTCCCTCTGGATTCCCGTGCCTGGGAGGCAGGACCAGGGACACTGCGGCCAAGGCTTCCTGAGAGCCTTGGACCCCTGGACAGCACAGCAGAGCTGATCCGTGCAGATGTCCAGGATGTGCCTGGGTTATCCAGACAACCCTGTGCTTGCTGCCAGGCCTTGGAGAACCCTCAGGCAGGTGAGCCAGTTCCCCCAGCTCCCGCACAGCCCGAGTGCTGCTGGAAAAATAGGCCTTGGCCAGGGAAATCCAGCACGCTGGCCCTGCCTCTGCTCCTCTTCCCACATGGCTGTAACTCCTGGCAGAAAGGCAGGGTGGCTGGTAAAGGCTGTAATGTCTTAAACCAGAACAGCTTGTTGTTGTTTAATTCCAGCTGGCAAGTAAGTACCACACGGCAGCTCGCTCGCTCCCCCACGTCCCCTCCTCCGTAGGGATGAGGAGGAGAACTGAAAAGAAAGGTAAAACCCATGGGTTGAGATAAGAACAGTTTAGTATTTGAAATAAAGTAAATAATAATAATAATGTAAAAAAAGAGCGAGAGAAAGGGGAATAAAACCCAAGAAAGGCAAGTGTGGCACAATATAATTCCTCACCACCCAATGACTGATGCCCAGGTTGTCCCTGAGCAGCAATCAGCCTCTCCCAGCCACCCCATCCCCCCAGATTATATACTGGATATGACACTCTGTGGTGTGGAATATCCCTTTGGCTAGTTCAGATCAGCTGCCCTGCCTGTGTTCCCTCACAGCTCCCTGTGGACCTTCTCACTGGCAGAGCACGGGCAGCTGAGAACTCCTGGATTTAGAGTAAGCTCTACTTAACACACTGATGTTTCAGTTGTTGCTGTCAACACTGTTCTCATACCAAATCCGAAACACAGCACTGTACCAGCTACTAGGAAGAAAATT
The DNA here is from genome assembly GCF_022539395.1 of Myiozetetes cayanensis. Classification (NCBI taxonomy): domain Eukaryota; kingdom Metazoa; phylum Chordata; class Aves; order Passeriformes; family Tyrannidae; genus Myiozetetes; species Myiozetetes cayanensis. The sequence continues at coordinate 109,794,771 of NW_026087742.1, read as the reverse complement.
AACTCCGACCCAGCCAAAACCAGGACCCAGCTGCAGTTGCCAGAGATGATGTCCTGAAGGCAAAATCTCAGGGCTCAGAGCTGCGCCAGAGAGCAGCTGCTGCACAGCTGTGTGGATGGTGGGATCCTGGGCAGGATTTTTTGACTGCCATCAGGTGTAAACTACTTGTTTACATTTCTTTGGATCCATGAAATTTTGAAGGCACATATAAACAAAATAATTAACCTTATTGTGAGTTCAGTCCATGCCTGGCTGGGTCAGGTAATACAATGCTGTTACCCATTGATGATGAACACGTTAACTAATGTCTCTTATATAAGGAGAAACCAATTATAAAATTATACCATCACTGATGCAGTTCTGCCACCTATTTTCATGTCCTCTCTGATTCCTAAACTCCATCAAGGCTAGAAAACTTGGAGGCTTTCAGGGTTTTGCATCCATGTATGAATCCTAAAGAAACCATGAGCAGGTGGAGACCTAGATGGATACAATTCCCAGCCTCTTCCTGGTTTTCTCCGATGGAAAAACACTTAATAATCAGCTTGGACAATACCACCACTGGAACCCTGGGCAGCAGCATGCTCTGATCCCGAGATGGGCATAAACACAGCCTGAGGTGATACAAATAGGTAACAACCTTCAGCATTACTGGGAGGAAAGGCTGAAACAGCCTCTGTTGTGATGATGAACTCAGAACTCTTCACACTGTTACGGAACAGGCATTTCTAACCATATCCAGGACATCCCAAAAGCTGTCAGGGAGGAGAGAGGGGGGATCCTGGTCTCATCCTTGCCCTCCACGTTGCAGCAGTACCTGAGCAGGGAGGCAGCCGGCCAAGCCCAGGACAGAACCGAGAGGCTGCAGCTTCACAGATGGTGACAGCAGTGTGCAAGACTGCACCACGAATTAAATAATAATAAAATGGATGCAAAGGATAGTTGATACAATAATAAAACCAGTGAGTGTACTAAGTCATTACACAACTACTTTTACATAATTGATTACTAAGTCCTTACTAAGAACGAGAGAGGGGAGTGACCAGTGTAATTTGCTGGTTATATGGGCATTGTTTGGAAATTGAGGTAGCTCCTCCAAGATCTGACTCTTGTCAGATTTAGTAGCAAAACCAAACAAGACTCCTGCTGCCGCAGCTGAAGCCAACAGGAACCATAAATCAAAGTCTCTGGATACTGACATTCAGTGTGAGTGTAAACTCAGTGTAAACCAAAGTACGTGTCAGTGTGTGATCCTGAGCTGTCACGTGGGGCTCAGCCTGAGCAGCTGTCACACCGTCTGCTTGTCGGAGGGACAGTGACCTCCAGCAGATGGGCTGAGGGGACACCTGGCCATGCTAATCTCTTTACCTGGGCGGGCTGAATCCGACAGGGATCACGGCTCAGAGCCCTCAGCACGAGGGGTTTTTACCTCTCAAAGGCACGTGACTGCCATTTGTCCCGGGGAGACTGCTGTGGGAAAGCTTATCTGTCAAGACATGGTGGATGCTCAGGTTCTTCAGCTGAAGGCAAGGAGCAAAGATGGGCCTACACCGATGAGCTTTTTCTAATTTCAGATCAGTCATCTCAAGTGAAGCAGTCTGTCTCCAGGGAATTGGGTCATCAGCAGTGACCTGTGCTGGAAGAACGGCCTCTGATGCAGAAAACCTAGTGGGCTGTTAAAGAAATTAAGGCACTTTTCATTTCCCCTTCCAGGGTGTAGCACAAGTTGATTAGGAACACTAAGATGATTACCTCTGCTTTGCTGTATCTCTCAATTATGCCCTAATTAATATTGATTAAAATCTGGTAAAGGCAGCTTAAAGCAACTGCATGGTTCTTATCTTCACTCGCTTCCTTGCCCAAAACTTGCAGCTCTTGAACTGCACAATACAGTCTGATTATTACAGATCCAACTGTACCTGCAATGGATGGAGCCTCATCCTGCAAACAGCATCTTCAGCCCAGCTAATTAAGAGAGGTTTTGGCAAGGCAGCTCAGCAGGCCGTCAGCCCCCAGGGTTTTTTAACTCAGTGCTTCTCCCCCCACCCCGTGCTGGGCCCTGGTGAGGACACACCTCGAGTGCTGTGTCCAGTTCTGGGCCCCTCAGTTCAGGAAGGACATTGAGGGGCTGGAGCGGGCCCAGAGAAGGACAACAGAGCTGGTGAAGGGACTGGAGCACAAGCCCTGTGAGGAGCGGCTGAGGGAGCTGGGGGGGCTCAGCCTGGAGAGCAGGAGGCTCAGGGGAGACCTCCAGGGGAGGTTTAGTTTGGACATTAGGCAGAGTTTATCCAAATAAAGGGTGATTAGACACTGGGACGGGCTGCCCAGGGTGCGTCCCTGGAGGTGCTCAGGGAAAGACCGGACGTGCCGCTCAGTGCCGCGGTCTGGCCGACACGGTGCTGTTGCGTCACCGGTTGGACCCGACGCTCTCAGAGATCTTTTCCACCCCGATTAATCCCGCGAGTGCGTGAAGAAAACCCCGGGAAGCGGATCTGTGAGCTCCGATCCGCGACCCCGGAACGCGGCTCCCACAGGCGGCCCCTCCCTCCCCGTGACGTCACTGGACACTGACGTCAGAGCGGGGGCGGGGCTCCCGCGCTCCCCGCCCCTCACTCGCGCTCCGCCAGCGCCGGAAAGCGGCGCCGCGCGGCCGTGACGTCACCGCTTCCTTCTTTCCGGGGGAGGCCGCACCGAGGTAGGAGCGGCCCGGCCGCCATCCCGATCCCAATCCCCATCCACTCCCATCGGCCGCCATCCCGATCCCGGCGGGCGCGGGGGCTGCGCGGCGGGCACGGGGAGGGCAGCAGGGCCCGGCTGTCGCTGACGGGGCCGTCGCGGTGTGTCCCCGCAGGGCGCCATGGGCCGCGTGATCCGCGGGCAGAGGAAGGGCGCGGGCTCCGTGTTCCGCGCCCACGTCAAGCACAGGAAGGGCCCGGCCAAGCTCCGCGCAGTGGACTTCGCCGAGCGCCACGGATACATCAAGGGCATCGTCAAGGTGCGGCCGGGGCCCTGCCCCCGGGGTGTTCCCGTTCCCGGGGTGTTCCTGTTCTCAGGGTGCCTGTCCCGGGGTGCCCATTCCTCCGCTCCTCTTGTGCGGGATCCCAGCCCATCCCATCCCTCTGCTCCTCCCGAGGGGTGTCCAGACCCTTTCCCGCTCTGCCCAGCGCCCTGAGGATGCTCCTTGACCTGGCCGTGCCTTATTCAGGCATCTGCGTTTTTGTTAAATTATTCAGGTTCCTCTAAAAGTTGAACTGTCCCACCTGGGTGAAGGTGGCAGCACGTAGCCAGCAGGAGGATTTTTTTCGTTGGGGCTTTGCTAGTGTAGGAATGTCGGATTTTCTTGTGGGAATATCAGGTTTTCTGTAGGGAATACCGTGGGTTTGCGTTGCCTAAGAACTCCCTGCACCTCGGGAAACACGAGTGAGGAGAGTTGTCACAGTCACTTGTCTGTAAATACATGGCTGTGTGATTTGATCTCAGTGTACTCCAGCAGCAGAATTCACATGTTTTTTCCAAGAGTAAAAAAAAACATTAGGACATTAAGCCTGTGCTTAATTAGGGACTTCTATAACTTTGTTGTACCTGATATTATAAAGGTTAGAAACACTTTCACTCTCAAAAAAAAAACACGTGGAGGGATCCCTGCCTGTGCCCAGCTCTGTCCCTGCCCAGAGGTGACTGGGCAAAGTGAATTTCTCAGAATAAAAATAAGGAATAAAGCTGTTCAGGCAGGGTTAGTTACAAGTAGCACACTCAGCCAGGGTCATTATTTTGTGATCACACAACAGTTTGGGTTGGGCTGGAAGGGACCTTAAGGACCATCCCATTCCAACCCCCTGCCATGGGCAGGGACACCTCCCACCATCCCAGGGTGCTCAGAGCCCCATCCAGCCTTGCCTTGGGCACTGCCAGGGATGGGGCAGCCAGCAGCCTCTCTGGGCAACCTATTCCAATGCAGGATCACCCTCCCAGTGAGGAATTTTCCCCTGATGTGATGCAGATACTGGGGGTTGCATCCTTACAGATGTGACTCTTCGGCTCATTTGTGCCGGGAGGAATCCAGACCCCCCTGAAAAGTGACAGTCACGTTGGAGTGCTCATCTGCAGTTCTCCTAGTTGTTTGAATTGTGCAGAACCCGCAGCAAGGGCTGTGTCCTGCTCTGAGGCGGCTCTGCCTTCCCACAGGACATCATCCACGACCCGGGCCGGGGCGCTCCCCTGGCCAAGATCGCGTTCCGCGACCCGTACCGGTTCAAGAAGCGCACGGAGCTGTTCATCGCCGCCGAGGGCATCCACACCGGCCAGTTCGTGTACTGTGGCAAGAAAGGTGGGTCTGGGGGGGCTGCCTGGGCAGGGGCAGCACGCTGGGCATCCCAACACCTTTCTCCACACCGGACATGGAGCGGGTGTTCCAGGTCAAACCCCAAAATGTGCCCCGGCCGCTGCCGGAGGGTCCGTGCGGTGCCACCCTCTTGTGCACGAGGCCTGTGTTAAGTAGGATGTAACTCCAAGAACCCAGATGAAGCTGTGGCTGCTCTGGTTGCTCTCTGCAGCTCAGCTGAACATCGGGAATGTCCTGCCCGTGGGCACCATGCCCGAGGGCACCATCGTGTGCTGCCTGGAGGAGAAGCCCGGTGACCGCGGGAAGCTGGCACGAGCCTCTGGGAACTACGCCACAGTCATCTCCCACAACCCCGAAACGAAGAAAACCAGAGTCAAGCTGCCCTCTGGTTCCAAGAAAGTGATTTCTTCTGCAAACAGAGCTGTTGTTGGTAAGGAACACCAGCTGTGAACTTGTCACTGAGCTGCTTGTCACTGCTAAGGAACCTCTCAAACAGGGTGCCAGTTTGTAACAGCCATCTCTAAAAAGGGTCATTTGCAGGCTGGACCCAGGGTTACACACCAGTCTGTGCTCAGGGGCTTGGCTTGAATGTTGTGCCTGCACTGCTTTTGGTTAGGAGTGACCTAATTTTGGAGGTGATCAGGACAGAAAAGTAGATGCTCACTGTCCTCAGGCTGTGGTGGAATTGCTCAGTCTGTAAAATCTGCAGTCCTTGGGGAAGGATTCCTGTAGAAAGTGGCATTGATGCTTTTGGTACAGAGCGAGCCTGCAGGGCAGTGCTGGAGGTGGTGTCGGGTGGGTGGAGCGTTCTGCAAGGTCTGACAAGGAATGACAAGACCATTTCCAAAAAGCAGAGGCTTTACCAGGTTTGTTGTACAAACCTGGTGGTTGTAACTGACAGCAAAACTGTTAATGTTGCACAAGAAATTTGAGCAGTAAACCTGGCAGTGCCTTAAAAACTCCTAAACCTGTGTGAAGGGGTGAAAAGCAGTAACTAAGGTGTGTGTCCCCTTGCAGAGCCCTCAGTGTGTGGCTGCAGCTCGAGTTTGATCTCACTGGTGATGGCTGGAACTTACTGCTTTGAACCCAGCTGGGTTTGCTTGAGATTGGTCTTCAGAAGCTCAGTCTTAGAACTTCAGTGTCACGAGGGATTAGTCTTAGACACTTTATTTTGTACTCCCATGTGTTCTGTTTGGGTGTTAACCATTCCTGCCGTTCCCTCCAGGAATCGTGGCCGGCGGAGGCCGTATTGACAAGCCCATCCTGAAGGCTGGCAGGGCCTACCACAAGTACAAGGCCAAGAGGAACTGCTGGCCACGAGTCCGTGGTGTGGCCATGAACGTGAGTGTGTTGGCAGTCACTGCCCCTCCTTGCAGTTCGGAAGGGGTTTGTGTGACGAGATGATCACTGCACCCCGTGAAAAGCTGTTAAACTTCCCGTCCCCTCGAGCCAGTTCATTGCTGTTTGGCATCCTTTACACGTTCCTGTGTTTTCATTGCTGTCTTGCCTTCCCTCTCCACAGCCTGTAGAACATCCCTTCGGAGGGGGCAACCACCAGCACATCGGGAAGCCCTCGACCATCCGCAGAGACGCTCCTGCCGGGCGCAAGGTCGGCCTCATCGCTGCCCGCCGCACGGGCAGGCTGAGGGGAACAAAGACTGTGCAGGAGAAGGAGAACTAAACAACCTCTGTGGAGGTTACACAATAAATTTCGTCCCAACAGAGCTTGTGTGAAGTTTGTGGTGTTTGTTTGCTGCTGCAGTGGGGTTAAGATAGGGATGATACTCAAGTTGTGAGTGGAGATAAGGGTTTTTTTCCCCCTTGCCTTGAAGAGGAAGGGGATTCTCTCAGCCAGCACTTTGTAAGCTGGTCCTGCAGGCTGGAGTAACATTTGGTGTGGATGCTCTTGTGCCCTGGTGTGATGTCAACACTGGCCTGGTTATGGGATTGCTTGGGCCTGACAAGGCATTACAGTCAGTCAAGTTATCCCCTTAGTTACATAATCATTTTCCATTTTTATTTGCTCTGTTTCTTTGGAGGAAAAGCTTGGGAGTTGTAGGAACTCCTTACAGAGGAAGTGTTTCACCTACTATCACTGTAAGGTTTGGGCTTCCTTTCTGAACCATCAAGTTTCCAAACAAATCAGAGATGCTCCCTCTGAGCTCAAACTCGGAAGTTTAAGGTATCACACAACCTGCCCCTTCACTCATCAGTGTTTGGGGAGGGCAAACAGCTTCAAAATTCTGCCCTGTGCAGGCTGTTCAGCTGTTCATGATGGGGTGTTCTGAGCACTGAAGTCCCACTGGGAAGCTGTGTTCTCCTAAGAACGGCTGTCCTGTGAAAAGCCAACTTTTTGGAGGGGAGTGAGAGAAGAGCCATGGGGTTTCTTGCTAAATGGCTTTATTCACAGCTTTTCTGAACTGGCCTTTGGAGGGAAAGAAAGAACCAATCTCAAAGCAGCTGAAGGTCATTCACATCTGAGCACAACTAAAGCCAGGGCTCCTGCTGATCTGCAGCAGCTCTGGCTGTGCCAGAGGGCTCAGTGCTGAGGGCACTGCAGCCAGACTTCCATAGGTATTGATGGGAATCCCATGGAATGCAAAGCAAGGAAAATAATTTCCTATATCCACCCAGAAAAACAGCACTGGAGCTGGCCACATGTCTAGAGAGAAGGAAAGGTGATTTAAAAATGCCCCAGACCACACACCTGGGAAAAAGGCATCAGATCCCATCTGGGGGGAAACAAAAAAAGCACAGATAGGTTTTGTTTCTGTTTATACTCTCCCAGTACCAGGAGAGCTTGTAAATTTCACATCTCACGTTTTTGCCATGAGATCAGAAGCTCCCAAACACCATCAGAAGAACAGGTGAAGTATTTAATGTTCCACAACAATTTGCATTAAAATGCACCTAAAGGACTTACAGAAAGCATGGTTTCCAACCACACTTGGAGCTGTAGACTCCATATATTTTGTAGGGAAGGGGGTGATGGCTACTGACAGGAATTGTCACCTCTGCTGTGGATCCCAGGCTCTGACTGTCCCACAGGTGCTCACAGCCAACAGCCACAGGATCGGTGCATGACATCCACGGGCAGGGAATAATTGCACAAATAAACTACCACTTTATGATGCTGAGGGCAGCTACAAACATTTAATGTAAATATACAGATTGCAGTGTTCAGTCTCTTTAAATTCACAGTGGTACGAGGATTTTGGAGAGTTTAGTCCAATCACCAAACTCCTGTTGAGAGTAACTATTGTTACAGTACAGTCTCCTGTTACAGACATGAACATGGATTTAAAAAAGCCACAGTGACACTGGAAAATTACCACAAGGTAAACACTCTCTCAGGGCAAAATTCTCTCCCCTAGCACCTCAGTGCTAAAAACTTAAGAAAATTAGGAGGGAAGAGAAAATTAGTGAATGACTAAAAAATCAGAGGCTTTAAAGAAGCCAATCTCTAAAATGAAAAATTTAGGTAAACTGAAGTGTATTTCCCACAGTCAGGATCTCATTTAAGCTCCAGCAGGTTACCTGACAGGGGAAATTAAAGAGAACTAACAATACAACAAGAATAAGAAGAAAATACTCATAAAGATATACTGTTGAGTTCGTAATAAGCTTAATTCAGCCTGGGAGGATCTGTGGAAGCACTGAATGGACAATGAAAATGGGACTGAAGTGAAAGTCAGTCCTTGGCCTCTGTGAGGGCTGAGTGGAGGGTCAGGAGGTTCAGCTGGGCAGGGCAGTGGATCCTTCTGAATCCAGAATTTCTGTAGAAACCAGAAATCCAGCAGGCCAGGGACACTGCAAAGAGCAGGGAGCCTTTACAGCCGTGGCTGGTGGGGTGGGCGGGCATCCGAGCTCTACTGAAGAAGCTTTAACACAAAACCGCTTTTGAATGTAAATTAGCAAAATAAACAATGTTCCACAAAAAACACACGTCTCCTTCCATAGTCTTGTGCTTCTGCTACGCCCATAACTCACTGTGTAGAAACATGGGGTCATAGGATGGTTTGAGTTGGAAGGGACCTGAGAGATGACCTTGTTCCACCCCCTGTCATGGGAATAATTGTGGTGCAATTATACTTTAATTATCCATCATATCCAGGAACCTCCTGCTCAAACGGGCTGTTCTCATCAGCGTGACAGAATCCAGCTGATTTGTTTATATAGTTTATATCCAGGATACTTCGTGGCTGAGTGTCTCCATTCCCAGCCCTAACGTTGCACAGGGGACATGAGCTACTGTATGAGTGGTCAAACTTAAATACAGCCGTGCTTATTATTAAAATAACAATAAAAAACTTCATGTAAGGATTAGCATGGTTACAAGGACATCAGAAATCTTGAAATGGAGCCAACTCTGTTTTAAAGACAGATGTTAAGTGTTCCTGCAGAAATGTCAGAGGTTATTTCCAGTATAAGGCTTTGTTTGCTAGAAGTAAAAAAATAATAATAATAAAAAGATACATACCAGTGAAGCACTAAAAGGTCTTCCTTTAAAAGGGGTTCAAATTCCCACCTATTGAAAGAACAAAGAGCATTTTATTTACACTTCAAGGGTGTATTGAGAAACATAAAGTGCTACCTAAGCATCAACACTTACCACAAGATCTTTCACAGGAACAAAACCCCCTCATTAACATCATTGTCCCCTTCCAGCACCTCCGCAGCCAAACGGCTCCGGCACAGACCAAACATTGCTACCTTGTGCCGAGACAGGAGCAGGAATTCACCCAGAGATGGGGGAGGATCCCTGTGCTCCAGGGCTTTCCACAGAATCATCTCCCTGTCCTGCCCGCCCTGCCCGCCCTTGATAAATCAGGTTGGGGGAGCAATTCTGGAGGATCCACAACCTGCCACACACCTGGTGCAGGGAGGGAGGAAATGCAAAAGGAGGTGCAAGGAAACAGGGTGAGGTAGGAAAAAAAGTCAGAGCAAACCCATCCAGAGAGTTTCTGGGAAAAAAAGGAGAGGCAAACCAGCTTCAGCAACAAGATAACGATGCTGTTATGCTGAAGTCACCAGGTAAGTATCTGTCAAATCCAAGGGAAATGCTTTGGGCTGTATTTTCAGCTAATGTAAAAACCACAGGAGCCCAAATTCTATCAGGTTTCAAGGAGTCTGGTGATCAATAAATCATTATAGCCTCCATAGAAGGTAAATTTAAAAACACGCTTTTTTGTCCTGTGGCATTAACAGTTTCTTAGAGAGAAATGTGAGAACAAATATTTTTAGGAGTCACTTTGCATTTTTGCTGTCTTCATCAAAACCTTTCTTCTCCCAGTTACAGCAACCTCCCCAATCAGCAGTGACCTGTTGGGATACTCCCAGAGTGTATCCTGAATTCTCATTTTTGCTAGCACATGGATGTCCAGGAATTCACAGGCACATCCCCTCAGATGGGTGACACTGACTGACCAGACCCACAAACTCAGGTGTTACAGAACCACAGAATTGTCAGGGTTGGAAGGGATCTCTGGAGACCCTCCAGTCCAACACCTCCCCACCAAGGCAGGGTCACCTGGAGCAGGTGACACCTGAATGTGCCCACGTGGCTTTGGAACGTCTCCAGAGAGGGAGACTCCACGACCTCCCTGGGCAGCTGTTCCAGTGCTCTGCCACCCTCAAGGTAAAGAAGTTCTTCCTCATGTTGAGGTGGAACCTCTCGTGTTACCCCTGCTTTCATGATGATGTGTTATTTAAACAGGTTTATTTAATGTTAGTACTACAAATTCCTGGAAATTTGCATTTTCATTTACAAATCTTCAAGGGCAAACACAGAGAACCAGAGGTTTCCAGCAGCTCTTTCATACCCACCTCACGTTCCTTTAGGCGATGGCCCCTGCCCTGGCAGAGTAAAGGAAATGGGCAATGGGCACCTCGTGGAAACAGGGTGAGAGCAGCTTTGCAGCAGCTGCAGCAGCTTCTGCCGGCCTGGAATGTGGGAGGACACCTGTCCCTGGAATAGCCCCTCACCTGGCCCTGGAATAACCCTTCGTATGGAGGAGAGGCCGGTGCCACTCACAGAAGCCTTTGGCCCTTAGCAGGCACGAAGGTGGGTGATGCCCAGGAGCATTTCCATGCATCCAGCTCCTCTCCAGCCACTACAGCACAATCGAGCTGGTCCTCAGGTGCTACAACAGGTTCAAAGGCAGCAGCAAACCTGGCTACTTTCCCACCTTGAGGACACCCCAGCTTTTATTTCCCTGTCTTCATCACAGCGAGTCTCCTCCATCGACAACTTTGTTAGATTGCATTTTAATAAATTCAACACAAGAGGCCTCCACTAGCCCGTTCTTCAATTAAGTCCACATTTTATTTATGGTTTGCTGTTGGTACTTCAATCAGATTTATATATACATAATCTAAAACCTACATCAAAACCATGTTGACTGCTCTGAAGACCGAGAGAAGTGACACGATTGAAGTTTTCTTCCACAGCTCTATGGTAAGTCTACATTCCCACAGCAGGTTTTTGGTTCAGGTTGCAGAAGTGTTCAGAAAGCCAGTGCCAGGTCTCTCTCAGACTCGGAGTGGGAGGGTTACACAGTTCTCTTTCAGCATTTCAGTCTTACACACAACCACAGTAGCAATCAGAAACATTTCTTTATTCTAGATAAACACCTGGGTTGATCTGCAGAACCCTGGCTTTTCATATTCCCACATCCCTCCCTTTCTACACCCTCACCAACACAGCTGGAAACTCAAGTTCCTCCCTGCAGTTCCACTATTTGAACATCAGTTGTGAAGGGATTTGATGCTACTCCCCACGGGAACTGAGGCAGCACGAGAGGCTGAGTGAGGAGTGTTTGTGAGTCCAGGTGGTGCCACCTGAAAAACGCCAGTTCCTCCAGTTGGGTGCAAACACAGGTACCCCAAACGATCCCCTACAGCCCCAGGGGAGGCAGGGACTGCCCGTGCCTGCCCAGCAAACAGCCCCACCAGGTCTTTGTGCACCTGTGCTGGCCCGACCCAGAGCAGCTCCCGTGCTGCCGGAGCCGCTCCCGGCGGATCAGCCGGCAAAGAACGTCAAGAGGTAGAAAGTATTCCCAGAGGCAGCTGGGGAAGCCCCTCGCTCAGCCCACTCCCTGTCTGTATTTGCTCAGAGGATTCGACTTGGTACAGATCCCAAGAGGAGAAAAAAGGATAGAAAATGCTTTACATGCTACTTAATCTGAAGTTCCTGCCCGGAATCAGCTCCTCGGTGCCCGGGGATCCCGTGGTTCGGGCACTTCACACCGGGAGGGCTCACGAGCTGCTGCCAGGGGGTGTGTGGGGCCAGAGAAAAGTCCATTTCCAGTTCCCCAGGGATTTCACGGAGCATGACCTGTCCCTTCAGGGAAATATTCCAATTTCTGCTACTTCACCTGGCCCTAACCATGCACAGGGGAGGCTGATAGAATTTCTATCATTAAATCCTGAAGACCTAGTCTTCACATTTCTAAGCTTTTGAATTTGCTTCCAGAAGACCTCCCGAGGACTTTAAAGCACCTACCAGATATTTAAATACAATCAAGTATATTAAGTGTCCACGTTTTCAATCAGCCTTCTTTTCCAGAGTAGATTCCAGCAAAACCTACTGGTTTTGTTCACCTGCACAAACCAACTGTTCAAGGTAGAAAACGAAGGGGGGGAGAAAAACCCAACCAACCAATCAACCAAAGAAACCCAATAAGCCACAAGCTTTTAGAATTCCTGGCTGCCCTTCAATAGCACGAAGCTTTCCAATCCCACACAAATTAAGAGGAGATTTGAGAGATGACAAAGCCCACCTGGTCAAGGCTGCTGCTACTGCACTGGAAAAAGCTCTGCTCTGGAGGCTGCCTGGCAAGCGTGGGGGGGTTTTCTGCAGCAGCAGCAAACAGCAGGACAACAGGTGTAGGTAAAAAAAAAACAACAAAAAAAAGGAGGTAAACAACATCATGGCAAGTGAAGGGATTTGATTCCAAGAAAATACAAAAATATTAAATATAAAAATGACCCTTACAATCCACAAGAGTGGAAAAACTCTGTAAGAAAGAATCACAAGAAACGACGGACAGGAATGCAGGGGCGGAGGGACAAGAACTCAGCAGCATTTCAATAAATAAAGCTACCAAAAAAAGCTTTAAAAGCTGCACCTACAGAGGTGTCACTACAGCAAGGGAACAGAACTGCTCGCTTAATGGCTCAGGTGAAACCACGCCTGGAAAGCAGAAAGCCTGGAAATGGGGATTTGGGGGAAAAAACCCAAACATTTCAAGACTTTGCTCTGGTGAGGACTAAAAGGGACGCTGCAAACTGTGCAGCTGACACCAACTTTGGGCAATACAAACCAAGTTACTGGAATAGCTGTTGCAAACTTAAGAAAAAAGATTAACACCATCAGACATTTTGAATAGTACAGAGACAGAGAAGAAGGGAATGATCTTATTTTTCTATGAGTAGATTTAGGATGAATTCACAGACCCTTTTTTCTCTTATTTCCATTCCTCAAGGGTAGCTCACGGTTAAAGACTAGGAGGCGTTTTTTGCACATTATTTTGACCACTGAAGAATGACCCTGTCATTTCAGAATTGTGCTGATGTGATTAAGGCTATATTAAATTCTTCCAAGGAAACAGCCTGTAGGTCAGTTTTATTATCAAAAAGTGGCTCTAAGGAATTCTAAAGCTAAAAAATACAGAGTTGGGTATTTAAAAATCCAATGAAAAGTTAGCCCTTATTCAGGAGAGCATTTTTCTCCTTCAGAAACTCATTCCCTCATGCTTGTTTTCATTTCACTGTCTGCAAACAAGAGAGAGATCTGTCTTTTGTGCCACCCACTGACTGATCTGGCCTGACCCCTGGAACACGTCACCAACTTCCACTCCTGCAGTGCTGAAACCAACTGGACTCACACAAATGCCGTCGAAATCCAGGGATCCACCACAACTCGCATTAGAAAATCAGATTACAGGATGAGGATCTCTGAATTTTAACAGCTGGAAACTACATCAACACACCTCCACAAACAGCCTGCCCTAACACACACTGCAGGGGTGGGACTGAGCAGCTGCTCTGGTAGAAAAGGACACAGGAATGGCTACTGGACACTTTAAAACTGGCACCCCGAGGGAGCCAACGCAGAAATAAAAGGGGCATTTCTGGTGTGAACCTTACAAAGCTCCACAGTGTAAAAAGTGACAGTGCTGGGGTTGGTTAAAGCCCTTCCAGCCCAGCACAGCTGTCCAGGCTGGAATAGAGGGCAAGTCCCAGTGCAGGTGACTGAACTGACAGGACAATCCCCAAAGACCACGAGAAGGCAGGGCCAAGGACACCCTGGAATGGCACGGAGGGCACACACGGGGAGGTCACTGCTCAGTGTACTCTGATCCCAGCGGCAAACCAGGAGAAGGTGCAGAGCCTAAACGAGGGGCTTGCTGCTGTCCCCTTCATGAGGCCACCTGGAGGAGGATCAGAAATCCTGCAGGAGGAAGCAGCGGGTTCCCCTCCCCTTGCTGTGTCCCTGCAGCACCGCTGTGCAGCACAGCACCTACAGGACAGCTCACAAAGCCTGGCTTGCCTGGCTCTACAGAAGGCAGGACTTTATTCCCAAGACCTCACGGCTGTGGAAAAAGTGGTATCATGAACACGATGGGGCAGCATGGAAAGCAAGAAGATGGGGAGCCAAAATTACTGTTGTCCTGATTAAACCATGCTGAGGCTGGGCCACAAAAGGGAAACTCCCTCACCTGTCCTAAGGAATGTGAGGTCAGCATCAGCATCTCACCCTCCCAAAAATTAAGGTGTGTGTCTTTCCTCACCGGGAGGAATTTGCTTTCAATGTGGATTTGCAAGTGTGGACTAACAAGGTTTAGTTAAGATATTTAAACACTTAATTGGTTACTCTGCAAATTTACCAACACGCCACTTTCCCCCCTAATTTCTACAGTCAGTTTTAAGCTTTCATTTGAAGTTAAATCCATTGCACTGAAAGCCTCCCTGCAACACCCAGTAACTGCAACTCACACCAACAAAAACATCGAGCCACTTTGCCCTGACACAGTTTATCAGCCTATTCATTTCTGGCAAAAGACTCAGAAGAGGTAGACAAAATTTATTGAAACCAAAAATGGAGTAAATTGCTACAGCAGCCAATTTTTGCCCATTTTAGCTTTGGCAGAATGGCTAATCTCATTCTCTCCTGGAACTCAGGAAATATATAGGAAGTTTTGGAACCATAAGTGCTTTTTTATGATACATATGCTAAAACACACAAGCTAGGCACAACAAAGTGGCTGAGAAGGCATAACAGCAATTATGGTAACACAAATCTCTCATGTTGTCTGAAGTTTCACTTTGGAAAAAAAAAAAAAGAGAAATGTCATTGGGGAATTTATTTTCTTTCTGGCTCCATTTCAGCAAGATACACCAGCCTGAAAAATAGAGAACTCGGATTTTCAGAACTGGCAGTCAGCAGGGAGAATAATGTGAAAAATTCCAAGTCAAGCAGAGTCCTGTTCTGCTTGTCCATCACCACGAGATCGGGTCCTGCAGGACAAACAAGCTCTGATTGAACCCTGAGCATCTTCTTGTTGTCAAAGGGGTGACACAGGTGCAGGTGACCAACTCTGTGACTGAAACGTAGCACATTTACTGATACACCAACAGTGACTGAATTCCTTTTGTATATGGCTGTACTACTTTTAACACTGACAAGTAGCAAGTGTTAAAAAGCTTATTTTAGTCACTAAACAACCACAATCCGAATGCACAAGAGCAGTAGTAAGGGTTAAGCTTGACCCTCGAGGTAAAACTACACATTAAACCCCATTTAACATCACCTATGGATTTTCACTTTCTAAGTATTCCATGTTACACTGCCAGGAACGTGAGTAATTGCTTTACTATTTATTGGCTCGTTTTATGGAAGACCAGAGATTCCCTAGAAACTGTTCTGAACAGAAAAACAGGACTGGAATTAGTGAGGGGGGAGTTAAATCTTTAGGCACTTTGAGGACGACTGCTTTAAAGTGTGTGCCATCACCAACGAGGTATCACCAGGTGTGTCGCCTGAAAATCACCTGCCAAGATGCTGCACCAGTAACATGCATATCACACTTTTTGCCTGTACAGTATTTGTTAAAAGTACAATTCCGAGTTGTTTTGCCCAGAGTGAAGAAAACATTGCACCTTACACCTGTTCTAAAAGCAGCAGCCGCAGCAAACAAGACGGGCTTACCCTTCTTCACGTCACAGAGATGCACAATGTTCTCGATTTGCTGCCCGAAAAAAACAACGGCCACTGCAGCCATTGCCAGCTCAGGGACAGGGGTGGGTATGGCTGAAGAAAGCCACAGCCTTAAAGTGTCACAGGTTTGACATGTCTCTACAATCATTGCACTATTAAAAGCAAACACATTTGGCAAGGCTGAACTAGCACATTATACATTTTACCTATATAGTAAAAAATACGTAATAATTGCCTCTGAGATAGCTTGTTTAACAATTACTGGTCCAAATAAATACGAACTATTTCAACTTGAGAACTCAGGGTAGAATTTTTTTTTTTTCCTCAGTTAAAACCTCCAACAAACATTCCCAAACATAAATGGGAACACTTTATTCAAATTTACTAAATCCAGGTAAAATGGTGTTACTAAAAAACTATGAAAAAATCTGAATTAACTTGAGCACTAGGAAAAACATGGAAGCATAAAAGTGATCATCGCTACACAGCATATTCAAAAATCTTCTGTGTCCCTCCCTTGTTACACTAAATGCCTAAGAATGCACTTGCAACTGGATTTGCCATTGTTCATTTCAAAACTACAGACCTTTAATTTGATAAGCAGCTTTGTTTCTATCAACTCATTTGTAAAAAACACCATCAAGCTTGTGCTCTTAAATATATATATGTATATATAAAAACATACAAAAAGTACAAGATAAATCACATTAAGAAACTTTTACAGTGTAATTGTCCTGATTATTTTATTCTTAAGGGCCAATTTTTTTTTTTTTTGTGCACAGAATCTCAATGTGACTGTTGTTCCAGAATTCAGCATAGTGCCACTGCACAGAATTCACCTTTCTGTGCAGTCCATTAAAAAACAAAACCCCAAAAAACAACACACACCACAGGACAAAACATTCTTCTTAAATCAAATCTATTTGTGAATTCAGCAAAATAATTTCTATAAAATAAAACAGCAAAATATTTAAATAGTATAGGGTGGGCTGTATCTGTTTTGCAGGGGTATTTGGTTTTTAGACAGGTTCCAAAAAAATTACACACATTCAAGTTACCAATTTTCATTTAAATACAGTATTTACTGATGCGTTTCTTTAAGTCTTTAAACAAATGTTTATTCTGGAATAGAGATACCTCAGAATTGTATTTGACTAACCAGTAGTTTCTTTTATCTTTAAACCCTGCTTCTAATGTTAAGATTTTCTGTATAATGGATAAAGAGCTAAGACAATTCTCGCTTTCAAGTAGAACTGTGAACGAGCAGAAAACCAGCAAGTTAACTTGGTGCAGTGGCACTCACAAGTACTCTGTGATTTTGTTGACTTCCACTTCACTGGGATGCAGTAGAAGGAAAGTGTTAGAAGTTTATCTAATAAGCTCTACCAAAGAAACAAAACAAGCACACCAAATACAGTCTATTATGCTCCAGGCATCCTGGCATAGCAAATTTTTGCATATTTGTTTTAAATCTTTTAAATTCCTATTACTGAAAACTAAGTGTTCTTTATCCCACCCAGAGAGAGAACTGTCAAACATCAGATGTGAGGAACATATGTGAAACTGAAAACCACTTGTTTGTCACATTTTCCCTCCCCATTTTATAGTCTAGGTGTAAGAAGAAAAAGTTCTGAGCAATGCAGTTGTCACATTGGGACAACTGCTGTCACGTTTGTTTTTGTTGGTTTTTTTTTTTTATGTTTTTTTTTTCCCCTCATTGGCTACACTAACTTGGTGTGAAGCCATGCTAAATGTTACAGCATAACTATAGCTTCAAAGTGATTAACCTAATACCAGAATGAAAAAGGCAATGAAAAAAGATCTAGAAACAATGTTACATCACCAATTTTCCACATCAACCAAATAATTAAAAGGTTACCAGCCATTACGTTGCTCATAGTAAAATCGACTCCAGTGGCAAAGAATTAACATGAAACTATTTTTGTGGTTGACATGGATAGGCTTTTTCGTAAAGGAGTTGATCCAACTGCCATGAGGCAGGCAACACTGGTTGCAGAGCGCAGCAGATATATCAAGAAATTATTTTTTTGTTTTTGTAGATCTGTGAGTCTCATCAAGACAAAAAAAAATGTTTCTTGCTCAAGAATTAACAGTCAAACATTAATATACTATATACACCTTTGCCATTTACACATTAGCATCAGGCCATTTATTACAAAACACTATACACTTTCCACTGCAGGCGGGTTATATATTGACAGCAAATTTTCTGCAGATAAGACAGTGAATAGACTCTCCACTCCATGTTGATTAGGAATAGTTTTTCTAGTTTTAAATATTAGCCAGACACAGAGAAAGGTTGGACTGTAAGGCCTGGGTGCACAGTCTTGATGGAGCAAGTTAACTGATTATGTGCATTTCACTAATCTTTTGTCTGAGGCGGGGAAACTTCTTCACTGCCTTCGTAGTTTTCTTGTGCTCGTTGGCCAGTTCGCTGAGGGTTGTTCATATGATGTGCTGCCGGGCCCGTATATGGCTGTCCATGCACGTGGTTATTCTGCAAGGAAACAGGAACATTTGAAAGGGGCTTTAAACCTGTGGGCTGTTCCCTCACTCGTTGCTTTCCCCCTTTGCATTCACTCCACTGAACTGTGCCCTCACGCACACCGAGCTTCTCCTGGGGCAACACCTGTATGGACACACATCCCACCTCCTCATTCCTCTGATCCACACCTGTCACTTACCTTTCTGATTTACACAGAAGGGAAACAAACACTCAACTTGTAAAAGGTACAAGATCAGCTGAAACAGCAATCTCAGCTTTTGAATAACAAACAGTTACATGCAAAGCAAAAGCAGCAAGAAAGAAAGAAAAGGAGACGAAGAGAGGTTGCCTACGTGCTGCCCCATTAAACTGTGCATATATTTTATTAACAACCAGCTTGGTTTTTTCCCTAAAACAAAGGAAAAAGCATACCTGTATTTATGCAGCACACTTTAATTTTTAAGGGGGAAAATCAATGTTACAGAACTGAACGAAATCTAGACCAGCAGTTTTCTGCAGATGTTCTGCCCCAATTTAAGAAGTCATACACAGATCTGGCCAACAAAAACACCTCATTTATCTACTGCTCTGCAGAGTTTGTGGAGTAACTAGGAATATGAGGACTGTGTGTGTTAGTGAGAAATGCCATCTCTTGCAAGGAAGTGAACACATCACACGGATAATGGTGAGGTTACAGAATGTGTCTGAACTTGGGAGCTCAGAAAGGAGTGGGAAAATCTGCATGACTTACCAACTGCTCTGCTGAGAACATCAAGTAAGGAAAGCAAGATGGAGGGGAAAACGGATTTGGGCAGGAAAGGAAATTAAATTAGCAGATTTGGAATATATAAAATGAATTGGAACAAAAAATGGCAACTAAGTGTGGGATCTAATTAGTCCATTCAATAAAAAAAACCCTGGTAAGGATTTCTTTCAGATCTGGCTTTCCAGCGGAAAATATTAACAAAGCAGGCATTTATCATAAAAACAGATTTAGATTTTGTATCTACTTCAGATTTAGAGATCAGTGTTCATAGCACAAAGCCATCTGCTTTTTTCCAAAAGCCTTCCAATTATCCAAACTGAAATTCAGGATTTGAGGCTTGGTTTTGTATTTGAAAACAAGAAAGCAACTCACTAAATATTACCAATGCCAATAAATGTGACGGAATCAAATTCAGTCACTGTGATGACATCAGTCCCTCTGGTCTTTCTGTGGATGATTAATCCCTGATCTGATAAAATTCTCATCTGAAGATATGATGGTGTAACTGCTCCTGGCAAAATGGAGATGTACCCTTATCTTTATTCCTCCAAGGGTGATATTTGACAATAATATGCTTCTGGCTAAATGCATATTATTTAAGTTACCACAAATGCTAAAAAAAAACCCCAAACCTGAAATTCTGAATAAATGGTTCAACTCAGAGCTCTTACCTGTTGATACTGGGAACCAGGTGAATGGGGATACAGTGGGGCATCTTCAGGTGGAGAAGATTCATGTTCATCTGGGGCATCAGGATCATCTGGTTCCTAAAGTTTGAAAAAACCACCATTTAATTTACTTAGGTAAAACATATTACAATTATTCTATCCAGAACAAATCCTACGTGGAAGTGATTGTTTCAGACATTCTTGTGATTGTTTCAGACATGCTTGGAGAAAAATTCCACTCCACGGTGTCACCTACAGCTTGTACTGTACTACATAAAAATTCCCTCTGTCAACATATTACTGGAAATACAGACCCATTCGTAATCTACTTTAAATGTTTAATTCCAGTTCCATACTGCTAATTCTCCAAGTGACAGATGCCTACAGAAACTGTAACAAAAGCTGAAAAATGCACAGGAGTATGTAACTGAAGTCAACAAAAATATCAATCTGTATTTAGAAAACACTTATGAAATCTGTTACCTCTTCAATGACCAGAGAGTGTTGCTAAGGTTAATTGTTTACAGAAGCATTTTACTCAGTTTTTTACTGAAGTCAAATTTATTCTTTACCTCCTCAGGGCAGAGTTCACAAGCCTTTGCAAGAGTCATTCTAGCACTGTGTGACCTCTCTAGGAAGTAGCCATTTGATGTTTCATTGCTCTGTATTGGTGGAGACCAATTATTGTAGGTGTATTGGGGATTGCCAGTGTAAGGTCTACGCTCAAGCTCATCTCCAAGCCATTCTACTGCCCAGGTCCATTTTCTCTTCAGATCTCCATTGCTCTGCAGGTGGAAAATGAACAATTCAGGGTTATTTCCTTTAATCTTGAAAAGAGACACAATTTTCCTTTCCTCTACATCAGCTATTAGAGAACAGGCCACCAACCCATTTGCTGCTGCTTTGAAAGAGTTCCCAGATACCCTTTTCTGCACAAAGAAAACTCCAAATTTGAAATGAAGTCTGTGAATCTGCAGCTGCATCACAGAATCATGAGTGTGAATTTAACCAAATTGCTTTCATTCCCATGCACTGACTTTCTGATACAGGAAGGTTCAAATGAGTTGTACTTTGAAGCTGCAATTTCATCAAAGTGATAAAAAACGAATAATGGTGGGGTTTGTTTTTTAATTTTAAAAACCACAGAACTAGGAAAAACCAGCAAGAAACAGAATGAAAGGTATCACCTGAAGGATCTGGTAAGCTACAGGACAGTTGCTGAAGAGAGCTACCATGCACTTTATACACTGGTAAGCTCTTTTCTGATAATGATTCTTCGAGCGTTGAATGGTGTCAAACAGTCCATCCCTGTCATCTGGGATTCCCTTAAGTGCATTGTGAATCCTACAAAAAACCAAACCAAAACAACAACAACACTTCAAGTGTTAAAGAGTTTTAGTATTTAAATTAAGGCTCCACTTACATGGTAGTTATAAAAGGGACAGCTTGTGTTCTGACTTCTGGTGTTAGTCAAGAGGATTTTTAAAATCACAAGATAAACTTACTATCATATATGTAACATATTTTTAGTATGTTTGGTAGTATTTAAACTAACAGAATAAGATATACATATAAAAAATGTAGGTATGATTAATTCTAATCACAGTAATCAACTGTAACTGGTTAATCTTTATTACTTATTTTAAAAGTATCTACTGCATTTACAAAACAGTCCTGTTAACCCCTACAGTCCTTACAGAACTGGAACAGTTAAATCCTCAACAGAATGTTTGCTTACACTTGGTAATGCTTCTCGAAGATGCACTCTTTTACATGCAGTCCCTCTGAAGAGGAACTGGTACATATTTGTGCCTGGGAAAAAGGGCATTCCCTGGAACTACGCCCAGTTTCTGTGCCTTCTGCTCTCAAACAAGGGGAAGAGGAATTAAGTGCCACCCTGAAACTGTGCAAAAACTGCGAACTGACAAATTTTTGGCTCTGAAAAAGAAGTCTCAAAGAGCTCAACTCATGGTAGGAAAAGCAACTGCCCTCTCTCCTCGCAGCCCTGGCACAGGCAGTGAAGAGACTGCAGGCAGCTGTCAGCCCCGGCTCCATCCGAGAGCCATGACGAGCTTCACTTCAGCTATTTTAACTTGACGGCACTTGGAACATTATTATCCCAAACTCTGCACTTGAACTTGTCAAATCAAGAGAAATTTAAGAGCGTGGGTCCGAGGCCAAGGAATGGCAGCAGTGCCAGAAGAGGAGGAGCACTGAGGGACACACACACTGCCTAAGGTCAGATGATGTTTGTTTTCCAGGAGTTACAAGACCCCATTTACCACGGACAGTTTCGCTGTTTGTTTGGTGCTGGTTTGCTGTTTTGTTTGTTCTTTTTAAAGAGAAGACAGAGATCATTTACACTCTCTGATCATCACAGCCAAACCAAGCACAGCACAGCAGCATTTCAGTCAGTGGATGACTGCAGCTGGCCATTTAATACTCCTCTGCTGAAGCCAAACACAATTCCATACAGCTACTCCTGAGACTGCAGTCCTGAACATGGAGTGATGGACTTCTCCAGGGAAGCCACACTACAACATTCAACCCCCTTCATACCCTGTTATTTTAAATGCAGATTATCCACAACAACCATTTAGTGATTTCTCACCTGCTGTTCAACCCTAAAAATATACTATTTCATTTCATATCCACTTAAGTATGGCCATCCTCCAGCACTCTGTGGACTTAAGACACATCTTAGAAGTATTTGTTTATCAAGAAGAAAATAAAATCAAACTGCATGATATGTGCACTACATACACATATATATGCAAAACTGAAAACCTGTGTGCAAAGGGTATTTCTGTCACTTTTCTAAACTGCAATTCCTCTAAAGAAAAAGAAGAAATTCCTACAATTCAGTTGTCACATTCTGGAGTGTGGTTAAGCCAAACCACCACCCCTCCCTGACTCCCTCCTAAACTAAGGCCAGGCAACTGAGAACATCCTGAAGGAGCAGTCAAATTCCACAGGTTAAGGACAGGAATCCACTCCCATACCTCTACTGCATGCAGCAAGTGTGCTCTTACTCCAAGTAATTTAAATTTCTTATAAGACACAGCTGGAAATTATTTAGTAAATCCAATACTACCTATAACCACTTATTATGAAACACTGAAATTGTGAAATACTGACAGGTAGCACATTGATGACATTTATTTTGTGTCATCTCACCTATGCTCTTTTATGTAAAACTTTTGAAAAATGGACTATTCTCACAAATAGCCAGCAAATTTCTCAACAGTAAGGAAGGTCAAGGTGAAAAACAGTACTGATTTCAAAATTCGTGATAAAAACCAGAAAAAAATGCTTTATTTGCATGTTTTGATTTAGGATCTATTTAAAACAAACCTCTTAAAGGATTAGCAACGGAACCATTGGAAAAACAACGTGTACAAACCAATACTGAATTAAAAAAAGACAGGTAAATACTGACCTGTGAGTTTGCCAAGAGTCCTCAATTAGCAGGATTTGCAGAAGCAGATCCAAATAAGGTCGAAGCTCGTATGTATATGAATATGCAACCTTAAAAAGGGAAAATGCATAGAACATAAGAAAGCATTTCTTGAAGCACTGAAGTTTACACGGTGCAGTACAAGAACACAATTAATTTGAAGTGAAGTTTTCTGTAATTAAAGGATATTTCAAGATACAGGACTTCTTTTCTAAAAAGTGTTGATTGTGGCAGGAATTTTAGGGGTTGTGGTTTTGTTCAGTATTTGTTTTGGTTTTAAAATATTAAGTTATGTAAAGGACAAAATGTTTCCTCATGACTTTCTCATACAAGTGATCTGAAGCCCAAAGTGTGAGATGCTGAAGAAATTACCTTTAAAAACACCTTTAGAAAAGCAAAATTGCAAAATGGCATTTTGTACCAGTATTGCTACTTCTAGGCAATGTGTTCAAAAGGTTATCCTAAAATGTAAATTACATGGCTAGCAAAACATCAGTACAGTGATTTTTACTATGATTCTTTCAAGTCAAAGCCAAACAAAAGGACATATTAAAATGTGATGTTTACATGAAAAAAAAAAGAAGGGTAAATATAAAGATGTGCTAAAAGAAGTCAAAAATTTTATTGGGAGTGGAAAAGCGTGACTGACCTCACAGAGATTAGAAAGGAAATGTAACACAGACCTTGCTGTGTTGTATTTCTTTGCTGAGTTTGAAACCAAGTATGTTCTGCAAACTTGTAAAAGAGAACCTTAAGAACACACTTGAAATAAGTACAAGAGAGATCTTAAGAAATTAATTCTATCTTTCCAAGGAATTTAAGAAGTTCTTTCATGGATAATGACAGAAAGCCTTTAGGTGATGCTCTTGGAATAAATAAAGACCACCACAGTCTACTTTCAATCCTTAACACAGCATTCCTGACTCATTAAAGGTTGATTGCTTTCCTACACTCATAAAAGGACTTCTCTTAGTACTTAAACGAGACATACAGACCTAAGAGTGTAAATACTGTCAGAGGATGCCATCTTAAGGAACATTTATTTATCAAGCACCTGTTCAGTATTCAATATAACACCCATGTCTGAGTACAGAATCTTACACCACACACATTTATATTCCCATCTTTCTCCTGGCTTTTTGTTTTTACCTGCCAAAGTAGTTCACTGAGGACTGTGGAAGAGAACTGAGGATTCTCCCAACAGCAGAAACGAAGCAACTTGATGGTCTCCTCAGAGTTGCTGCAATCTTCAATAATTTTCTTCACATAACTAGTTCTCACAAACAGAATGTCTGCTACGTTCTGCTGAAGTGCCATTATAGGCTGAGATAAATTAGGATCACCATAAGGGTTGGCAAGTGGGGGATTACCTAGAACAAACAGTTATTACAGATTAAAAGGTACTGAAGTACTTTCAAGTGCACTCCAAAATATAAATTGGTGTAACTCATCAAAAAACAAAAGATGGAGAAAAAGCACAAATCCTCCCTTTACAGCTGACTTTCTTTGAAAAAAATAGGGTATGAAATAACTAATTTTCATGATTGTGAAGCTTGACACTTGCTGCCTGAGAGAGCTACTTCTCCCTCTTTGATAAGATTATGCAGTGACAATCAAAGCAGAACAGCTGGAGACATGTTCATATGCCAGAGGAAAAACCATGGAGTTTTTCTCAGTGAAATCCTCTTATCTCCTGAATTTATCTGCCTCACTGCTTGTGTAACATAGCCCAAATCTGTCATATTTTAAGGACACAACATCTATTTACTCCACCAGACAATGCAAAAGCGTTCAGAGGAATATCTATGTCAGAACAGTCCCATCTGAATCTCTGGAGTGTACAGAAGTAATACGCTCTTGAAAGGATAAAAATTAATGCATCTTATTTAGTAAGTTTTGTTTTGTGTAAGGAAAGACTGTTGATTTGCTCCTGATGTTTCTGAATTTTGCAGGTTTTTGAGTTATTGTTTGAAGATGTCCAGAACTCCAAGGGAGAACTTTCCTATCTTAATATGCTGAAGCAAAAAACCACTTTATTCTGCAAACAGTAATCCTAATTAGTAATCAGGGTAATGTTCAGACAACGTAAATTTTTTTCAGTACAGTGTCATGAATGAATACAGCGAATATACAATTATTTTTTCATAGGTAGAGTATCTTTTCAATGTAAGCTTCAAATAATGCTCTGGAAACAAACCCAGTCAAAACTGCCAAATGATTCTGAAGCTTATTATAGCACAGTAAAATTTTCAGTTCATTAATCTCACTATAGCACATTCTAGCCTATTGACTTTACAGCCTGACACATCAAGCTGTAATGAGTTCACCATTAAATAGCTTCTCTACAGATTTCTAATTAGGTTTTCTGAAATATGCTTAACAGAACATGTACATATACAGGCTATAAAGTCCACATGGCCCAATATTCTGTCACCATTTCTCAAAAATAACTGCACTCTATTCAGCCACTGGAGATATTAATGATTTACACTGTGGTTAATCAATTTCTAGCTGATTCTTTATCTTTTATACATTAAAGTGCTGACTTCTCTGAGAACAGACACCAAATCATATTTAGGAGCTACCCACAACAATGCAGCATCTCTTCATGATAAGCATTATTAGCTATCTCAGAGCCTGCTACGGTGGTTTTCCTGTACAGATTACTTTTATAATCTATTTTTTATTGCCTACTTGCAATAAAAGTATCTTTATGCAAGTCTTCACTATATGCTTAAACTATTCTAAAACCATTATTATTTTGTAATCAACAACCTCCTGCTTTGCAAATCAGTCTTCCTGCATCTTTAAGGAACGAACCAACAGCATAAAATACAGAACAGATTTCTGTCCTGGGCTTTTTAGTACAGCAAATCAGTTTTGCTTATGGCAAACAAATTTCTGCCTTTAAACGAAAGGAGTTGCTAAAACACAAAAGGAAAACATTTTTCCAGCTAACCCACTTTACAAATAATAGCTAAATATGCACAAAAAGGCATTTACTGATCCAGTCAGTTAATCTAAGGAAAACTTAAAACCCACTGTACCGTTGATAGAGGATTGCATCCTCGATGACACGTTGCAGCAACGGATGAGCTGCGACACGACCGTGTACAGCTTCCCCAGCTCAGCATACTGGTACTTAATTGGGGGGCCTGGACCTTCATCCAGAGCCACAAGCATGAAGGTTGCAGGAACATTTAGTTTCAGAAGTTGTGTCTTCTCTGCTACACCTTTACGGGGAGGGGAGAAAGAAAAATATTTTGTTTCTGGCACTGACAATACTTGATTTTTTAAAATATTTTAGAGGAAAAATAACCGGTGTTTACGTGACTCACAACTTTTCACTTCATGGGTTTTATTAAACCAGCACTTACGCTTTTTGAGGAATAAATAATCAATAAAGATGCACAAGAAAATTACGTTCAGCTGAAAAATCACATTGAAGTAGAGCTGTAAATTACTGGAATTTCTTCACAGTGCTCATTAGCACTTAAGTAACTCACTAGTAGCATCTGTGTTAATAGCAATATCTCAGTGAGCTCTTTTGGACAGTGAATCAATCCTTTTATTTTAAGGCCCAGGATAGGATAAACACTCCCCCCACTGTATATTTCGTTATTTTTCCATCATGTCTTGGATAGATCAATTAGAAATGTGTGAAGTTTGTAGCTGTGCCATACTCTGCAATAAGTGTAAATAAGCAAAACCAATGAGAAAACCTCCAAAACTAACCAAAAAACAAACCCACCCAAAACCCCAAACATACACCTAGTTTAACTGCATGAATACCTGCACATACTACACAAGTACTTACCAGGAAATTCCCTATGTCCCTTCTGATCTCATATTTTGTTTCTTATTTTGGTTAAAAGTCACAATTTTCCATATATTTCCAAGTTTTTTCTTATTCTGAAACACAACTAGACCTTACCTTCCACCTTTCTGATAAGAAGGAGGAATCTAAGAGCTTTTATTTATGGTATTTCTTTGATTATGCTTGACAGTTTTGTAGTTACATCCTTTGTAGAACTGATCTCTCACTTCCTTTGACACGAACAATGTATTATTTGATTTCTCAAAATGTCAGACAATTTAATCTTTGACAGAGAACTTGGGGTGCTGCAGGAATTATGTTATTGTGGTTTTTGCTGAATGAGGTCTACATGCAGAGAGAAGCCTTCAGGTCACAGAACTAAGACAAGCACAACTGCTTAGCACTGCATTTTCAGGTTTATCCTTGCAGGTAGATTGTGATAATTCTCAAACCCACAAATAAAATTGTATTTCCCCTGGGTTCTGAGTGCTGTCCTACTTGGAGACCTCAACTGTACTGACTATGAAAAGCTAGTAAAGAAAAGGCAGAGCAGAAGAATTGCATCTTTCTTCTCTGTAATGGCTTTCAGTTCACTCTGATGGTCACGGTGGAACCTGCCTGACAGAGAATGCTTTGGTAGACAAAGTATATGAAAGCAACAGACGTTACAGGTGTAATTAGATTAACACAACTGTCCAGATTAATTTTACAGATAGGAAATCAAATTCCTTTAGAAGTGTCTACCCACTTGGAAGAACTTCCAGAACTCTGTGTGCACGTGTCAATCCTATGTGGGAACACTGAGGTAACTACATTTGGATTGATACACTTGATTAACACTTTAGCCACAAAGTAACCCAACGGGAACTCACATTTATAACTTCCTGCACGAGTTGATAAACAGCAATGCTCAAGCACTTTTTAAAATTTTACCCTCATCCTCTCTCAGAAGGACATAGTCTTACTCCTCCAAGCTTCTCATCCTTCCAAGGATGGCAGGAAGGCTCCAAACTGGAGGAAGACAGATGCTCTAGGGAGCATTTTATATGATATACAATGAGAACAGCCTGCCTGTGGATGGAAAACTGGATTCTCCTGCTGTTACACCTCTGTAAATGGATCATTAATAAAAACACAGTGTATTACAGTGCCATGAGTAGAAGTGTGTGCAATGTGCTTACCTAGATTGGCATACATCACAAACAGGTTGAAATACTGCTGCAAGTGGCGCCCGTGTTCAGACACTTCCCTTCTTAGCAGGTTTAGTACCGCCCTCAGTAAGTGATCACTTAAACTTAAGTTATCATAAGCCTATTGAAAGAAAAGGTTTCAATGTCAGTGGTTGAACACAGCTTTATTTAGTTTATACTTTTTGCTAGGACAGAAAACAGAACTGGTTAAAAGGTATGGGATTCATACATGCTCCAAAATACCAGCAGCTGGTCAGTCTTCTGTATCTCACACAAGACAGACAGACAGGGAATAAGACTCCCATCACTCAATACCATGTGAAGTCCAGGAAATTACGCAAGTAGAGAAGCTTTTAACTGAGTTTTTTTCTCCAACAGCAGATAGGCTGAAACACTCAAGAAACACACGTGCAGTTCCACTGTCGACTTCACACATTTAGACAACCAAATCACCTCTACAGCTGTATCTCTAATACTTCACAAAACAAAACACTGCTAAAGACTATGTAGCTTTAACCTAAAACAAATTCTTTAGTTGGATACAGCAGTGAAAACATTCTGAGAAGGTAGGTGGAATCATATAAATAAAGAGTGCCTTGCTGTAGACATTAAAAACATGATCAAGCAAAGGTTCAAAAAGGTTCATCTTTAAAATTTTAATAGAGTCCAAAGAAAAACATTGTTATGACAAGTATTACATTCAGTTAGAGGCTTTTTTGTCAGCCCTAGATGTAGAAAACTAGGCAACTCACTGCCTACTCCTCCTCAAAGTTACAATTTTTAACAATTTTACTGTTGCAGGATACAGGATGAGAATTTAGGAAACTCCTGCAGGTGTTCAGTTGTATTATTTTTGTTTGCTTGTTTGTGGGGCTTATTTATTTGTTTAAAATTCTAAGAGCAAAGCAAGGGTTCATTTGCCTACACATTACTTCAGTAAAAAAGCCCCTACTTCTTTTTTGCAGATTTCACACTTGCAAGTCGAAGTTCTCACTGCTTAGTCTTCAGAGATTTACAAATGAGGGGAAATTGAACCCCTCTTACAGCATCTCTCTTGCAAACTGGTGGAGTTACATCACGTTACGTAGTGCAAAATGGCCTGTAGAGACCTCCAGTCAACACTGATGCACCTACTCCAGAATTTATTTAGTAATAAATGCTTATAATGAAGAAGTAAGAATTCAGTTTAAAAGCCTTTTTGTCAGAGGATTAAATACCTGACTGGAAGGTCCAGGAGAGGCAAAAGGTGATGGACATGGTCCGTCTTGCAATGAAAAATGTGCAATAAATACTATAAGTTTTGCAAATGCACCCCTCACTTCTGCACTGGGGCATTCCAGAAGGTACTCAGAGAAGCGGTTTGAGACATTGAAAAGGACGTTGTGTGCAAACCAAAAGCGAACATTCTTGCTGTGACGAAGGAGGATGCACAATGCATCATACCTGGAACAGAAAACGGCACAGCTGAGATTATGACCAAATGTAGGTATTAATGAATTTGGCAGATGTTTTCTTTTGCAGAATTTCAAGAAATTACCCGTTAAAGGTGACTCCCAAACATTAATGCTTCCCATCACCTACACTGTACTTCCTATAGTGATGTTCTGTTATGTGCAATCACAAATTAAAGATACACTCAATTAAAAGCCTAACATTTAACTGTAGCATTTTACTTGTCATCTGTAAGAACTAAGGCAGCATTACAGCCCCAAACTCCTTACTGCTCAAAGCCAGTCCTGTTTTAGCAGCCACCCTTCCCTCTGTACTAGAACTGGGGAAGAGGTTGAGCAGCAGAGAAAACAAGGTGGATTTTATGAGCTGGGTATGAGACAGGTAACTAAATATATAACCTAACAGGAATTCACATTCTCATTTACAGATCTAAAAAACAAACCAAAAAACCCAATACCCAATGAGTAAAAGATCTGTTTCAGAGAGGGACTTGTGTGACTCTGTCCTCCTTCCCACAGTAGTATTTGAACTCTTCTTGATGTCTTAAAATAACAGGAGTAACTCAGCTACTCTGGAAGTTGCTACTGGAGATATGTATTTGCCAAGTATTACAAAACTACTTACAAGTAGTTGGTAAGCTACTGGTCACCATGACTACCAGGTTTTCTCCTGAGTTTGGCCAGTAGTAACCCACAGTTCTCTCCCCAGCACAAAATAACCGAGCTCAAAGACTAAAGTGTTGTGGTGCAGTGAGTAAGATTTGTCATGTTTGTTGTGCTGTGGCTTTGAATTACAGGCCCTGTAGCAATGTACATAAAGCTCTCTGCTAACAGGGGCTCAGAGACTATATACGTGTTCCACAAACAAATATCAGCTGCAACAATGGATTCGAACCAGCTTTGTTCAAAACTACTCAAACAATGAATAAACCACTTTGAATTAGTCAGAAAATATAACCCGTTAGTTTTGTGCTACTGACGGCTTCTAGCCCTTTATTCTTTTTTCAAGACAGACAAAAGGCAGATTTAAACTCTGTCTGAAAATGAATTTTTGAAGCTGGTCACCTCAGCAGCTTATTTTAAGTCTCAGTTTCTTCCCAGTATTTTCTGTTCAAATTTCCCCCCCTTTTCATGTGCACCTTCACCATATATTTTGAGAAGAGGAGAAAAGAAGACAGAGCACATACACTTTTTACTATCATATGTATCTAAATGGGATCTTTTAACAGACATCAAACTTCCAAAATTTTAAGTGTTGTTAAAAGACAAGATACCAATCACTAGCAGGGCCACGGACTATTTTCTTTGTATGAAATCCTGTGGTGAAGAGAAATCTAGCAGCAAGCTGAATACTAATCATAGTTATTTCTTCTGCTTCAGGCAACAGATGATCTTGTCCTAAAGAAAAATCAAAACACTCACATGTAGACAAAGTAAAAGCAACTCACAACAATGTAACTGATTTTGTCTAACACAGTGTTCCAATTTTAACAAGATACTTGATCACAACAGCCTCTGTCTTCTATAGTGTATCATTTGAAAATGTACGACAGGTACCTGGATCCTAACATAGCTCTGATTTCAGAAATTCAGCATCTCACCTTGAGAACTGTTTTCAGTAGAATAGCCTCCAAACTTCAGTAATTTAACTTGACTTACTACATAAGCTGAGTAATAGCTGACAGTTTATCCAAGTATTTTTTGCTAAATATTCTGGCAACTTATCCCTTATGAACAACTCAACTGCAGAAGTCCAGGAGGACAGAGTATTCAAAGTAGAACACACAAAACTGTCATTGGCTTGACAAGATATTGACCACATGAATCAAAACCCTTCTTGCAAGAAGTTCATCCATAATTATCCCAGTAACATACTAACCTGGAGGAGGATTCAGGTAGACACTATTACAAGTAAGCAACTTCTTTATGAACTGGAAATATTCCAGGCTGTACTGCATCCGATTGTGCATGAACTGCACGTTCTGCTTCCTCACACTTCGCTCGATGGCTGATGGCATTTTAATCTGATGGGGTTTAGTGGTGATAGCTATTTCTGAAATATATTTTATTAGTTCATTGTCTTTGTCTATTGTGTCCATACGTTCATAAAAAAGAATGTAAGCGTTCCACCACCTCTTCTGGCGTCTGTAGGACATGCGCTTCATCATGTGATCAAACACTTCTCCCATGTATTCTCCACCAAAACACTGGTTTTTCATTTCTTCATCGTCATCCATTTTACACTCTGTCACGTCTCCATCATCGAATTTATACCACCGGTTCTTCTCCCCGTCTCCCCCATTCCTCTGGATGATGTAGGAGTAGTAATGTCCACCACTGGCCTGGCCACTGTGCACCAGCACACCCACGAGCCTGTACTTTGTGCTCCCAGAGTGTTCGTTTTCCGACTGCTCATTTTGTATTATCTGATTTTCAGGATTCACGTCGTCCCCCTCCAATTTTGCTACACCTGCCACCGTGTAAGGCTCCATGTCCAGTTCTCGTGGAAACTCAAAATAATCATTGAATTTGATTGCACATTCCCTTTCCCAGTCGTAATCAAATCGTTTCAACTGGATGGCAAGAACTGGAGGCAACTTCTTAATCAACAAGCGTTTCACTGTATCAACCTAAAAAAGGACACGAACAGCTCTTTAGGTCTCCATTCATATCCTCTCACCAAATACCAAAGTCAGTAATCAAAGGATGACTTTTTCCCCCTGAAACAAACTAAGACTGAACTTAGTACAGCTGTAACATCACCGCTCTACACAAATTTAATACATGAGGAATCATTACCTTTTTGTTGCATTTCTCACAATGATATGCATTTGCACCTTCCAGTAAGTCTCCTTTGACGTACTGTTCCAAAGAATCAAGAAGGTTTTGGTGATTTCTTATATCTACATTCAGAGTTGTGAAGGATTCCTCACATTCATACCTACCAATGAACAGGCAAATGCATGAGAAAGTTAGAAACATGTCCAATTTTTATGTTTTACATGTGCTGCAGTGTGTAAGCAGCAGAAAAAGAACTGAACTCTTTTTTTATTGCAGTCTTCCTACAATTGCATTACAGCATGTGCACATTGTATTTTCTGATCTGCACTAGCTATAGTTACTTTATGAAGACCATAAAAATTACTTGTATGTCTCAAGTTCACTGAAAAGATCATGGAAGTTGATTTTTTTAGCACATCACTTTTTTAAAGCAGCTAAAGTAGCATCACAGTCTCTCGGCAAACCAAGCCAGTAGGAAAGCAGAGAGAGCAGAGCACTTTTTCACTGCTGATCTTTCCAGTCAGGAATTAGACTGATAAACACAAATGCTGTATCACATCTAAAGACAACAGTTCAAAACAGATTCCAATTAAGCAAACAAACAAACAAAAAGCCTTTGTATTTTCGATCTGAAAAAAAAATGAATAGCTGTCTTTATAAAATAATTTGCATATTTATGACTGCCTTTGACGTACTGTGTTCTAATATAACCTTCAAACAAACGTGCAGCAATGAACCAGCAATGCTTGAGAGACAACCAGTTGATACATCTTGGAAATAAATTGTTTTTTAAAGATAAAGGAGTGATGAATAAATTAAAAAAGTTGCATCTATTCCAACATAATCCTGGAGGGCTTGTTTCTCTGATATGCAATCAAGCATTCACGGATGAATAAATAAATATTTAGAAACACTTCCACCAACAGTAATATACATTCACCTATTAAATAACTTACAAAATACAGAAATGCTGTTATTTGTCATACCCAAATCCACAGTTTACTTATCATCAGTTTTCTCCTCCCTAAACAACAGTCAGGGTAACATTTTTATTAATAAGTACAATCATGCAAATCCAGTAAAGTTCCAAAAATATAATTCAGGCAATACTTCAGGACAGTACACAATAACAGGAATGAACAATAACTCTCGTTGTTTCACATCTGTATTTGCCATTTAATGACCCCTTGCATATACAGTAAAATCAGTAAAATCAGTAAAATCAGTGCTTTCATTTATCTTGCAATATTTTCAACTTATTTCTAGTCACACATTTTAACCCATGAAACTGAAGATGTGCCACTTATAAATTCTTCTAATTCACACATGAGCTCAGCTGAAGCTGAAAGATTACCACAGTAAAACCCATTTGTATCATTTTTTCCCTGTATTTTAATTGCTAACTGAAGGCAAATAAGTAAAAGGTAAATAGTAAACTTTCACAATGAAGAGAATTTGCAATGGTAATGTGCAGAGATTTGTATTGCTTAAGAATCACACATGATCTGAACAATAAGAAGGCCAACTGATAGTGAAATGAAATCAAACACAATAATGTAAAAGCAACTGCTAAAAAAGAACAAGTTCATCATTAGGTCATCCTGAATCTTGCATGCAATTTTAACCATCCACCTGACTAGGGATATATGATGGGATATATAGGGAGAGATGACAAAGTGTAGGGAATTACAACTTTACAATGTCTACTTCTCTCCCTTCACTAATCACCACCATCAATGAGCTACAGACTTGCAGTTGGATTTGGTATGGGTGTGGTTTCACATACCCTGTACAAAGCTGAATTTCAGTATTCCCATTTAAAGTTAAATACAACTACAGCAGAAGCCTTAAGAAAAAAGATAAACCTTCTACACCATCCTCCTTAACTGCAGGTTACATAGTGAGCATAAACAGAGTTTTGCTCCTTGGAACTAAAGATTCACTCTTGGGTCAGCTCTAAACACACAGGATGAAGACTGAAAACAGAGACAGTTGTTGGACAGGTCTTAAAATTTTCTACATTGTATTTGGTCCCTAAAGTGGTTTCACTTTTAACATGAAAAAGCATTATCTTTTTCTGCCCTGATAACACACACTGCTTCACATACAATCTGCAAATTAAGGCTATAAAAAAATAAGGTAGCAAAGACTATTAGCTTAAAAAAAAAAAAAATCCAACACCCAAACCACACAAAAACCCCACTCTTGACTCTAATCACTTTTATAAGAACACAAACATAGGTGGTTTTTCTGTAAAAGACAGAGAAAAGTCTTAAACACTTACCGATGTGGGCATCCTTGACAAATCTTCTGGTCAGCAAACGACCCTCCTAAAACTTTACTTAACATTGCTGGATGGCCCAAAGCTTTTAAAGCTTCATCTAAACTGTCCACCAAGGAATTAAAAAATTCTAAAGCATCGTGTTGTTCACGTAGATTTACAGGTTCTCCCCAAAGTCTGAAAATGAAAGCACATTCTTGTCAAATATTTTTTGTTTTGTTCTTCAACAATTGCTTTTCTAAAAAAAAAAAAAATTATTCAAGCTATTAATCCCTTCTTACTGAGGAAACTATTCACTGGTTTTTGATGAAGTATATCACCTGTTACTCTGTCCCCAATACTTTCTGGTAAGTAAAAAAAAAAACCTTTTGTGTGTAACTTTACACTTAATTCCAAGTTTCAATATCAATGTCAAGAACTGCTAAAATTCAAAATAACCATCTTGCTGTAAACTTTGGTTTATTAACAGACTTTTACAGAATGGTGAAAAGGTGGGGTAACAAATACAATGCTGCACAAGTTCTACTAATTTACACTTTACATCACTGTAAATCACACATGCATTAAATCACTGCCATTTCTTCTACTGATCCAGTAAACCAACATCAATACTAAATCTTCTACTTACCTAAATTGTTTCCAAAACCCTCTTGGTACATAGTACTGTAGCCTGGAAGCTGCTAAATGACCAAAAATTACTTGGAGATGCCTCAAAACTCCAATATTGTACTCTTTTCTATCTTCTGTTTTACTCAACGCTGGTTTGTCTTCATACTGATGTGGGTACCCAAACACATCATCTCGTGGGTCAACATTGCTCTGAAAAGTGGAAGAAAATTTGTGCCATTATATACTCTCAGCTGAAAAAACAAAAACTGTCTTTGTATGCATTAACAGCATCCTGGTGGTAGAAATGACACATTGCTCTCCAGCACAGATCCACGAGGAGGAATTCTGCAAACCTGGCTTCCTGGATCTTCTGTACTGCCCCTCTGGTTGTGAGCCTACTCAAGTAAGAAATATGATGCTATTTTCCCCACTGCTATCAGTGGGAATCAGTGATTGATTAACAACTGAAATTTGTTAAAACCTTTTCAGTAAAAAAGAATTACTAGTTAAAGATAAGCCAGTTCTACATAACTAAATTTACCTCGTTGTCCTGCTTTTCATCCCCAGACATGTCATCATCTACATCACTGCCTGTGCCTTCTATGGCAAGAATCCCATTCCTGATGGCTGGAATCATGTACAGCTGCTGAATGACAGAATTCATGTAACAAGTGGCACCAGCATTTTTTAGCCCTACAAATCCCTTTGGTGGTCGAGGCCCAACAGGTGGTAGATATTCCCATTCTGTAAGAGCTTCACAAGCTAAAAGAAAAAAAGCAGAATGTGATTAGGGAACTATTTTGTTATAAAATAAAGAGAATATCAATGCAGTAAAGGGCAGTTGCATATAACTGTTATTAGGCTGTATTACACTGCAGTTTAATAAAACAAATGTTTCAGCAGAAAACTAAAAGCAACACAACTTCCTATGAAGGACAGTTCTATCTGCAATCTTAACATTACATCCTTTTCTTCTATGGCATAACTAAAGAGGTGTCCAGGCAAAAATTCAGTCTATTTAGATATGAAACAGGAGTCTTTCCTCAAAACCACCAAGCTTCTAGGCTGAAGAATTCAGCTGAATGAATCTAGAATATATAACCAATTTATAAGGCTTTAAAAAATGTATAATCCTTTTAAAATCACAGTATTTCACTTAAGCCTCACTTTCCACTGCCAAGGTGGGAAACAGTTCCAGGAAGTGCTATCTTTATGACTTGTGAGGGATCTGAGAGAGAAGGCTCAGGAGGAAAAAATATGTATCACATCTCTTCAGAGTACATTTCTGATCACAGTTTCCTAGCTAACCTGTAGTCCTGTAGTTTTAACACAAAAGATTCTGACATAAGAGAGCATGCACGTTTACAAGCAAACTAGGTATATGACTCAGAGAGCATGCAGAGTTCATCCATGTGCTGCCTCTTCTGCCTGACATACCACGGACATGTGGTGTTCTACCGTGCTTATCAAATACTGCAGTGGAAGGAAATGGAATGAAATCCTTCTGATTGTGAAGTGACAAGAAATACACTACTGCCCAATAGAAAAGGGTGAAGAAAAAAGCATGAGGCAGAGGTGAACACCATAAAGCTGCCCTTTTCATTTACTGAGATGGAATCAAACAGGGAGAGATTGAAAAACCTCACTGACAGCACCATCAGCAATGACTCACTGATAGCACCCTCTGAGCAAGTAGCACTGCCACTGTGAGGGGTAGTGGACAATTCCCTCTCCTTGGGATACTGTTTTTAGTTGCTCACAGTTTTTCTGAACTCTCTGAGTTTAAACATTCTGTTAAATCACACAATGGTTTGGGCTGGAAGGCACTTTTAAAGATCTTTTAGATCCAAACCCCTGCCATGGGCAGGTTGCTCAGGGCTCCATCCAACCTGGCCCTGAACACTTTCAGGGATGGGGCATCCACAACTTCTCTGGGCAACCTGCTCCAACATCTCAGCACTCTCATAGTGAAGAATTTCTTCCTTGTATCCAACACAAATCTACTCTCTCTCTCAGCTTAAAACCATTGCCCCTTGTCCTGTAACTA
Organism: Myiozetetes cayanensis; assembly: GCF_022539395.1. Lineage (NCBI taxonomy): Eukaryota > Metazoa > Chordata > Aves > Passeriformes > Tyrannidae > Myiozetetes > Myiozetetes cayanensis. The sequence goes on along the minus strand of NW_026087742.1, from coordinate 109,757,635 downwards.
CAGGCCCTGGTAGAAAAGTCTCTCTATCTTTCTTAAAAGTCACATTTAAGTGATGGAGGCCACCATAAGGTATCTCTGGAGCCTTCTCTTCTCCAGATTAATCAACCTCAGCTCTCCCAGCCTTTTCCTCCCATGTGAGCATGGGTTTGCTTGGTTTGATGGTGTTTGGATTTTTATTTATTGTTGTTGTTGAGGTTTTTTTCTTTTTTTCCCCTTTCCCTGTTAATATTACAGCCAAAATGTTCTCCTTTTCCCACTCAGGGCTGGGAAAAACATGCTCCTGTTTATTCACTTCTAAGAAAGTCTAATATGCTTTTTACTGACAACAAAAATCCATGTTAAGTATGAGCCTTTTGCCATCCTTGTGAAAATCAGCTCAAGTTTCCTCTGACCACAAGCTTTTGAAGCACTAACATTGGCAAGTTTTTGTACATACTGCAATTGCTATAAGCTTTCTCCAGTGAGAAGGAGAAAGTTCCTTCAGTGCAGAGCTGTGCTGAGACAAGGCCAAAACTGAGGGAATAAATGCTTGAAAAAGGACTCTGACAAGAGAATGAGTTCAGAACTAAAGAGAAACAACACAGTGGACCTGTGTCTGTGTGTGGACAATGATGACAAATCAGGTGAGCAACCAAGAGACTGGCACTAAAACTCAGCCAGAGATACCTGATGAGGTTGTGGGATTGTTTAGGCAGAGCCTGAAACGATGAGACAGAAGTGGAAGGTACAGACAGAATGAGGTTCCTGGGAGCTGGTATGGACAAAGGGGAGTAGTCAGAGATTGGGACAGGAAGGGTCAGACTGTGGAAGTGACTGGGGCTGGAATTTGGATGCAATCATGTAATGCAAATCAGTATATTTACAGCATAAAGAAGAACAAATAAAGGCTACCCTGACAAACTTTTCTAGATTTTGACATCCTGATTTTGCAACATTAAAAGCAGCCACAAACCACAAACTAAAACACTCAACATCTGCTTCAGTGCAAAATAAACCAAAACCTATACATGACACGTACATTAAAAAGTAGAAAATAGATAATTTAAAGTATTACATACTAGTGATTGCTGTACCTATGTAATACATTTCAGTCAGAGTGTCTACTATCTGTTTGAGATTTCGCACACATCCAACTGCTAGTGCAACTAGGAGCTCAAAGCCAGCATTAATAGTAGCTGGTGAACTACAGACTGGTATGGCCTGCTCAGCAGGCAATTCTCCATTTCTCATGTACTGCAGGTAAACATTGGATGCTGGAAAGATGAAATCATCTATCAATTCCTGAAAAAAAAAAAGAAAATAAATCACCTGTTACCATAGAAGTGCACACAATTTTATAAGAGTGTAAGAGTTATTATGTAAATGAATGTCTGAGAACCAAAGGGGTGCTTAAAAAAAAAAGTCAAAATTGAGACCAACATCATAATGAGTTTTTAAATTTAGAACAGAATAACTCCATTCTGAAGTGGTTCCCTGCAAACCCACCTCCCCATTGCAAGTTAAAAATAAATCTGTACTATTCTTAATTGGTAAAAAATTCCTTTTGCCAAACCAGTATTATCTACAAAGCTCTCTATCAATTACTGCTGAAAAAACACAGCATTCCTCTGTATAATATCAGAGGTACAAAGCAAACAAGCCTGATTAAAGAGGCATTCAAATGTGATGCATTTGTTCAAACCTGCTATAATCATTAACAGCACTAATTAAGAACATGTGCAGAAAAGACAATACTGGGTAATGAAGGAAAACAGTCCTGTACAGGACTGTCCTGTATCCAGCTCACTACCCCAGTGGGATGTTTGTCAGCTACTGGAATACAGTAAGAATGAGAACATTAAGAACACTTTATGAATGAAACATTAATTTTCAGAATTATTTTTAAAGAAAACACTGAACTCAAATTAGAAGTACTTTTATGGATATGGACCACAAGATGCAAAGCTTCTTTTTACTTACTTATGGGTAAAAAAACTAACAAAAAACCAAATACCCTCCCTCTCCCCCCTCAAAAAACCCCATCCAAAGACAAAAAACCCTCCATAGCTCAAAAACTTTCAGCTTACCTTAATGAGATTAGCACCTCCTTTTTCACAACCAATATGGTATTTCTTCTCAGGTGTCTGGAATGCTAACAACTCTTTTGTTACTCCAAGGTGACCCTCTAAAATAGTTTCTTCAACACCTGTTTCCCCAGTTCTTTTTACTTCATCCTACCAATTTAAAAGAAAGTCAGGATACTCCAAGTAACATCCATTTGCCAAGCTTAAAACTGTACTTTACAACAAAGCAGCGAAAAGTGAATTATCAGGAATAAAGTGACCCCAAGACTTACCCTAATCCTCTTAAGCCAGTCAATTTCATTATTGAGAAGAACTTCAGCGTTGGGTACGTTAATGTTGCTGTTGTAAGCATAGTTTAGCAGATGTCTTAGGAGAGTGAAGTAGTCTCCAGAATGCTTAGCTCTCTCTCTTGCAGTACTCTGTGTAAACCAAAAACAAACAGAGAATTCATACACTCTTCTACTTACAGTACAACACCAACAAATCTTCCCTAAAACTGGCAGTAAATATGAAAGAAAAGAAGTCACTTTTAACCCTTCCGAAGTTTGCAATTGTATTTAAGCTGTTAATGAATGACTTCTCGACTATTTTAGTAGCAATTTCTATACCTGAGTGGGAAAAAACAAACAAACAAACAGTGAAGTGATCAAATTCAAGAGGGCCACCAGAAAAGCCCTGGCAGGCCCAGTAAGAGAAGGCACTGACTGCAGGTATCTCTCTAATCTGCTAATGATTTTTACTTGAAGGTCAGCATTCATTAAAGGTCAAATGCAGACATGAAAGCTTATTATTCATGTTCTTATCAGAAAATACAAAAAAGTCCCTTTTCCCCTCACCTGGTTCAAATGGAAATCAACTGTTCTGCTTGCCTGTGGGTCAAAAGGAATCTCTATTTTAGTGACTGCTGCCAAGAGCAATTTGTCTTTTCTTGCAGATATTTTCTCCTGTTGCTTCACTTTGTACTGAAGCCTTTATCTCTAAAAACTTACCCCTAGAACAGTGAACAGCAGGGTAATGAAGAAAAGGAGAGGTCTCTGTCCCATGCAACACCTGGTAGCCATTAAAAAGAACTGCTCCTGTGCCATCTGACGAACAGTCCTGGAAAGCATTTAATAGAAACATTAAATTCAATCTCCCTATCCAAACAGGACATTAAAAAAAAAAACAACTTTGTGCTTATCAGCTTAATGCCATTTCCTAAAGCTGAACATATTGTAAGAAACAGGAATATTTTAATTATTCACTACCCATCATAACTGCTCCTCCTTAAAGTGAAATTTCGGACATGTGAATTACTATGACAAAACCTGTTCCACAAACCAAATATTTGAAGGTAAAATAAACCTGGAAGCACCCAACCATTACACCTTTGCAACTGCCAGCAAATACTGTGGAACACAACAAGCAATTTGCAATACTAAATAATTCTTTCTTTCTAATCAAGCACCAGTTGTACCCCATAGACAAACCAGAACTACCCTGGTAAAACTGCTCCTATGTACCACAACAGCAGTTTGCTGAGCAGCTCAGAACTGATCAAAATTTATCATTAGTAAGAAAAAAGATGACCCTCCTGAAAATTCAAGTGGCTTTAATTAAAGGAAATTTTCCATCTCAGAACTTAATCTAATCACAGGAATGGATAAGCTTCAGTAAAGAACATATTTAAGGCAAATCCTATTCTTTCAAGCGTTAAGATCAATTGTCTGAGCATTATGTCTTGTAAAAACTGTTAGGAACAACTCTGCTTGTGTGGGAAGAGACTACACATGAATGCTGTGCTTTATGGAAGTATCTCAGCATATGAAAAACTGGATTTTGCAGTGTCTGGTGTGGCTGTCGCTGTTTTCTGCCCAGGAGGTCAGTGTGGAAAGCACACCAAAGTAACCCATTCCCTTGAAAGTTCTTTCATGTGTGGTTAACTGTGTTTCAAAGATACACAAGAATGACCTTGAGGTCAGAGCAAAGATGCACCTGCCTGAGCACCCTGTCCCTGCTATCAGGCACAAAGCAAAGTGCACAAGGAAGATGAAGATGCAGCGACACTTCTCCAGAATCTTCTCTCTGCTTTTAACGATTTGTGGTTCAGGAAGACTACCAAAAGCAGTATTTCATAGCCCTCACTGGACAAGTTCATGAAAGAACCCCTCAAACCATTTCCACACTGAAGGTTTACACTGCTTAAATGTTACGCTCAAGAAGGTCTTACACAAAGAAATACTGTTCTCTGTTTGTTCTCCCTTGGCTACTTCTTATTTTAAGGGTCTCTGTGGTGTTCTCCTCCCACCATTTCTCTCTCCTCCAGTATGAAGTGCCCCCAGCTATTCAGCTGCTCCTCAGATGGAAGTAATTTCAGAGCTTTGGTCTCCCTTGTCACCCTTCTCTGATCTTTACAAGTTCTCCTCCCCTGCTCTGAGCAGAGGACCATGGGGTGGGGGAGCTCTGTTCTGTCCTGAACAATAACCCACATTTCATGGGACCCGACTGCTGAGCTGATGTTTTCAGAGAACTTCTCACACAAGTTTATTTTAAGACACAATCCTTCAATTGCTTTGGACACATCACACAGACAGTCCTCAGATCCATGCACTTAAAGGCAAAATGAAATAGATAAAGGTGGTATTTTCCTAAAGTGAGAAATGTGACCAAGCAAACACACACCTCTCACTCTTACATTTCTGAGGAGTGTGCACTATCTGAACACAAGTATTATATTTTTGTAAGGCTACAATAATATAAAAGTTCTTAAGGAATTGTGAGTGGGAAGCAGCTGCCCAAACACAGGCCCCTCATGCTGTATCAGACACATGAGGACAGCACAGAGCTGGCACAGAGCACCAGCTGCAAGATGAACTCACACTCACCCGGTCAAACAGCTGGAGGTCAAGCACCTCCCTCCTCGAGGCAGGCAACCTGAATCCTGTCCTACTGAAAGCTCCAGGACACAGATTTCTGCTTAGCTGACAGAAATCAGCCTCTTCAATAGGTCTAAGGACCATTGCTTTACACTGGCATGAAGAATTTTTATTTATTTGGGCCACAAATAAATAAAAAAGCACTTTGCACTGAGCACTTTGCAGAGATCAGTGGAATACTTCCGGGTTCCAGGATTATTTAGGACTAACTGTTCAGCAATCCACTGCTGACTAAACCAGTCTTGCATTCAGGGGACACCATTAGAAAATCAATTACCCTGGAGAGGAAGAACAGCTCCAGTATTTAGTATCAAACATGTTGCACTGTTTCTCAATGGTTATGCACAGTTATGCTCTGAGGAAACAGCAAAAGTCCCAGTCTCAACCTCTGAAAAACAAGCAATCCATCTGATCTTTTCCAGAAAGATCCTATTTGTGAGATCTGAACTTGATCATCTTCCTTTTCTTTTATGGTGCACCAAAAGCATTTTCTCACATGCATATTTTTACTCACATTGTTCTCTGATTGAGCGTAGGAGATTAGAGAACAATAGTTGAAAATGGAAGGATATTCAGAATTCTGTCTGGTATTTGCTACATTTTCTCTGCACTGCAAACATTAATTTGTTTCCGCATTAATTCGGAAGAGGAGCTTCTTAGCAACTTAGTTTAATTTCCCCATCTTCAATCACAAAGCAGTCCCTTGCTTCTATCATGTTTATGCTATTCTATCATTTAATAATGAACAGATGCACCATTCTAAAGGAGATTATCATATGTATCACAACTTTTACAAGCATATGAGAGAAGAGAGCTCAGTGGTAGCTTCTTGTACTGACACCATGAACTATTTGTCCAAACAAAAGTGATACTTGCAAAGTTCAGTGAAACTCAAAATTCAACACCCTATACCACAGGCTGCAAACTAATAAAGTTTGTGGTATTTTGGTAACAGTCCACAGTTTCACCAACATGTGCAAGTTGTTCATTGTAAGGAGCTACTCTGATGGGTGAATATTCCTGAACATAAGAATTTTCAACCTGTTTACCTAAAAAAGTCAAAACCTCCAAAGACAGTGCTTAAATTCTGAGCCCATTCATCTGAGAGCACCACAAACAACTTGTTCTAAAGCCATCAGTAGCACATTATCAGACATCCATTCATCTGGCTTGACAATATCCTCCTTATGAGTACAAAGAAAATGGGACTGCTATTTAGAACAGGTATCCAAAATTAGATTTAGACTGCTAACCAATAATTAAGACAGCTGCAGAGAAAAATCACTTAAATAAGAAGTCACTGCTTTGCATTTAGGCTTCATATTAATTTTGAATTGTAAAACAGTAGATGTGATTAAAAAGAAAAACAAAGCAGCAACACTTACTTGCTGTGGCAGTGCAGCAGTAAATCAATGATGAACGTCTGCCATGCCTTCTCTTTACTGAGTGCATCCAGTGCCGTTGGAATCAAAGCAAAACACAGGGTCATCACCTCCAGTGCTTCACAGCAAACTTGTTCATCTTCCACGTCTGGTTCATTTCCTGCGTTTGTCTGTGAAAACAAACAAGAGTGCACAAAGTGGGCAGAGAAAAAAATCCCAAGAAACCCAACTGGCTCCAAGGTATATCCACTAAATACAAACACAAACCACAAATTTGTATACTAAGTGATTATCAGTGCCAAGTATTTTATGCGCTGCACTCAGACCTGAGTCAAAGCACTATGTGGGATGACTTGAACTTCCAGTACTGTGCTTCTCAAAGGAGGATTCCAAGCATGAACTTAAGGAGCCAGAAGTTAAATAGGAAGCTTGCAAGCAGAAGTTTCTTCAGTAAGTGCTGTTGGAGTTTGTTGGTTTGTATCTGAGGGTTTTTTTTTCTTTTTCTTTTCTTTACTACTCAGAACATGGAGTTAAAACCTTGGAAAATAGTTACTACTTAAGCAGAGAAAGGCTACAGTGCTCCATAATTCATCAATAAGTTCAGTTTTACAAGGCTTTGACAGTCACAACTTATTTGACCAAAAGCTTCTTAATACTGCTAGAATTTATTCACCACTATTTTTCAGAAGCATGAAAGAGCTGAACCAAATTTCAAACGTAGCTGTTGTGGTGAGTTTTGAAATAGAAAGAAATATTATTGCTAATTGGCACAGAGGTTACTCCTCTAACTAAACACTTGAATCAAATGAGTTGATTTTGGTACATTTCTCCAAAATAAATACTTTGAGAATAATGGCAAGCCCTTGCCTCTATCTAAAAATAATTATGTTCAAGAAGTTCTGAAGAAACTGAATGTGAGCAGGTCTCCATTCACCATTTATAAATCATGCAGGTTAACAACATTAACTAGAGGCATTAATTATTTGATTTATATGTGGGAAGGCATCGAGATTACGCAGGCAGAAAGAAGGGATTACCGTGCAGGAAAGAGAACTAATTTTGAACAGGCCAAAGGATGCCTCAGTCTGGCAACAAACACTACTCAGTCTTTGCACAACAGCTAAAAAATCAGAGACAGTCAGCACACTGAGGCGGGAGGATGTGGTAACCCTGACACAGCTCGGGATCCCGAAGCAAACACAGATGCTTTCACCAGGACTGCACCTGCTCTGCACTGCCCTGGTCAGAAAGGACAGTCATCTCTGCATTGCTATTTCAGTTATTGCTGCAGGGCTCGAGAACAGCAAAGGGCATTTTGCACTCAGGCAGTATTTCAGGAGTCCAGGAGCTTCTCTGAGCTAATGAGGCAAAGGCAGTTGGACACCACTGGCATCTCCAGCCACGGAGAGGAGTCCCATACCAGAACTTTTTGAGGCAGGAGGTAGAAGAGACTCCATACAAGTTATGCTCTCAAAATAACTTATCTGGGCTTTAAAGTTTAATTCAATTCACCAGATAAGTTCAGAAGCTTCTTCGGGTGCTCAACATTCTTTCAGAAGTCATTCTCAATGGGACTACTCTGAAATGCCTCTCCAAAAAATCATTTCCTGTTGTAGCCTTGGATGTTTTTAGGAATCCTGACATGTCATTCCTGATTCCACAAAAATCAGTCTGCTTTTGTTCTTAAACTCACATTTAATGATAAATCTCTATTCCAAATCTTAGCAAAACACTTCTGTGACCTATGAGTTAAAGTCTAATGTTTAGTGGTTAACTTAGCAAACTGAAAGCATTTTTCTTAAAATACTTTTTCCCTCTAAAATGCAGTGTTTGTCAGTCATCAGTATATTCAATCTTTATAAAGCCATCTTAAAAGTTACTTCCTCTCATCTATAATAAATACAACTCTCTTAAAATAAGAATGTGTCCTTTCTTCCATGATGTTCCTCTATTTCCAGGGTACTTTTCTCTTTTTTTGTTATACTAGCAAAGGGTACTGTATTCCTCCTTCTTATTACTTCTGCAATTCCTTCCTCTTTTTGATTTCAAATTTTTCCCTTCAATTTTCATCTCCCTTTTGCATAGCATAAACCAAACGCAGCTGCCACTTATTACAAATGTCCATGTGTCAATAAGAATAAATAAAAAACCCCACAAACAGAAAACCCATGAAGTGTTTTGAAGGATGACTGCTTTCAAAGTAATTTTACAGAATTTAACTGTAAAACTTTTAGCCAGAAAAATGTTAGAAGAGCACATTTAGCTCTATTTTCTTTTAGGTTTATTTCCTCCAGTGCACTGCTGCTCTTAACACATCATATGTATAGATACAAGAGTATATGTTTGTGTGCCAGGACTGTCACAGTAACTAAACCATGTTTTATATGCCAGTTTATCACCTAAAAAAACCCAAAGCCCCAATTTCTTTAATGAAGAAGTCATGCTCACAGTAACAGATGTCATCATACCACTATGTCAGCTAAATGTAAAGGTGTTGCATTTTGCTGAAGTAAATATTCTTCTTCTGATCGATCATTTAAGCACAATCTTCCAAGATTAAAGCCCCCTTACAGATTCCTCTCCCTTTTACTCTCAAATATCGACAAGTCCTAAGCATGATTTTTTTTTAAAATGAACAAGTGAAGATGCTCAGAGAACAAAAAGATACTTTTAAAAAAAAATCATTGTCAAAATACAGATTACTTTTTCCTGTAAATGTAAGCAACACTACACACAAGGTGTGTGATACTGGACCAATGCATAACCCCCAACTCCAAACTATGTTTGTAAACCATGTGTGAAACCAGCAAGATGGTTCACATATCTACCAATAAAAGGAAAAAATTCATACAGGATTAGCAATTAATTAATGCTCATCCCACCCTAAACCTGACCTGGTCAACAGACTCCTTTATAAACAAATTACCAGTTCTACAGAAAAGTAGTTGCTTAGGAATTCTTACCTTTTCATAGATTTTACTGATTTCCTCATTCGAGCTGAAAACCAGCTGAACTGACCCACAGCCTGATGCCCACACGATTTTTTGTACTGCCCTGATAACACAGATATCAGGGATGTATTTTGAAGCCTGAAAGAGAGAAATAAACCAAAGCAACATTAGAATGCAGCTGCAAATAAAACTACCATGGACTCCAAATCTCACAAATGTATTTTACAGAAAATTTAACGTTTAAAATTTCAAAATTTAATAAAGAATGTTTTCCTTAAATAGAAAAAGGAAAGATGATGTATCTTGAAAAGTATTTGTACTTCACTTGTATATAAAATCTCATTTTTTAACACTAAGTAGGATGCATGGAACTCTGATTCTGAGTAAGGTTTAGCAGAAACTACCAAATTCAATGCTAAATTTCTCAATTTGGGAAAAAACAAGAAGAAACCACCAAACATGCATCTGGAAGGTAGCCAGCCTCCTTAAGCAATCCAGAAACTTATTTCAGGGTTTTTCCTCATCATGCTATTCATTGGGCTGGCTGATAGCTAGCTCCACAAATTGATGCTTACAAGGTATGTATTATATAAAGAAACTGTTCTACATTTAAGATATACAGGTTTTAACATTAATAAAAACACGGCTCATGCATCTTATAAATGCAGAATTGCTCTTCAGTATTTTGGGCGAGGACTGAGTTGACACCAATAGTTTCTACTGATATACATACATTACAAAATATACAATTGTTACTATTTATAGTTTGTATCAACTTTGAAAACCAACACAAAACACAGCCAAAGTCTGTATTCTAAGTAGAACTGTCCAAAAAATACGCAATCTCTAAAAGCAGATGGCTGACAGTTCTTAAAAATTTCAAGTTCCATATTTCTAATGCTCAGACTTAATAAATAAGAGATGCTGAACTAACTTCTCTGCATCAGGAAACCTGAACAATGTGCATTCCTGTACTGATATGGACATTAACTGTAGTTACCAGAAAAATAACAGGCATTTCATCTTTGTCACAAGCAAAGCAACCTCAGAGCAACAGCACCACGAGAAAAATAATATGTGGGGGTTTTTTTTAATCTCATTGGAGTTTTAAAATCTTCGAGTCTTAACTTTTTTAAAAAAGGTGAAAGATTCCTTTCTCTGCAGCATGAGAAACCATGTTGGATTTATTTTTAAAAAAACTGTAAGTACAGTTAAAAAGAGTCAGTCTTTTTTGATGGAACATCAAAACATGAAAAAGAGAAACAAAAAAACCTTTCAAAGGCAAACTACAATATGTATGTAATTTTGATGTACAGAAATTTACAAATAAAACTTTAACAGCAATACTGTTAAAGATATTCAGGTTTTGTTTGCTTTGATGTGCCTGGTGAAAGAAAAATTAATTATTTATTTATTAGAAGTCCTGCAGGAAAGACAAAGGCACAATTAAAAAACTTTCTTCATACCTCACCTGCAAAGACACTTCTTCTATGGAAGAAGTTTAATTAAATCGAGTTCAACTGGCTGATTTCACCTATGGATGTGACACCACCACTGATCTAAGGCAGAGGGGTCAGTCTTGCACTCCAGGACAAGGTGCTTTCCTCAGACACTGCCCTTGCTCTGAAGGGACAGTGCCCTTTTCAACACCAAGATGATCATACGAGGCTACTTCTACCTAGATACCTCAGAATAGGTTTGGAGATGGTTTGGCAGGTGTGCTGTAGAGCACAGAAACACCATCCTCACTGCTTCCACACTGGAAAGGACCCAATTCACTGTGCAAGAGTTACAGCAGTTCTGATTGCAGCGTCTGCTGAATTCAGCAGAATTCACTAATATATTCATTGACATGACTCATGATTCCACATCTAAACAGGGTTTGGCCATACCATATGGATAAGGCTACTACATTTTCAAGGCACATTTAACACTACTGAGGTCCACAATCCAACTCCTCACTTGCAACATTAATCCATTTTCAATTTATAAAGATACACTGGCGAGGATTTGAGATGCTCCATATTTTAAATTCCCTCACCCTTTCTGTCTTTCTCCTCAAGAAGAGAGTGTTTCTCAGAAAGCAAAATAGAGAAGAACAAAAAAAAAAAAAAAAAAAAGAAAGTATCACAAAAGGTGTTTTCAAAATACCCCTTAACTTCTTTAAATCTATTACAGTTTCCTAAAGTTCTGATCCAAGGATAACAATATTCACAATCCATTAAAGAGCTTGTTCAGAACCTGCCTCTTCACTGAAGCCTCTTTATGGTATTAGACACCAAATTTCATAAAGCATATGGAAACAATGAAATACTTTTAATTAACAGCTTATTGAATCATATGAAGATTACCTAAAATGTTTCACGACATTTGAAATGGAAACATGCCATAAATTTAAGGATTAAAAACAGAGGAAAAATGCTATAGGAAAACGAAACAGAAAGGACTTCACCAACCTCATCGGATATTTGCTGGGCAAGACGTATTGCTACATTTCTTAGCATGCACTCTGAAGTTGGATTAGGAATGTTTTGTAGGGCATTTTGTAGCACCACTGCCTGGTCATGCGTAGCCTGGTTTATCTGGAAGAAAGCATTTCTTATTTACATAGGGAAAAAAGCAAAAAGATATGAAGATCTAAAGTTACTTGGAAAGATTTGGTAGAAGAATGCAAGATCATGGAAGGAAAAATACTTACAGACTCCACAAACACCAAGATAAATCTCCTCATTTTCAAACAGATATCACCTTTGAAGACACTTAATGCTGCAGTGTATGATCACAGAGTACAAGCAGTTAAGAGGAGAGGCACTTGCTCAAAACTTGTTAGGTTTGGAGGCTTGTTTATTGATCAGATTACTGATCAAGATTATTCATAACAGAATGATTACAGTTACACCTCCTTCCCTTTCTGGTGATGTAGGAAAGAAAGGGTTTGGTCAAACATTTGGCTCTCCCTGTGGATTAGGTAATTATATCCAGACATTACATGGCTACAGTGTTCATTATACTGAAGTACATTTGAAACATCTGACTTAGAGCACTACTGAAGAATTCTGTTCTGAATTATCCCTCCTCTTTTTTTATGGTATTTTCATAACAAAACAGCAGCAAGACATGTTTTTATCTTTTCTGTATTGGTTTGAGCACACAGTTCCCTCTCCCTGGGCTGCCAGAGCTTCATGGTTTTGACAGTTCAAATCTGAAATGGTTGTTTCCTTCTCAAAGACAAATAAAAGACTGTGGGCTGTGGTTACAAGTTAAAACTTCTTGTACAAAAGAGTTTCTCCATTTTCCCTGTACCATTTCATTCAAAAAAGCCACCTCAAATGCTGCTCAAAGGACACACTGAGAAGCTGCTCTGTAACACCTGCCTTTGGTCACTCCCCTTGCTTTGTCAGCTTCACCAGGACAGTCCACTTAGGGAGCAAAATTACAGAACCCCTGTCGTGGTTTTGCCCACCAGCCCATCCCTGGGGCTGAGGATGGTTTTGTCCAAGTGATTTCCGGACAAAAAACCAATCAAAAAGTTCAGTGACACCTTTGCTAATTACATTTTTAAGAAAACGGAAGAGAAGGTGGTTGCGCAGTTGAAATTAGGAACAGCAGCCATGTAGAAGGGTAGCGGGCCCGAGGAGGGCCAAGGCCCCCTCCTCCCCGGCTTGGGCCGGGGGGGGCAGGTGCAGCACTGAAGCCTCTCTTCTCTCTTGTGAGAGAGTGAAGAAAAAAAAAGGTTTAAAAGACGAACTGCTTAGACAAGACATGAGACATGGAAAGGGATCTTCACCTCTAGAAAAAGAATTAATCACGTATCTTGGAACAGATGTAGCTAACCATAACAGCTATTTATTTTTCAGACTTAAGGGGAATGTGCTTCTCTGCTTCAGAGACGGATCTTAGTTAATACTGTGGAATAAAGTACCCTGAAGAGGGGCTCTCTATGTATTCTTGAGTACAGGCTGAGAGCTCAAGCAACTATTAGGGATGGAACCTCAAAAAGGCAAAAAAAATATAGCTAAATAGCTGGGATACTTGTGAAGCAAATGTCCAAGACAAACAGCAGCAAAGTTTACTTTTTGGGCTCTAGGCTGTACATCTACTGTAAGATGACACAAATGAAACCTTGACCCAGAACATGCTTGTCCAGATGTACAAAACCTAACCTGCCCTATTAAACATGTATAAAATTCTACTACAGACATGTGAGATCCAGAACATCTTCTCTTTCTAACTCTGAGAAATCTCAGGGCAGGACACCTTTCAACCATCACCACTTAACTTTGCAATGTACCTAACTGTTCTCTGCAAGAATCTTCTACAAACCACAGACAGAACTGGGAACGTAGCAAGCCAAAGACTTGTCTTTATGTAGACAAAGGGCTGGCATGACTCAACGTCAGTTCTGTTGGTTTCTGCTCTAATAGATACAAGAAATTCAGAGGCACATCCTTCAATAGACTCAGCAGCTCAAAAGAATCAGAATTCTTCTTGTGAATTGAATTTATGGGATAATGTACTTAGAAAATAAAAAGTTATACCTCCACTGACAATCACACAAACCACTGAAAATCATATATAGAGCAAGTGCATGTTACACCTAACTTTTTACAGTCACAAAGAAACAGGACTTTTTTAGCAAGTTGATCTCTTTTTTTAACAACATTATCTGAAAGTAACAGGAGCTCTTGGCATGCGATTCACTCGAAGAACAGTTAATGAAGAGTGGAGAGAAGTTGCTGCAGACAACATAAAAACCAGAGCACATTGGTATTTGCAGGAAGGAAGGTTTATATTACCGGTGAAATTGTACTTGTGCCTTCCACAACTGGCTGACAAGCTTCTGCCACAGCTCGAACGTGGCCATATCCGATTGCTGTGAGCAACAGTTTGGCTATTTTCAGAGCGTTAAGGTAGGCACCCCTTCGAGTTTCCATATCTGCGTTTGGCAGGAAGTTATTTCTGGTCAGCATGCTCAACACAAGAGGCAAACCACCACTTTTTAAGAAGTTGTATTGGAAGTCACTGGCATCTTCTCCCAGAGGTGCACTGGCAGGCATTAACAAGGCATAAACTACCTGTAGAACAAAACACAGAGTTAGCTAACAGCAGTGTAACCAGCTTGGATATAGATACTGAACATGAGAATATATGTAGGAATACTACTTAAACAATGCTTTTGACAGCATTGGTCATACATGTTTATTCCAGTAAACTGGTAAGTACTTGTGATTGCTGATTTCAAACCAGAATTTCATCTTACACTTCCATAACATTACAGAGAAGACTGCCACAGAGACAGCTGAAGATTTTTAAAGAACAGGCAAAGCATCACAAACCTCTGTTAGGTACAGCACTTGTGAGGCAGAAGGACCAAAGAATAGCGAATCAAGGGATGGACTAAGGCTGCTTTCCCCAAGCTTTGCGTGATCTAAACAAATAGCTCTGAGCTTCTCAACTGTAGTGTTATCTGCAATAAAAACACAACTTGTGAGCATTTTGTAACAAAACTACTCCACAACAAGCCAGCAGTATTTACAAATATAAATCTGAAAAGTTCTAAGTGTATCAGAACAGTTGCAAAACGTTACAGACAAGATCAGTCCAAAGTCATCCTGTTAAAGCAGTGCTACAAAACAAGTTCAGAAAACAATATTTCTCCTCATTTTCACTGCACTGTGGCACTAAACCCCCATACCAACTGCAAACTATGCAACTTGATATAGCAGACAAGAAATAACTATTTGGGAACACATTCAGAGTCCTAATTAGGATTAGTCATGAATTACAATATCAATAAATTACCAGAAAGTAGAATATATTCCCCACCTTCATTTTTCTGTAACAGGTAAGAAATTATTAGAGAGGATATTACAAGAGAAAAAAAGGATAAAATTAAGTTTTACCTGGTGGCATGAGCTTCATTAGAACACGAGCTCCATCTCTAAGGGGTGGCATATTTAGGCTACTGCCCAGGTCTGCAACTTGCCAAAGAAAAGAGATGTATCGAGGATGCAGCGACATGATCTTAAAATAAGTGAATTAAAAAAAAAAACAAACACACATTAAAATTCCTATTGAAAGACAAAGTATAAGAAAAAATGCATTTAAACTGCTAATTGCAGAACCAGCTTACCACTCCAGGCAAACAGCTTTCAACCTCTGGATTTGGCCCATCGCTGTAGTGGTTGCCGTGGTTGCCCGGAGAACCAGTTGAAGAGTCAGAAGAACTATCTGGACTTGAGGGCATATTAGAATTTATCTGTGTGAGCTTAGCCGTAATTAGCTGAAAAACACAACCATAGTTTTAATACCATGCATAAATTAAGATTCTTTACTAAATAAGCACCTGATATCATGTTAATGGTATCATACAAGGAGGAAGAATGGAACTATTTCACAAGAATAAGTGATCCCGTGCACGGTACTTTTCAAGCATTTACAAAAGGGAAGCAACATCCGAACTGAGGTGAATCATCAGCCTGCAACACCCACCGTTTTGTCTTTGAGGTTCAGCTGCCCAATGAGTTTTCTGTCATCTGCAGGGTCCACCAGCTCCCCCCCAATGAACAGCTCCACTTTTGTGTGTGCACTGTTGGCTTTGATGCGGTTGAGGATGCAGCGCCGCACTTGGCCAATGGTGTCGTTTGTGTGGGACCAAATATCCAAATCTTCCACCTGCCGGCCTTGGTTGGGAAAACGAACCACCAGTGTGATGTGTTTACCACGGAAAGCTCTGCAAATAAACAAACCAGAAAAGGTTATTCTTGCCCTCACGAAACAGATTGTTTTCCCTGCTGTATTTTGTGTTGCAGGTATTTCAACATCAAATCTTTACGTATGATGATGTTCTCCAGCATGAGATTTTGTGAAAGCCCCAGCAACTATGCAAACAATACACACAGATCTTTCAAGAAGCCAAACTTGACACAAGTGCATTAATCATTTGGTCAAACTTACAGCCAGGTTGGGAACATCAACAGAAATTTTAGAATTCTCTTATAAAGTTTACATCTTTCCTCTGGCTTGTAACTTCCTGACCAAAATGTGCAAAGAAAGATCAATCAGGCTGGTAATGATGTTTTGCTCTTTTAGCAAAGCAACTCAGCTTTAAATACACCAAGATCAGAAAAAGCCTTCAGGTCATCAAGTCTTAATGACTTCTGTCAAAAGCTGTTACAAGTTTTACATTAGAATTTCAATTTTTAAAATCACAATTCCTTTTAAAAAAAAATTGAAAGGGATTAAAAAAAGGGAAGAAACAGTTTCACATTAGCAGTGATCCCACGTCCCATAATGGCAGGGAGCTCATTAGGAAAGATGTGCCCAGATAAACCCAACAACCTAATCCCATGCAACAAAAGGAAAAAACTCCTCAAAAGCTCCTTGCTAACAAGGCCTGTGACAGATTAGTCTAATCAAACAAGCAGCCCATATAAAAAAAGATGCACCCACAATGAACAAGAGAGCTTCGTTAGGACCAATCAATCAATCAATAAATACAATAAAAAAGCTGTAGGAACACTGCAAATTACTGACACACCATGAAGAAGCAGCAAAGGGCATTTAAAATAAGGGATGACAAACCCCTACCATGCCTAAAAATATTTTAGTGTTATCATAAATCCATAGAAATCGCAGTGTATTCCTGATGTACTTTTGAGGTTTTCTTCCCACAGAGAGCAACTATTAACAGTGGAACATTTAAACAGTTTTCTGTTCTGCTTTTCTCTATTCTCTCAGGAAATATTTTGTTTATGAACATCTACACAACACTGGGTTTAAGTGTTTCCTTTTTCCTTATACCAAAGACAAAGCTAAGGAAGAGAGAGCTAGGATTCAAGCTGAGTTTTCACTGAAGGACAAATAGAAGAAGAGTGAAGGTATACAGAAAATAAATATACTTCAAGGTACTGTTTTCTTCTTCCCCCTCTTATGAGGAACTTACACAGACTATTTCCCTTAGAAATAATCCCAAATTTAGGCTTGCAAAGTAAGATAAAGATCTCTGTAAACAACTCTGGAGGTGAAAATATACATTAACGTGGTTTTTTTGTAAAACAGGAATATGAAAAACAAAGCTTTGAGCATGCTAATGTAAAGAATGGTATTGCTTTTAAGTAATTATCTGAAAAAAAGAACTATATCCAAAACAATCAAGCCTCATGGTACAGCATGCTAGTTAAAGAACAAAACACCAGCACAACAGGTTTATCCTCAGGTCTGCTGTCCCTTTCATGTACACCTGTATTTGCCTGATCTTTCAGATTATTTTTTTTAAAAAACATAGTTTCATGTATTAACAAAGAAAATGGAATTCCGAAACTCTGTAAATACCATTCCCTGAACAGAAACCCCTTAAAATGCAAAAAATCACAAAGCTGTTTGTAATGTTTTAGTTTAACACAAATCAAAATCACAATACTGCTTTTCCACACATACCTTGACATAGGTAGAATAGTTCTCTCTTCATGGTAATCACTGTCACATTCATTTATATATTCTCTTAAAACAGTCAACACTCTCACCATCCGTATTGCTTCTTGTCTTGCACAATTTATACTGTCTTTATCTCCATCCAACACACATAAAGTATCATAGGAGGCTTTCAGACGATCGAAACAGGACTGAATGAAGTCTTCATGAATCACTACCTAATTGCATAAAGAAATCGGTGCAATTACAAGCAGCATTAAAAATCATCTTTTCAGAAGGATAATCCAATGGTAGAAGTAAAAAAAATCCCCCAGACCAAACCATTCAACCAAATCAACTCCCATTGATAAAATAGCTCTAATTTATTGGTGGCTACAAAAATCTTACATGTCCTCAGCAGCTGTAACTGTAGAGTGCAAACTTGTATGTAAATAGAGAAAGTCAAAGTCTGGACAGAGAACACTCAACTGGACTTCATCATTTTCTCAGACTGTTAATGAATCTCTGACAGTCTAGTACAGGTTAACTTACTTAACACTAGGAGTGAACACAGAACATTTGCAAACCCTCAGAACAACTACCCTGCCCCAGCCTCCACAACCACATAACCAAGTTCCAGATACACTCATTTCCTGCACAGTCTCAGGGAAGGATTTTCAGCTAGATTCAGCAGAGTGGCAGCTGTAGCAACTCCCTTCCTTCTGCCTGGTATCTAGCATTATATGTCTAACATCTAACATCCTTGCTCCTGACCTAGACTGACACATAACCCAGAGAATTGCTGTAGAACATCTGCAGTGTCTCCAGGTAAGTCTGCAACCAAAACATGAACAGTCACAGCTACTGCAGCAAACCACAGTCCAGCCTTAGGGGCAGCTCAGGAACAGAGGAGTTACCAGCACACTGAACACTTGTGTGCATGTTGAGTCAATCCAACACTTCTGGAAGTGTCAGATCTTCAGATATAACCACATGCAGATGCACAGATCGATGCACGCTCAGTAAGCCCAGATCTATTGCGAGAGAGAAGCCTCCAGCCATCTGCCACTGCAGTAAGATACAGCCTGAATGGCTGTAAATGCACCACCTGGAGCAGCTGTGCTGGACCTGGCAAACAAGCAGCTTTGAAGAATCTAAAAGTGTTTTTGAAGACAGGTATGAAAATTGAAGTCTTAAGAAATACAACCAGCAAGCTATCAATTAGAGATTGTCCAGAGGACAATATCCCTCCACCAAATCTGTGCAATCATTAAATCATTCAATGTTTGGATCAGAAGGGACCTCAAAGATCCTCTAGTTCCAATCCCCACGCCATAGGCACACTTTCTGCTACACAGGTTGCTCAAAGCTCCATCCAAACTGGCCCTGAACACTTCCAGTGATGGGGCAGCCACAGCTTCTCTGCACCTTCACCACCCTCACAGGGGAGAATTTCTTCCTAATATCCAATTTAACCCTACACTCTTTCCAGTTTAAAGCCATTATCCTTGCCCTATCACTACATGCCCTTGTCAGAAGTCCCTCTCCAGCTTTCCTGTAGCCCCCTTTAGGTACTGGAAGGCTGCTCTAAGATCTCCCCAGAGCCTTCTCTTCTCAAGGCTGAACAACCTCAGCTCTCTCAGTCTGTTCTCACAGAAGAGTAGCTCAGCCCTCTGATCATCTTCGTGGTCTTCTCTGAACTCACTTCCAACAGATCCATGCCCTTCTTATGTTGGAGACTCCAGAGCTGGATGCAGCACTGCAGGTGGGGTCTCATGAGAGCAGAGCAGAGGGGCAGAATCCCCTGTCAGCTCTGGATGCAGCCTAGGACACGTTTGGCTTTCTGGCCTGTGAGTGCACATCTTGTCCCCACCGTGCCCCCAGTCCTTCCCCTCAGGGCTGCTCTCAATCCACTCCCCTCCCAGCCTCTACTTGTGCCTGGCATTGCTCTGACCCACGTGCAGCACAGGACCTTTTGCTTGGCCTTGTTGAAATTCACAAGGTTTTCCCCTTCTTCTGACCTCACAGAAACTCATTATCTCTTCTCTGCCCACTGAAAAGCAGCTCCCAGCAAATATAATAATGCCTGATTTGCTAGAGCTCACCTTGACCATTATAGAGGGAAACTCTGTGACCCTTTGTAAGGGACGTGACAGAAAAAAGAGATTACATCAGCTTGTGACAACTCCACAGACCCAGCAGGGAACATGCTGGTATAAATAAGTGCCACAACTGGAAGTTCCACAAAAGGCCTTCCTAAGTATATGACATTAACTGTTTTCTGAGTAGAAAGATCAAACACAGCAGATGGACTTAATATGAAAAATTTATCAGACTTCAGTCTCCAAATATGAGAAAAAACTCTTTAATTCTGCATCTGACCAGAAATTGATGGCTGGACTCAGGAGTACACTCTGCAAAAAATGAAAGCTATTCTCTGTTTTCAAATCTTTCAACTGCAAAAATATCATCAAATTGAATTTTATTACTGTTTCTCTATCATATTTCAGTTCTCTTGTTGCTTTCTTTTTTACCTGATTAACTTGTAACCTTGGGCCAAGATTAGTATAGATCTCTTTCAGAAGGTCTATTGCTCTGTTGGCGATGTCGTCATTTCCCTGAATCACAACCTAGCATAATTTAAAAAAAAAAAACCAACAGAAAAAGCATTAGAAGTCTTAAAACTTGCTGGTATAAAATTTAAAAACGTAACTACTACATAAGAATCTTGACACAATCATATTTCTAATTATTTTATCAGATGAAAGTGACTAAAATGTTTAGATACAAAAAATAAACCCACTTACACTAAAGGTAATCACATAAAAATCATGGTGAGGAATTAACCAGTTTTAAAGGAGTTCAGACCAAAAAAAAAGCTGATGTTTTATAATCAGAGGTAGTGTTTATATATTCATCTTCACATAATATTCCAATATTCTCTAGTTTCAGAGAATAAGACACCATTTTTTCAGATGCTTGAACAGCCTGCATCACCAAAGAGAATTTTCAAGTATGTAAATGGCTGTGGGCAGCTGGAAGGGGAACAGGCAAATGAATTCTGCTTCTAATGTGATAATCTAAATAAGGTCTGAAAGCAGGTTTTACAGACAACCCCTGCAGGATACTGAGCTGAAGCTTAATGAGTTTGGTCATGCTGACCAGAGGAAGGTGATTCCCAACACTAAAACATGCTATCATTATGTGGGCACTCTGTTCACACACACTGTGTGAATTTATTTGTATACAAATTGTGATCTACTTTGGTTTTAACTATTATCACCAGGATTAAAATACCTCACCCTGCAAAAAACCACAACCAGAATTACTGCAGACAGCTGCTGTACATGTTTTACAAAAACACGGTCATGATAACCATGGCACATTGCACCACTGTGGGTTTTAATGCAGCTCTCGAGAACTAGAAACACTCTGAACAAATTACACAACAGATTAGATACTGATGTTTTTCACCAACAGATCTGGCAAGTTTCAGAAAGCAACGACCTTCCTATTGAAGAGGAAGATTTTGTATGTACAGAACAGGTGAATATACAGAATCTGTTTGATCCTAGATAACCACCAGGTTTAGGCAACAGGTTGTGGCTCTAAGAGAAAGAATCAGACCATTGGTCACACTTGGTCTAATGTGGAATCATCCCAGTTTACCACACCACAAGGAACAGAATGAAGTAGCTTATGAAGTGCACAAAACAAAGTTTAATTATAATGTGCACGTGAAAGAAAAGAGAAATCCACAGGTAAGTCACCTAGAATGATCCTTTCTTCTTCAACAGTATAGGTAAATTTTTAATTTCATGTGTACACATAACTGTATTTATGTTTAAAACAACTTTCTATCAAGCATCAGTCTGCAAAGTTACCAGCCGGTACACTTGCTGGGAAGACAGTGGAGCCAAAAGTCATGCATTTACTTTGAAAAAGTAGATTTTTGTAATTTCAATATGAAATCACACATTCCTAAAAATATTAAGAGACTGACAAAGACGAGGCAATTAAACTTTCAGATGTTTCCTCCAATTAACTCACCCTCCAAAGGTAGTCTAATCCTATTAATTCCAGATCATCCATCATATAGGCTCGTCTCTTTGCTACTAGCTTTCCTTCTCGACAGTTCACAGCTTTGAAGAAACGTTCAAAACATTTCATTCCATTTTCTGTTAATAGGGAAGGATCCAGCTGAAGCACATTATTTTCAAAGAAGTCCTTATTAATGTCAGGGTCTAAGTCTGGTTCATCCCCCATTAGTTTGGAATACCATTTAAAACAGGCTTCGCGATCACAAAGATAAACCGCATTTTCAGCTAAACACTTCCATATTTGCTTCGCCTGAGGGGCACAGAGCCACAGCTGACCATCCTTCAATAAAAATCTTGAGCAAAACAAAGAGACAATTAACAGCACTTCTAACACACAGCCAGGGTTACAATATATATATATATTATTCATTCATGTATCGTAAGTATAACCTTGAAAACTTTATTTACATCACCAATATATTTATTTTACATTATAATTAGCCCCATGATTTCTTAGGAAGTTTGAATGGATCAAGACCTTATATTCCAAATACAAAACAAATACAATTCAGTAAAAAAAGTCTTACAGAAAAATACCAAGCATTGTTTACATTTTATACACAAAGAAATGCACATCTCCTAATGTAAACTATTTGGTTTAAAAGTCACGTCACAAGGTAAGAGAGTAAATTAATTCTGCAATCATTCACAATGTTTTAACACTTGCTTTAGCAAAATTGCAAAAAAAAGTATCAACTCTACAGAATAAAGTCAATGAACTGGAAATTTTTCCTTTTATTTAACCAAGTTTTTCATTTGTGCTAAATTATTAAGAAACAATTGCTAAATGCTTCAGTTCTGAGAGCAAACACTAAGAGTGTTTCAGGAGGAACAAATGATGAAGTTCTTTAGAATAATTTTTCTGATCGAAAATCTTTTCTATGTAGAAGAAATCAGGGACTAAGTTATGGCACTGCTTTTCAGAAACTGCTACATATTCTACATTTGACAACCATTAGACTTCCTAAATTTGTGTACATTAACAAACAGTGAACTCAAATCTAAGGAAGTTATAATTTTTAACGTGCAGGAGTGATAAATTAAGCCTATGCATATGCTATTGTATAATTTCATTAAACATTTACACTCAGGATTAATTCATAACAATTCTTAGTACAATTTTAAAAAGTAAAAAAATCTCCCTTAGTAAACAAATAAAGAATACTTCAGAACTTGACAGTTCAAGTATTTTCACTTGTCTGAAAAAAGGTTAAAACCAACTAAGAAAAAGCTGGGACAAACTCAGCCTAAAAAGCATCAACATCCTGCAGCTCTATGGTGAGCAGAGATGCTTTGTGTTCTCCAACAGCACCTGGCCATAAGTCAGCCAAATAATTTTATTCCACTGTCTTTCCACGGCTCAGTTGCTGACAAAAGAACATCAGTGGCTGACAAAAGTATATGTCAGGTTATGACTGTGGATTTAAAGCTGGTGGGGTGCAAAAAATAAGGACACAGGGCCATATCCCTACTTGGAATGTTTTAAACTTTCACCTAAGTTACTGCAAGAGGTATGTAACTGCATCCACCTGCACACTGCATTCAAGTCACAAGGGTTCTGCACACAGACAGGAAAAAAACATCCACATCTTAGTGCAGAATGAGAGCCCTGGATTGCACAGATCCTAAGAAACTTTATTTGAATATTCCAACAGTAGCACAGAAGCCCTCTGGGGAAAAAAACCCCACCCAAACCAAAACAAAACCATTCAGTGTATTTTTGCATCTGAGTTTTGAAAGAAGTTAACACAACAACCTAAAGCTGTAGAAGAAAAAGAAATGCCAAGGGCTTCTTTTTCTTTAAAGTGCTCAAAGTATTCTTACAGCAGTGAAACAAATATTCAGTTAAAACTTACCGTAAGAAGTTCAGTCGCTCCTGCACTTCCTGCACGTGACTGTACCTGCTTCCTGGTCTCACAGTTTGAGGATCGTATTCCCCGTGCTCTGCACACAAAAGACAAGACATTCAGAAAAGTCTTGCTGACCCCACAAGACAGGATGTCTTTCAAGACTTGTTATTCTGAATGTAATCAAAACCACTCAAAACCCAGCAAATTTCCAGTAAGGTGCATGAAAAGACTTTTCACCAAGCTACTACCTGTTAGTATTTCATCCTAGATTAAAATGGGTGTAGGCAAAACCCACCATGGTTTATAATCAAATCAACAATTAGGTGCAGATACATGTGCTCATTGCTCAGTATAATGAAAGCACTACAGAAAAATTAGGAACCTGCATTCTTCTCCTTCCAATCAATTTTTCCTCATTTTGGGTGGTCAGTTTGAAGCCAGAAGTCAGTTAAAAATTAAAGTATAACAAGTATATAATTCAGATTATCCAGTGGGGTTTTTTTCTGAGGAAGTAGAGCATCTTTCCCAAAATTTAAATTTTCCATTTTGAGATTTTTTCCTCTCCAAAGGAGCTAATTTCTCCATTTCTTTAATACCTTTATAGGTAGCAACGTACACATCACTCAGAGGAGGAAAGTAAGACAACTTTATCTCCTGCAAGTCCCCAAATACAAACCCCAAATGCCTGGAATACTGATAAGCTTGACCCAGAAGCAGTAATTTTAAAGTAAGGCAAGAAGTTGAACTTTTACCTGCATTTTATCAAATCTTAGCATAATATTTTGCTTAGCAAACAGCTGCTTGCTTCACAGGTGGTGGGGTGGTTTTGTTGGGTGTTTGGTTGCTTGTCTGGGTTTTATTCATTAAAGAGATACAATCTAGATCTCTACACACACACTACTTTCATCTGTACTAACAGTATTTCATCATGACACACGTTCATTATGACAGCTCCCTTATAAACTAATTAATGCTGTATTTCTTATTTGCAAAGGTGCACAGGTTGCCTTTAGCTAAGATGACCCAGCCATGACAGGTTGTACCATGACAACATCAAGACTAACACTAGAATTTATCTTCAGAGCTGAAAATCAGTATCTCCTATTGTATCAGGGAGGAGGAAAAAAAAAACAACCAAACCAAACCAGTCTAACAGCTGAAGTGCATCAGTGTTTCAAAATTAAAGAAAAATAATTGTCATATTGGTCTCTGTATCCAAGTGCAAAAGGCACATTATCTTAAAAATAAAAGGGGAAACACAAGACTAGTAGTTAACTGATGTCTGCAAAACTGGAGATACTATGTTCACTGGAAATCCTTCAAAAATTTAAATTATAATCCTAATTAAGTAATCATAAATGGGCAATTATCAAAAGAAGAAATGTGCAAAAAAAAAATCTGAAGAAAGAATATAAAGGTAGCCAAACAAAAATTATTTCAGTATTACAAACAGAAAACTGGTAAAATACGCTGTGGCTCCACAATAAGAAACGAGTAGGGTAGATAAGAATATTGCAGAGAAATTAAAACTAATTACTTGAAGTGTTGGGGGTTCTGGGTGATTTTTTTGTTTGATTTTGTTTTGTTGAAGGCAGGTGGTGGTGGTCATTTGTTTTCACTATGGGGACTATCAGGGATTTTTTTTCCTGACTGGAGTTTAATTCACAGACACAACAACATCAACACTGGCAGTGACAGAAGAACTCAAACATTCAAACCCAGCCAGTTGCCCAAAGGCAGCGTGGATGCACTTCAGAATTCTGAAATACTCTGAACTAAAAAAAAAATCTGTCTCCCTAAATATTCTCTACATCACATTCTTTCTACATCTGCCAGATTTATTTTCTAATCTGTGCATCCCACAGCAAGTCCAAGTGTGATCTCCTTAAAAATTCTTTTCACATACTGAGGCAGAAGAATGAAGAGAGAAACCGGTGATCAAAAAACAACTGGTTGAAAATTTCAGTCTAATTAGTGATAAACACACATGGAAGATCATATGGCACAATTTCTACAAATAATTACATTTCATTAACACTTTGGATTTTTTTATTACTTCAAAAAACAGACATAAAGGAAAACTAACTAGCAATCTTCTAAAATTTTCAAAAGGTCTTTGATAAATCATTGAAAAGATGAAACTGTGACCTCCAGGACTACAAAATGCAATAGCAGTTGTCTCATCTAATGGAGGACTTTGCAGAGTTGGAGGAAAGGGTGAGTTCAGTAGAAGCGAAAATCATGGAAAAAATTCAGAAACGTAGATTAGGCTTCTCTTTAACTTTACAAAGACAAACACATAAAAGGGAATATCTCAGAAAATCCTATGCATTGGTGAATAACAGGAGAATAGGAACACTGCTCTCAATCACAGAACACAACTATAGAAGCCTTCAAGGAAAACAAGAATATGGCAAATTCAAAATTAATTTTAAAATATCCCAAATTACACAATAATTGCAGTGCTAACTGCCAAAGAGATCTGTTGACAACTGGATTTTTTATTTCTATGGCATTTGTTTGACCTGTGCTGTCTGGATGTTTGCCTTGAATGTTTTCCCTCTGTCTCATTCACCTTCTCCAGCCAAGCTTAATTCTACAGCTCCCAGTTCTTTCTGTCCTCACATGCATAATCTTCTTTTTTCTCCTTTCATTTATTCCCTTTCATTTATGTGCCCCCCTGGCATATTTCCTCCTCCTCCACTAAGGCATGGAAGACAAACTTCTTGTGCTCTATATTCTGCTCTGTTTAGTATATAAAGCTGAAAATTAAAAGTTTTTTGCACAGGAACTGTCTTACAGGTTTAGTACAGTATCTGAACATTAGGAGACATTTTCTGGTTGGCCTCAATAATGTAATAAAGCATCTAACAAAAAAAATCCACACTATTATTCATATGTTTTTGTTCTTTGATGCAAATGAGAAGTTCTGCAACAGCTTTGTCCCAGGAAAGCACAATTTAATTGCTTTGTAATTAGATTAAATTTAAACCCTTTACACACATGTAATTCCTATCACACTGAAGATGTTCATATTCCTACTGAACTGAGTCACTACAGTTGGGGAGGGGCAGGACACTGGGATGTGACTGAAATTAATGAAAAATAGTTCACACACCAAAGTGTGTGTAGGCTGTTTTTGGACAAAGCCAGCACTGCTTTATTACAGCTGTTGATGATGTTTCCTTCCTAACCCTGAGGCCAAACCCCAGATTTCACAGCTGGTCAAAGCCCAAGAGAGAGAAGAACAAAATCACAAACTATAAGATATCAATATAGTTAAAATGTGAAGTTCATTGCAAATAAAATGGCATTTTTACATCCCATTAGCAAAGTTAAAGAGCACTCCAACAGCTTACAGGAGTTACATGACTAACACTTGTTCTATTCCACCTTCCTGTGAAGACTAAGGCTAAAACAGTATGGTTTGAGAACAGACCAAATAATTCAATATTATTTTAACACTGATTAGTGCAATGCTATCATTAATTAAGGAACTTAAATTAGGGCAATACTCCCATGTATTCCTGAACAGAGAAATGTATTTGCAGTGTGCAGATTTAACTAAATGTCATTCTCACTGACCTATACCTGGTAGAAGTGACCATCTTCACAGAGCACCACTATTCACACATGTCCTCAAGGACATATTTTGGGGGTATCTTTTCTATAAAATATACATATTTAGTACTCCAAAATTAAATGAAATGCAAAATTAAAGGTGTCTAGGCAATCTTCCCTAGTGGTGTAAGACACAAACGTTAGAATATGCAAACAGCCTGTCCTCTCTGGACAGTCTGCACTGAGTAACATCCTGTGTCGGACCTGAGGTGCAGCTGAAATGCTGGCAGGGTGTTGTGATGCCAGGGCAGAACAGTCCCTGGTTCCAGTCAGTAAAGTCAGTAGTAGGGAAGGAGAGGTGTAAATCTCCCCCTTTCACTTCTGTTGGTTTAATTTTATCTTAAAATACTGTGGTCCAGTGTAACAAGGAGTTTCCTAGTCCACCATTATCCTTCACTTTCATGTTTCTATCTCAGTAGCTAAAAGTTAAACCAGAGTATGAGGGTAATTCATCAGCAAAGGGTTGAGTTTAGCCTAAAATATATAAATACTAACACAATGTGCTGCCAAAGTGCTGCCAGTAACAACTGCAGTGAGAAAGCAACTGAACAGATACAGGAGTTACCTGGTAAAAACAAACAGTATCCCTGTGGTTTAAAGTCCTTGTCCCTGACAAATTCCAAATACTGGCTTCAAAAGGAGGTGACCAAAAAAGCTTCTCAAAGGAGCCTTCAAAAATTCAAAACTAGAAGGTTTACTACTAGGATTTTCCATAAAAATAACTACCCTACCTAAGCAGGGCAAGATGATGTTTATCAATCCACAGATAAATGAGAGCTGCCACTTTCTCATGTTCTGCTATAAAACACACATTTTCACTTATAAAAAAGAAAAAATAATAGCATTTTAAGCTTTTCTTACGCAATCAGACACCACAAAAGCTTTCAACCCCACAGATACCTGAAAATTAAACAACTAAACGTGACAGTTATTTTATTATGGGAATTTGCTTTTAACTCCATTTGCAGCTGGAGTTTTCATACACTCTATGAGGCAAATTTTTTGTTAAAGCTTACCTTTAGCATACTGCCTCATGCTTTCCATGTAGGCAGAGAGGTTTTCTGCAACCAGTGTCACTAGGGCGTGATTGTGCTGAAGTTGATTGATTAAGTCATGTCGGTAAAACACGTGGGGACTTCGCTGAGTTTGACTGAAAATAAAACACAAATGTTAAAGGAAAAGCAGAGAAGTCTTGCACCTAACAATTCAGAAATCAATTTAAGCAAATAATCTTTGATTCAAGTTAATAAAGGGTCTTGAATAGAAATCATATTAAGTTTCTGACAATACTTTTCCTTTTTTTCTTCTGGTGTACCAACAGTTCTTACCAGTTACTAAACCAGAGAATTTGTGAGTTACAGTATGTATGAAAAATATCAAAGCAATCTGAGCACCTCAGTGTGCTGGAGGGAGAATATCTGCAGCAAGACAGACTAGAAATACCTGCCCACAAAGTGCACAGTAATGACAGAGACCCTCAGCTGTAGTGTAACTACAACTCACATAACCCAGTTTCTTCCTCAGCCATCTGATATTTTCTCCATTTAATATTAAAACACTAAGTACAACTCAAGATCATTGTGAAAGAACACTTGTAAATAATCACAACAGTTACTTCAAGTTAAAAAACCTATAAACAGTATTGATTTTTTCCTAACAATATCTATCTGAGGAAAATGTTGGTACAAACAAAAAGCAGATACACAGAGCATAGAGCCAAAAAAAAAAAAAAATCCAGAAAAGTTAAAGAAAAGAAATATCCCAAATAAATAAATAGATTATAAGTTCAAGACCTGGCAAAAAATGCTGCTCTTAAACAACACTAGGCATATTTAGATTACAAAAGTAAACTACAGATGAAAATACAGAGCTTGGGTCCAAGACCCACATGCCATGAACACTGTCAAATTCTAGAACCTGGGGACTCATCACCTCTGCAGACCACTCTCAAAATGTCTCAATTGCTGCAGATCAGAGCACTGATCTAGACTGCATAAACAAGGCAAACTAGTGCTGCTCTTCCATGGTAAAGAGAAAAAAAGAAAACAAGTGGGTGTCAGGGGGAAGAGTGACATTCCTCATCAGCACTCAGCTGATCCCATAGCCTGCCCCGAGGAAAGAAAAATGTTATTTCAGAATTGTTCTCCTTCCCTTCAACACGTCAAAAAGCAGACTCTAGAATTACCTGAATGGATTGCAGGAATTCTCAGCCTTCCTAAGAAACAGGATCTCCACACTACACAACCTACAGCACTCTACAGTATCCCCACCCCTTTAGAGAACAGTGGGGAAGGCAAGAAATCCCAGTTGCAGCATCAGCTGACAGTGATCTTGCAGCTGATAACCACGGTTCACTGTAGATGTGACAGCAACAGAGAAACTGATTCACTCAACCAAAGATCACTGCTAGTCTGGGTTTAAAAGACAGAAGCCATCAACACCCTGCCAAAATAATTTTGTCATCTGCAACCAACATGATTTGCCCTCCTAAGCACTGTGGTCTTCAGAAGATTAAATTTCATAATATGCAGAATTTTCTAAAATGGTCTAAAAGGGGCACATAAAACACAAATTGTGTTAAAAAAACCCAACAAACCAGAGACTGAGACCTCTGTCAGAGAGAAAACAAAACGGATGGAAGTATCAAAAAAACCCATAATATATAGAACTTCATATCCTCAGAACATTCTTTGTCTTCACTTTAAGGAACTTTCCAATTATGCTTCATTCCATCTCCACCAACCCTCCTTACTCAGAATAAATCAGCAGTAAACCCAGGAAAAGGCTGGATGTCTCTATTTTAGTGACTACCCAAGATGTTACCTCCAGACAGAGAGCTGCATTCACAAAGGGTAACAGCAAATAAGAACAGTGATTATTTGGGAAATGACATCATGAAACAACTGAAGGAACAAACAGAAGCAAGATGGGATGTTTTGCAGAATCAAGATATTGGAGTGTGTATTTATACTCATAATATTAAGCATTTGTATCAATCTCATAAGTATAGCAATATGAAAGCTTTGTCAGTAGAACTACAATGTACTGTGTTAGATAATATTTACTTCTTTCTGAGCTGTTATTTTGTTCATCTGTTAGGATGAAGTCAAAGGCAAAATTATTGTCCTTAGGCACAGGAAAAAAAGCTGATTTGACAAGCTCTTTTAGCATGCTTGCTAGTATTTAAGCAAATTCCACATGCAACAAAATTCTTCCTTAAGCATCTAAGGTTAGACTGTATTATGATGTTGCCATTAGAACACGTTCATTTAACTTGTAACACTATTACACATTAGTTACTACACACTCATTAATGTGTAACAACTGAGGAGCATGAAAAACTAAGGCTAGAGCAAAATTCAGCCTTTCATTGTGTTTCTACTAAAAGAATACCCAAAGCCAATATGTAAAAAGAAAAAAACTGCATTTTGAAATGGATGATGAAGTATTTTGGCAATATGACAAAGGGCATTTCACAGCCAGAATGTTTATTTGCTAGAAAAATACTGGCAAATTGACAACGGCAAAATTCCAAACAATTTAATTTAAATGGATTAAAAAAACCTATTTATCTGTACATATAACTTGCCCAACATAATACTGGTCATATAAAACACAGCTTTTGAAGATGAGAGTTGTTGTGCTAAATTAACAAATGCCATGGACCATTAAAAATCCGAACAGCAGGGACCAAACCCAGCAAATTCTACTATTTAGGCTAAAAAGTGACTTGAAGCATCATTGTTGCCCTAAAGCACTACCAAAACCCCTGAACTCTCAATGCTCAGTTAATTCTTCTGGGCAAATAATTTAGGAGATGGACCTTCTACTGCTCAGGTAGATTAGGTCAAACTTAAGCGCTTGACATTGGTCTATGGGAGGCTCTACCTCCATCAGCCAACACAGAGAAAATTAAGATGATTCATTATCTGTACCGTAAAGGTCAGCATGTTGAGTAACAGACTCTTTCTTAGTATTAAAAAGCGTCCTTGCACCTGTAGGAGTCCTTGCATTTACATAACCAGAATGACAACAGAAAATAATTCTTAAGCTGGACTTCCCAAAACATGGAGTGTTTCTCTGTGGTCAGGGAGCTAAATTTTGCCAAAGCAATTGTATAACCAATTCATCACTTTGTTCAACTGCATGAATAACTAGCAACAATTAAAACCTCCCTCTCAAAAGAATTTCTACAGTGCCAATGGCATAAGACAATTTATACTTAGTTTTTGCCAAGAATCAGCAGCCTTTGCTGTTCTGGATTCAACTTTTCATTGCCACTGCCAATCAACTGGACCACCCCAAAAGAGCAGCACAAACAATAAGGGACTAGTGTTGCACACAGCAAGCTCTCAGACGTGTTTTTCAGACACAAACACCTGTTTTGACCTGTTTTCGATCCAAATGCTGGAAGGATGTTAGACAGTAAAGTTTTAACTCAGATAAGGTAAGGTGATAAAAGAGGTATGGGATGCATGGATTACCATTTCCAAACCCTATCAACAGTTATCAGAAAACAAAGAGGACCGGAAAGTCAGTGATTATTTCCAAATGATGTTTTCACTCAGTAGATTTCCCAGCCACTTGGGCAGTAATAATACTTGACTAAAAAAACTCCCTCAACAGCATCTTGCAAGCAAAGGATTCTCCACAGGAAGAGGTCTTTGTAAGGCCCTTGATAAAAACTTTCAATCAAAGTTTACTTTCCTGCCATATTTGTTTTCAAATCCTGCATAAATATGAGGTGTTATTACACACTGCAGTGCAGACTGCCTGCAACTCTGAGGATGAGATGGTCTGATAAACAAAGAGGAGAGACACTCAAGCCATCTAACTGTACACAGACCATATAGGAAACCTGAACTTCTACAATCAAAAGAAGTTTGGTTCCTCTCAAGATTACTTCAGAGCAGAAACCTAAATCAGTGCCTTGAATGAGCTCTGCTTCAATAATTACTTAAAGCAAAGCATCTTTGTTAAGTCACTGTGTTAAAAGCATTCAAATTGAACAACTACTCTGAATAATCAGGCAGCTTGATTTGCCTGGATCTTACAGCATGAAAAAGGTTAAGGACTCCAAGACACAGAAAACACTTTTCTGACCCTGTTGGATAAACCTCAAGCAATCATTAATGTGAAACTGTAAAGGATTAAAATGTTATGAAAAATTGAGAAATACGTTGCAAACTAAATGAATAAAGAAAACTCTTAAAAGTCAGGAATGCAGTATAATCACAGCTCCTGAATATGGTATCAGGAAGAAGATAGTGTTGTGCAAACTGGGGCTCGTTTTCCTTACCTTCCCCTGACTTGATCTTTGTTGTAAACTGCCTGTAACAGCAACACTGATTTGAACAGTTTATCTGCTCACAAGAATTAAAACAAAGCAACTGTGCAACACTGATAAGCAAACAGTATTTTTCAGGAGTCTGTAAAAATTCTGATATGGGTACAAATACTGCTAGGGGTACAGAAACTCAGCTATTTCTGCAGTGAGAAGGCATTTAAAATAACCAAAATAAGCAAAGTCCAAGCAGACAACTGCTTTTCATTTTTATTTCCTTTTAGAGATGAACATCCAATGAACCCACCCCAAAAGAAGCAAACCCCCTCCCCCCAGTAAAACAACTCTCTTCAGGAAAGAAAATCAGTAGAGTATTTCTCCCAGACCAAAAAGTCAGCTTTGATTTCAAGTATATGAACTACATGGGCTGCATGAATTTGTCACCAAAGAACAGGGATGTGTGTGCATACAACCATATAGAACTGTAAAATATACTTACACTTAGCAAGCTAATTCCATTGTTAGGCAGGGAAGTCCATGAATAACAGAAAAACAAGCTCAGATTTTCCACTAGACTATTATTATAAAAATTAATAAAAGCATGTTTGAGGAAGTAGTTAATGGTCTCTTATTGAACTTAGGTGCCTGAATTTTTAGAGACTATTTATACACCCTAAAACAAACTCAAGAACATCTTCCAACACAGGTTATGGTTTTAACTAAGCTTTCCCGACCTTTTAGTTAGATTTGCCTCATTCCAACCCATCCACCTTTTAGCAGAGGAAACTTGATTTGCATTCAATTCTTACCTCAAGTTCTGTGGTGCTTCACCAAACAAACTGCAAATTTCTCTAATTTGTTTCAGTGCAGGAATGACCCATTTATCGTTTGTGCGAAGTTCTTCTATAAAACGATCTATCCACTGGATCTTTTGTGTATCTCGATCCTTAAAGAACAGCAGTTCTCAATCAAAATCAAGTGTACTGCAGAACTGTAATTCCCTCAGTTTCCAAGACAGAACACACATAACAAAGCCAAACAAATACCAGATCACCTGAGTTCTGAAGTATAAGGACAGTAGCTGAGCAGCACGACACGCTGGCAGAAGTCACCAGTGTGTTACAAACTCCGGGCCTTCAAGCACTCAGTACTTATTTAAGAAGTGCTTAAATAATTTGCTCTCTCTTAAAGCTTTCATTTATTTCTACTCACTGTTATAAAATATCAAAAAACAATGAGAAACTGTTTCTTAAGTTAACATGACAGATAATGGATGAATTTCAGACCGTAATGAATCACTGCTCTGGCAGACTTCCTTTGAAGTTTGGGTGGGGAAGGAATGTGTTGTAGTAGTTTGGAAAGAGACTTGCTAGGTCCTTTCTAATATTATATAAGACACATAAGGACTTACTGGGAAAAAAACGAAAACACCAAAACAAATCAGTATTATTGAGTCTGGGAAAAAGCAACGACAGGAGTGAGGTTGCTTTTCCTTTCCTCCCTATTTACTTTGGCAGGGTCCATTTCCAATGCTTCCAGTGTGCTCATTAGCTATTGCAACTGATGAATTTCACTCCCTTCAGTTAAAGCACAAACCGTGGTAAGTAAAATATGTCCAATAACATTTTAGAAGTACCAGGATGTTGGTACAGTAACACAAATCTATGATAGGGAACTCTTTTGTTAAATTACCAAATCCCTTCAATTTTTCATGGGGAACAGAAGGAAACTCAGTGACTTCTTTCACAGCACAGTTCACTCACCTGTGAACAGCTGTAATCTAAGATTTTAATATGGGCACTAAGAGCCTGGTCCATGATATCAACTGGTACATCATCACTGTGAGCCAAATTCCACAACAGGTTCAGCACTTTGTGTGCCATCACACCATCCTTGTCATCCTCTGCAAGGCGGCGAATTAACTCAAGCAGTTTCTCACGCTGTTTCTTGCTTGCATTCGTCCAACTTGCCTAATATTTAAAAAAATATTACAAAAACCAGTCCTTTTTAAAAAATTCCACACATAACCCGCACTGTTAACAAATGATGCAACAATAAAGTGATGCAACTGCAGGAAGAACTTTCATATTCATTTCTTTCATGAAAAAATAAAGAGCACATTGGAGCTCTTAGTACATAAGCCAGACACAACTGAACAGCTCTTCTAATGTTTACAACTAAAGTGTATTCAAACTTGAGGCTTAAAAAAAGGCAGCTCTTTGTTTAAAGATCATAGATGTGCATGTAAAAGTTAACATTACCACTGACAAGTTCACCAACAGTCAGAGTGGACTCAGCCGCTTCTTACAAATGCTTTCACAGAACTCCTGTGCTTATTCTTCAAAGACTTCTTAAATAACTTATAATTACTATGTCAGTAAAATTATAATATCACTTGTGCCTCTGAATCTGATTGGAACCAATGTCCTCTGCATTGAGTTACCCTTTTTCTGAGAAAGTTTTCAATATAATATCACTTTATATCCATCTCTCAAGGTCAGAACAATTGACACACAGAATTTCTGAGCACTGAGTTCAGCATCTGAACTACAGAACATTAGACCCATATTCACTAAACTACAGAACCCCATTAATGAGAGCACAAATTGCACATAAGCCAAAATATGCCTATAATACATTTATCTAAAAACAGAAAACAGAGACTACAAAGCTCATCATGTCCTAAAAGTGAAAGCAGATCATGTTCTAAAAGTGAAACAATTAAACGAGCCAGAGAGCACCACTACTGGAAGCTGTAAATGTTAAATGTTATACACAAAAAGCCTGTGAGTAACTAAACTTTCAGAAACAAGTGGTTTTGTGATTTCAATCAAATCATTACATGTTTATAAACATTCAACTTTATCTTCCTGGAGCTGTTTCATTCTGTATGTGTGCTAAACAGAGAAGAATCATTACATGATAAAGAGGAAGTTGGGGCAGCAGGAACGGAAGTCCTTGATCTCCTCCACTTAGAGATCAAAAGCAGCACTGCCTGGTAAACCTGACAAAACCTACTCTAATGCCAGGAGAATAAAAACATCACTCACTAAATCACCAACATTTATTAATCTGGAACAAATGTAAAAAGGTATTTAGGATAAATAACTTATTTTATTTGGAAAATTCTATATTCCTAGGATTGCTTAAGGTAACTTTATTACTACTGGTTTCAACAGATGTGCATGACCCCAAAGTGTTCAAACCAGAAAACAAAACTGGCTACTAAACAAGCATCACTAGCCTTTGTTTAGACAGGAAGTAAACAGAAAATCTCACAGGAAGTGCTCATTAAAGAACAGCATTTCTAGAACTGAATATTAGAGACTGTTGCTACAGATGAAGAAGCCTTTTAACAAAAGGAAAACGACTACCTAAAATAAGTAGAAAGTAAGACACTGAAAAAGCCACAGATACGCATGAAACCTCACAACCCATTTCCTGAATACAGTCAAAACATGCAGAATTACCTTAAAACAATCAAACAGGTGATCAAGCTGTTCAGGAGAGAAATCCCAAGCCAGTTTTGCGAGGAGATCATGTACATTTTTTACAATGGCTTCATGTTTTCCTGCCTGTTGCGAAGAGAAAAAGAATCCACCATTTGTAGCAATTCATGTTTTAAGTCAAGCAGCAAGACATCCAACACCATTTTTACCAGCAGACTGTTTGAGGTGGCCAGCAAGAAGAGCTGATGCTGTGGGAGCAGCACAGGAAATTGAATACTTGCTTCACTGGGAATTCACAATATTTAGATTTCCCTTGTATGTGTAAGTATTTAAGTGTCCTCTGTGTGTGTGTGCACAAGTATTTATTTAGAATATAAATACTGCAGCAGCACAATATTTATCTTTTTGTTGCTGTTACTAAATTGAACTGGGACAGTGAACAGTAAAGTCTAAAAGGGTATTTAAACTTACAAAACAGTATTTTAATATTGTTTTGTGTGATTTTCTTTTTTTTTAATAAGAAAGGACTCAAAATCCACTTCTGCAATGAATTTCACTGAGGTGTTGTAATCTGTAAACCAATTTTTAGTATTTCCACATAGTTTCTCAGGCTGAAGTGCTTCCTTTGTGGTAGTGGCTTCACAAACAACTAAAGCATCCAGCAGCTTTTAATCTTACAAATCTAACAATCAAAGCACTAAGGACAAGATGTTCAGTATTACACTAGACATGATTTCAACTCAGAGTTTGGTGTACACCACAATTTTGATATTTAAGGAAGAAGACAGTAAGAGGAAAAAAGCACCCTGTACTTTACATCTGCATCCAAAACCAACCAATCTGGACTATGTGAATCAACTTATTTATTGTAGAGAATTTTGTAGTAAGCAGGGAATAAAAAAATGCAAACCGAATACCTAGAATACACATTCTGATGTAATTAATCTTTGCACACTATTAAAAATGCATGCAGTTTTAAAATTCAATTCCTTCTAAAAGCTTGCATCAGTAATTCACTTAAAAACAAAAAAACAGACTAATAGCTTTGTTACATGCTGTGCTTTAAATTCTTTATAGTGTGCTGGAAATTTTTGTTTAAAATAAAGTGAATTTAAGTAGCAATGTTCCTTTTCATGTTACAGGTCAGATTATGAGAGGGGGAATTACTAAACCCACTCGATTTTGTGAAATACTGTATAATTTTTTTTCTCTTATCAGACTATTTCCTGGATAGAAAAAAAACCTGAGAGCGTGTGGGGCAGGAAGAGGATCTGTGATATAAGAAATAAAAGCAGAAGTGTGCACAGCTCCTGGGGAAGCAAAGGGAGTAAGAATAAAGTGGTAACACTCTTGTCTTGGGAGGTTTTTGGCAGACATGGGGAAGCAGTGCCAGACAGCAGGAGGAGAGAAGGAACATGGTGTGTGACATCCCAGCTTCCTTTGCAGAAACAGGGAAGTGCCTGTAAAGTTCTGATTAAATACTCCACAATAATGAGACTCAACTTCTGCCATTTTGTGTCTTGTCCAGCTGGATCCTTCCCTACAACTCCAGAGGCTGCAACTTAATGCTTGCCTTTAGAGCCTTCCAGCACTACTGCTTGAATCAAATACACTTCTATACTGTGAGCAGTGGCTTTGTAAGACACAAAAACATGTCAGTGAAATTAAAACTCAGGTTGTCTTCTAAAAGCAAAAGCATTGTGACTGTATTACTTTAATAAACTACTTATTTTTATTCCAGTTTTTAACTGAGA
This sequence comes from Myiozetetes cayanensis, assembly GCF_022539395.1. Lineage (NCBI taxonomy): Eukaryota > Metazoa > Chordata > Aves > Passeriformes > Tyrannidae > Myiozetetes > Myiozetetes cayanensis. The sequence goes on along the minus strand of NW_026087742.1, from coordinate 109,719,854 downwards.
TTCTCTGGTGCAGCAGCACAACAACTTGAGTCCAAAAGCAAAACCTCACCAGTGCTGCAGAGGCCGAGCTAAAATAACCTGCCTGTTATATAAAGCTACACAGTAAATCAACTCCTCGCTACTGAATTTCATGCTCCAGCTGCTCTTACAACAGTCACTTAATAAGAACTTCTAAAAACTACTGTACACAGGGAGTAGTAAAGTTGGTAAAAATCATTCTGTACCAGCACATTTTGGTATTCTTCATTTTTAATCTATTTTAATTCCATGGCTAAAGCCACAGTGAAACCACCTATCTGAATAAGAGTTACTTTCTCACAAATAAATTTTTTCTTACAAAAAAATTACAGCAAGACCACTGCAGTAGCCACCTGCTTGAAAGCATAATGGTGAGCAGAGAAAGCTGGGGATTTAACATATGGGAGACTTCTTCCTAAATTATTCCTATTTATTAATTCCTAATTTTTTTTTCTAGTGTTGGGGACTATCCCTACCTTTTAAGTGTTGTACCACTTGTTCACATTTCTCTAGAAGGGTAGCAAGTTTGACTTAAACTAGCTTATCCACAACCATTTCCAGGCACTAGGAAAAACATAATTGCTTGGAAGACTTTTTTCCCCAAATTTTGGAGGTTTTTTCCCCCTCTTATTTAAAGTAAGGCTCTAATACAGCTAAAATAAGCCTACTAACAGCAAACTAACTTCTCAATGTCTCTTTTCTTTTTGCCCCACAGATACTTTGTAGTCCAGAAACACCTACAGATCACAAGCCAAAAAGTAACTGTAATCACAGACCCACAGATAACCACAAGTAATCTGGGTACTGCTCTGCTACTTGATGAGATTTCCTGAACAGGGCTTTGGGATAACGAGCAAAGACTTTACTGACTTTCAGCCTGTGCAGCTGCTATCAGGATGGAACTGAAGTCTAGACATTATGAATTTAATTCAACCAGTCCCAAGTGTTTCAAGTGCAACCTGAAAGCAGTTGCAGGGACACCTGGGTAAGTCCATTTAAGCCAAACTGTCACATTTTCAGAACAACATGAACACATGTAAACTATGGATGTAACACCACCCAACTCCTGTATTAGCTCTTGGCATGGTGTAACTCAGCTGGCAACCGAGCTCCACACAGCTGCTCACTCACCCTCCACCCACAGTGGGATGGGGAGAGAGAATCAGGAGGGTAAAAGGGAAAAAATTCGTGGGTTGAGATCAACAGGTAAATCTTTTACTTTACTTACACAGTTATTACAAAAGCTACTGTGAAGAAATTTAGCTCTGACCCTGCCCAAACCAGTACAGATCTCTGTCTTGTTAATCAGATTTAGCCCTCCCAGACTTGAAAGACTGGCCTGAGGGCTTACTCCTACAATCACTTTCACTACCCATTATTTATGAACCAGGATCTATGTACTTGTGCTTGTTTTCTATCCTAAAATGACTTTTCATTTCTGTATTGTCAATAATTCTTAATGATTTTGTCTCTTCAGCTGCCCATTCTATGTATTAAGCTCATGCAAACCACAGATAGGAAGAGCAGCTTCACCAATCATTTAAGTAAACAAGTCAATATTGCAAAATTTGTAATTTTTCAAAAATAATCTTTACAACACAAAGGAAAGAATCTGCACTTGATTTCTAGAACAGTCATTATTATTATTTTGTTATTACCATTATTATAAGTCTTACTAATCATGATCTGCCCAGGAAAAATTGATACAACTGTGGTGAACTCAGATTAGCAATACATAACTTGATATTTTAAAATGCATTAAGAATATCATGTATCATGCCTTTGCTCAACACTGTGGGTTCCTTAATATTTAGAAAGAGTAACTTTTGCACCGTGTTCTGAACTGTTCCTTTAGACTTTACATATGTGTGTAGCTGTACCATTTCAGAAGACAATTTTGAGATCCAGGACCCCAAAAAATCCCACCATTTGATTTCAATTTTTCCTTCAGCCTTGTCTAACACTAAGCAAAAGAAGCCCAGGTTGTCTTCTCGATACATGACATACAACAACATCCCTCCTGTGCAGTAGCAGACGAGCAGGTGAATCATTTACCTGTGCAGCCCAAATGTTGTCGAGATCCTGTAAAGTGAGGGCTTTCTCTTTATGACAAAACGGAGAATTTTCTCTAACTTCTCTACGTACTGAGGTTGATGAAGACTATCTCTCAACACAATTGATAAAATATTGTTCTGCTGGATCCATTCCTGAATATTAAAAAAAAAAAAAAAAAAGCAGTGCCATCTCAAATTATTCAGGTGCCATCACTGACATTTAAACTTCAAAGAAAAAATTCAACCTGTTACAGATTAAGCAAGAGAGATATAGCACCAGGGGAAGGTATTTATCTCTAACTTTAATTTCCTCTTTAAAAAAAAAAAATCAGCATTTAAAATAACCCATTATGCTCGTCACTGTGACATCTTAAGGGAAATTTTTTTCAGGCATTTTAAAATCATGAACTCAAAGCATAAAAATGTTCAAACGACTTCAAACATAGGAAGCCAATGTGAAGAACAGTTAACGCCTCTATTCAAGGAACAAAATTTTTACATTCCAATTCACAGTCATTAAATATCAAAACCAAATTGTTTAAGACACTTCTAACTTTACTGCTCTGCCTACACCATATCCCATAAAAAGGACATAAGGACTGAAATATAAAAAAGATTAGATTATTTCAGTACTGCCACTTATGGGGTTTGAAATGTTTCTAATTGAATTAGAGACAAATATTTCAGCCAGATTTAAATAGATGCAATTTTTTCAGAGGTGTCACTGACGTGGTGGGACTGTTTTGTTCCAGTTGAAGTAAAGGTGCTGTGAACACCAAAAGAGAAAAAAAACATCCCCAGCACAGCACCTTCCAACAGTGTCCTTGATTACAGACTTACAACATTCGACCTAGTATCATGAAAAACTTAAATCTACAAGTCTTCATTTAAAAACACAGGCCTTGTCTGAGACACCACACCGTAGGGAATACAGAAAAAAGAGATTTATTTCCTCCTATTGCTTTAAAAAAAAAAAATCAAACTGCAGTTATTCTTTCTTGTCAGACATCCTTTTGTAAATTACAAACCTCACAACAGGTGGCCAGACACAGCAATGGGGCAGAACAGCGTAAAAATCACTTAACACAACTAAATTTCATACAGATGAAGAGAAAATCATCCTTAACTCTATAAATACTCATTTTCATAGTTCCCTATATATGTACATTCAAGCAACAGTATTAAAAATATGTAAATACTAAATAAAATGAAATGTGGTACCTAGAACTTTCTGTACCACAGAATCCAGCTTCTGAAATGTGAAAAGCAGAGCAGTCACTTGAAACTCTAAAGAGAAAGAGCTGAACCACAAACCCCAGACTATATCCTTACTTAAATGACCATTACATTTCTAGTTACTGTGACACTTTTTTTACGTAGGTTTGTTTGAGTTTTTTAAAACACTACATAAAGCCCACAGTACTCAAGCATCCATTTTTCAGGCGTGTTTTAGCAGCAGTTTTGACACAAATGCAGCCTTTTTTTTTCCACTGAAAGGCTGCTACCAAAATGATGTGTTACCTTCACATGATACCTACTGTTTCTAACACTAGATATGAACATAAGCAGTGTGCTGGATCCACAGTATAGAGCTACTTCTACAAATAAAGTAATAAGGAGAAACAAAATGTGTTCAATGAACTTCAGTGGAAAGGAGAACTTACTGCCATTCTTTCAGCTGTGAGCCACTCCTCCTCTTCAGGGTTCCCGTGTCGATGAGTATAGTATGACACACTGGATATTACTTTGTTAACTTCATTTAGTGCATTCATTTTACCATTGAAAGAGGAAATTTGTAACAACCTGTGAGAGAGATTTAATGTAAGAAGTGTGGAAAAAAATGTCAGCAGTGGCATATCATATTAGAAGTAGCATCTTACCTAAGTATCATTTTTAACCTAAATATTTCTAAATTTTTTACAGTTTCTTCTTGTCCTGGAACTCTTGAAGCTAAGTTCTTTAGAGATTTGATTATCATTGACAGAGCATCATTTTTGGCTTCATTCTTTGCTTCTTTTTTCAGTTCATCATCTGTTAAATTTTCTAAAAATTGTGGAACCATTTCTATAATTGGAAGGAAATATTTCTTCACTGTATGTAATGTTAGAAATTCAAAACATTGTCCAAATGGCCTAAAAAAGAAAAAAAAAATGGAAAGTGTCATAATCAGTAGTTGAGTAATATTATGATAATACAGTGCAATTAATTCAAGAAACTCATGTCTACTTAGAAATACATGGAATGGTGAAGGTAAACACAACCAGCTAAGAGATGGAGAGAGGGGAAGTGCTTCAAGAAAAGACTAAGTTTTTGTTAGCTTTGAGCTTTGTGCTAGCAGAATATTTTACACTGAGGCCAACTTTTCCAAATGCATAAATTATTATTTAAAAGAAACTTACTTGATGAGAGCTGCAATGATCTGAACATTCAATGCTGATCCACTCATGAAGCGATCATGCAAGATCTGAAATCCATTTAATGTGCCAAACTTGTTGATAAGATCTACGAGCCAACCCTGCAATATAACAAACAATTATTTTCTGACATTTACAAATTATCATCTAGAAATACTTTCAAGTACCTGTTAATGACAACCATTTGCTTTAAAAAGTCTTTACACAATAGCTTTCATTTTTAAGGAAATGCTTAAAAATAGGCAACAGGATCCCTCTCTTATCATGTCAAAGAACAGATGCTGTTCAAGGAAATTTGTCAAATATATAGGAATAAAACTGACTACACTTCAGGTTCTGCTTTGGCTGCTGAGTTACTACAGAAAGCATGACAATTTTGGTATTTCCTCTTGGTCCTGGATGTGATAATGCCACATTATGTAAGGCAAAATAATATTCTTCGAAACAGAACTAGCAAAGCCAGGAAGGCCTAGGACTTCTTTATGTTTGGTTCTTACATATTAACAGCTGGCAGTTCTACTAAAGAGAAAATAAAATAAAAAAAGGAAGAAAGAAAAAAAATGTAATTAACTCCTGGAGTCATATCAATGCCACTTGGAGCTGAATTTTGAAAAAGCTCAGAGCCAAGAACCAGATTACTAATCTGCACTGCCCATTAAAAAGCAAAACAAAACCCCAAGAAACCACAACTACAAAACCAAACAAAAACCTCAAAACCAAACCTTCAAACACCAGCAAAACCAAACCAAAACCACCAAAACCCACAGACACTAGCATCCCATGTCCAATTAAAAACATTTCTCCCATCATTGGAAACTATTAGAAAATGGAGAGAAAATTCTTACTTCATCACATAATCCCCTACTCAAAATGTGCCATCTATAAAATCATGTTAAGTGAGAAATCAAATCCATCAACTGGCAAACCCAAGCAAGCCAATTAACACCATGGGAATGGCATTCCAAGAGAGTTGTGGCAGCTTACCACAGAAACACACAGCACAGCTGGATTGTGGACCAAAGACAGGAAGAGTTAAAAGGGGAAATGTACCTTAAATCACTACCAGGAACCATGAGCAGAGGAACATCTTAGAGATAAAGAGAATAAAGGCAGCTTTCCCCCTCCCCTCTAAAAACACTTCTCTGCAGCTACTGTGTCATTAGGTAACTCTGCATGAAATTAAAACCACGGGGCTGAAGAGGTTCTCACACCTTTGGTGATCGTGGGTCAGGAGGACGGGCATAAAGTTCATCTTCAGCGAGCTGGACTCCTGCAGGAACTGTTTCTGAGGGACGAGTACCATTGTATAGATGGAATTTGCAGTGAGGATTTAAGGCCATGGCAAGAAGTTCAAGAAGGGGAAACCAATCTTGGGACAGCTTGGCCACACATAGTTCCACTAGTCGATGAGTGTTGTTAATAATACATCTCTGTTAAGAAAAAAACAACAGCTAAGAACATGGCAGTGACTGCACAACGAATATGAACGATAAAGTCTGAACCATCTGTACCCAGCATGCAAGAGTTTCCTAAGACATTTACAACACTGTATTTTAATTTGTACTTCCTCCAACAAAGGCTTTAAACAAACTTTAAACTATCTGTTTTGAGCCAGAAATTAGATTTAGGGAAAAGAGACAAATGTTTTTGGATGAGACATTCATGCATCACCACTGTACTATTAACTTCTCCTTCTTTCTCCCATTTTTCTCATAGAGTTTAAATTTGCTTATGAAGATCTTTACAGTTTCTCAGTTAGCATGTATCTAGCTGTCCAGCAGGTAATTTTATGTTCAAGTAGCTGCTACAAACACTCAGGAGTCAGCAGGTTGCTAAAAGCTTTATGTCCTAGCATGCACATAAAAATAAGCAGGTCTCCAGATATCTGGTCAAGGACAGCCGGCCCAAAAAGAGCCACATTACCAAACATACATGGTTCCATTCCTCCCCATATCATCCCTCATGTTTTATCTCCTTCCAAAAACACTGGAGGCAATCAAGTGAAACAATGACAGAGAGGTGACCCCCCCCCCGCTTGCCCCGATCCCTGTATACAAGAGTTTTCTTACAGCTCACTGCAGAGTTTCAAAAATGAAGTTCAGATTTTACAGTCTGCTCCCCTATTTAAATTACCATCCTTTTCAGAAACACAACTTTATAAACTCACATGAATCTCAAACTTCCAGCCGCTCACTGCCTCATCTGTAAGGATTTTTGTGAAGGATATTGTTAACCCATCTCGAAAAAATCGCTGGCATGCTTCACTTTTTACATCAAGGCCTATTTTCAAACAGAAAAGAAAAACAACGATCAAAACGTGGAATTTCGGTAGTTGTTACACAGACTTTTTAAGTGCTGAAAGAAGAGATGTGGTGTGCTGGTGTTGGTTTCTCCACAGTAGCTCCTACAGGGCCATGTTTTGGATTTGTCCTGGAAACAGTGCTGATAACACAGCGATGTTTTTGTTACTGCTGAGCAGCAATAACACAGAGCCGAGGCTTTTCCTGCTTCTCACACCACCCTGCCAGCAAGGAGGCTGGGGGTGCACGAGGAGTAGGGAGGGGACACAGCCAGGACAGCTGAGCCCCGCTGATCACAGGGATGTCCCAGACCACTCGGTGTCACAGTCAGCAGACAGAGCAGGGGGAACACTCAGAGTGATGATCTTTGTCTTCCCCAGTCACCATCACACGTGATGGAGCCCTGCTTTCCTGGGGGTGGCTGAACACCTGCCCATGGGAAGCAGTGAATGAATTCCCTGTTTTGCTTTGCTGGCACACACAGCTTCTGCTTTACCTCCTAAACTGTCTTTATCTCATTCCACGAGTTTTCTCACTTTCACCCTTCAGATTCCCTCCTCCATCCCAGCAGGGGAGCACGAGCAAGAGGCTGTGTGGGGCTGAGTTGCCTGCTGGGGTTACACCACAACATTTGGACTTCAAAGGTTTGGTGTTTAAAGCTTCAGAATTAATTTTTAAAAAAGCCTTGTATGAAGAGAAACTTACATAAGCTTTAATAGACAAAAAGCTTGATGGATTAGTGTTCTAGTAAAGCCACCTCAAAACATTATACTCCTTTATATAATTTTAAATTACTTTTTAAAAGATGTGATAGGGGTTGGGTTTTTTATCATATTTGCAACATGCCGATACACTATCAAAAATAAGTACAATCTTTATCTCCTGTTCTTCTTCATGTTATCTCTTATTTACTTTTTAACAGTAAAACTCTGTGAGTGAAGAGGGGTAAAACTAACAGTTCAAGGAAATGCAGAAGATACAGCTTCAGAAACGAACTTGAAGTGGTTCCACAGAAATGCAGATGAATCATCTGGACAGAGATGGAGATGGTCTTCAGTGGATGTTGGGAACAACTCCTATTATCGGGCTGCCTGACTTTTGGATGTACACGTGCACATGCACACACTAATTAATTTTTTTTTCTGGCATCAAGGCCTCTCTTTCCCACTCCATGAGCCTTTGTAATTCATCAAAAACACAGATCTGGGACCAAGTCTCAAGGTTTATGCTGTGTAGTGAAGTCTCTTTCCAGTTTAAATAAGCCACAGATTCCAAAAATTGCCTTGCATCTTGCTTGAGAGTGTCACATTGGAAAGTTCTGGCAGCATGTTAATCATTGAGTGTAAACATTAGAAGCAATAAAATCCTTTTGAAACAGTGGTCTATAAAAAAACAAAACCTTAAAACAAACCAAACAAACTTTTTCTTTTCATTTCGGAATTTATAGCATCCAACTCACTATGACCTTTATTTCTGGAGCAAATCTCATTACCAAAAACACTCTGTAAGTATTTCAGAATTGTTGTGAGGATAAACATCAGTCTTGCTATTGAATAGTATTTTCCAAATAGGTTTTCTTCTATATGCAAATAACTCCAGACTATCATTTGGTAGTCTCATGGTTTGTTTAATGACGAATAATACATTGATGCCTACACATGAAAAGGGAATTTTCCATAAATAAATGCATCTGCCAAAAATAATGCGAGTCACAGTCTAGACAGGATTTATGCTACCCTGTCAAATTTGCTCCTTGCACTTGAATTTAATTCTCACTAGTACTTCCAATTAGTTATGTCCCTTTCAATTTTAGTTCCTGGAAAGATTTAAAGAGGATGCAAATATTACTCTTATTTTACAGACAGAGTCACAAAGACAGTAGCTACCCCAGAGTCACTCCAGAATGCTGAGGGCCACTGGCTGTGTTAGGAATAAAAGTTGTTTAAGTAATCACTAGAAAATGGTGCTTGACAAAAAATAAAGTACAACAGAATCCTTTATATTACTCCTCTATACATACCCTGCTCTGCCACAGTGTCTGCCAAGCTCTGAGCTACCGACACAGTGCCAGTTACACCAAGTTACACCTATCATATTCCTTGAGAACTGGAAGTTGGTTTAAAAACAACCATCTTAGCCATCATGTCAGTTCAAGTAGCAAAGAAAAAAATAAAAATCTAGGAGGTAACTGTAAAGATAACAGTTAGACAACTACTTCTAACAGCTTTACTTGTTTTCTCCTTATCCAATAATCCTTGCATATGTACACACATAGGAATTCATCTAGAGGGTAAGAGGAAACATAATTAAATACCAACACAGAAGTACTTTTTAGATTTGGACACCAACAACTTAATAAAAATCAAAGCGCATAAAGCATATGAATACATTTCCACTGCTTTTAACAACTTCAAAAGGAAAAATAAGTTTTTTGTTTGGAACTTTAGCCTAAGCTGATGCTTTGGGGAAGTAAATTGATGTTAGGAGTAGCTAAAACTCTCACTCTGCTCTTAGTACTTCATTGCATTGACAGTTTTTTGGTTTTGGTTTCTGTTTTTTTAAAGCTGACTTAACAGCTGGCAGAACATACATCTCCCCTCCCGCAAATCACAAGCACAGAATTTCTGTTGCCTGCACTGTTCCAACAACCCAGACACAAAGGTGGCCGCGTTTGCTTTCGGTGAGCTGGCACTTCTTGTGCTTCTGAACAGATGTGATCACTTGAACATCCTACACTCGCCTCAGGATTCCTGCCAGACCCAGCGACACAGAAAGCCACCGATGACAAGCACAGCTATGGTTGATAAACCAGCAACAATGTCATCCCCCTATGTTGCACCACAAAGATGAACCCCTAACTTCTGTTTCTCCAGAAAGTGCTCCAAAGCAAGAAAGAGTTAACAATCAAAATAACCCAGAATATCACGACCACAATCAGCTTTTTCAGTCTTAAAACTGTTTAAGAATAACTTTTATTAACATGGAAATTAAGTCACCCTGGGCCAGCAGCACACAAAAGTAGGAACAGGCACTTTGTATGACACCGTATTTGAAACACAACTAGATGGTAAGTGCAGATAACCTAAAAAATTATTCCAATCTGACTTTCAGTATTACTCAAGCACGGTAACAAACACGAACTGGAATAGGAGACCAAAGCCGCTTTCCAGAACACATGAAGAATTTGTCAATCTGACTCGTACAATTTAGCAAACACATCCACAGTCCTGAGACAGAGCCCTCCTACTTCCAAACCAGACACAATAAGCACTGGTAGGACTATTAGTCTAAGCCATGCTGCTTAAAATACTAAATTTTCTCTAATATTCTCAAATGTATTTGTGTGCCAAATTTGAACCAAAAATTACAACAGGATATTTGAAAGTCAGATGAGTAACTTATATTAAAAAATCCAATAACCAGAATTCTCTGAGATTTAGTATCTGTTATAAAGACCAAACCCACTAGGTCTGATATCAAAGTGAATACAGAAAACAGGTATGACAGGAATGACAGCATTTTTATGTCTGTGAGCTTATTCAACTTTGCTGCTCGTGCTAAGGCACCTAACTTCTAACTACACTAATGGTTTCTTAAAATTTCTCATCTGTGAAGGTTTTGCACAGCACTTTGACACAATCTTCAGGGCAAGGGTTGTAGTAGAAACACTGAATTTATTAAGAATTTTTAAGCCTCCATTAGGGTTTCAAAAGAACAAGACTTTATACACTGGTCCAATAACCATTAATTGTCTTTTCAGCTTACCTTTTTTACTTAGGTCAATAGCAGCTTCTAGAAGAACTTCTAATTCCCCCTTCGGCAATACAGGAACAACCCATCGAGGCCTACAATCAAAAACAAAACCAACCCACATTTCAATTGTGCTTCTGAAAAATCAAGAAAGTTTGACCTTTTGTAATGCTTTTAATATAGGTTAAGCATATGCATTTTAAAGGCCCTGATGAGTACTACACTGCAAAAAAACCAAACCCAACCCAAACAAAAACCTACTCTGCTTTGAGCCTCTTTCTCTTCACAACTTTAACTCAATTAAAAAAAAAAATACTTCAAGAAATCCGGTGAAAGAAAGATGCAAAAATCCTGATTCCACTACCAAGATATTTGCAAAAACGATCTACACCCTCTGAAGAAAGTGTGAAAATACCTGTTGATCATGTCATCCAACTTGGCCAGGTCTGTGTGTGGAAATGCAGGCTCCTCATCTTCAAGCTGGGGTGGAGCATCAGCTTGGCCCTGCTCATCAGGTGGGGTAGCTGGGGAGTTCTCATTGGAAGAATCAGGTGAAGAAGTCTAAAATTAGGATGGAAAATACTTTAAATACTGCCTGCACTTGTTTTGGTATTTTTCCTTCATATTGTGTTTCAAAGAATCATTTGAATTAAGTAAGTGTCAACATAAAATCCTTCCATTTCAGATTTGTTAACAAAAAATAGAGCATAAAATACGCTATATATGCTTTCCATGTTGATAGTTTAAAAATAAGCTACAATTCCCAGTGAGGCAAGTGGGGTATTTTTTAACAGACTTCTACTTTCAGCAGACCACCTATCTAGAAGGTGAAATAAATACATGAAAGCTCCAGTTTGTACAGATTGTCTACAGAAAAGACGGCTATTTTAGGTAGAAATACAACCTTGAGCAGTAGCACAGAAGAAAATGATAATGAAAAACACTTTTAAGAAAGTTTGCTAAAAATGAATGACCCACTACTGTGACTGTCTACTAACCAACCTTCAAGAACGTGACCAAGTCAAGTCCACAGTGATGGGCCAGTGCAAAATACAATGTATTTACAGATGTCATTTTTTCTCACATACAAATAGTATGAACTGACAATAATAAAGGTTCAAATCAGAACAGCAAGATTTAGGAGGACAAAACCTCAAGTACGTTTTCCACATACTGTACATCTGGCTGGCACAGAGTGTGTTTTCTTCACAGCACCTTCCATGGTGCTGGGTTTTGGATTTGTGACCAAAACAGCATGGAAAACACATCAGTGTTTTGTCTGTTGGTGAACAGTGCTGGCACAGATTCAAGGCCTTGTGCTTCTCCTTGTTAACTCCTGTCAAAACTCAGACACAGGCAGGAGATAGGTGAGATGGAAGCAGGGAAAGGCTACCCAGGATGAATACAGAGATGTTGGAGTACACAGAAATGCAACGAGGAAGGTCGAGGCCCGTTTGGAATTAAATCTGGCTGAGGACATCAAGAAGGGCTTCTTCAAATACACCAAAACCAAAAGAAATACTAGGGAAAATGTGGTCCTGCTACTGAATGGAACAGGGATCCTTGCCAACAGAGGCTACAAAGAAGGCAGAGACACTGCACAGCTTCTTTGCTTGTTTTCACTGCCAAGGCACTGCCAGCCTTCGGGAATCCCCAAGTCAGGAGATCAGGGGGAGGTCTGGATGAAGGAAGACTTCCCCTTGGTTGAGAAGACTGGGTTAGATGAAGACCATTTAATTAAACTTCACACGAACAAGTCCATGTGCTCTGATGAACCCACAAGTGCTGAGGGAACTGGCACACACCACAGCGAGACCACTCCCAGTTATCACTGGAAGGTCACGGCCAGCAGGAGGGTGCCTGAGGACTGGAAGAAAATAAACATCATCCCAGTCTTCAAAAAGGGCAAGGAAGACCCAGGGAACTACCAGCATCACCACAATCCCTGGAAATGTGATTCAACAGCTCATTCTGGAAGCCATCTCTATCCACATGGATGACAAGAAGTTGATCAGTATTCAGCATGGATTCACCAAAGGTAAATCATGCTTGACCAACCTGATTGCCTTCTATGATGAAAAAACTACCTGGATGGAGGAGGGGACAGCAGTGGATATTGTCTGCCTGGACTCCAGCAAGGCTTTGACACTGTCTCTCACAACGTTCTCACAGGTAAACTGAGGAAGTGTGGATGGGATGAGTGGACACTGCGGTGGATCAAGAACTTGCTGCACGGCAGATCCCAGGGGATTGTAATCAGTGGCACAGGGTGTAGTTGGAGGTCTGTCACTGGTGGTGTCCCCCCAGGTTCAATACTGGGCCCAGGACCGTTTAACTTACTCAGCAATGATGGATGAAGTGTGGAGGTGCCTCCTCAGCAAGTTCATTGATGACACAAAGCTGGAGGAGTGGCCGATACCCCAGAGGGCTGTGCAGCCCTTCAGAAGGACCTCGACAGGCTGGAGAGATGGGCAGAGAGGAACTGTCTGAAAGTCAACAAAGGCAAGTGCAGGGCCCTGCACCTGGGGGGGAATAACCCCAGGCACCAGGACAGGCTGAGGGCTGACCTGCTGGGAAGCAGCTCTGTGGGGAAGGACCTGGGGATCCTGGTGGAGAACAAGCTGTCCATGAGCCAGCAGTGTGTCCTGGGGACCAAGAAGGCCAATGGGATCCTGGGATCCATTAGGAAGAGCATTGCCAGCAGGTCAGGGAGCTGATCCTGCCCCTCTGCGCAGCCCTGGTGAGGATCACCTGAAGTGCTGTGTCCATTTCTGGGCTCCTCAGGACAAGAGAGACATGGAGCTCCTGGAGCAGGTCCAACAGAGAATGACCAAGATGATCAAGGGACTGGAGCACCTCACTGATGAGGAAAGGCTGAGAGAGTTTGGCCTGTTCAGTCTGGAGAAGAGACGACTGAGAGTGGAACACATCAGTGTGTGTAAATATCTAAAGGTGGGGGGGTGCCAAGAAGATGGAACCAGGCTCCTCTCAGTGGTGCCAAGCAACAGGACAAGAGGCAAGGGGCAGGAACTGAAACACAGGAAGTTCCACCTGAATATTCTTTACTGTGTGGGTGACCATTCACTGGAACAGATTGCTCAGAGAAGTTATGGAGTCTCCCAGACTGAAGATACTCAAAACCTGCCAGCTCACAACCCCGAGTAATATGGTGAAGGGGACCCTGCTTGAGCAGGGATTGGATTTAGGTGACCACCACGGATCCCTTCCAACCTTGACTATCCTGCCATTCTCACTTTGCGCCCACAGCAGTAAGTAGGGCTGGGACCCGACCAAAGCAGCGCTCCATGCCACGTCATGTCATGCTTGGCAATAAAACAAAGGTGTTTTTCCCCAAAGTAGCTGTTGCTTGGGGACTAGTTGGGCCTCCATCCGCTGGTAGTGAGTGATGGCACTCGCATCATTTGTTTCCCCCCCACCCCTTCATTTATAAAACATTTATCTCAACCCATACAATTTCTCACTTTTTCCTTCTGATTCTCTCCCCCATCCCACTGAGGCAGAGGGAACGAGCGACAGGGTGGAGACTTCCTTGCTAGTCAGGGTCAGCCCACCACACACACTGCAAAGTGCAATTTATTCTCAGGAAGGAGTAACCATTAAACCTTATGGTATTAAAAAAATAATGATATATTCATAACGAATTAAGTGAAAAAGCATGTCTCTTCTTTTAAACACTTTTAGCTGCACTGTTTAAAAGCATCTTTTCTGGTATTTTTTCCCTCAAAAAAAAAAAAACATCATTTTATAATGTTGTATAGAAAAGCTTTTGCTTGTCTTTTGAAAGCAAGATAACCTGTTCAACAGAAACACACAAAGCTGTCCAGGAAGTCTTGTACAATGAACGGAGACCTGGATGCAGCTGCTCTGGAAGAGCCGATACCTGCATGTGAGCTCTTGTATCCAGAAAGTGCTTTTGCAGAACTGAGCATGAACTGAACTCACAGACAGGAGTTCTGCCAACCTGTGGCAGGTAAGTCAACAATGTAGCTCAGAGGAAGCTTCTGCTATCATTCCAAGAAGGATCCTTATCCAAAATACATATGCCGGAAGAAACTATGCCACTGCCTGGAAAGGGAGCATTTTTTGCAGTGCAGTGTCTACTTTGCCAGTGGAACTGCCTTCATCCCTCAAAATGTTTCTGCACTTCCAGACACACACACACAAGAATATCTAACTTTACTAGACATCTCCAGGAATATACAAATAATTCAGAAACACTATTTCTAAAGTGCAAAATCCTTTATTTTTAGACAACTTGATGGTTAACACCATACCTGATTCTGCTGGAGGGGAGGCTGGGACTGTCCATCAGGAGCCTGGCCCTGGCTATCATTCCCTCCTACCGGAGAGCCACGAGTCGTGGCTGTCATACTCGACACAGGGCAGATCTTTGCAATTTTGTCTGCTTATGTAGTTGATGTGAGAGAAGAAATTATAGTCCACTTAGTTAAGTTGAAGTACCAGCATATGCTTGCCTTAAAAAGCTCCAACTCAAGAACATGACATCTTGCAGAGACCATTGCATAACCTGTGGGGGGAAAAAAAGAAATACGCTCTATTAACACATGCATATAAACATAATCCACACCTGGGAAAGAACACTATGAAAACAAATATACTGCTATAGAGAATTTTAGATTTAGTATTCCTTTTTATTGAATACAACCAACAAGATCAAATTCGACATATTTAACATGATTTTAATGTTCTGAATAAAAACTACACTGATAATCACATTTACTCTGTCTCTGTTATGCCTGAATTGCTACAGTAGATTCTCAGCTTGAATTCATGGTGCTGCTCAAGGTCTGTGTAGAAACGACCTGGTTACAAGCCTAAAAAGCCAAATTTGTCATCTTTTCCAGTATCTTCTCTGACACTGCTTAACTGCAGATGTCTGAGAGAGAGTTAGAGACTGATTCTGCCTCAGCTGAGACCAACAGAGACCCTGGAGCCAAACTTCTCTTAGCACATCAGTATTCACCCAGGGAATTTGACCTGTATTCCCTTTCTCCAGCACCTGCCTACCAAAGCCTGGGTCCACTGGCCTTTCAGCCCCACTGCAAAGCCCACCATGTCCCCACCGAGCACTTCAGTAGATTATGTGAAGAACACTGTAATAGCAGATTTGTTGAGCTTGTAATCACGGTACCAACAGTTCAATATTCGCTGTGTGTTTCAACTTCATTGCATTATATACAGATAAAAAGAGTTGAATTAAGTTATAAGAGCAATTCCACTCTACAGCACCGGGCACTGTGCAATTCGTGGAAGACAAGATGGAATTTCCCAAAGCAACTCAGTGTTCCAAAGCACCACATAAACCAACAACAGTACTCTGAAAGTTAAAAAGCTAAGTAAGGTGGTAGAAAGAGCTGTACAAGCTTTCAGCAAGAGGCACTTGGCAGTGCTAAGTTCCTGATTCAAACAGCAGAAACCTCAAGTTAACAAGCTGGAGTGAAATTTCTGTTGTAACATTATGCATATTTATAAGTGTTTTATTGTGATGTCTCATCTCAAGTTAATTTTCAATTGTTATCTTCCTCCAAGACACTTTCAAATCCTTTCTTAAACTGTGCAAATTTGCAAGGCATTACATATACAATAAAAACTGACTGAATACACTGTATCTCCCCTGCCCCGTCTCCAATACTCACAGCACCAACGAATTTAGAGAGCTCTAATAACATCACTAAAATAACGTTCACTTTTGAATAAAGTTGTGTTCTTTGAAAACACTCAACTGTAACCCATCTCTAACCTTCAGAATCCATATTCATAAGGCTTAGTAAGACTAACTACCAACTCAAAATTTTCTTTAAGAAGAAACCGATTTTTTAAACACAACTTTTAAAATTAATGTATTTGGCATTTAATTGGAGCTTTTTTAAAAATGCCCTCCTGAGTATTTAATTGTTTTCTACTGGTTTACAAAGATCATTTGGTAGAAAGTACTACCAAGACTAAGTTTCCTGCCACATATATTTCTACACACACACACACTGCAGTCTACTGCAGCTCAATGCAGTCAGTTCCCCTGCACGACCTGATGGAGGCTTTGAGTTACTTGCACAAACCAGCGAAATCAAACTGCTGCCAACTTACACTGCACTTCTCAGCAGCCCTAAGCCAACCACCACAGCAATAATCCTCCTTTAACCACCACCAGACCTCAACAGATCTGGTTCACAACACCACCACAAAAACTTGTGCAGGCACAAGGAGTGAGGAAGCGAAGAAGCAGGAAATGGGCAAAATGCCTCATCGCAGCAGCAATCCTGGTCTAGGTTGGCTTAAACTGCAGGAAGAAATGTCCACTGACAGCTGCCATTCCACAACTGCTTACATCAAGGGCAAGCTGCTCCATCTCACCCCTTTCTTATTCTAATACTTTGGGCTAAATTACCATGAAGTGAGCTGGTTTGGAGTACTCCAGGAAACAACAAAACCCCACCAAATTGACAAAGACTGATTATTTTCAGTTTCTTTAATTGCTTGGAGTGGTGCACTGCAAGGCCAGAGAGCATTCATCCCAATGCCAGCCAGGGAGCCAGGACAAACTCCAGCTCTCCTGTCAGACTGACTGACTGACAGTAGTGTGGATTCACCCTCAGATTTTGTCTCTGTGCTCAACTGAAGGCTGTGGGCAAAGCAAAATTCCATTCTACTCAAGGCAAGTAACATAATTTAACTAGGAAATACATGAAAGCTGCTACTGAAATATCCAACTTATTCAAAATCATGCAAATTCACAGAGTAAAGCAAAGTTCGATATATTTTCCTTATATTTTGTTGATACTAGTAAAAACACTTGCATAAAGGACTAACCTATCATTTCCTTCCTCTTATTTACTGATTGTTTGTTTAAGAGTCTAATCACAATTCTCCATGTGAATTACTTAAATTATATTCCCAGAAAATTGTATTTCAGGGTTTCCACAGAATTTCACTTGGCTTGGCCATGTGCATAACACAAGGCCAACTTCATGAGTTCATCACTTCTCCCTCCTCAGAGACACAAAAGTAACTTCCACTCATGCTGCAGCTAACTCAAAACACTCCATCTCCAGTAAATCATCTGATTGACTGTAGTAGTATCTGCATATTCTAAATTGCAAGGATATCCTTGCTCAGGTGTTTTCCTTCTAATTACAGAGTACACAAACATACTTTTGTAAGTGTAATCATAATCCAATTTATGCATTTTAAACTGTAGGAGAAGGCAGTAGTTCACCAGTCCTGTTTTCAGTCACTCATTTAACCATTTATGTTTCAGAGAAAACATCAAACTGCATGCCCACAGAGAACATGTTCCTGCTCTAGCACTAATTAATTAATCAACCATGAAACTCTGAATTCCCATCACTTAATTCAGACTATTCAACTCCAGTATTCTGGACTTACAACACACCAAGGCACAGTTTGGCTTGGCTCAAGAACAGCCTTCACACCTATTTATAATTAATTTGATAATGTAGAAACACATGTAAACTGATGCAGTGACACCCTGGTTTGAAGCCCAATAGAAACAATTCAAACTGCCTGTATCCAGCTGAATTCTAATGGATATGCTACATTAGTTTTTATATACATCTCATTTCTACTATTTCTGATTTTGGATTCAGCACAGTAAGCCACATTAAAAAAAAATTATCACCTTTACCCAAAGCTTTGATTGGATGTTTTGAAACAGGGTCAAAATGGAGACAGATACCTGCTAAATTACAAACTAACTACTCAATTGCTAATCAAGCCATGTATGAGGCTATGAAGGTTGAGTCAAATGAATCCCACTGACATTTGCTTTTTGATTGCCACCTGAGCAAATTCCCATTTGCTATGCTTTTGCCATCTCCTCGTGTCACCCTGATT
Organism: Myiozetetes cayanensis; assembly: GCF_022539395.1. Taxonomy (NCBI): domain Eukaryota; kingdom Metazoa; phylum Chordata; class Aves; order Passeriformes; family Tyrannidae; genus Myiozetetes; species Myiozetetes cayanensis. The sequence goes on along the minus strand of NW_026087742.1, from coordinate 109,701,425 downwards.
TACCAATAAATTATAAGTGAAAGCCAGTTTTTGCTTCACCCGACTCCTTGGAATTTTAATAACACCAGGAAAAGACAACTACAGATCTTTTGACTCCCCATTTGGAAGGCAGCACCCAGTTCAAGCACCATTCCAAGGGAGCCCCAGCAGCCTGAGGACACTGGGCACAGCACTGGCCTCTGCTTCCAGGCTCCAGCATCCAGTACAGCTGACACGTGAGCCTCCCCTCAGCTTCCACAGCCAGCAACCTCATGCCTGTGTGGCAGAACAGGTTAATTTTGTTTTAGAGGAGAAATCAAGCACCTTCTCAAAAGCCAGAAATAAAAAAAGGTCAGACCTATGTTCCTGGGTAAGTGCTGGGTAAGAAGCAAATGTGGGCACATTATCCTGTTACAGGATAACATGTCACAACAAAGAGAAATGATGGCATTTTAGCATATAATGATGAAAAACCAAACAATTTTCTAATACAGTTGACTTCTAGAACAGCTTTCCTTTGAGTTTCTCAAACTCTCCTCTTCAAAAACAACTGAAATACCCCAATACTTACAGCCTTTCCCCTAGATTAGTTACTTAAAATGCAGACCCTCAGAAAAAAAGCAAATGCCAGCTGACAGAGGCAGACTTGAAAATACACTTTATTATTCATGAGCATTATCTAAGCCCTACCCAGGGTCACAGACCTGTCCTGCCTTTATTTGAAGTACTCTGGTTACACACAAGTGAGGCCAAATGCCACAAAACCTCCTTTGCCGTGTGGTAAACAATGAATGCCAGAATACAAGTCTACCCACCATGTAACAACAGAGCTTGTTAACAACCACACAACTATTCACTTATAGAGTGACCTTCCTCTCTGAACAGGATCTCACTGATGTGCTTTTTCACGACAAGTGCTGTACTGCAAAAAGGCTTAATGGCAGCAATACAGTTTTAGGTTGAAAGGTATCACTCATTGGTTTCATACAGGATTCTAGGAACTGCCTTCTCAAAATCTTATTAAGTACTGACTCATCACAAGGATTATTACGTGATTCCAGCTTAAAATTCTAGACTTGGGAATCTAACCTTCTCCCCTACTCCTTTATTTCAACCAGAACCGCCTTCTCATCTAGAAACACCTCCCCCAAATCTGTAACACTGACCTAATTCAGTAGATACAATCTATACACACCCCCACACATTTACCACTTTCTTTCTTCTCTGTGTCTTGTATCTTTCAGGAAGGAGGAAATTACATATATAATCACAATAGAGAACTGGTGGTCCCAGCAATTTGCTCATTAACACTGACATGCACTAAAACTGAAATGCATTCAATGATTAATGAAAAACTTGTCATTAAGCTACTATTCAGTAGAGCAAGAAGTGTCTAAGTTTCAATGTCTAAAAAATACCTGATAAGCAGCAATCACAAAATGTTATCTTGAATAGCATATATTACAAAGAAAATTACTTTAGGTTTTTCTCCTAGTAAAGAAGTGAACGTACATGACACTTACTCAGCTGCATCAGGTTCCAACACATCATTTGAAAGCAACAATTGTCTTACTCTTACAGTAAAAGAGATTTTGAGTAACTGTAACTGTCATGATCTAAAACCATCCTCACTGAAAACCTGGTTACTCCCAGTAATCTTTTTTGTGATCTTTCCACATCATACATCTGAAATAAAGACACTTGGCAGCATTAAGTTTCTGGAACATTGAGTACTTCCATGCAAACATGTAATTCTATTTACCCACAAACTCATATAACAAAATAAAGGGGGATTGTCCTGAAATATACTGCAGGTCCTTCAGGATTTTTTTTCTTTATAACTTCAAAGCTTAGTGTTGAGACTAAGCTTAGCTAACCCACATCTACTTAACAGGATCCAACTACACTTCACCAGAGATGCTCCTACACCCAGCACTCACGTGAATTTAACCATGCAGGAAAAAGTACAGGAAGTCAACTTGCAAAACTGAAGACCAAGAAATTCTAATCAAAACACACAGGATTCAAGTTAAGGCTGACAACAGTATTTGGCTCTGCATGTCAAGGCAACAAAACAGATGTATTCAAAACTTATTAATTTCTTGTTTCACAGCATCATCAACTGATTTGGGTTGGAAGGGACCTCAATGATCATCCAGTTTCAACTCCTTGCCATGGGCAGGGACACCTTCCACTAGACCAGGTTGCTCCTTTGATCCAGCCAACACTTCCAGTAATGGGGCAGCCACAGCTTCTCAGAGCAATCTGTTCCAGTGTCACAGCACCCTCACAGCAGAGGGTTTTTTTAATATCTAACCTAAACCTACTCTCAGTTTGAAGCCATTCCCCCTTGTCCTGTCACTACACGCTGCTGGCAAAAGTCCCTCTCCAGCTCTCTTGCAGCCTCCCTTTAGGTACTGGAAGGGGCTCTAAGGAGACCTCAGAGCCTTCTCTTCTCCAGGCTGAACAGCCCCACCCTCTTAGCCTCTCTTGACGGGAGAGGTGTTTCCACATGGAATGACTTCCCAAAAGACTTAATGAATGAAAGAGGAAATCCTTAACATACCTCAAAGAACTGTCTTACTTCAAGGCAATAATCAATGAAGGCCCTGAAAGGGAACTGGACAACAGCAACAAGTGTCTTTTTCCAAAAAAAATTCATCTGCCAATAATTCTTGGGGCTTTTATCAGTCAAACAGTGCACCACTGGTTACTTAAAGTACATGAAGCTTTTTCACAGATAACGTAACAAGAGGGCAGCTCTTCAAATCACACACTTAGTTCTGGCTACCAAACAGAAAAGGCCAATTTCAGTTCCTGTTCTGAAGGAGAAGGGTTTTGCTCACGTGACAGCAAACAGATACAGCACCAAGTCAATGCCTCCCACAAAACCCCAGCAAATGGTAAGACAATTAACTGAGTTCCTCCAGGGAGCTGTGGCCTTGCTGCTGTGCTTTTCCACAGGTGCACATCCCAGGCTGCTGCTGTGGATGGAGTGCTGAGCAAGACTGGGCCTCTCACCCAGGACAACCATTCCTTCACTCTCAGGAGCTCAACTGGCATGAAAATGCATCTTCAATGATATTCAATACATTTATCTCAATGACAGAAGGAAGAGGGATATAAAAGTTACAGCCCCTATAATTCTGTTGTTTAAATTAATGGTTTAAACATTTCCAAGCAATTGAGAAACTATATTCAAGGCACTGGTGAGTAGCTAAATAACATGGGGGTTTATGGGGAGGTGGAAATTTTGGTCATGACAGTAAAACAAAGCAGATTTTCCATGAAGAGAATGAAATGCTGTAAATATAAAAAACACTGGTAAATGCACACACCATAATCTAAGAAAAGCAAACTTACCAAGTCACTTCAAGATGGAAAATGCAAAAATCTATTTTAAAAGTTGGTTAAATGTTCTGAATCACAACTTTCACTTACTATGCAGCCCTTTTCTTGACTACCCAATGAATACGCAAAGAAGCAGGCAAGATTTCCTTTTACCTTGTATTAACAGAAGGAGCTAAAACAGGAAATAACTTCAAAACTAAAGCAACCCTTAAAAAAAAAAAAAAATCAAAGAACTTCAGTATGTTAATTTGTTTCAGTCAAACCCAATCTCATGCTGTTCTGCTACACTTTCTCCCAGGTATGCTGCAGTTCATTTATGCAGGAGGCTGTTCTTCTGCAACTCAAAAACTGTGTTCTTGGCAATAGAGCCAATTAGGATTGAGTTGACTGGACTGCAGGTCCAGCCACAACCTCAGTCCTTTACCAGCATCTGCAGAACTCTACAGGCAAGGACAAATCATGGCTTAACGTCTACATTTCAATAATGTTCTGAATGAAAAGGAATATACACATTTGCAGTTGATAATTATCATCTATGGAGTAATTATTATTATATCATATCTACTTATATCACTACTTCAAGAAAATAGTATGTCTAAAGTTTGCACCAAAGACTGATTAAATGTTCTTGGCCCCTTATTTCTGATTATTAAAGCCCTAGTTTGGCCATGGCCATGTCAAATAGCTCAAACTGTTCATCCAGTTCTAAGATGGATGTGATAGTTACACCTGTCCAAGCTATACAGCAAAGTTCCTTGTCCAAAACACTAAGAATCCTGTTTGTTCCTTCCCTAAAGCATTAATCCAAATGCTAATAATTGCAATGTATTATGCTATTACACTTTTTAAAACAGATTTAATCTTACTTAATTTTAAAAAGGGATAATTAACTTTTAACGTTACTTTACATTCAATTTGACTGCTTTGCCTTTTTGCTCCGAAGAACGTTATTACTGGATCCACAAGAGTCCATGGGAAAAATCAAAATCCATTCTCAGTATTACAAATAGCAAAAAATACAAGCTTAATTTCACTTCAGCAATGAAGACCTTTCTCAGCAAAAGATGAATTTTTACCACAAAGCACAGAAGTTTTAAAATTTCTGAGTTTTGAGGTATCAGTGGCTTCCTAGCAGGAATGAAAAACTTTAGGAATCTGCAGAATGGGATGTATTACAAAGACTGAAAAAAACAAGAGCAGACACCCAACTTTACACAGTAGTGGTCATGTCCATGACAACAAAGCCAACAACTCCTGCCAATTAACATGATCCATAAGGGCAGACAGACACAAACTATATTCCTGCACTGGCACTGAAAGCTTTCGTTTTTATTATGACAGGATCTGGCAGGGGTTCAGAAAACAACTGCATAGTTCAACAGGTTCAGTTTCCCAATGGAATGAGTCTCAAAAGGTGTTGCAGGAGAACATACAGGTTTATATGCTAATGCAGGTAGAAAACAGCACCTTGGTTTCTCTTGTACTTAAACCCAAATTTAATTTTGGATAAACTTATTGCAGTGTAATAACAAAACAGAATGATGTAATTCTTTTCTTCATGCAATTCCTTTAATACATGGTCTCCAAATTTATCCTAATTGATTATCCTTTTTCTTTAACTAATATGTATTTCCCAGCACACACATATGATTATAGATCATCATTAATATATTTAAAAAATCCTAGCAACCACCATATAATATTAAGTAAACATTAAACATCTCAGCCTCTTCTGCCATGCTATTAAGTAATATCTCTGCTCTGAATTTAAATACAAAAAAATACATCAGCTATAACAAAAAACTCAGTTCCTAATAATCATAATGTAATATATTAAAACTTATATTATTTTTAAATCAGAAAACCCAGATAAGCTGCACTCAGTTTTATAATACAATCAAGAATCCAGAGAAATCTGCATACTTAACTTCCAGAAGACCTTGAAAAAGGGGCTATAGTCCAAAACAGCACAAAAAGGAGTGGGGGGAGGAGAAGGAGAATAACAAAAAGAAATCAAACTGCCACCTCTGGACATAAACCCACTTAGTGAATCTCATAACCACTAATGCAACTTCCTACAGTCTAGTGGGATCAATTTGATACTTTCCTTTATCATTAATGTGAAAGATGTTAGAGACTACCTGAATTTCTGTACTTGTCTGACTACATTTATAGGAGGAAAAAAGAGGTTACAAAAAATTAATGTCTACTGAGTGAAACCAGAATTATTAGCACAGTTTTAACAACCAAGGACAGCATTCCAAGCCAAACCCTTCACCTATCAATTCTCAATTCCATATCCAATATTACCAATAACTAAGACTAAAGTAATTAATAGTACAATTACTAATAAATCTTGCACATGGCACCCAAACTAATGGGGCAATGAACAATGTGACCACGTCAGAGTAACGGATCTGGTAAGCTTGGAACAATAAAATGTGCACTAACACAGCCAAGTGTCAGGTCATTCCCCCCCCCCCCCCCCCAAAAAACGGGCATCCAGCAAACTTGGTACATATTGGAGAACGTGAGTAGAGCAGGGTTACTGTAGAACAGCAACTGCACATGAAACCACAACTACACGTTTGTAGCAGGAATAAATGTCCAGCCTGCTGTGTTTTTTACAGAATCAGACAAGTCTGGTGGCAGAACTCGTAAGCACCTTGTGAATTACAGCCTTTGACATCTAGAAAAAAAGATGCAGCCAAAAAGTTACACCAATTAACTGTCCCAGTGAGATGAGAGTGCAATGGGATGGCTCAAACATCTGAGCCCATTACAAGGCTGGCCACAGGACAGAACACCCGAGATGATCCACTTCCAAAGCAGCCAGCTGTTCTGGGAAATAAGAAAGGAAATAAGGATGTCCTTTTAAGACTGGTATTTCTACTCTCTTCGACTTTTGGGTTTATCAAAGAAGAAAAAGAACCAGCAGGCAAATACTATACAAACTGTACTTGTAACTGGCATTTTCTTTTCAAAAAACCCAGTAAGTGCCAATCAGGCACACACACAGAATCAGGAAAAGCAGGGAGGACCTGCCTTTTCCTCCAGCTTTTGAGAAGAGGAACCCTATTTTCTGCACTTGACACAGGATCTCTTTGGTTCTGCAGCCCCAAGCTATAAAGACAGTAAGGTATTATTTCATGCCAAGAGCTTTTAAGCTGAAGACTTCAAGAACAGACCCAATACATCTAAAATGTGTGTTTTGTGGATCTTTAGCCAGTCATGCAGGAAAACAGTTCTTGACTGCGGAATTAACACAGAGCTAAGAAGAGCAGCTGATACCACTATCACCTATATATAGCTACATTTTCAATTAAAAGTAATGTACATACCCAGAAACCACCTTTCAACAGAACTCTTGAAGCACAAGTAATAAAGAACAAGATATTCAGTAACAGTGTTCTTCATACCAAGGGAAAAGGGAGGATGCTGAATGCATTCCCGGAACACTGGGTAACAATGAAGTAGTATTTCCATCCATTGCAATTCTCCCACTCAAAAGGGTAAGAAATTCTATCTTCTAACATGAGAAACTGAGCACTGTGACATTGTTATGGTTTTGTGTTGGAAACTAAAGCAAAGGGCAGACATAAAATACAGACAAAATACAGAACGAAATAGGAAGGAAGGTCTGGGTTTACCAGGTTTGAAACAAAATCATTCCTGTAGGGTGCAAAAAAATTACTACCAGTTCAGCACAGGAAAGAATAGTGGTAAGTTCTCCAGCATTAAAACACAAAGCCAAAAAAAAGTACTGCAGCACAGGTTCTTAAATGCATTCAATCATGCCAGATAAAGAGCAGTAAACACCATTTTCACCAAAGTCTAGTTTTCTTGAAAACAGGAACTCAGCAAGCAAGTCAGATTACACAACCTAAGAAGTACAGAAGCTTCTACAAGGTACTGTTAAAACAAATAAAATCTGATTCTGTTACCATGTAACCTTTTACACAGCTCCACTCATGTAAGAACATTTAGGGTTTTCTGTTGAGCAGCACCCATTTCTGAAGTACTACAGTCAATTAAAACAAGGACAAAAATTTTATTTGTAAAAAGCTGCCAGTTTTACTCTTGTTTCATCTTTGAGAGCAATGTCATCAATGCTACACTTTGCAGTAGCTTAAGCCAACTTGATTTTGTGTTAATAATAATAATGGCCAGTCTTCGCGAGCGAAGATCCGGGGAAGGTCTTTACACCTTCCAGCCTGCGCATTGGATTTTTTAGGTGAGACACAGTGTGCGCGGAACTGAGCCCACCCTTTAATCCTAAGGTTCATCTGCCGGGGCCAAGCGAGCTTGGACGGTGGCAGCGAGGTCCTTAGGACGTAGGTGGGTTGCCTTTAAGGGCTAACGAGCCCCACCTGCCCGGGAGTGGCCCTGACCGGGAATCGAACCCGGGTCTCCGCGGTGATAGCGTGGCGCCTTTACCCCTAGACCACCAGGGGCTCCATTTTGTGTTAGAACATTACATATGTAACAGCAAAGAATTTTGGGGGTTCTTTTTCCATTTTATTCAGATTTGCCACAGGCCTGCAATATTCACATGTGGGTTGAAAAAATAAACAAAATGTTGATGCATCTACACAGCTTCTTCCTCCAAACTGCAAACTCCAATTTCTTAACCACTCCAGAAGTTCCTTTGATTCCATCTTCAGGAAAGGATGCTCCTTTCTTCTCTCATCGTTAAATCCTAGTTTTTAACCTCACAAAAGCTTTGGGTTTTGTATTGAATATTGTGAGGGTAGTGGTGAAGTCATTAATACATATCCTGAATGTCAGTTCTGCAACCCGGGCAGGAAGGTTTTATTGTTATTTCAGGTTGTGTTACATTCTATGGGTTCTTGGGTCCTATGATTAAATAGAGAAGAATGTGAGTTTTGTAAATTCCAGAAAGTGTCCACAGAATATCTCACTTCTTTTTGTGAGTGATGCCCAAACCCTTAGTAATTGCTAAGAACTTTTATCCCCTAGATCTAGCAGAGGATAAACAGAGGATAAACCTCTCAAACTTCCTTAGAAGTTGTTTTCTTCTTTTGCTGAAGGGCTCACAAAGAAATCTCAGACTTTTTTAAACACAGTTTTGTAGGCAGGATTGATGAAGTTAAAATTATGAACTACCTACTTCCTCCTCCAATTATAGGACTATTCAAGAATGGAATTATTTTTTTCAGCTGCAAGGGAACTCCACTAATCATCTAATCCAACTGCCTCAGGATTGCAGATATTAACTGCAGACAAAAATACAAAAAACTTAACCAGCAAAGTTTAAATCAAAACAGTCCCTTTGATCTGCTGTACTGGAGAAATTAAATATTGTTCACAACTTCAATTCTTCCTATGGAACGGAGTGAAAAAGGAAATAACACCTCAAGATTCCATCCTTGGAAGATCCCACCTAACCATCCCAGTAACCATCCCCTTGGTTCCCCCTGAGAGACACAAACGCTTCTGTAATTTTGATGAGGTTCATACACCACCAGGTCAGTGGTGGGTGCTGAGTAGCTTTTGCTGCCTTCATTCTTTCCCAAGCACCTGAAGGGAAAGGGAATGGCACCTTCCAGGTTCACTCTACTTGTGGTTTTAAAACCTGAAGTTATTTATAGTATCCTGTGCTTCGGGCTTTGCAAAACTCAGCACGATAAAGACTTGAAATGTTGGCTGAAGTCGTTCAGCCAGTGAATTACGGATATTACCCCAATGTCACTTTTACACGTTACTTGTGCACTATTCTTTGTTAGATCATGCTCATGCACAGCACCTGATGTCTCACACAGTGAGCAGCACCAACACCACCACTGCAATCACACTGTGAAGATTCTGTACAAAATGTGAAGTTTAAAGCTGGTCTGAAAAAAATCCGGCCCTTCTGGCTCCTTTCATGTTCCCTATGGAGAATTTAATGCCTTCCCTAAACTACATTAAACACTGCACTGAAGAAAATTATTTAAGTTATTATTATTAGTCCTTACCTCTGGTGCCCTGTGACATTATCAACACATCATAGAATTTTCCCCTCAAAGTATAAAATCAACACAGCTTATGGCTCTGTTAACTGTAAATAATTAATGCATGGTACAGCATCTAACACAGATACTTAGCTGGAAGAAATTCACATTTTTGAATCATGACAAAAATAACTGTATAACCTAGATATTTTGAAATGCTTTAAATTCAAATAATCTAAGCATTCCCATTACTGTACTAGCAATAATTTCACTTCTTTTTTTAAAAAAAACTCTGCTTTTCATATGATGTTTCATCAGCACAAACTAAGCACAGGAATTCAAACTCTACCATCATCAGCAAGAGTAATTTAAGACATCTCTAAAACAGAAGAAAGTGACAACAGCATTAAAATTCACGTTTCAATAAGCTTATTCATAACTGTTCAACAAACTCAGCCAACAAGTTTTCAACGTACCAACTGCCCAGCTCAGCCTGGCAATTTCTGTACCGTTCCCTGCCAGTTCACTGCACATAAACATTTTGCCATTTCCTGTTGCCTTACAAGAATTTCAGTCAGAAGATACTTGGTCTGAAAAGTCAAGCTTGCACAAGCTCACTAGAGTGTATAAAGTGATAGCTCTTTTTTTTTATTATTGTCTGCCCCAAACATGCTCCTCCATTCCCACCAGACTCACACAAACCACCTGCCTAAGCAGCCTGAACGCTCAGGAAATCACTGAACACGACCTGTGTGATAGAGAGAACTTGTGTAACAACTGCCCATAAAAATCCAGGCCTCTCTATAGGGAAGTAAGAAGTGGTAAAGGAACAGCAGTTTTGTCTCTTCATGCTCCTCCTGCCAACACAACCAAGGCTGAAGTCTGATGTAAATGCAGAAAGGTAAATAGGGAGGAGGTTGGACAGGAACAAATAAAAAAGCCCCTAGAAAGTACATTATGAATAAAGCAGGGTTAGAAACAGAATTGCTTCCACTATACCCACTCTCCCACCTATGCAAAATGTGACTCCACTGTCCAAGAAACATAATATTCTTGTAGCCATAAAACCCATCAAAAGGTACATCAACATTTTTTATTGATAAATGCAGGAGATAATGATCAACTACTACCACATCCTAAGGACGGGTTTAAAAACTTTGTTGCAGCTAACTACCACTATGGAATGAGCCCTCGCATGACAGCTCCAGCCACACCAAGAAGCCAGGCTGGCTGAACGGTAACTGGGGGAAAGGAGCAAAAATCAGTTTTCAGCTGCATCACATGCCCCATGAACACTAAAAACAGCACAAGACTCAGGAAGAACATATATATAACCATGGCTAGGAACCAACTCCTTCAGCATCAGTGCAAATCTATCAGGAAATACACCCTGACAGAGGAGGGAAAGGGAAGGAAACAGAATGTGGATAATCACAGCACATAGGATAGAACCAGGATTCACATACATTACTGCACAGATGAGTCTTGACAACACAGAAGAGTCATGAAGACCAAAATTTTTCTCAGACATAACGGGTATCACAGGAAAATGTACAAAGAGAAAGCTGTTTAGTGTATGATAAATGCCAGGAATGTCAGCTCATGAACAGTACAAGTTCAGTCATGAAAGAAATATTAAGCAGCCATAGCAAATAAGGCCAAGTTCAAGAAGTCTAAGAAGGCAAAAGCAACAAACTGTCTTTGTCCTGGAAATTATGATAAAGCCAGTGGAACACTCAGGAGATCACGATGAGTCAGAAAAATTAATTTAGCAATAATACTTTGAATAATCTGGCTACAAGCACACAAATTAGTGTGACAGAGCTACAGCAGGTAGCAGAAGACATAAAACACAGAAGGTGACAAAGATTTTACTTCTGCTGACAAGATAAAAAAGGCCAGTTATGAAACTGTAAACAGAACTGTACAATTTGTACAATTCTAACATTACCTGGAAATTCAGGTAAAAAAATGGAACTAGAGATGACAGAGAATGAGTAGCTGAGTACAACAGCTGTACCCACTGTGACAGTCAACATCATGACTCTTTCACAAAAGAAGTTTTCATTTAACAAAATTCTGTGTCTGCATGAGAGACAGACAGAACAGGCATTTGTCAAAGGCTCAATTTGTCATTTTTCCCCTACCTAATTGGAATTTTCAGAGTAATCTGGTTTCCACTGTAATTTCATTTCCATCAAACTACGTCCCCTGGGTAAACAGTAATCAACTGAGGCACCAGGAAGAGAAATTGCCCATACCTTATTTGTTACAATAGTTAAATAATGTTTCCTAAAGAGAGAAACAGAACTGCAGAAGTCAAAGGGAAATCTCTGGGTTATAAGGCAGTAATACAGAACTCCCAAGAAGTTAATTTTGTCTGTCTCTCGTTCATATACATTGCTGGAGAAACTACAGGGTTCTTTTCAGATTAATCTCTTTATCCTCCTCTCATTCTTCTGGATAGTGAGACAAAGACAAAACCGAGGGAGCACAACAGCAACCTAAGCCAGCAAAACTGTGTCTTGTAACACCTGAACATCTAATATAAACCCACTGAAAACTTATGACAAGAGGTACTCTGGAAGTTTACAGCCTCTGCACCTCAGTTCTTTATCAGTAAAAGACAACACAAGCCTTTTGATTAATGCTTGGGTAATGTAGGGGATGAGAATTAGAAGAACCTAAAGAACCCATCCAGTTTATTAACAGAGGAATAATTCTACTCAGTATAGGATTTGGAGTGATGTAACACATGCATTTGCAGAAAGAATTCCAAAGATAAAATACTGAATGACAGGGCCAGGAGTTGGACTCAGTGATCCTGATGGGTCCTTTCCAACTCAGTATATTCTATGACTTTCTGACAATCCAATTCCATCTTTCTTCCAGACTGAATAAGTCAAGGATCCAACAGAAGGAAGAGTTCATAATGTGGGGGGGTGGGAAGGGGCAGGGAAACACTGATTTAATAATAAGTTTCATGCTCCTATTTCCCAATTTACAACTTGTATGTGAACTTAGAGGAAACTTGAAGTTCAACAAGGCCAAATGCAAGGAGCTGCATTTGGATTGGAGCAATCCCAAGCATAAATACAGGTTGGATGGAGAATGGATTGAGAGCAGACCCAAGGAGAAGGATCTGGAGTTGCTGGAGGATGAGATGCTTGACATAACCCAGCAATGTGCACTCACTGTCCAGAAAGCCCAATGTGTCCTGGGCTGCATCAGAAGATACAGGTCAAGGGAGGTGATTCTGCCCCTCTGCTCTCCTGAGACCCCACCTGGAAGTGCTGCTTCCAGCTCTGGGGCCTCCAAAACAAGGCCATGTTGAAGCGGGTCCAGAGAAGGCCATGAAGATGATCCAAGGGCTGGAGCACCTCTCCTGGGAAGACAGACTGAGAGAGCTGGGGTTGTTCAGCCTAGAGAAGAGAAGGGTCAGGGGAGACCTTAGAGCATCTTCTAGTACCTAAAGGGGGCTACAGGAAAGCTGGAGAAGGACTTTTGACATGGACATGTAGTGACAGGACAAGGGGGAACGGCTTTAAACTGAAAGAGAGTAGGTTCAGGTTACATATTAGGAAGAAACTCTTCATGAGAGGGTGCTGAGGCACTGGAACAGGTTGCCCAAGAAGCTATGGATGCCCCATCACTGGAAATATTCAAGGCCAGGTTGGATCAAAGGATCCATCACTTCCCCCATAAATGGTCAAGTGTTTATATAGAACATGACTCGCTGATTTTTTCCCCAAGGATCTTTGCATCATTTGTTTTTCACTACACACAACTTTAAAGTCACTTCACTGAGCCATCTGATAATTTCACTCAAAAATGAGTAAGAGAAGCATTTTAGAAAACAAGCACCTAGTTCTACTGAAGTATCCTCTCTAAAATACTACAAACCCTATGTCCTGATGAAATAATATGTACCATAGCTGGGAAAACTCAAACTTTTCAGTTGCATTTATCAAGAAACTGTGCAAGAATAAGGTACCTTAAACATCAACCTCACATTTAAAAACTGAGCAAAGCAAAGGAAAACACCCAACTGACTATACACACCCTGTGACAAGTTGTTGTCTGTCAAGACAACACTTTCTTCACAGCAAGAAAGTCTCTCCAATGAATACATCTAACCTTAGCAATTCTGGAGAAACAGAATAGTTACCCAGAAACAGGAGAGACAAGGCAAGTCTCCTTTAAAGCAGATTGCAAACATCAGACCAATCAGGCAAGTAGAAGCAAACTACAAAAATTTAACCAACCAAACAAAAAAACATTATTAAGAGAAAACATCACAAAAATAATGAAAGTATCTTAAGAGAAAGCAAACATTTCCAGAGCCTGTGTAAGAAGGCAAGTTTTTTATACCTAGAAAAATGTACCCCCAAAACAACATCTTCACAATTCCTACTGGGAAAAACAACTGCAACTTAACTATTTAAATGTTAACAAGGTTATCCAGGCTTTTCTTCCCCTCCTCCCCCCCCATTCCCATTTAAGGCATCAAGTTCTGAGAAAAGAAATTCATCAAACACACCAGAGAAACTGATTATGTCAAAGATGTGGAATAGAGAATTATAGTGGACAACTGCCATTTAGAACTTAAATTACATATATAATATAAACTTGCATTTAAAGCAAAATTTTGCTGTTAGACTAATGGAAATTAGAACTAAAGGGCTGGTCTTAATTTCACGTGTGAACTACCACTATTTATCGCCTTTTCACACCCACAAAAAACCGCAGGGGCTCCTCAGCACTGCAAAACCCTCAGGTTCTACTTCAGGTGAAGCACAGTGTAAGCACACACTCAAAAGCATGAAGCAGGAGAGATTTTGAGTCTCTGCTCTCAACTCTCACTTGCTGCTGGTCTGTGTAAGGCACATTAACTTGCACAACATCTCAATCTTCCAGAGTGATACTCAATCCTAGGTAAATATAAAACATAAACAACACATAAGTATCAAGTACAATTTCAACTTCAGAGAAAGATGATCTTCTGAAGTACTGTACAAGGATCAATCAACACAGTGCGTTTGAGTCTCCAAATCAAACTCTTAATTTGGCTACTACCTGCCAACAACTAAACTAAACTCACCAGTACCCTCCTCCAGCCACCTCCAGGCAACATATCCACAGTTGCTACTGGTCCTAAACATTCCTACCATTATCAGCAGAGTGATATGAACTAAAAGGAAAATTCATGACAGGATGGCATTACCAAACCCTGCTTCATCTGCTCAAAAATTCCAGAAAGGTGCAGGTAAGTGAAAAACTTCAATCATACACCTGCTGACCAGGGGCTGGTACTGATCAACTGGGGTTTTTCCACGGCTGAAGATACATCAGCTCATAGCAAGGTTTCACTACCACTGAGTTCAACCTTGCTGCATCCATTGCCATCTTCAAAAAAAAAAAACACCAAACAAAAAAATAATTTTACTCTTCCAATCCTAGAAGTGGAAGGGAAAAAAATAAATGGCTTCCCAAATGCCACAAGGGAAATTCATGTTTCAAGTTACATCTTCACTTGACACGTAACAAACTGTCAACCACAGCAATCTGGCTGAACTGCTACAAGAATACGAACAGTGAGAATTTTCAGGCAATCTGGAGGTTGTGTTCCTGCCTAATTACCAGAACTACCATGAAGACACCCCGACACAGCAAGAGAGCCATAAAGCACTCAGGAAATCTGACATTACACCTCACTCATCCAGGGAAAAGTCAGTCCATCGTCCTAGAGAAAGGTCCCTTGCATGTGTGTGTGCACATACACAATTACAAGCATTCAGGGAAAAGCACCTGGGATTTTAAGGTCCCACTGGGATTAATAAAACAATTGTCTGAAAGACAGGTCAAGACATATGCAGGGCTGTGCAAAACTCGAGACTGAAACTGTAGAGTAAGCCACTAGAGTTTCATCTTCAAGCTCCAGAGGATTTATGTCACATACAAAATATAGTTTAAACTATAGATTAAGGCCTTTCTAATTTAACTTTAAAATTCATGAACTTGTCCTGTTCAAACTTACTCAAAACCACAATGAAGCACTTTATTACTAAGACAGCAGACAAAAATAAACACGAAAAGATTCAGTGCTCATTTACCGAGATGCCAGCATGTTTTGACAACAACGTTCACTCTCATCTTACATTAGAAAAGTAAGAGACTTTCCTTCCCCTCACTGTCAATTTTTATTTCTGGACAAGAAACCCGAAGTTGCACCCACAGCCAACACAGGCCTGTTCCACTATCCCACACCCCAGTGCCAGCAAGGACACTCCCTTTCAACCGAAAAGCCTCCCTGGATCCCTGGATCCGGAGGGTTCACACCTGACACAGCCACTGTTTCTTACTGAACACATTTCTAACAATCCTTTTTTCTCCCTTCATGCTTTCGTATCAGCACAGCTAAGACCCCCGTAACACAAAACAAACGTTTTCCTCTTCCCACACCTAGTCCTGCTGAAGCAGGTTAAGCACCAATTAAGTGACTTAAGGACTGAAGCCCATGGAATTCAGAACATACATTTTCCTGTCGTTCCATGTTGCCATTCAGCTGTTAGCAAAAAGTGCTACTTGTCTTAAAGGCTCTTCTAGGAACAATTTTCTATTACTTGAGCTTTGGGTATTTTACATGAAAGCTTAATGAAAAGATAGCCCTGAAATTCCCTCCAAGTACTTTTCATTATTTTGAAGCACTCATTTGAACACTTCTGTTAAAAAAGTACTGGGGAAGCCTTTTGCAATTTACAGCAGAGAGAAGAGGACATGAGCAAACTACGAGGAGTCACATGTTTGTGTCTTGCCTTCAACACAGCCTTGAATCTCAGCTTAAGAACAGAATTTGGGAAAAAAAAGCACAGACGTACATCTCTGAGGAATGATGCAATGTGGAATTCCCCTCTTCTGAGTAAATCCACAGCTAAATGCTAACTACCAAACAGTATGATTTCCTGAGATGTCCATGAAAAGATCTATGTGCAAGAAAATCACATTTTTCTGCTGGCAGTTACATGTGTAAGGAAAACTAAATCAGACAGGGTTACATAGTGGTTTTGTGTGCAGATCAAGGATGCTACAAATAAAAGTTTCCCACAGTAACATTCCTCATAGTTATCCATTACTTCTAAAGCAGTCTTCAATTTAACTTTACGGAAAAAAAGGTTGAAAATACTAGCATTCAAAATACAACTAGATCTTAAATCTACATCCCACGGATCTCTTCAGAGACCCACTAACACAAAGTTAGCCAAAAGCAATTAATCATTCTCACAGTTTGTAATAACTAATCCTTTAAGAAAACTATATATCAACAATGTTCCTTCAGAAAGCAAGCCTGGGAGCACACCTGTGTCCAAACGGTTTTCATTCCCAGCATTATGATTTTTATTTGAAAACATGTCAACAGTTGGCAACCAAAAAAGTTTTGATGACAAGCAGACTGAATTCACCTCTCAAATAAAAAGAGCAACTAATGGCTTCTTAAAAAATAATGCAAATATCAGAAAATCCACAACAGAAAATGCAAAAGGAACTGGTTGTGGTATCAAGCTCCCTCGAGAAAAAAAAAAGGGAAGCAAAATAATTTTATCCTAAGTCACAACTGGCTACTTTAACACCTTATTTACTCTCCTCCTCTCCTCTCTGGTGGGGACAGTCATTAACAGTTCTCCTGTAACATTACCAACAGTCCATTTTAAATTACTTCACCAAGTCAGATCTACAGAGCGCACCCAAAGCACCAGTGGGCTCAAGTGGACACTGTAATGGTTCAGAAAGGCGGTAGTTGACATTTTGCAGGGTGCAAAGCCGTGACAGAACAGTTTTCTGCCACTGTCTATTCAAGATTCTAAACTAGAATATCCAAGTCAAAACATGGTTCTGTCCCGAAGTGCAGAGGGAACCTCTGTAAACCATGTTCTCAAGTCACATTCTAGCCTGAAGCATAACAGAGACAGCCAAGACAATATAACTGCTCTAAAAAGATAACTCACAATGAATTACAGTTTTGTAATAACAGTGTGAGAACTTTAAGATGTCCCTACATTATTAAGAAAATGAAAACTAGATTTAATATATGAAAATATCACTGCATTTCTCTAGCATGTGACTCTAAAGTAGCTCAAACTTCACAGGTAGAAAAATTCAAGTCCCACTGCATGCAAGCAAATGCTTATGAAAGACCTTCTTTCCATCCCTCACCTCTGCAAGAGAATAACATAACAATGCTCAGCTATGTCAAAAAATAAAAGTAACTCTGTGTATTTATACACCCCAAACATCATGTGTGATATAAGGGAAGTCTCCAGGAACAGCACACAGCATTGCCAGCTTTGCAAAGGACAAGGGCTCCAGCAAAAGACAGACATTACCAAGCTGTGTTCCCAAAACATACCCTCCAGCACAGCTTTGATTCCTGAACTCTGATTTCAAACAAGTGTGATACAGGAAATAAAACTGGATGCAGATACACAGAGGTGGAAGAGAAGACACAACCATGCTGTAAGACAAACTTCAGATACCTGAACAAGAGAAACCATGTTCACGTGTTCAGATTAGTATTAATGCAAAACATCCAGGAAACAACTGTCTAGAGGACACAAAAGCCTTCATGTGGACAACTTTTCAAAGAAACACAAAATCCAGCAAAGTTTCTTACATCTTCAGGCAACCACTTCACACTGGTCTCTGAACATGCTGAATAAGCAAGGCCACTAGTTTGATTAAATAACTGTTTGTGATTACAAGAGAAAGAATCAAAGTAAGTGCAATAGTTTCAGGTGTTCTGTGGGATTCGGCTTGTTTAAAATCCTGATAAAAGTTAAAACCAGAAAGGGACATCTTTCACTTGTTCACTTCACAAATGAGGCTATCCTCATCAGGATGTTTTCAAAGTGTACCTCCAGCTTTTAGGTCTCTTAGAATACATAAAACAGTATTTCTAAATTTAAAAAAAAGTGTGTATGTAAAAATATATATCCACAGCTATATATAGATACCTACACTCAGAGTACTGCCTAACACAAAAGTACTTTCTATTCAAATACTTGAAATAAGTGCTGAACTTGTCTAAACCAGAAGGCCAGAAAAACTTTCCATATATTTTCAATACACACCTGAGAGAGACAGAACTTCAAAGCCATTTAAAAGTAATTTGTTCAAACTGATAAGTAACAAATTCCTATCCAATTTTACCCGAGGTTGTGCTCACACTGGAAAGTCCTAAACTAATTGCAATTTCAAATGTAAGATGTCTTAGAGCTAAGGTATTACAGGCACCTTTATTTTCTTAGAAGTCTATTTAATTCTGCAAAACAGACACTACTGAACTATTTTAGTTTATTCTGCGTCTCTCTTCTAAGAATTCCAGAATATTAGTAAAATGCATAAACCTAAAAGAGTGCGTTTAGAACAGAGAGTAGTTGCACTGGTCTATTTGTGAGTACAAACGCATCACAATGTGGGGAAGAAAACGTTTATGTAAGGGTGACAGTGTTCCACAGAGACAGGAAAACAGCTTTGCTACCACTCTCCTTATTGATTACCACCTCCAGATGTAGTCTTCCTGTCAGTTCCATGGGCATAAGCATTGCCAAAGGGCAAATTCTGCAGGAATTTGAAGCAGCAGCCAGGAAAGATTAAGACAGAAGATACCCTAAAGAAATACCATTAACACAAACTGCACAAAAGAAAAGTACAAGACACACTGCAGAGGGCAAAGTTACTATGATATAATCTTACATTTATTTCCAGTTAATTCCTCCCTGCCCCCCCCCCCCATAAACATGCTGATAACTTGAGTTTCTTCCATTGCAGTTTTATGATTATGTTTATGTTTTTGTTCACTGCTATCATTAAGCACCACCGTTGTCCAGGGTATTGCAACAGAATCATCAATACACCTATTTTATCCTCCTCCCTGAAATTTTTGGTATTAGCAACAGTAGCTTGTCAGTTCGAAGAATAAACATTACTTCACCTCCAAGAATCAAAAGCATTATTGAAAAAAAAAGTCCAAACAAACAATAAAACTCCAACTCCCTCACATATGACTTGGGATTTGCTGAAATACAAAAGGTTACTTAATCTGCAACACTTACGATGGGGAGGCCTGACAACTTCTCAAAGTAAAACCTTGTAATATCAAGAATAAAGTCAGCTGCCCACAGATTTTATTCACTCCTAAATCTTTCTTACTAGGGACACCACTCCAATTCCATAATCAGTAAAGGTCAATCCCCCAAACACCAATCAACAGTCCCTTCCTAAACGAAAAAATGTCACCACTCCTTTGTCAGGCATTTGAGAAGCTGCTGAAAAGCACAGGTTACCCAGTCTGTCTATCACACCAAACGTTGCCACTGGCATACTAAAGAATGCATAATAATATCTATATCCAACAACTTTTTACAGGAATACAGGCCCCAGTTCTGCAAGTAGGTCAGCAAAAGTGGGCCTTCTGCTGGCTCTGAGCCTGCGACTTCAGAGGGTCTTTGGGCTGATCCAAACACCCAGTGACACAAACACAACTGCAGAACTGTGAATATAAACCGAGTTGAACAGATACCATGAAGACAGCTGAGACAGACACAATATGTCTGCAGTGAGTCTAGGAGTCCTTTGAGCATTTAATTAGAACAATTCTTTTCTGCAAGATTTTTTCTTTCTCCCTGTACAGTTGCCTGTTACTGTGAATCTTCAAAACACTTAACTGGACTTCCGAGGGAGCAATCCGAAAATGAAATATGGCACCTTAAAAACCAGCTCAAGATTTCTGGATGCTCCTACGAGAACAAAATCACTTCAAAACAAAACAGATAATTTTCAAAGGCTATTCCCTCTGTATACAAACAAAGCTGCACGAAGTGGGACGGCACATGGTTAACACAGCGATAACCAACACACAAAAACCTCAACAACCCAAACAACTGGCGAAATCCTGTTTTCCCGAAGACAATAACAGGGAATATCCGCGGCCGAACTGCACACAACTACCCCTGCGCACACCTTGGGCAGAGGGCTGTAGCGCCTGGAATAAATCGCTACGGACAAGCCCTAAGACACGGCTCCGGGGAGGAGCGGCACGGCGGACCGGAGGGATCAGACGAAAAAGCCACGAACGCTTTTTTTTGTGCACGGCAGCAGGGCCGCTGCGAGCCGAGGCCAGAGGAGTGGCCTACGTGTTCGCAGTGTTTACAGCGGGCGTGAGCGAGCTGCTTGCTGGTGGTTTTCATTGAGACCGCCGGGAAAGCGCCTCGGCAGGGCCTGATTTCCAGGCGTCGCCCGGGCCTACGCGGCCCCAATCACTCCACCTCAGTAATGGCGTTCGGGGCGAAGGGAAGCGAGAACCCGGCGAGGCGATGCCGGTGCAGCGCTGCGGGGACGCGCCGGGCCTCCTCCCCGCCGGGAGGAGGGGGCACGGCCGGAGGGGCCCCGGCGGGCCGGGCAGAGCCCCCCGAGCGCTCTGGGCTCCCCCCCGCCGGCCTCGGGCGACGAGGAGCCGTCAGCCATTTTCCCTCGCCCTCCAAAACACGGCGGTGCGGGGCCGACACGCCGGGGCTGCGAGGGAAGCGCCGCCGCCGCCCCGCACCCCCGCGGGGCCCCGGCAGCCCCGTCCTGCCCCTCCCGCCGCGCCCCGGCCCGCGGAGCCCCGTCCCCGGGGAGCGCCAACACCGCCCGGCCCCGCCCGGGCACCGAGCTCCGCACTCACCCCCGCACCGCTTCCCCTCGTCCCGCGGCGGCTGCAGCGGCGGCCCGGAGCCCTCCTGGGCGCTGCCTCATGCCCGGCGGCCGGCGGGGCACGGGCTCATGCCAGGCCGCGGCTCTGAGGGGGCGGCTCCGCGCTGCCCCGGTTCCCCCTCTCCGGGTGCGCTGCGGCGCGAAGCGGGAAGGGGCGAATCGGCCGCCACTGCCCGCGCTCCGGGTGCCGGCCCTGGGCGCTCCGCTCGCTCTCTCCGGGGCGTTTTTCCTGCGTCACCAGCTGCTGCCCGGCGGCGACGGCGGCGGCCCTGCCTGTGCTCGGGCTGGGGCTGGGCCGGGGCCTGCGCGCTCTGCTCCGCCCCGTCCGGGCACCGGGCGCACGCGGGGGTGGGCGGGCGCGGGGCTCGGCCGGGCGGGGGCGGCGGTGCCGGGCGAGCGGGAGCTCCGCGCTGAGGGCTCGGCGGGGCGGGGAGGGAGCGGGCACGGAGGGAGGCACGGAGGGAGGAGGGAGGCGGCGGAGGCTCCTCGCGTTCGCGGCGGCGGCGCAGCCGCGTCTGGCGGGGGCCCCGTGGGCAAGATGGCGGCGCCGGCAGCGCCTCCCGCACCCGGCCCAGCGCGGCGGCGGCTCCGCCACCCGCGTGTGTCCGCCGGGGCTGCCGCTCGCGGCCGGAGCGCGCTCCGTGCGTGGCGGTGCGGGGCTGGGTGCGGGGCTGGGTGCGGGCGGGGGGACGGGGCTCTGTCTCTCTCCCTCACACACACGCACACAGGGGCAGCGCCGCGCGCGCCGGGCCCGTTTCGCGTCGGTTGGGCGCGCGCGCGCGCGCGCGCTCCCCATTGTGGGCCCCCGGCGGCGGGCGCGCGCGGGGGCCCGGATGGTGACGTCAGGGCGGTGACGGTGACGTCAGCGCGGCCGCCTCCAGCCTGTCCCGGCGGGATCCGGGGTGGGAGCGGGACGGGCAGCGGGAAGGAGGCTGCGGGACCCCGGGGCTGAGTCCGCCCCTCGCCTCCCGCGGGAGAGGCACCCCCGTTAGGGGACACCGGCGTGGCTTCTTTAAAAAGCGGAAGGGATCTTTTGTTCCTCTTTACGGGCTCCCCGGGGAAGCGGTCGCGGCACCGAGCCTGGCGGAGCTCCAGGAGCGTTTGGACAACGCTCTCGGGCACGTGGTGTGGCTCTTGGGGATGGCCCTGTGCGGGGCCAGGAGTTGCACTCGGTGGTGCTGCGGGTCCCTTCCAGCTCAGAAAATTCTGTGATGCTTTTTTTTCGTCTTCGACACTTTTTCGTTTTGCGTGTTCTTTTATGACTAGAGTAGGAGGTCTGTAGAACCCCAGCCTGTGTAGACTTTAAACCTGGATTTAAAACCTGGAGAAAAAATTGGAAAGGATGCCTTGCGGAAGGACAGATGTTCGGCGGATGTGGGGAGCTTGCCCTTGAACAGCACCTGAACTAAGAGCTTAATGTTTTGTTGGTCCATATTCCAAGCTCAAAGTGTCATTTTAAGAACATCATTCACGAATGTCAGAGCAGGAAGTGAAAGATGCAGCATCCAGCTGAAAACACAGGAATTTAGACTCCACGGGTTGGAATTTGCTCGAGAGGCTCAGGCTAACAGCCTTAACTCTCGTGCAAAATGTCTCTGTATTTGGGACCACTCAGTGGCAAAAGGCTAAAAAACCGGTCACTCTTTGCAGGAGTTTGAACAGCACTGGAACTGGGTGGATGTTCTTCGGTAAAAAGCTGGAGCTCAAAGCCAAGTGGTGATAAATTATGATATTTCCCAATTTAACAAAGTTAGAGTTAGTAATTTTTCTTGCTAATCATTAGCTGGTATTATTTGAGAAGGAAATCTGAAGTATGCTTCTGCATTAGCCACTCAGTAAAACAAAACAAGCGGTGCAGCTGCTTCATCGCTGTACAAATGCAACAGTTTGTTTACTGAAGGAGTAGCTTTGCATGCATTTTCTTCAACAATAAAAACAAGCCACAACCACGGGGAAAATCTGCAAGTGTGAGCCTGTTCATGTTTGGGTTAGAAATACGTGTAATCCTATAAAAAAACCCTTTTATCTCCGTGATTTTCATGCCTCTGAGCATGTTATTTTGGCCTCCTTTTTTGTCCCTTATCAATTACTTTGAGCTTTTCCTTGTATTTCCAATTTATCCAGTTTGTTCTTCAGGGAAGGCATTTAAAATTACTGCACCTAAAATGCATTTAGCTTTCCTTGCCTGGTGCAGTGTTCTCCCTCGAGCTCTTCACTGTTTTATGACTTACAGAGGCACAGACACCTCAAACTATTGGAGTTGTCTATATTTTGACACCAACCCTTAAAAATATACTGCTGTGTTTGTTGATGGTCATTTCTTTTTACTGTTAAGTGGACCCCTCTTTTAATGACAGGCCAAATACTGTGCTCCTTGTAACTACTGTGGCTTTTTTGGCAGAGCCAAAGAGTGACACATCAGTGGATTTTTATAATGTGGGCAATTGTCCACCAAGAAATTGACTGTCAGTTCACATAAAAGTCAACAAAAAAAAAAGATAGGAACAATACTTGTGGAAACAATAGTGTTACAACTTGTAGCAAGTATTCCCTCTTGTGAAGAAGCATTCCTTCAGCCAAGAGAAAGAGTGGAAGCTGTGATTATTTTAATTGAAACCTTAGGTTTGGAACAAACTGAAAACCAATTCCTCCTCGGCTTTCTGGCACCTTTGCTGGTATTTTTTTTCTGATTTTAGATTCTACTTTATATACAGTTTGCAAAAGCAAAAGAGATACAAGAGGAATTTTGCACTTGCATGGGAAAAGAAACTATTCATGTTTATATTTGACCTCCTTCCTGGTTTCAAAGTATATTCTGGAGTGCTTTGACAGCCCAGCAGTTGTTGGAGCAGTGCTAATCAAAGGTCACGATAGGCTGGAGCACACAGCTATTTATGGCACCAAATAAAAGCAGATATTGGGGCAGCAATGGCACTGTGTGGCTCCTGAACAGGCAAACTGCACACAGACTTGGGAATTCTTCCCATTCCCCTCTCTGTGCTCAGGCTCCTGCTCTTCTCTGGGGGCACTGCTGTGGCTCATCTTGTGTGACACTCCTTTGCCTTTGGAGAAGGTGTATACACACACACACCCCAGTACTGCAGATAAATGTTACTGGTTTGTCTTTGTTCAGCAATAGTGGAAACAAAAGGATATGAGTCAGAAAAATCGCTGATTAAAGACTATCCATGAGATGAAGACAGAAGTCAGTAGGCACTCACAAAACTCACTGATTGCTCCAAAGTAAGAGTCCACACAGAACTGTGACAGAATAATTTATTCCTTGGTAGTCATTCTGGCTGATTCTCTGCTGTGCACGACCATTGCTGTGATTAGAAATGCTTTTGGGACGCCTGGAGTTCAATGTGAAAGTGTGGGGAATGGAAGTGTTTTCCCTGCAGGCTTCCCGGCTCCGGCGCTGCAGCCAGCCCATCAAACAAAAAGTGAAACCAGTTGTGAACCAGCTGGTCATGTTGTTCATTGACTAACCCAAAACCAATGAAAAACAACGTTCTGATGAGGGAATTATTCAGAACTAAGAAGATCTCTGTGTTAAGGGGTGCGTTCATCCCCCACTTCTTAAACTGACACCGCCCTGCTCCATAGGTGGACAAAAGTAAACTTGTAACACTGATGATGCAGAGTAAAGCTCTAGGGCTTTGCAAAGGGGTAGAATAAAAGAGCAATAACGGATGTGAGAAAGCAGAATTTTACCACAGAGCCACGAAAGACAGGTTTTTTTCCTTCTGACTCAGCCCCTTGGATGCTGCGTTACACGCTGTCCGGCAACGCTCAGAAAACAACAGGTCATGTGGCAGATAGCAGAGTTCCTTCTAAAAACAAAATAAAAAACTGCTTGAAAATCAAACAAGGCGCTTGGACATTGAGATTTGTTCCAAAGGATCACGTCAAGGATCAATCTCACACCACTTTCAGTAGCCTTGGGCCCAATCCAGTAATTCACTTAAAACACATCAGTAGTGCTCTTGGTTTACTTAATTTTTCATTGACTTATTTAAGCCTGTGTGTGAGTGCCAGTAAGGGAAAGAGTACTTTGCACTTGCCCAAGTCTTTGGTTTATGCAGTATATATTTTGGATAGTATTTTGGCGATAATGGTATGCATGTAGAAGTCACTTTGTACAACACTGGATCGCAGGATGTCATCCCTTTCAGAAAAGATCTCCTGTTTTTCACCACTGTAATTTCTAATGTAAAGTGTAGCTGTATCACAGTAGTCCCAGAACACTGCATAGGTGATTAAGTGGTATTTTCATACTGGGAATAACGAGGCCCAAATACAAGACACAAGTGGTGGACAGGGTCTGGTGGTAAGGCATGATGGAAAGATGGTTCCAGAGGTGTTCCCCATGGGAAATGGTTTCCATCATGGTTCCCCAGGAACCAGCTTCTTCCCAGGGTCCAGGAGCATCAGGAGCTCCCCAGGGCATCCAAGCAGGCCCTGGCATCCAGACCCATCCCACCCCCCCCGGCCAGGAGCAGCTGGAGGCACTGAGGCAGCCCCAGCACCGGGATGGGCATCTCCGTACTTGGCTGGGCTGACATGGGGTTCTGGACAGGGCTGCTGGGGGACCTGGTAATGCCCTCAGGGCCCTGGTACTTCGGTATTTTACAGCTGACACAGCAGGTGACTGTTTTATCTGATGGGAAAATGCCAAGCAGCTGAGAACTTTGCCCTCTGTAGCCCTTAAATTGATAAGCAGAACCCAGTAAAGTTATTCCACTAACAAACAATTAAGACAGTCTAAAGGTGTTTATCATATAATTACTTTATCTGGACACTAAATGTTTAGGCTTTTCTATATGGTACAAAGCCAGAATCCAAATGCAATACATTAAAAAGTTTAGCTATTGTGTATCTGTTCCAAAACTCAGATGCAATCTTAGCCTTCCATACTATCCTGAATTTAATACCTTTAGGGGAGGGGGCATGTCACCCTGAGGTATCAGACAGTACTTACTGTACATATTAATTAGCCTTCCAAATTAGGTATAAAAAAACATTCCCAGGGGAATAATGTATAAAGGAGTTGCAAAAACTCTTCTGGATGGATGCTGTTTCACTTTTCTGTTACAAATAAAGTCCAAATATAGCCACTTCATTTTAGTTTCTCCTGAGGTAGCAACTTTAATTACCATTCTTCACATCAGTATAAGACTTCTCTTCATAGGAGTAACTTTCCACCTTTCAACTTTGGGTTTCTGATTCCATGAGATATTAACAGTGATGTTGGAGTGGGCATGATGTCTCTCTTGAAAGACTCATAGAAGCAGTTAAATCCAGTTTATGCTCTGTACTTACAGGTGCAAAAGAACGGTTGCTTAGATAGAAAACACAGAAATTTTATAAGAAACAGATTTTGTGGGGACCTGTGGTCTCTTACGTCAAAGAAAGGATGGTATCTGATTGGGAACAATTCTTGTGATATGAAAAATATGGCATGGCATTTTCCTGTTGTTCATTTAGTTGTTCACCTACAGGGTGAATGAACAACATGAACAGCAATTCTGAGCATGTCTATCAGTTGCACAGAGGATGTTGCAGAGACCATTTGTCCAAAAGTCTGTTTACAGGCCCAAAAGTGCATCTCGTCCATCTTTTGGAGAGGGAGAAATTCAAAATATTTTTGCTGTCTGGTTCATTGCTGGCTGAACTGTCCTCAGATGAACCATGTGGTGTCCATGTGAAACGCATCCGTCTTGTAGGATTTGGACAGAGTTCAACAAATGGAATTGACAACCATATGGTCCTCTTCATCCACGTGAACCTTGAAGAAGTTTGACTTCTTTCCAGCCTTAAGAGTAAAGTGAGGCAAGAAGGGAGCTGTTCTCAAAAACCTGTCAACGTTATTCCTAAATGTGCTAGAGGAGGATGTTGTCAAAAAACTGCAAGGTGTTCTGTAGATTTGTGAACTACTGCCATTTCCTTGGCTTTACTGAATGCCTCTCTGCACACAGAGTGTTTGTCACTGCACCAGTGTGGTCATAAAGGAGACTGTTGTTCACAGAATCGTGTCTCTTACATATTATATGATGGTCTTCTGCACTTACAGGGCATTTGTAAACATAAATTTTAGTAGCTATGTGCACAGCAGAACGGAAGCAGCTTGTTTTCCTAAGGCTGAGCATCTTAGACCTTTCAAACCCCAATCTCCCTCCAACCTTGAATTACATCCCTCATGTGCTAAAGTGCCTGGTTTATGTTAAATATGCTGGACTAGTCAGGAGCTTAATTAACTAATAACAAGCAGGAGGCATAATAACTGAATTGTACTTGCCCTTCCAACAGTGGGCACTTCTCTGGCATTTCTTCCTCCTCTTGCTAACAGTCTTCCTAAAAATTATAGGAATTAACGTTTCATTGAAAGCCCTTATCCCTTGTTCAGGGTTTATTGAAGTTGGCTGAAAGGCTCAAGGGGAACTGATAGGCAGAGGCAGAGCAAGACAACAGGATCATGTGAAACCAGTGTCATGAACAAACCATGAGAGGTTTCAAAACAGGGTAGTCTGATAAGAGAAAGGTTACTTCAGCAGGTGTGGAATGGGAAAAATAAAGAAGGTGTGATCAGAGAGAAAGAAACAATAGAAAAATGTTATTTAAGAGTAAACCACAGATTTTGAAATGAACATTGTTTGAACCAAAGCACAGATCCATTTCAGGTCTTGTATCAGTAGTTTTATCGGAGGTTTATAGAAATAGCTTCTCAGAAAGGCTTAAATCTAAAAATATGTACAGGATGGAAGTTTGCTGTTTTGTAAAACCAGTTTTCTTTTTCTTTCTTGTGACTGAAGATTTCCTTTTTTCAGTCTGAAGAGAGATTTCACAGTGCAGCATGCAGACTAGTAGGATTTTGGAACCTTTATCTATGTGTTTCTCATTCCACTCTCAACTATATTTTATTGCCAGTTACCTGCAAAATAATTCCTATCGCCAAAAACTTCTCTAAAAATCATTATTTCTCTTTTCACGATATGGTATGGTAAGCAGATGTCACTTTACATTATGTAAAGACTGAATTTTGATAACTGCTATTATATTGCTGCTCCATTCTCTCTCTGTGACAGGGCACCTCATGCCACGCTGTGTTTTATGCAGCCTTCCAGCCCCTCTGAGAGATTGCATTAAAATATGTTGGATAAATCTGAGGTAACTCATCGTAGGACTGTTGTAGCAGTAGAGTTATTTTAGCTGGGAGCTTTGCAGTAGTAATAATGTTTGAGCAACAGCACTGTCTTTGTAGCCAGAACGGTATAAGGCAAGGAGCAAGCCAGAACTTGTAAAGAGGGGTAATATCTTTTATTAGATCTGAAAACAGGCTTGTATGCATCAAAGCTTGTCTGTTTTTACTAGACGTATCAGTTGGTCTATTGAAACAATGTATAAGTAGGTCTTTTATCATCCAGAGGCAATCTGCTTTTCCTCAGCACACTGACTCTTTTCCTTTTTTTTTTTTTATCCCATTATTTTGGGAAGGTATATATAATTCAGGATCTAAATATGGAAATAACATCAATGGACAAAAGATAAATTTTATGCTGTAAACAGAGGTTTATTTCTGTGGTTTGACTTTTTTTTGAATATCAAGCAAACCAGTTTTTAGAAGTCCAATTGACTTGTCACTACTTCTATCCTTCGCACTGCTCTCAGTTACAAATTAAGACCAAATGGATAAATCTGATATCTACGAGTTACTTTTCTTTTTGAAGTCTTAACTACTAGAATTCTGTACTTCTTCTGCTTTTGCACTTATTACCAGTTACTTTCCTAAGTTAAATGAGCATCAAATTTCATATCACAATGTCCCTTTAATTATTTGTCTTTCCTTGTGTTTGTACTTTTACATGCAGTACTGCACATTTAGGCGTACTTCTATATTTTTAAATATTTAACAGAAAATCTTAACATCTTTAACAGAAATATAAAAAATCAAATATGAACAAACTAATGTATTTTAACTTCCCAGAGACAAGGTAATTATCCCTTTATTTTCTGAAATGACAGAAATAAATCTTAAATCATCCATGTTTTGTGCTTTTTTTTTTCTCTGAATAATGTGAACCAAAATGCCAGAAATTCTTAAGAATTTTCGTTTGTGACTGTACATCATTACAAATTACTGATTCCTTATCCTTCTCAGGTGGAGAGTCCAACTGAAGTCCACGGATTAATGCCATCAGTAGTATTCATTTCACCAAGTAATAGTAGGCTCTGAAGTTTTCCTTGAACCTTAATTCAAGGAATGTTGTGAGTATCAAAAACACATGGCTGAAAGACTGCGGCCAACTGCAGTTTAGCACAGATCCAGCCCCTGCTTAGTGGGCTAAATCCATCATCAGTCTGTCTCCATTTCAAAGGAGATTGAGGCTCCTAACATGTCAAATAACACTCGTTTCAGCTGGATGCCTCTCACTGGGTTGTAGCCATCTACAAATGGGGCACCCTGTGGCTCCCTGGTGCCCCTGAGCACCACTCACCCCATGCCACCATTGCCCTCCAGAGCTGCTTTCCCTTCTCCTTTTTCCTTTTCTGTAGAGAAAGTCTGAATGGCTACCTAACTTTCGGCCTGGCAGTAATGGGTGATACAAAATTTGGCTTCTCAGCAAGGTGGGTGTCTGCCCAGAAGTGGGTTTTGCAACTGCAGACAAGGTGAGCAGTGGCCCACTGACAGTGAGAGCCTGTGGTCAGAGCCAGCAGGAACACTGTGCTGGGTTTTGCGAGCGAGGGGGCTGCAGGGGTGGCTTCTGTGAGAAGCTGCCTGAAGCTTCCCCTGTGTCCTGTGAGCCAATGCCAGCTGGCTCAAAGGCAAACCAGCTGCTGGCCAAGGCCAAGTCCATCAGTGATAGCGGGAGCACCTCTGGGAAAACTTAGCTAAGGAAGGGAAAAAAACCTGCTATGCAACAGCAGGGGGAGAGAGGAGTGAGAACATGTGAGAGCAGGAGTCCTGCAGACACCAAGATCAGTGGTGCTCCAGGTGCCTGAGCTGAGGTTCCCTTGCAGTCCGTGGTGCAGACCATGTGAGGCAGCCGTGCCCCTGCAGCCCGTGGGGGTCCGTGGGGGAGCAGAGATCCAGCTGCAGCCTGTGGAGCACCCCGTGGCAGAGCAGGTGGATATCCAGAGGAGTTTGTGACCCCATGGGAAGCCCATGCTGGAGCAGGCTCCTGGAAGGACCTCTGGCCCCATGGAGAGAGGAGCCTGTGCTGTCGCAGGTTTGCTGGCAACACCTGTGACCCTGGGGGGGACCCACGCTGGAGTGGTCTGTCCCTGAAGGACTGAACCATGTGGGAGAGACTCACACTGGAGCATTTCAGGAAGAAATGCAGCCCATGGGAAGGACCTGCGTTGGAGCAGGGAAGATGTGAGGAGTCCTTCCCCTAAGGAGGAAGAAATGGCAGAGACAACATGTGATGAACTGACCATAGCCCTGATTCCCCATCTGCCTGTGTTGCTGATGGGTCGAGGTAGAGAAGATCAGGAGAGAAGTTCAGCCCAGGAAGAAGGGAGGGGTGGAGAGGAGGTATTTTTAAGATTTGGTTTTATTTTCTCCTTACCCTACTTTGATTTGATTGGTAATAAATTAATTTCCCCAAGTCGGGCCTGTTTTGCCCATGACAGCAACTGGTGAGTGATCTGTCCTTGTCCTCATCTCGACACATGAACCTTTTGGGTTATTTTCTCTCACCTGTCCAGCTGAGGAGGGAGTGACAGAGTGGACACCTGGCATCCAGCCAGGATCAACCCACCACAGTTTCCCCCAGTCAGCACACAGGGGGCACACGCACTGCCTGGGCCAGAGGAAGAGAAATGTGCTGCCAGGAGCATCTGAAGCGTCCAGAGAGCAGACATAATGAGTCCTGCATGCAGTGGGGTTGATGACAACCACTTATCTGTTCTACCAGACGTAGATGAGGTGCCACAGCAGCCAATGAGAGAGAAAGATGGGGTGAGAGAAGAGATGTGATAGTGGGAGTCTGACCAGAAGCAATTCTTTCTAGAGAACAATTTCTTTGACTTATCCTAAACAATGGGATACACTGTCCAAATATTACCTATGTGGTACTTGAGAACACTTGTTCTGATAGCAAACAGCTGTTTGATTCAACCACAGTTATGCCTTTTGCTTTCATGGACATTTGTGGGATTCCAGTTTTGGTCAACTCTTCTTCTGGCTGAATATCTGCCCTACACATGAAAATACTCACTGTTTGATTTCGATCAAGCATTATTGTTCATTTCCCTCCTTGAAAAACTTAATTCATTGTATCAGGGAGTAGAAATTACAAGATTACCATTGTTTCATGTGTGGATTGAAAATTTTGGGTCCAAATTTTTCTTGGGAACCCCACATAAATTTATTCTTCAAAGAATTGTTTTAAAATTGTGAGGTGGACTCAGTGAGTGTGGGCCTTATGACACTGCACACATTTTTCGAGTGTAGAATGTCAGAGTTGCCTTAAGAGTGCTGAATTTAGATGCTGATGGTGCTTGCAAGAACAGATAAATTGCAGATTGGCTCAGTCTCATACATGTGAAGAATTCATGAAGATCATACTTTTCAATTTGTACATGTGGCTGATCCTTTATTTTTCACTTAATGGTGAGCAAAAGTCATCCTTCACAGTTATGTACATGCCCTCAATGGTAACATTTAGTATTAAGTATTTAATGTTATATCAGTATAACTTACTTTCTGGGATAAGTAACTGGTTAATTCAAAACCCTCCAGAAAAAAGTTTTCTCAAACTCTGTTTGTTTTCTGGAAGGACTACTGCTCCCTAACTATGTAATCTCATAGTTAAAGATGAAAAAGGAGGATCAGAAATTGAACATTACTATTGTAACTCTACTGAACTTAATTTGGAGCACATTTACAGACTCCCTATCACCTTCACATTATACAGAGAAACATGAAGAAATGTGTTGTTGCCTTCCTCATCTTCCTTTCCTGTGTTCATGAAAGGCCATCTAAATTTCTGATTGATAATATTGACTCTCATATTGGCTGGATCCCACAAATAAAAAGTAAGAAAAAGTTGTTGATTTTCAGTGAATATTACTGGAAATCTCTCCAATCTGATGCAGCAGAACACAACATGCTGAATTTTGAACATTCTGGAAAGCTCTGTTATTCTTGCTAAATACCTGATTTCTTTACCTGATTAAAGAAAAATACAAGCTAAAAGTTGTAGCTTATATAAAAGCTGAAGCTTAACAAACTTACAATTACATTGTTTCCCACATAGCTTACAATTACATTGTTTCCCACACCAGCACATTTTCCTCTCTTCTGGCACGTATCTCTGAAGGAAGTTTCTCCCACTAAAACCTGCTGTAGAGTAAAGGGGAAAAAATTACTTACCATTGAGGACATTACTCAGCTTCTATGAATGCAAAATTTTAAGGCCAAGTGTCTTGTAAAAGAGAAAAAAAAAGAGTGTTATCCTTGCCTAAGTAAACATTGCACATTCACTTAGGAAACTACTGCATATTAGTGGGGAAATTATTATTTAAAACAAATAACAAACAAAAGTGAATAATCAGCCTTGCAGCTTGTCACAAAGAACTCATTGCTTGATCAGCTCACCCAAGATGTGGAAAATTTCAAAGGCAGTAAGAAACTTTTCCTCCCAGATTCTCACTGCACTAATTAGCTTTGACTTGCTATTCCTTCCATGTGTGCAGAGAATTTTGACTTCATGTATATCCCTAACACTTCAAGATGAAATTATCTATAAATTCTCTTCTTTTGTACAGCAGAAATGGGTTATGTGTTTAACACAGGCAAATTATAATTAAAAAATCTATCCCACGGTGATCAAAATATGAGCTGTCAGTGTCAGTGTTGTTAGAAGTATTAAGTAAATATGTAAAAGTGTATAATATGATGGTACAACTACACAGGAATAAAGGTAAAAAGAAAATACACAGCCCTGAGTTCCCCCCACCTGTCATACACGTGTATGTAGTGTATTGTTAAATGGTGCACATACTGTGCGTGCTTAATCATGAACTAAGAAATAACTATGAACTATAGTATGGCTTTTCTAGGACCTTAACAAGGCATAGATATATTGATTATGGAACATCAGTTAAAGACAGTGGGTTATTTCATTGCAGCTATCAGCCTTGTAGGAAGAGGAAATTTTTTAACATGCCAGCTGTCATAGTTGTAGAATTCAGGAAAGATTTCAGACATACAAAGGCATTCTTCTGAAATAAATGCAACAGATTTCAGAGATGTGGGGACTGGATGATCTTTAAAGGTCCCTTCCAACCCACACTATTCCAAGGTTCTATGAGTCTGTAAGATGAAGATGAATTTAGGATTATTGCTCAGAGTTTAGCTGGGTACTTACCAGGTGCTTAAGGCTACAGGTGATGGGCACATGTGAGATGTTGGGCTCCTCACTGCAGGAGAGAGCAGAATGCATAAGAGACAGAGAAATTTCAGGCTTGCTGACTCCTGGGGGGTAAAAGGAGAGACTCGTACTTTATAACCTGCACAGCGCGGAGAGGTTGGCGGCAGAGAAGAGAGTTTATAAAATGTCAAAAATACATCTTTGTTAAGCCTCTTATTTCTGGGATCGTGCAGAGTTATAAATGAGCCCACAGTTCCCAGGCTCATCTTCAGGAGGTTTCTCCTGAGGGTCCAGACTGAAGGATAAGGATGAAATGACTCTTCTGCAAGAAACATTCACCGACCGGCAAGGAGGTGTTTTTTCCCCTGCAGGTATTTTGTGTGAATTCTTCCTGGGGTACAGTGATTATTTACTTTGCTTGCTATCATGCACTGGATGAATTGTATCATATTCTTGAACACTCAGATTATTCTTCCATATTCTGCTGTTGTATTTTCTCTGCAGTTGTGGTGGGCAGGAGTTGCTGAGTTGCACGTTGTTTGTCCAAGTGCAGTCTAGATGAGATCGGTGTGCTTCGGACCCCGAGGAGTTTGCTTCCAATCACTTGTTTGGTGGGACTGGAGAATGGTTTGAAGGCTGGGATGGACAGCCCTGTCCATCTCTCCAAGCAGAATCTGCTGCTTTGTGGAATGTAGGAACTTTTTTCTGCATAGATTACAGGGCAGAATAGCATGCAACAGTCAGGAGTGTATCACCAACTGGAACTCCACACAGCGATTGAGTGTCTCTTGAAAATTAAACTTACTGCATCAAAGAGCTATTTCTGCATAAGGGTGAAAGAAAAACAAAAGGTTTGCTTAAAAAAACCTAAATTCAGCTTCATTCCTGCTGTATTTTTGTCAGTAATAAGACTTATGGGAATGGTATGTAACACGAAAAAAGTGCACAGTGATAATAAGAAATGAGATAATACAGGAGAAAACCTTATAGTAAGTAACAAGTGCAATGGGTAAATATTGCTAGTGCAACCAGCAAGAAGGTTTGTTTTGTTTTTATTATCCTGGAGAGTTCATTCCAAAATCATAAAAGGAAATGCATCTGGTTTTGCCTTGTTGTTAGTGAAAGCATTAATAAAGCATAATTTGATGGACTTGCACATCACAAAATTACCTCACTTAAAATCCAAAAACTCAAAATGTTGGGTACTGGAAGGGAACCAAAGAACAAACAAGAAAACAAGAAAGAAGTACTGAGTTCTAAAATTCCCTTGACTCTCACTAACACAGGAAAAGCTAAAAGAAAGAAAAGCATGGGTTATTTTATTTTCATTATTAGGTTTTCCATTAAGGTGTTATTTTGTTTTGTGAGTAGGGGCGCTTCAAGGCACTTTGGAGGTGGGGGTTGTATCTTTCTTTAGGACATCAGGGTGATAAAGTTCATTTCTTTTTTGACTTAAATTTATTTGACTTTTCTAAGGAACTCATACATGAAATCTCTCTGTTAGTCCCCGGCTCCCTTGGATGTGTTTAAAGCCCACATCCCAAAGGGGTCAGGAAGATACCTTGTTCCTGCAGATATGAATGATTGGGTAGGAGTGACCAGCTGGGAGGGGGGAGCAGGATGTCCCTCATGCCAGGCAGGAGGCACCACCAGGCCCAGCAGGCAATCCCTGGGGAGTCCCTTCAGGAGAGGATGTACAGACCAGAGGACTACCTGCCTGAGGTTATCTCAGTGAGAGAGAAAGACACAAACACAAAGGAAATCAAATTAATTTAACTCCCCCAGTCATTGTTCAAATTTCACACGAAACAACACGAAAACAACAGCTCATTGCCTCCACATGCAGGAGCAGGGATAGCAATCTCTGAGAATCCTGATTTGAAACTGGATGTACATTCAAAAAATCCAAGAAGTTGTCTTTACAGATGGGATCCGGCATGGAAAGGGAAACCGTATTATGTTATGAAAATATAAACGTGTTTAATATTTTATGCCACGTTAGGAGTGCCTTCCAGCTTAAATAAAAATTTAAATGGCCCTTAACAAATGTACAGCAAGCAGATTGTGAAATCAAACTCAGACAATTATTAAAATTTAAAAAAAGAAATCGTACTCTGGATTATTTGCCTCTAGGAAGGCTGTTTTATACATGCAGCTGTTTCTCAACCTTAAATGCCAGCTTAAAATGTAACGTTGGGAAAAGCAGGAAAATAAAGGAAAAAATTACTAAAAAAAAGAAAGGGTTAATTTATTTCTTCTGTGTTGACAAGGAGGATACCATATCAAAAGCGCTGTCTAAGACTTAAAAAATTAAGTTTCCGAGAGTCTAACTGCTAAGATCATTCAGTCCCCAAAGCCCGTGGGAAGATTATTCAGCCGTGAGCAGACTGTGTCACTGGTACAGCCCGACTTCCATATCTTATCTGTGAAGAGCTGGCTCGACTCCTGAATATTTGCAGAAACTGGAATGTGGTACAGAGATGCCAGAGTGACTCTGGGTCTGCAGCAGCACTGCCACGGGGTTTTCCTGTCCGTGGTGTCTGTCAGGCTCAGGCTGTCCCAGGTAGTGGAAAGCTGATGGCTTAGGGAATGTCTCACGTGGAATATGCTGGTGATATTTCTCCTCTTTTTCACATAACCTCGAAACCCCCATTGTTAAATGGCTCATGGTGAATGCTTCCCAATCTGTCAATCTAACGTGATTTAAAGGAATGATAAATACAGCTGATTTATAAGATGATAAATACAGCGTGGCTTTACAGGCATTCGCTTATGGAAGTGAACTTTGCCCAGTGCACAAAAATTAGGGTGGATAATTTCAGGCTTACGTTTCATGCATCCCAATTCTTAGAACTGATGTCTTTTAAAATAAAATATTGAAATGCTGTGATTCTACAGGCATGTCCTATTCAGTGATTCTATTGGATCATTGCAGTCAAGATCAATTTAGGCAAATAAGTCTCCTGAGACAGAATTAGGCACTGGGAAACAAACTCCAGCCTACAAAACCAAAATCAGGGGTATTTAAAAGTATAATAGTGCTCGTAGTAAGGCTTTAGAATGGTGGGTTTCTGATGCTTTATTGAATATTTTTATTCTGAGAGGAGGCTGGATACTTCGGAAACTCTTGTAGACAGCACTGCAGTGATGTCTGAGGTAGGTTGTTGGCTCTTCAGGAGTTCAACTGCTCTGATCTGTCATGGTCTACAGATGTGACTTCTGGGGTACAGTGTTGAGGAAAAGGCTTTTGGGTTCTGCATCAGGATCATGCTGCCTATCACATTTACCAGCCACATCCAGAACTCCCCAACAACAAAACTGGGAAAAGATTATTATAAACTTGTTCTAGAGGGGTTACTTTTCATCCACTGACACATAAAACAAGCAAATATTTTAAATTTCATAGGTGAGCACTTAAACACATTATTAGGCTTTGTTGAATAATTTTAGTAAGGATGTTTTTATACTTTCTGTTATGAACAATATAATTTTTTTTTTTGCTTATGAAAAAAGGCTTTTCTTCATGAACACCGGTCCTTAGCATATGTTAGAAATGGGGTGACAAGTTAGAACAAGAACCAACCAATTCTCAATTTCTGTATGTAGCGAAATAATTCCTAATCAGCATCTTTGCTTTTAGCCTACTTTTGGCTGCCTGCAAAGAACTTTGCTTGTCAAGAATTGTAGGTACCTACTCTTCAAGTGGAAAGAATAGCTGGCCTCCAACCTCCCACAGGGAGAGCTGAGAATTAAACAGATCTTTCAGAGAACCTAAGAATGGCTTTAGCCCCTTCAGCAGCTGAATAA
This sequence comes from Myiozetetes cayanensis, assembly GCF_022539395.1. Classification (NCBI taxonomy): domain Eukaryota; kingdom Metazoa; phylum Chordata; class Aves; order Passeriformes; family Tyrannidae; genus Myiozetetes; species Myiozetetes cayanensis. The sequence goes on along the minus strand of NW_026087742.1, from coordinate 109,664,209 downwards.
GGTTTTATAATAGAAGTGCAGGCGCACGTGCTGCAACTCCCAGTAAAAAGCTGTCATGATACCACTGTATTTGCAGTCTAAAACTCAGCTTTCCCAGGCACCCTCCTGCACTTTATAAGTGCTTCTGATGTGCAAATAATTTCCGGCATAGCTCTCGATAACTCTTGACGAATATTTGAAAATTGTGACCTCCCGTTGCGAACGTGAATTAAAAGGGTGCGCTGGGAGCTTTATTTTCAGGACACAGTGTACAGCAGCAGGGGCAGGGGCTGTCTCAAATGAGCTACAGAGTTGTTAGCAGTGAACATTACACGACGTAGGCAGGTTTGAACCTGGCTGCCTTGACTCAGTCGAGTTCCTTGTGTGTGCGGGTTCTGCTGGTGATGGGGACCTTTGTTAAGGCACACAGGTAACAGCTGCTGCCAGTGCCAAATTCCTCAGCATGAAGGGTAACAGCTTCTGAGCTTTTTTGTTGCCCAGGGGAAATAACTGCTACTTGGGACACATGGGTTTGTACTTCCAAGGCAGTGTCAGCCACTGTGAATCGTGGAGTTGTAAATCAGTGTTTCCCACCTGGAGTGCTGTGAAAGCCACTACCCCAGCACCACTCATCTTTCAAGGAGATCTCATCACACAGTTCTTCCTGCACATTTCCCCCCTCTTCTCTTTGCACTTGCCCTTTTCTTCTCTGTCCTTCAACGACACAATTGCATCTCCCATACCATTCATCATAATTTTATATCCCTTTCTCCTCCCTGCCCTTTCCCTTGTGCCCTTCTGCCTCCACAATGTGTGATTCACTGGGGGATCCCTTTTTCTCTTTGGTTTCCCTTTTTTCTCTCCAGCTGCCCTGGACCTTTAGTTTCTCATGTCCTTCTGGCCCCCTTTTGCCAAGGGAGGGACCGTGCTGAAAAGATCTGCCTCTTTGAAAGGACAAGGGATAGTTGCTGTTCCCTCTCCTGCCTTAGAGCCTGCTCTCAGAATGCTGTTTTCTTAGGACCGAGGCATTTCAAACACACATACTGTATGATGTCAGGAGTACGTCTCACCCCATTACCTTGCTCATACCTTGTCTTCTGTCCTAGCAGTTTAAAGTGGGCAAAATTTCCATTTATCTGCATTGTGCCTTCCCTTATGTTTCCTGCCTGGTCTAGCTGCAGTTTCTGCTTGGGCATTTGCAGCCAGAAGTTGAGGGAGCATAACCCAGATTCCTGCTGTCCACCCCAGGGAGAAGAGAGGTGACGCTGTGACCAGAGTGACTGCACAGAGGATTCAGTCAATTCCCATCCTCACACCATCCCACTACTCCTCTGTTCCAGGAACTCCCCAGCTGTCTCTGTGTTTACTTCTACCTTCCCTGTGGCATCTTCTTGTAGGCTCTGTTCCTCTTTTGTATGCTGGAGAGCGTGTTACCTGCAGCCCTCTTCTCTTCTCTTCTCTTGGACTGGGCATGTCGAGGCAATGAAAGACAGTGCATTCATTGCTTCCCCTCTTTCATGCCATCCTTAACAACACCAACAACAAATTCCTTTCCATCTCAGCCTCCCTCCTCTGTGTAGTTTTCAGCTGATTTTTTAGTAGGCCTGTGCTTGTCATTTGTGAGATTGGCTGCACAAAAACTGTAGGTGTAAATTAAATTTTAAAAAAAAAATCTGTAAACATTACTGCACTCAGCACCATGATTTTTATAAAATGTAAAGTAAAGCTGTCTGCCCATATGACAGGTTTTGGGTGGTGCCTGGCAAGGCTTTAATTTCAAGGTGAGGTTCCTAGGTCCTTTTCCAGGTGAGACACCAAAGACAAATACCCATGAACTTTCAGAAGGGAAAAGAAGAGTCATCTCAGACTGGTGTGATGTCCTACTGTAACACTCCAACAAGATTTTTCAGAGCCAGATGAAAGCATGACAAATTGGTGAGAGGAAGGGTCAGCCCACTGCAGGGAAAAAAAACAACTCACAATATTTGCCCTCCTGGCTACGTTCATGGACTGACTGACATTCCTGCTGCATGACAAACAGGCTTGTCTTCCAAGCTGGAAGGAGAAACAGCAAGAATGTGGGAGAATCAAGACAGAGCCAAGAGCATGATGGCAGGATTTAAGAAATAAGCCCCTCCTTTATGGAGGAATCTGGGCTACTGATAGATGTCCACAAGGAAAGGGGTGGTGAGGGAAACAAAACCAGGAAACATGTCAGGAGTGATGAGAGGAGGCAGGACATGGGATGCAGGCTCTGTAAGAAAACTTGCTTGTCTATTAAGGTTTATGTGACCTTTTACAAGCCTTCAACACAGACATTGCTGAATCCTCACTGACCAAGTCTCCACTCTCTCAGTTTTGTCCTGTTTTTATCTTTTCTGGGCTGTCTGAGATGCTTTGGTGTTGCAGAAGGAAAGCAGCCCAGTTTATGGCTTCCACCTTGCAGTATTGCTGCTGGACATGCTTAATCTTCTACCAGTGCTGAAGTTTGTCCCATCAATAGCCAGAGGTGCCATTTCTGGCACAATAATGGTGAACAACTGTGGTGGTGTGACAAAAAAAAATGAGCTTCCTGGAGTCTTCCTTCCATGCACTCTTGAGAATCTCTGCCTGGCCTGACCAACTCCCTGCATGTGCTTGAGAGAGCACAGGTGAGTTCTGGGGTTAAAGACCACATGTGGTAAAATAAAGCACCCCAGTTCCCAAGAAGCAGAGATTGAGGAGGGGTGTCCAGCACAGGTTGTGCTGGAGAAGGTTCAGCTGCATTTGAGCCTGTTCCACTTCCACAGTATGTAGTGGGTAAGTGGGAAGGCAGGTTATAGTGGGTATGCAGTCACCATTAAAGCAAGACTTGCAAGTTCAGCTTGTGTTCATCTTTAAACAAGGGAGGGCAGCAGCTTTTTTGACAGCTGGGATCAACTGTCTCACACATCTCTTTCTCACCTCTCCTCCCACTCCCATGTCCTGAGAAAGACACAGCTGTGCCTGTCTGGAGGAAGCTGGGAAGAAAAGAGGTTGATCATTGGGCTTTCTAGATTCCCTATTGTCAGACCCTCAAGAATCTGCCTTGACAGTCCCTCCTGAGCAGCCTTTCTCCAAGAGGCCATGGGAAAGCTTTGGGTATGAAGGACAAACAGCTGTGGGCGTGCATGGAAACATGCCAGGCTACGCCATCTGAGCTAAAGGATCCTTCAGGATGCTTGGGAGTTTGGTAATATCAGAATCATGGTTGTCCTTGACAATGCAAGCCTGGAAAAGTGTCATCAGTTTTGTGCATGTCCTTCCTGAGAGGCTCAGTTTGTTGTGGCAAGGCCAGTGTGTGATGTTCCTTGTGGCTCTGAACGAGTCCATCATGCACATGCAAATGGTTTATCATGAAGAGGACTTCTGCTTTTAATCTGATGTAAATTCTGGAAAATGCTTACCCAAGTAACAGGCAACTGAAAATAGAGTTGTGATGGACAGTTTCAGGCAATCACAATATAAAGGTTTATACCACGGGGCATATATCTAGAAATACATTGATTTACATTGTAAGTGAAAGGTATCAAGGCATGTAAACATGCAAGCAGCTCTTGAGATCTGCAGCAAGATGGACCAGTGGAACAACAGAAGGTTTTCTTAAACTTGCTGGCAATTGGCCCTAAAGTAAAAAGCTACAATCCGTAGATTTGACCAGTTTGCAGACCACGATAGAAAAATAACCAAAACTTTGCATGGCCACGTGCTCGATTTCCTTGTTTACCGCAAGGCTCTATCTCGGACAGCCACATTTCAGCCCTATATTTAGGCAACAATCGTGGAGAGGAACCACAACGTGCAGAGCTCCTGTGAGCTGAGCGTTTCCCAGGGAGACCTCGGGGAGCAGCTGATGGCTTGTTTGCTCTTCCAAAGGGAGGAGCTCTGAGCCCCCTCTTTCCTGCCACGTCCTCCTGAGAGAGGCAAAGGAGGGCGTTTCTTCTTCACACACCTTGGGGTGTGCCAGGGGCACCCTCACGGGTGGATAGGGCTGCCAGCACTGGTTCTGTGCCACACCAGCCCCATAAACGAGCTGCCCAGAGCTGCTGGATGAAGCTGAAACTGCATGTCGCAAAATAAGCCCGAAGTTTAATCATTCTTGAGGTAATGCACATAAAAGAAGGAAATGAAACTCCTCTCTAGAGGAGTGATGTATTTGCTTATTGTCTGAGGAACTAAACACTGTGAAAAAGGAAAGCAGGGTCTGTAAACTGGTGGTGTGTATTCAGACGTTAAAACTTGCCTCTTACTGACCGTGGATGTAGTGATAGAAACCACCCCTTGGTGCAAGACTGAATTTAAAATGAAGGAGTTGTTATGATCATACTATAAAATTCAGTCATACTGAAAGTGAAAGCAAAACCCATAAAGGATTACATGAATCCTTCAAGTGACATTAACCTCATGAAAAATCTGCTTCACCTCATCTACAAGCGTTTCAGGGGCAGGAGGATTTAGTGCTGAGGAAGCACACAGTTATTTAAACTTCCCCTTCAGCAGCTGTTGATGGCTTTGAAATATCCCCATGTCCCCTCAGGAGCTCACCTGGATGAAGGTGGTGATTTTAGTTTTGGTCCTCAGGGGATGTCCACTCTCAGCACTCCGTTGAGAGAGGTAATCTGACTGCTGGGACTTTTATATGGCATAATTAACACAAATCAATCAATTTAGCAAATGCTGCTTTTCCCTTTTCCCCTAAATGTGTTCATGGATCCTATGAAGCACGTAGAGAAATCAGACCAAACAGCTGTTGCTCTCATAATTTCCCATTTTCAGTCACACTTGACAAAACTCTGGGGGTTTTTTGTCTTCTCTTGAAAATACTAATGTCTGCTCAAATTTACTAAGTAAATAAAACATTGGGTGGTGTTCCTGTGTACATTTAGGAGCGTAAAAAGTGGCAAAGTAGGTTGGTTTGAGCTGCTCTGGACTAAGGGCAACCATTCCCATGTCACCCTCCTCTGCATCAGCCAAAGGGCCTCTCTCTAAAGGCAACACATATTCTACCATCTACATTTGCACAAGTGACTCTCTCACCTTTTAGCTTTTATTCCGTTTGACTCCTTCAAAGACAGACAAAAGATGATGATGATTATTGGCTAATAAGATTATATTATAATTTTAACCTGTTAAATATAACAGGTACTAATTCTATATGACATAACTGTTACAATTATAAAGTATAATTTAGTGTAATTATTATCAATATCTGAAAATGAAGCAGGAAGAATTTCTAGTATGCTCACCAGCAGAAGACATTTCAATGCCAAGCCTTTATAATAGAGATAAACTTCATTTAGATATGTTCATGTATGCTTCAGACAAAAGGCAATTTGTTGGTTTTTCTCTTCAAAATAACACATTTCTGTTTGCACCTCTTAGCTGTACAGAGTAAATGTAATGTCCATGAAACCTCAGGAATTATATAACAGTCGAAATTCAATTACTACAGATTTGCATTTGTTGAATTCTTCTTTGCATTGAGGTTAATCCTTTAATGTGAATTCCTGGTCATCCTGAACTCATTGACAGCTTTTTAGTGGCTTCAATGGGGCTCGGACACCAAAGCAGACACATCCCAGAGAGACGAAGAAAAAACACCTCACAGTAAAAGAAAACAACTACTTTGTTACAGGAAAAATGTTATCTATTACAATTATACTTAGTATGCTGTACATAGAGGCAATTTCTGCAAAAACATGGGCAGCTTCTACCTAATTTTATACCTATTTGGGTATAACAATGTCTTATAACTAGTATAGACCCACAGACATATTTTCCCTTTCTTGGTGGTGCTGTAGATTAAAAGCACTCTGGTTTTGCACCTGACTAGCCAAAAGCATACACATTCTAATCTTGTCCAAGAAGAAGATTGTACCCATTTATCTCAATCTTTTCTAAATTGGAGTAGTTAAATTGATACGTGTATGTGTGTGAGGCTGAGGGTGTTGGTCTACACTTCTCTTTCAATTAATCTCTCTGGCAGTTGCAGCACATCCTGCCTCCCAGCCAGGCCCTGTGTGTGCTCGGGAGAAGTTCAAAGGCTGTAACTAGAAAAGGACTGGGCTGCAGACAAGGCCAAGCAGAACTGAAACTGAAGTCCCAATGTGTTTTGCTGATTGCTCAGCCCTCCTTTGCAGTGCGACACCTCACAGTGCCCCAGATTAGCAGGCTTGTCACCAGGGACTCTTTGAAGCCTGTTTGATAGTCCACATTTTCTAATGTTGTTGAAATACACTGCCCTTTCTAGAGTGCAGAAATAATTAACGTTTACCAAATTCTAGCAACAATTTGTCTTTACAGGACCTGAGCTTAAAAACCACCTTTAAACTTCTGCTGACAGTTATTCTCGCCTTTCCCTTTAGGATTCAGCTCAACCAACATTTAAGCAGACACATGCTGACACTCCCATCACTCTAAGTGGTTCTGCTCACCACCAGCATCTTGTCCCTGGGCTCCTGGTTTCTTCATGCTCCTGTAAATATTTTTGCAGTTCCTCAAGGAACTGATATAGCTGGGGGGGAAAAAAAAAAAAAAAAAAGCTTGTTTTCATCCATATCAATCTCCATGATTCTACTTTGCCCTGTGGATATAGAACCAATTTTGCAAGGAGAGGGGAAGAGGATGGTGGTTGGAGGCAAGGGAAGAGGAGGACAACACCTTTCAGTGGCTGTGCTGACTTGGAGCATTTGTCAAACAGTCTGCCCTTCAGTTCAAACTTTTGTTTCAAGTGATGCCTCCTCCTAAGGAATTCTTTGCTGATGTTTGTCATGTTGACTAAGTACATCTGGTGGCATCTCACCCTGGGAGCTGTGGATGTCTGGGGCTGACTCTCACTGCCTGGGATGCCATGTAGCACTCCTGGTCCCTGGAGTTCAATGCACAGTTAGCATCAGATATTCAGAGATAACAAATGGGCACAAAAACTTTGCCGTGGCCTGTCTGAAAGTCAGGAGTAAACCAAAAGCTTATTTGTGCTTACATGTGCCTGTAATTAAACCACCAGCACACTGAAGTCATCACCCAATTGAAAGTTCTCTGATTACAGCATGTAAAAATGTGCCTTCATTACAAACTCAGCAGGCCCAATTAATTTGCAATTATAAACATTAGTAAGTGCCATAAGAAAGTCAGGACAGCCTGGGAGATCTGGGGATGGCAACTGCTCCTGAGAAGGATACAGATGTGTTGCTGTGGGGTGGAATTGATCAGAAGCTGCTACCAGGCAACCTGGGACCTGAGAGGAATCTCATGGGAGGAGAGGCAGGACCCACATCACCTCAGCCTCCAGAGGGAGAAAAGACTGGCAAGGGCCTCCCAACCACTGTGTGCTCTGAGCAGAGACAGAGACAGAGCAGCCCTGGGGAAGCAGAGCAGAGAGATGTGCTCTTTTCCTCAGGGCTGCCAGAGAACTGAGCGCTGGCAAATTACTTTGGTTAATACTTCTTCAAGTTGGATTTATCACATGCTTAGGTGCAAGATAAATTGGGACATCTCATTTAATTTAAAAAAAAAAAAGGCCCTAGCCCCTGGCTTCTTGTTGGTGTCTTTGGATCAGAGTGGAGAAGCCATGATGGTCATGAAAATGACTGTGACAGCAGAAGTCTCTCTGACTCAGCATGGTCTTTGCTCCCACACCTGCCTTTTTGTTCAAGCCTTATTTGAGGTCCCTGGGATATGACTTAGGCCTGACTCAACTGAGCTCTGGCTCTTGCATGTAGTTTTCTCACCAATTGCTTTGTTGGTCCACTGTTGGTTCCAGATACCAAAGAAACAGGACAGAAAAAGGGGCCACAGACTGGTAACCATTTCAAATTACACAAAATAATCAAACTAACCTCCTTTTACAATGCCAAGAATGAAAAAGTCCTAATAAAGCAACAGTTACTTGAAAATATTACGGATTAATCGTAAATTAGAGTTACATGCCCTCAGAAAACCAGGACTCATTTTGGTTGAAGAAAGTTCTAGTGACCACAGCTGTTTCATGGCTCACCTGCTAGCTCTACTGTGTTGCCATTTTGGAGGCAGGTGGACTTTGAGATGACAGCCTAGGCAGGGTCTGTGGGTTGTGTCCTTTCACTGCAAGCTCTGAAGCAGAAGAGGCAGAATATGAGTCTCTTGAGTTTTGAACTCTACCTGTTATTTCTGCCCTAGGGCTTCCCATGCTTGGTGGGAGCACATCTGGTACATTAAAGGGCAGCATTTCAGAGGAAATGCTCTCATGTTTTAGGAGGCTGGGAAGCAGAAGTTCGAGGTAACTTTATCAGGTTACTGCAGTTGCACATGTTACTTCCCATCACCCAAGGTAAGGTAACTTGTTCTGAGCAAGCTTCACGTGAAAAGTATTGAGCCCTGATAGAAAATTTCACCCTGGAGGTTCAGCCAGGGCAGTCCCTACCCTTTCTTGTCCTTCTGGCCTCATTTGTGCCTTCATGCCCTGCCCATCAGTGCTCCTTTGATACTTATGTGAGCCAGACCAGGGAGCCAAGACAGCATCTGAAGAACATCTGAAGGGTGAGTTTTCCTGGCTCCCAGGAGGAGCCCCAGTGCCAGTGAGGAGGAGAGGAGGAGGAGGAAGACTGGGAACAGGTGCTGGGCACAGCAAAGGAGGAGCTTTTCAGCTGCATGGAGCAGTTAGACAGGCTTCTCCCTAATGCCAAACCACACCTTGAGTGACACCATGCCAGCGTGGAGCTGGGCTGTGTGGGCATGTGGGATGGGTTACCATTGCTCCACTGCCACTGCTCCACTTTATTGTCCCACTGTCGGTGCAATGGCCTTCCCGTTCAAGGCTGGCATTCCCTGCAGCCTTAAGGGAAGTGTTTGATTCCCAGGTGAGTGCCGTGAGCTGCAGGGGCAGAGCTGAGGGGCTGAGAGCTCTGTGTGCCGGCCAGCCTGCAGCTGGTCTCTGGTCAAACACAGTCAGGGATGTTAAACCAGGGTTACAGAATATGAAGCACATGCTAAGCATGCCAGCCCGTGCAGCAGTGTTACAGAAGAGGCTGAGATACGAGGATGTTTTGGGACAAGACTGGTCTCCTAACTTTAGACACCTGCAGTACAGACAGCTACACTGACATAGCTGCCTTTGGAGTCAACTGGAGAGGAGTAGCCCTTTTAGGATGCAGTTCACCCCATCCTGATGTAGATACACAAAGCTAAAGGTGACAAAGGCTTCTCTGAAGTTTTAAAAAGGCAAAATTCTCCACAGGCAATTATTTTTAAATGAGAGAGTCATGACTTATGAGGGCCTTTTTCTTTCCAGATGACATTTCAGAGAGCCCCTGGTGTCTTGCTGGAGCAGACACTTGGCCAGAGGAATCCCGCCATTTCTCTCCCAGGGCCTGAAGGGTGAGGAAATGTAACATATTTATCCATGTTTGCAGAATCATAAGCACATTCTCATTGCAAAGCAATAACTAAAAATTGCATCAGATTGAGAGGGAAAGGTAGTGATGAAAGAAGGAACTGCATTCCATTCTCTGAAGAACAAAAAGCTTTTGAAAGCAGAAAAAAAGTGCCACAAATTGAGCTTTGTTCTGGACTGACGCAGATATTTCTATGCAGTGTGATGCTGGCCATTATCATCTTCAGATGTCTTTTTTTTTTTTAATAATTTAGAAAAGTGTTATTTGGCTCCCTCTAAAGCCAAAGGTAGATGCTACTCAGTTTTTATTCTGACCATCGATCTGCATTCAGGGCTGTGTAAACCCTCGAGGCGATAATTGCTCCGAAATGGGCTGTTCTATTCAGCGTGGAAGCCCAGGCTGCTGCTCCGGAGTTTTGCCAGCTACGAGAACCTGCCAGCACACCTCTGTCTCCTGGGGGTGTAGAGAGGTAGAGCTGCCTCTTTGCTGCCAGGAGAAACCCCATGTGCAGGCACAGTTGCGCTGGCAACACTGGCAGCACTCCCTCCCTCCCTCCCTCCGGGGACTGGTGGCTCTGCCACGGCTGCCAGAAACAAAGGTTTGCCCATTATTTACCTGCAGCAGGGATGTTTTGTCAGCAGAGTGCACAGGTCAGACTTTTCTGCAGCAGAAGTGGTGCCTGTTGTACTTGACCTTGATGTCTGTATGTTTTATTTCTTTCAGCGTGGGTTTTGACTGATTGATTTCGACTCGCTCGTTCTGGGGCTGCTGGGGATGGGCTACTTAGCATTTTAATGGGAATAAAAACTCTTCGGAGAGTTTTTTAAACTGTCACATTTAATCACAGATTGCTAAACTTTCCTTATCTTAATAAATATTGTACATCTGTTAAGATTATATTTATTCTTAATATGTCTGAGATGCTCATGTAAGTGCAAAACATATGTTTAAGAAGAAGTTCTTCCCTCCTTAAATTTGGGCTTCAACTGCTGTTTTATTTAAATGAGGGGTCACAGCTGACCACTGCATCATAACATTTACCTTGTTTTGTAAAAGCCATGCAATCCTGTGACATTTTTGAAAGGGGGTAGGCATACATGCTGACAGCTCCTTCCTCCTTAAGAAGAGTGCATATCCCTTTGCTTCTGCTTCTGCTTGGGACGAGAAAACATGCAAAACAATGCTGTCATTTAAACAAGCATTTAATTCTTCAAGGGTTAAGTGGTGTCATTGCACCGTTTCACTTCCTCTCTGACAGAGAGAGAGCTACACTGTATGAAATAATCTGTTTATATTCCTCTCCTATTCCAGACAGTGTTACAAAGCACATTATTATGACCACTGAGTCAAACACTTTCATTCCTTTGGCACAAAGCAATTTAAAATTAATTTTTGGAGCGGGTTTTTCTTTGCTTGACCTCTTCTATAAACGAAAATGATCCTCAGAAAATTTTGCATTAGGTAAGTAATTGGCCTGGATAAAAGCCTTTGCCCTCTGAAAACATTTTCAAGCGTTTGGAGTGATAAACTCTGTCCCTAGAGACCAGTAATCCAGCATTGCTGTGATTCTGTCGGTGGCAGACAGGACAGATGTGTAAGTTCAGGCATGCATCCCAAGGGAGCACATTTAGGCTACTATTAAACAATCACTTTGGATGATGTAAAGTAAAACGCTTTCAGAGAAGAAGTTTTATGAAGTCTATGAGCCTGTTGGATCACAGAGAAGTGGCTGCTGAAGAGAAGCTCAGTGACAGCTCTCAGCAGTGTGTGTGACACCATGATGTAGGCAGACCCAGTCTGAAGCACCTGGGTGGGGACAAGGTGGGGACAAGGTGGGGACAAGAGGGGAAATCGAGGATGTCCAGGGCTAAGTCCAGGCTCTACTGTAGGATGCTTAGGCTGTGCTCCCTGCTCAGTTGCACAGGAAATAGTGACAGGATCAGTGTCAAGCTACAAGAAGTTTTTTTAGGTTACTATAAGGAATAAAAGCAGGACAGAACAGTCAAGAAAAAGAGATGCAGCAGAAAGGAAAAGGCAGCAGAAGGAATAATTTCTTCTACTAGATTAACTTTCCTCTCCTCTGTAGTCTTCTTTGGGCAGCCCAGTCTTGCTCCAGGGACAGCTGTACAAGCTGTACTTTGACACAGGTCCTTTTGCCTGACCCTTTTGTACTTCCTGCTACCTTATTTTCTTTAGCCAAAATAGGCAAGAAACCTGTCTGCAAGGACTAAGTATGTATTTAAACAGTGCAGATGATGATCCTGCAGAGAAAATGGTGTTGTTTCTTGACTCCACCACTCCTCTCCTTTGCTGTAAAAGGTAATTTCCATGTGCTGTTTCAGTGCTGCTCCTCTCCCACAGTCTTTCCTCTGCCTGCCTTGAAATGAAGCCAGGCAGCACCCCAAGCCAGGACAGCAGGTTGCCACTGATTTCTTTCCAGCAGGGATTTAAAATGAAGGTGGGTAATCCATTGTGCAGCAGGACTGGAAAAGGCTCTTCAGCAAGAGCAGAGGCATTGCACTAAAAATTTCTTGCAATGGAGAGACACTTGAAAGTTCTTAATTTCAAGGAAACTGTTGGTAGTTTTTGTGGGTTGTTTGCCAGAAATTTATTATGCATGTGAATTCAAATAAAGGCCATGATATTTGCTCAGCAGCAGGAGAGCAGGAGTGTGGGACAAGGCTCTCTTGCATCCATTCCCCAGGATCAGGCCAAAGCAACCTTTCCATGCATTCTATGAAAAAATCCCCTGAGATAACTTTTCTTAAAGATGCCAACTTAAAACTTCCTTCTGTTGTTTTCTCTATTGTTACTTATCTTCAGAGTCGTTTTCTTGGCTCATTTGCAGCAATCTGCCCTTCATGTGCACAGTCTCAGGCGTGGAGGTTGCAGTCAGGTAGGACCAGAGACACTGTCACATGGGATTAGCTCGGTTCCCCCATCCCAGGAATGTGCCTCCAGTTCAAGCCATGCTCAATAGGCACAAATTAAAACTACTGAAGGAAGGAAAATTTTGCTTAATGCTGGATGGGGAGTAAATATCAAAGTCCATATTGCATTCAATGGATGAGAGAAACCCCGAGAGCTCAGAGAGACCCTGAGGAGGAAAAAAACCAGAGACATGAAAGACTGATGATTTACACTTAGTATTTGAAAGACATATAAACAAATCCTAGTTAAGTCCCTCTGATAGGTGAATCACTGCCACCAGTATTAGAATGTCAAATGATACTAGTGTTCAAAATGATTGTTGAGATGGCAGTTCTTTCCTAAATCCCTGTTTTCAGTTGCTCCATATCTTACCTTTGGAAGTGAAATTTTTCCATTAGCCTTGACTTGGAAATGAAAAATTGTGGACTTTCAAAACTCAATTTCAAACAATGCTACCCAGCATAAAATAGACTCTGTTCTCCTGAAAAATGTGTGGCCGCCTGACATTTTCTAGCAAAGCTGCTGGCTTTATAATTTTCAATCTTATGATTCTGACTGGGTTGGGTAGAATGTGCGAGGAGGAGCACAATACAGATATTAGGGCTTAGGAGAAATTGCTCTGTATTTGGCAAAACTTGATTTTCATTTTTTATATTCGGAATAAAGGAATTACTGGTGACACAGGCACTCTCTTCAAGAGTTTTGAAACCATCCTTTCAGCTACAAGTCATTATCCGATTTTATTAAAGGGGTTATTTGGAAGCATCATGCAGCTCCTCCATATGGAAGACAATACAAATCTTGTGTTGTGTGCGAGCAAAGCCCACCTGACCCACCACCTGGTTACCCATGGTTGTGTTTGTGGAGCTGGAGGGAAAGGCAAACACTTGGGGTGCGGCTGAGGCAGGACCAGAGCAGGAGCAGAATTAATTGCAGGCCTTGTAGAGATCAGGGCCTCAGAGAGTGGGCTCACTGTGGCCCAAATAAAATAACTCCAACAGAATTTTAAAAAATAAGGATTTTTTTTTTTAAGCTCCATGAACATTTGGATGGCAGAGGGGAGGTGCTATAGTTCTGTGCCTCTGCAGTGGAAAGGGCTGTTGGGAATGTTGACTCCATTGACTGGCATTTTTGCCTGTGAACCCAGTTCTAGGTCAGCAGCTGAGCTGTGGCCACCTGGAAAGCAGAACATTTGCAATAAAACCGGTATCAGAACATTTGTAACAGGGCAGGTATCCCGTGTCTGGAGCAGGAGTTTTGTATCCGTGTCCTGCAGCCTCACAAGGCCCGGCAAGGTGAGGGTGAGCAATCACTCCCTGCTCTGCTGAAGCTGATTGAAGTGTTTCCCATTAACAGCTCCATAATAATGGGAAGGGGGTGCTGAGAGAGACTGTAAAGGCTGACAGTGGGCCACTTTTTAAAGGGCTTTAGGAATCACTGCTCTCACAGCAGAGAGGTGTCTTTAAATTATGTTTTATATGAATCCCTTTTATAAATGGTAAAGGAAGTGCTGCCAGGCAAACCACCAGTTCTCCACCTAAGCAGCAACCTCTTGCTGGCACAGATTCACCCCGTTTCAGCAAAGTACTTAAGTACATGCTTAACTTTAACCACCTGAACTGTCCCACTGGAGCCACGGAGATGACTCACGAACTAAAGTTAGGTCCCTGCTCGCGTATCTTGCTGACTGTGGGCTCCTGCAGTATCTGCTGCCAGATGTTTGGGAGAGGAAATGAAAGAAACTCTGCAGTGGACAGTTAAGGGAGTAATTAACTAACAGAAGAAACTTTGTATTGCTTCCAAATATCTGAAAAGTAATGTGACTGGATATTTTGGTATTCCAGACATAGGTTTAAACCATTTTTAGTCCAATTCAGGTCTTGATCTTTTATGTTTATTCCCCTGGATTCCTCTCTAATGCTCCAGTCTGTCCACATCGGGCTTTATCAACTTTGTGGGTTTATCCTACTCTAAGAATGCATTAATATTCTTCACACACTTACCATTAAATATAAAATTGCTGGGTAAGAACATATAATAGAAGAAAGAAAAATGCCATGTTCAGTGGATCTAATGCTGCATTGTGGAAAGGCTAGAGTAGAAGACAGTGGGGTTTCCAATGTACCTCTATTTTTGCAATCCGTACACTGGTTTTCTTTTCTTTCTTCCTTTCCAGTACACTCATCTTTCATTCGGATTGTCTTCCAAAAGCTTCTTAAGGGAACATAGCACAAACAGCACATGGTTGGGATAGTGTTAACAGGAGACTTCAGCCTGAAAATCTCACAACAATTTCCTATGCCATGAGCAGCACTCATTACAATAAGGTCTTTCATTCGGATTATACAACCCCTCACAATGCCCCACACCGGGCAGCTCGCACAGTCAGAGCCCAGTTTTAAAGGCAAACCCTTCCCACAAATCCAGACACAGCCTGGACACTTCCAATGTCTTCTCTAGAGGATGAACGAGGAAATTGTCACTTGCAGGACCTCAGGCATTTTGTACAAGTGCTTCTTTTCCAGCTCTGGGTTACCTGGAGTTTTAGAGAGAAGTATTGCAGACTTGTGACAGACTGTCACACTCTGAGAGACCGTGAAAGATTTATTAGAGGAATCTTCTCCTTGAGCACAGCTTTCTCTGAGGGCTGACACTTCATTTCTTCTTTGTGCCACCTCTAAGGGTTCTAATTCCCAAAGTGACAGCAACAGAATGAAATTCACCATCTCCTGCCTTCATCACCAGCGTGGACTCAGCCCAGTGTCTCCTGAATCTGCCCCAGACTGCTCATACACAGATGGCCATCTCAGATCTTAGCTGAGCTACTTCCACTGGGCCAGACTGGCCATCTAAGCTGCTGTTCCATTTGCTGGCAGTTTCTGCAGACATCAATCCCTGGCTGTGTCTGACAATTCCTTTCGAAGCAGGCTGCTCCAGCACGGGCCTGAGACAGGCTAGAAGGGGACTGAGCAGGAAGCCTTGTCTCTCTAATGCATGGTGGTGACTTTTTTCGGCAGGGGAATGGAGGCCTGCAGGGCAGCCCTTTCTGTGATCACCAGCTACACTTGAAAAGCAGTGGAGAAACAGCACAGAAGAGGCCACACTTAAAACATGACTGACTGCTTTAAATTCCTTCTGTATGAGTTCTGCCTTTCCCTAACGTCCATGGGAACTCTGCCAGTAATTGCTCTTGTGCTAGGCTTTCTCCCTTTGTATCAGTGTCCAGCAAGGCCTGATCTCCACAGTAACTCAGAAGATGGCACAGCACTGATTTCTAGTCTGAAAGAGCACACAAAGGTATTGTGAATATGAACCTTATTACTGACCTTACCTTTCATCCTATATGACAGCTACTTTTAGTTATGTCATATCCTGTATGCCAGACCTCTCTTCTTGCTAACACTGGAAGGGAAATAATGCTTGTTTTTTCTCTGAATTACTAGAGTTACCCTTAATTTCCACCCAGAAAAGCCCTTCCCGATATTTACTCTGCCTAGAAGTAGATCATAGATAGCAGCAGGTGAAACGCTGGTTGATATTTCAGAAAGTTCCTCCACTGCTGTTCAAGCAGATGAGCCAGGAAGGGAATATGCAGCTACAGTTCTTCAGTCCCACTAGGTACACCTAAAGCCTAAGAAGTCTTTAGGGAGTATCTTTTTTTGACTTGTTACTCAGCTTTCACTCTACTTCCATGCCTATATAACATGCACAGCCACCACCAGTGCTGCTCCATCTAGAGTATAACTCAGGACACAAATTAAATACTCAGCGGGGAAAGGGTATTCAAGGTCATCAGCTGTTTGCTTTGGTGGGGAAGGAGGGTTTCTGCAGCAGGCAGTTCCTCTCTTTTGTGGCTTTTGAGCAGGGTTTGAGCAAGGAGCCATCCATCTGGGGAATTCTCGCCTCCCTTTGGGTAGCTGCTGTCAGGGCTGGCAGCTCTTGCTCTGTATCCCCTCCATCTGGGAAAGCAGGGTGGTCACCCTTGGTGCTGAGCTGTCAGACTGCTTGGAGCTCTGCAGTCTGGGCTCACACTCCCAGGCAGGTGGGTCAACAACACAAAGAACTTTCCTAAAAAATAGACTTAGGTTCATCAATATACACCAATCAAAATAGTTTCGGGGCACTTGACCTTTCAAAATGTATTATTAGTGTGCATTTGGCACTGCCTTCCAGTCTACTGAAGTGCCTACATTACCTGCAGAGCCACCACCAGTGTCACTTGTACAGGATCAGGAGCTCTCACCCTGCCAGGAATGAGGAAGAATCAAAGGGAAAGGACACACAATCCTCTCAGCTCCTGGTACAAAGGGCAGTTGCAGCCCAGCTCCTGAAGTGGGTCTGTGGGACTTCTGTCCTGATAGAAGACCTGATGGGGCTTCTGTCCATTAAGGTTTGTTGTTTATTGCAACAGGAGACTTCTGACCTATCCCACTGCTTGGTAAGAAGCAAGAATGCCTTAATATAGAAAAGCTGCAGCTTTTTAAGTAATATTACAGCTCCTGTTCTGGAATGTATCCTAAACCTTGATGGGAGACGGGGCCAGGGCAGCTGCTGGCCCTGCACCGTGTCCTGACGCCAGGTGAGTCCTTGGCACTGAGGTCCCAGGGCACCTCCCTGGCCTTGGGATGTCCTGTGCCAGGGGAGTAGGTGGTATCACTTCAGGGACCTCCCCTTTAGCTCAGCTCTGTGGGTGTGAAAAAGTGGATTTGTCTCTCCAGGGAGTTTAACCAACATTTGCCTGCTGGGGTTTGACTGACAAACCGAAATGTTTCCAGTGGCCCCTCACCTGTAAGGAGGATTGGAAGAGTGATGCAGGGAGTTTGGGCTGCAGTCAGCCCCTTCAGTGCAAGAATCACTTTTCAAAAATGGAATTCTGAATTTGGATGCCAAACACCGGACTTAAGGGTAGGCTTAACCACAGCATCTTCCCAGCTCCAGGTTCTTTGCTGCAGGCATTGAATATGTGACTTTGCTACTCCTCAGGCTGATTCTGGTTTGGTTTTTGTAATATCACTGTGTACATTTATGGTTGAATTGTTTCATACACATTTCTGAGAAGACAATTTGTTTTTATAAATGTGTGGATGCATATAACGAATTAAACTGGTGAATTAAAAACAGCATCATCTTATCCAAATAAAGAGAACTACACTACAAAACAGCTTTATTGCAAAAGTGCCTTGTAATGCTCATTTCATTCTTGTAAACAATGCATCTCTTTTAATGTGGACTGCAAAAGTCACACAATACTTTGGTTCAGGAATCTGCTGGCTGATTTTCTGAATCACTGTTTTTAATATAGGGAATGTGGGCGTCTAAAAAAGGGTTCTATATATAATTCTGAAGAGCCACCTCATTCACTTGCTGCAACTTACTTTACCAGCTTCTCCTGATTCATTTTTTAGTGAATGCTGAGCATTTTAACAGCACAGGCTGAGCAAAAATGCTCTACATGGATCATTATAGTTTGCAGCTCCGTGATTCCCAAGAGGTTATTATATCTCAAGCAGTGAGAAACAGCTCTCATGGAGTAAGAAATTATTCCATTGTGCAGTATTATTCAAGCAATTAGAAATCAAACTGTGTACAAAATACCGTCCCTCCAGGTAGCAATTTTGGGCCTACTTAAGTGTGTAGCTGCAGCAAAAGAAGTACTATGTTAACAATGCAACCTTTTCTAAACCAACAGACTCACAGATTCATAAAAGCAACAAAATACTGTAATTGCAGAGCACCGTTCCAGTGGCTTTAGACATCAAAAATTCCCAATTCCAGAGTCTTCTGGATTCTTAATTTTCTTGCCATTTATAAATTCTTCATCTGGCCAAGGAGAGTGAGATATATTCCAATGAAACCCATCAGAGCAATATTTTATAGCATGGAGAAGATGTTCACAGGAAGCAAGAGGTAACATCAGTTTCCTTCCACAGCACTCCTGACTCTTAACTGCTCCAAAATGCCCAAAACTTAGCCTTGCATTTTTCTTGGGTAGTAAAACAGACTGCCATTAAACTGAGCAGAACATTTCTAAGAATTTCTGAAGACCTGTAGTCAGCCTTTTTCTTTAGAAAATTAGGTTGTGTCAGCATATTAACTTGAAGCATCGTGTTAAACCCATCTTTGCAAAGTATATAGACGTGGGTTAAGAGGGCCAGAGCTTACCAATTACCCAACTCTTAGGGTGGATCTCTTTTACAGGCAGAAGCAGAAAAAGACTAATTTGTTTTTAAAGTCAATTAGGACAATTCTATTGCTATTGGCTTCATTTGATAAGCTCCCAGG
Organism: Myiozetetes cayanensis; assembly: GCF_022539395.1. NCBI lineage: Eukaryota > Metazoa > Chordata > Aves > Passeriformes > Tyrannidae > Myiozetetes > Myiozetetes cayanensis. Next base: position 109,645,628 of record NW_026087742.1, on the reverse strand, counting down.
CACACTACAGTGATACTGTTGAAAAGAAGTGGCACAACATGCCAGTGAGGTATGGAGGTGCAAAAGCATGACTAACACCTACCTAATTTTGACACAGTCAGTGCCAGATGTGACCACAGCAAGGAGAGCTCCCACCTTGAATGATTTTGGGATGCGGCTGCTTAAACAGGAAATGTTTTCAGTAAGGAAGCGGGGGATCCGAGGTGAGCGCTGATCCAGAGTTTGGAAACCACTCTCAGCTGGATAGGGTGGGCACATCCGTGCTTTAGAACATTTTAAGGCCCAGAGAGCAGCATGGTGTTATATCAGTGTTTCCTCACAGCACAGCAGCGAGGACGTGACTCCTGTGCTCCACAGACCTGGCAAACAGCCCAGCACCAAGCTCTGAGGTCGGGGCCTCCCCAGGGAGGCAGGAGACACACTGTGAGTCAGGTCTTGGTGATCCCTCTCCACAGATACTGCTGAAGGACTTCTTAGCACACACTGAAGCCATGGGGTGCTCTCAAGGGGCCCAGGAGCACCCGTGATGGGTGGGTGGCTGCAGCACTGCAGCACCCAGTGCTGAAGGGCACAGTCCCAAAGGCATTGGACCAGTCTGGCCCAGGAATCCCAAGGTTCTGGGAATCAGTGTGAGTTGGTCTCTGACACTGAGCCTCCTCACCATAAAAGCCCCAGTGTTTGGGGGGAAGGAAAGAGTGAGTGTGAGAGAGGCAGGAAAGCACAAACACTTCTGTGTGTAATGTCTGCATTTCATAAGACTTTCTGTTACCATGGCAATGAACATGGTATAAATACCTAGACAGATCTCCCTTGTGGCAGTGCATTCTGCTGCTCCTGTGCTGCAGGGCCAGTCTGGGTACAGACATTTTGATGGGCATCTTCAAACCCTCTCTGGTAAAGCTGTCAACGATTTTGTTCAATCTCAAGCCTGTAGTCCAGGTGAGCAAAAGTGCTCTTTCCACTTCATTCACCCCAACTTACTTTCTGGCTCCTCCAAAAAAAAAAAAAAATTATTTTTAAACATAAAGATGGAAGATTACACCCTTAATAATTTTTATTCAGGCTAAATAATCAATAGGAAAAGCTACATTCTGGTTGTTTTAGTTATATTTGAAGTCAAACTCAGCACAACCATTTCCAAAAACAATTTAGTGTGATGAAAACTGCTAATGCTGTTGAATTCTGAGTTGTAATGGAGTTATAACAGATCCAGGTTAGCCAGTCACAGAGAAGCATAGCCTTAAGCTAAGTGCAATAATTTCTTTAAAAGTGCCTATGTTTCATAACACAGAAACCCTTCGATTGATTTTTCCAAGATGTGTGCAGTCCTGTATGAGATGCAGACAGAAGTAGGTGGATTTTGTTATAAAATATCAAGTATGATCCTATGTATAGAATCTAAACATCTTACTTTAAAAGGTTCACTGACTCCTAATTCATTGGGCAGGTACAGTAATGGCAGTGACCAGATTTGCCAGGACATCTCTTTTCCACTCACCCCCTGCTTTTTGAGTGTACAACTGAAAAGAGGAAAATGAAACAGCAGAAAGATATATATGTGTTACTTTATGTTACATCTATGCAGGAAGACAAACTACTTCAGGTGGGAAAAAAGCTTGTCTTCATTTTGCATTGAGGTTTGCTCTTACCCTGAGTCAAACTCACATCCAAGCCAGGGCAAGAGAGTCGGTGTTTTCCACATAAATTAGCTGGGTGAGCCACATACGGGAATCCCACAGAGGTTAACCCAACCCTGTGTGGAAAACACAATAAAAACGTCAAGCTGCCCGATTTTATCTCATGACACTTAACAGAAGATCAAGCCAAAGTGGGAATGAGAGAAATGTGCCTTGAAAGGTATCCGTACTAGGATTAATTTCTTCCTGTGCTCTTCCTGTCCCTGGTAAGAAGCTGCAGCATGGAAACAGATGGGGCAGGGAGCAGGAGGAGAGTCATGGAAAAGCCAGGTGATGGGATGAAGGAAGCCTTCCTGGTACCAATACTGTGCCACTTCTGACAAGTTGAAGTTTTCCAGAGCAGCACTTATTCTCCCTTTAAGTTCTGAACAATATAGAGAAGAGGCCAGTAGAGCTCAGATGTGAAGGAGAAGCAAAAAAAGAGTGAATTTCCTCTTAGCCTAATTGGGGTGAGTTTGCAGCTAATATCATGAAGAATAATTCTTTATTAATCCCAGTTCCTTGACCCTCTTAAAATGAGCTTATTCTTCTTCCTCCAGCAAAAGTGTAGTTTCCTCCATCACCTCGCTCTTTATTTCTAAGCCAAACCATTAAAAATAACAAGGTAGAGCAAGAGAGAGCACTAAAGGGGTTTTGAAGAGGAAAATCTGTGTTGGCAGTGAGAGCTAGTCAAGATGTGTGTTTATCGCACTGAGAGAGAGTTCTAAAGGAATTGTGCTGTAGTCCCGTGCTAGAAGTGAATAACAGCTTGTACAACTCTTCACTTCAAGGATTGTCGTGATCCTGCAGTATTTTAAACTGAAAACACTTCCAAGAACTGAGACACTGAATTGACCTTTCCTTGGACACGGGTGAGGTGATTCATGTAGTGACTGGAGGGGGAAGGGGACACTGCATGAGTCACTTCTGTTTGTTATATGACAGGCACCTTCTCCTAATTGTTTACTTAACCAACTTTCATTTCCATCTGCCACCCTTGGACCACGATAGAACGTGTCACCCCCGGTGTGTGGTTTATACTTGCTTCTCACTGGGGAAATAGATTACAGAGGCTGTTCAGTGGACTCATACAACTTGAAAAAGGAAAACAAAATTCTTGCTTGTACTGGAAAAACACTGCTCAGCCATTGGCTTGATTCTGATCTGAGACCCATCATCTCAGCTGAAGCTACTGGAGGAAAAAAATGCATGAAAAATGGTTTCTTGATCACCTGGTTCCTTCAGGCATTAACCACTTCCAATAACAATAATATTGCCTAATATATAATATCATATATCATAATAATAACAAATATCACCTCTTCTAATAACAAATATCCCACTCAGTTAAACCCTTAGTCAATCTAGCCCAGCACCCCTTTCTTCAATAATGGCCAAACACAGATGCCTAGAAGAGTTTAGAAGGAGAGGGCAAGTATATTCCCTACATTTCCCAGCCTCTATAGCTCAAGAATTTGCTGTTCTTAGATTCCTGGGACACATTTCCTGTAGCAGGAGGATGTTGGGTTTATTTTACAAGAGACAAGTATCTACCTGTAAACTACAAGGAGTAGAATTGCTCCTTGCTTTTGCCTTGTAAGCACTTTCACAGGCTGTCCTGAAGGTCAGAGACAGCTTTTGACAAAAATGGTGAACACTACTCTGTAACTTCAAATGTGAAAGGAGTGCTCCTAAGTGACTTGCCTTGTGTGGTGACTTTCCCAAGCCATTTGTTTAATGGCAGAGAGAGGGCTGTCCCTGAGACCTAAGACTGCTGCTTTCATGACTGAAGTACATACTGATAATGGCATCATCATCCTCACAGCAGATGCCTGTTAAATTTGGGCATAGCCCACCGGAATGAAACAAAGTTTGTTTGTAAATTGGAATATGCCAATGGGGAAAAAAATCCCACTTTAAAAACAGTCTAAAAACCATGCTATATTTAGGCGAGTATAAGAGTGTACATTTGGTGAATGATAAATAAAAAATACTAGGAATGAGCTGGAGGGTTATTTTTTAACATTTCCCTTCCACGTGAGCAGAATGTTAATTGTGTCCTTGATGTGCCAATATCAGTTATACACTGAGGATAATTCCTTTAAGATGTTTTTTTAAACTTAAAAGTCAGAACACATATAGCAAGGTGAACATGCTGTTGAGGTAGGAACACCGTCACTTCCCTAAGAGTGACAGTGTCACTGCTGTCTATCAGTGACACACTCCCCAAAAAGATGTATTCTTCCACAAAAGCTTTTCCAGTAACGTTGGGAAGCTGCTGGCAGGATATTCTCTGAGGTCACATACCCTGATGCACCAATATCAAGGGCATAAACCCCAGGATGTTCCAGACATCTGTTAGTTTGGGTGCTGGTCAAAGTTACCCTTTGCAGGCTTTTGCATATCTATCAGAAATGGGAGATGGAGTCTTGGAGTGTGTTAGAGACAGTTTTATAAACAGCAAGGAGATGGAGGTGCAAGTCTTTCCTTTTCTTCATTCGATTTCAGGACCGGGGGCGAGCTGGGAAAGCCTTGCCACGGTCTTCATAGTGACTAAAGGCATTTTTCCTCTGCTGTTATCAGCCAGAGGTGATATCCATGTGACTGCTCTCCATTCAGCTGGCACCTCTGACAGTCTTGCCTGCACTCTGTCCACCAGCACTTGAAAGTAGCCTTTAACCTCAGATTAAAGGGATGACTCTAAAGGGCCGAGGGACAGCTGCTCCACCAAGTCATGCCCACAGGAAGGTTGTGGTAGCCTAGGAGAGAATTCCTACAGGTAGATAAGCACATTTGGAATAAGAGTCTGTGATGATCTGGGGGAAAATCCAGGACACCCACAACGAACCTGCAGCAAACTACTGATGGGCATTAATAAGAGAAACATTTTGCCTAATGACAGAGAAGATTTTAAAATGGACAGAGAAAAAAAGAAATGCTTTTGCAAAATACTAAAACCTAAAAAAAAAAACCAAAAAAAGCAACCAAAAACCAACAATCCTTTTGCAACATATACTTCATATGTTGCAAATATACTCCATAATCCAGCGAAATTTGGTACAGTTTTCCACTTACTGTGCCATTACACCCCCTGATATCAACTGTACAGGCAGCAGCTCATGTGCACACGTGAGTGAGGGTGGCAGCACTCAGGAGAATGAGAATCGAGCCTCTTTCTCTCTGGCTGCCTTTTAATGAATGAAAAGTGAAAATTCAAAGCCTTGCCATGTGATACTGATCTCCACATTTGGCATCTGGGATTAATTCTGCAGGCCTGCTGCGTGTGGATCCCCCTCCACATCTCTACCAGAGCAGCAGGCACGGGGAGTGCAGCATCCAGCCCCAGGTGCTGCTGTTTTCCTGCTTCCTGGAGATATTGTCTCCTCACAGGCAGGAGGAAAAACAAAACAAAAATCCAAGCAGGCAGCTGCAGAACGGGTTTATAGACTTAAAATTCAGAATAGGCTACTGCAACACCTGCCTGCCAAACTATTGCATTTGCTAAATATTTAGGCAGATAATGCAAATAATTGCAGCTAAAACCATTTCCTTCTGAGAAAAGAATAAGAAGTGACAGGGCAGGACACTGTTTGGCTCATGTTAGGCATATTAAATGAATCTTAGCTTGTGTTGATAAGTCTGTCAATCCACAAGAGGGGGGAAAAAAAAGCCTTAAAGGAAATAAGCAGAGCAGGAAAAAGAAAATCTGTATTCAGGACAGAGCTCTAGGTACTGGATTGCAGCACTGATGGAGAGAGTGGAGGTGAAAGGGAAAAGCACAGACTATTCCATAGCCTGTCTTGATTACCAGGCAAGGTGGCTGAGACAGTGTGAATTATTTGACTTCGAATAGGTGTGTAAATAGCAAGTAAATGCTATCTCTGATCCTTTTAAGATTTTTTAATAGCTTTTTCAGATTAGAGTATTGAGAAACATACCAGGAAGCTGATGATATACCTGGAAAGAGTGCAGAGCAGCTACCTCTGCTGTTTGTCATGGATGGGTATCCAACACAGGGACAGGAAGACAATCCCTACCCGAAGGAGTGGAGGGCACTCAGAGGGTGGTGAGCTAACCCCACTTCCTTTGCTCTAGCTAAGGTAGCATTTTCAGAAGCAACCAAGTGCAGTCCTGGTTGAGAAGCCAAATGTCTGAGTTAGATCCATGTGGTGCCAGACTTAATACCTCTTGCAGAGCCATGTTTTCACGAGTGTACAGATTTCTGGACTGGAACTGGACAGTAAGACTTATGTCAGAGTTACTAAGTGCCACACAAAAGTAAATATTTAGACATCTACACATACAAATGCACACTTGATAGGTTTATAAATGTGCTTATGCAATTAGGCACTTTCTCTTTAATCAGTGATAATCTTAAGTAATGAAATAATTCAGAAATCCCAGCACCCATGGTGTTTGTTCTTCCACCTTCCAGTCTTTAAGATCCACCCCACTGACTGTCAGCTGTGTAGCTCAGTTCCCTCTGAAAATGGGATGGAGGCTTGTGCATCATGTAAATTGTTTGTTTATTTTAATTTCTGTTGTTTTCAGATACCTGAAAAAGAGATCAAATTGAAGTTATGGTGCAGAATCTCTGACAGGGCAGCACTTGTATGGCTGCCCTCATCAGCCTCAGGCCAAGACTCCCTTTCTCATCCATTTCTTCAAGACTTTATGCTGTGAGAAAAGACAGAAGATGTCCAAGGCAAGGAAAGATACAGAAAGGTGGTGGTGTGTCCAGCACAGCAAGGAGCAGAGCTCCTGCATCAGTCCTGGCTGTGGTCCACAGTCAGTGGCTCAAAACCACTTGGAAGGGCTGGCCACGCTGCTGCTGCACAGCCCTGGCACAGAGCAAGCTCATGCAGTTTGCCAGGGATGTTGACCCATAAGGTCCTGCAGAAAGCAGTACCTCCTGCAGCAATGGAAGGTGATGATGTTTGACCTGGCAGGGACGTTCACAAGTCAGTCTGGAGACTCCCAGGTTCACAATAATGAGGTTTCTGGTGCAACTGCCCAAATTTTCCTTTTAACTCTCTCCATGTTGCGTTAACTTAGGTAGCCTTGGGCTTACACACACAACTGCAACAAGCTCTAGACTCAGTCACTGTCCTGGCTGTCAATAACAGTCAGATGACAGCCTGGCCTACTTTATATGTGAACAGCATCTCGCAGCTGAATGAACGGTTGATTAAGAGCAATCTCTGTAGAGCAATCTGTGGGGACTGTCCTACCTGTGACTGATAGGCAGACTGTGCCCCTCCCTTACCACTTGAGGGATTTGCACTTGACCAGAGTTATAAGTGTACTTACGAATTCCAAACCTTGTTATTGTAATTCCCTACTCCTGCATATACAATTGCCAAGTTTAAAGTGAAAATCGATTCAGAACATCACATCCGAAAGGCACAGCCTGCAACCAACAATCCCTCAGCCTTTATATCCCATTCTCACCACTGCTGCTACCCTGAACACTGAAAAAAATTGAAAAATCCTATTTTCCATTCCAGTGCTCTCCAGGAGAGAGCATAATCTATCCAAGGGCTGGCTGCCCAGCATGTCATTTGGATTTCCCACAGCAGCTCCAATGGACAACAGCAAAGAGAAAGTCTGTGTCAGGGCAACAACTGGATCTTTCAGTATTGGACAGGAACAAGCTACATCTGTTTTGAAGGGAATTTCAAGACAATGTCTTCAGTTCTAACCCTACTATTTACCATTTGTGAAGGATTACCTAGAGCTGGACGATGAGTGCTAAAGAGCCACATACTTAGAAATGGTGAGAAGAAATTGTACACATACAGAATATACAGATATGGACATACATTTCCAAGAATTCTCTTAAAAGCTGCTCAGTCTACCTGGTATGATAATACAACTTTATATTCTGGGAATATCATACAAAGGTTTGAACTACTTCAGGAAAAAAAGAAGAGAGCACTGCTGCAGTGTCAGGATTACTAAGTACTTACTGCAAACAACATTGATAACTAAACCACTTTTTTCCCCTACATTTATCCACTTAATAATGCAAATGCCTTTCTGCAACCAGTTGAATTCCAATTGGTCCATTGATTATTTGGAAAGGTTCCATGAAAGGTAATTATGAAAAGGTTCATTACAGGGGAGAAATCCTTAGGGACCTGAAAACTAAAAAAATGAAAATAGAAAGAAAAATGCTGAGAAGCTCAGGTTTAGGCTTCTAACTTCTTCCTTCCTTGAAGTCTCTACTGGCAAGGTTTGGAAATGCTTGTGATTCTCTCCAGAAGTGACAGAAGGTGAAGGCACTCGGCACCTTGCACAACCAGGTACTCCATGTCCTTACCCTCCCTGGGCCTCTGCCACTGTCAGCAAACGAACTGATGGCTCCTGCTGCTCCCACCAGCCTGGTTCCCTGTGTCATCCACCTACACACACACATTCATTCTCTCCCTCATGACTTATTCATTCGATTTATTTATTTATGTAGGTCATTTTTCCATAGTAGTTTTACAAATAATGGCGGAAGTGAAAAGGAAGAGAGAAACAAAGTTAGGGAGAGACCTGGTGGCACACAGGGAATGGCAGGGGAAACTCTACCGAAAACAAGATGCACTCTAGAGGACTGTTCCTGATTTTCTCCTCAGGCAGATCCTGAGCAAATTCCAAGTGACATCAGCCTCACCAGCCTTTGCTCGACGCTGACTTTGCACAACCAGTTCACCTGGTGCTCGTGCTCTGCTCTCTGGGCCTGCATGGTCTTTCTGATTATACTTGAGGCCTTTTAGAGCTCTTTGAAAACTACTTCTGCACTTAGAGACCATTGTTTTGGTTTTCCAGGCATTTAGTCACTTAGTAATTAACTGTGTTTTAAAGCTTTAACCCACAGGGGTCTTTGCAGTAAAGAACAGGCCTATTTACATTGCCTAATCCATGTGTCTAAATTAGATTAGTTCCTTTTATTTCCTTTTTAGCCACTCTCTAAAGAAACTCCCTTTTCTACGCTGACCCCACAGGAACGCTAAGGAAATAATTTTCCTAAAGATATAATCAGACAAGGTGGGATCTGCTAATCTTAAGGCTTTCTGCTGTTTAAAGGAGCAGTTTTGTTCCTTTGCCTTGCTTGCTTTTTCCTGCCTTTTTTCCTCTTCCTTGCCCTAATTCCACCACTGTTTCCCTCCCATGCTTCCTTACAGTACTTTTGACACTCACCTGACCCCTTGCTGAGCTGATTCAGCTCACTGAACTAACAGAAAATAAATCCAGAGAAGTAAAAAAAGGACAGTTTTCTGATGGGTTAATGAGCTGCATCAGCTCAGTGAATATGAAAGTCAGCCCAAGGGTGAGTCAGGATCATGTAGGAGGGAGTGTGAAGAGCAAGGAGGATTGACCCCTTTCACAGCAGAGAGTGATCAAAAGAGCTCAGTTTGTCTCCACTAATGGTATCCTTAGCTGGAAATATAAAGCAGATGCCTGGAAATAGAAGGAACTTATCCTCGCTGTTCTAGCTCTGCAGTAATGAATTTATTTTTCATTTTCTTTCCCTTCTGTGCTCAGCTGGCATGTTCTACCACAATTCATAGCCTGAGCGTGTTATAGAGACCCCCTTCAAGCACAGCAGCTCTATCTATACTGCTTAGAAAACCTGCCCCTCGGGATGTTTCCCAAACATGTGAAACCCTGGGAACCATTAACTGTGACCTGCCCTGTTATGGAGTCCAGTGGAGAAGCACACAAGGGCAGCTAAAAGCAGCAAAGTTGTCAGGCTGTGAAAGTCAAACCGTGAGAGTGAAAGGAAACCTTGGCTGCTCCATCTTTTGGTATCTCCCGACCAAGAAGGGGCCCTTTCTTCAAAGAAAGTACCTGCCAAAGATGAGGTACATAACATGTTCAATGAGGTACATAACGTGTTCACTGAACATGCTGTGCTCAGTAATAGGGTTAGTTCAGGGAAACTGAAGGTTCTGTAACATCCAGGAGGTCAAAGAAGATAATCTTATATTCCATAAATCTGCAAAGCACCGATTGCACAAAGGGAAAAAAAAAAGATACTAAAGCAAGACTTTTTGGTTAACAAGCATAACCAACTCCCATTGTTCTTCCAAATTAAAAAGGACATCTACCTATGTCCTTCACCTCAGATTAGTGGTTTATCCCTACTGATAACACCACACTTAACAGGAGTAGAACTCCCTTTCTTTTGATCTGTGGACCCGAGCACCAAACCAGCAATTATAGAAGTTTCAGGTCCTCTCTCTGTTTAGAAGAGTAACTTTTGATTGTATTTGTGACATCTCAGTGTTCTCCCAGCGATGTCCTGGAAATGCTTTTGTCATTTCTGCTTCTCCCATGACATGAGGAATTAGGTACTCTGCCCTGACCCTTCACGCTCAGGCTCTGATGGAAGCACATGCAGAGTGAACTCTCCAAAGGGTGCAGGATTACCTCCCACGTGGAGACCTTCACTCTGATTGCAAAATTAGTGGAAGATACTTTATTTCAGCAAGGCTCTTGGCCCCTCTTCATTGGTTAAGCAGAAATGCAATAATTTAATGCCTTCTTTACAACTTTCTACATTCCGAAGGCATGCAGATAAATATAGTTTGAACTAGAGATATTAAAGAGGTAGGTGCCTGCCCCAGTAATAGGCATCTTTTCATAAGACTCCTTGCATCAGAGTTCTCCACTGGTCTAATCAGTATCCCAGTTAGCTCTCATTGCCATCATTCATGACAAGTTATGGATCACACTTCCCCTGCCTCGATTTAAAAGCTTCCTCTGGCTTCCTACAGTTTCTTCACTTCTCTACCTTTCTCCCTTTTTCCTATGACTATTTTTTTCTGAGTCAAAATTTGTCACATGTTTCTACTCATGGTCCAGAACTACTACAAACAGTGACTCTGGTTCTGTGGCACGTTGGTTTCCTGTTGCAGCCCCACACATGTTAAGGAAAACCACATCTGTTCAGAGATGGACCTGTTTTTAGAACAGTAATTTTTAGGCTGTAGAAGATTATCAGTCGTTAAAAGGAAGGGCACAGATGACTCCCCAAAAAATTAGGATATCAGGGAAAGCCTTCTGACATCCTGAGATGCTGGAACCAGATGAGAGAAATATCATTTGCAGATTGCTCTGCTTAGGGGAGTTAAACATTTCAAGATTTCAAGATAGTTTGAGAGTTTTGTGTTTGAAAATGAAACAGTGCTCTGAAAGGAAGGACTAAACAGACTATTGGGAGAAATTGTTGTGGGCTAGAACACAGGGTTTTTACTTGGAGGAGGGCAGGCAGGATGTCAGCCCACATCTTCAGTTCTCTTTGCTACTTCTCCTGCACATTCTGAATATTGTGATTTGTGACTCTTCTCATAGGAGAGAATGGTGCCCTGGCCACGTTCAGCCCTCCATGCTGCTGTGTGCTGGAAGCACAGACACCTCCACATCCTGTGCCTGGGCTTTCCTCCCATCAGCTCCTTTGGCTCCAAGGGTAGATGCATGTTTAGTTTAAAGCACATGGAGCTGAAGTTCTCCCCTTCTCAGGCACCCAAACAAAATACTTACACTGGATAAACACTTGCCATGTCACTCACTCCCCTCTCCAAGATGTGGGTGTACAATTCACCTGCACAGTGAAGTTCTAGAAGCAATTTCCTCTTGCAATGTAATGTTACAAAACCAGACGTGACATCATACAAACATCAGTTGTGAGTCTCTTCAACAGACAAACTTTGGCGTAAAATGAAGGGATGGCTCCAGATGAGAGCTCAGACACAGCACTCTCTGGGGAAGTTTTCATTGTTTTCTTGTCACATTTTAGACTGATAAATACCTCTTATGCATGGAGATTTGTTGCTCATTTCTGACTGGATTAACCATAATTAAGCTAGAATTTATTTGCATGGAGAAATGGGTTTGACCAGCTATTCTGAAGCAGATATTTTGCACTATAGGAGCACTTGGTCTCTTTCTACCTTTTAGAAACAGACTAATCTGAACTGTAGGACACTCTTTGTGCAGTATGAAAGGATCTATGCAGGGAAAGGTGCAGAATAATCAGCTTTTAAGTACATATCTTCATTAATTTCCAGCAGCTTTCCCATGTACACAAATCCATTCCTAGAGATGTTAGTTTTCTTTTTATCTACATCCTAACAAATCAAGGGAAGAGGAATTGGTTTGGGTTTCCATTCCTTGTTTTCTTCCAGAAGATGTTCAGTTCTTGCCTCTTGGTATTTTATGTACAGTACCTCTGACTAGTGCTCTACAAGACGTTAAAGAGAAGGAGGATTTTTTGTGTATGTCTTTGCAAGAAAGCACATATTATACATTTAGGAAAAAAACAGAAAAAATACCTCTATAATTTCCCTCTGCTCCAGAGCAGCTTTAACACAAACTACTGATAAGTCTGGTTCATAAGCTTGTGCAGAGAACAGGTTTCCACAGGGCTGTTCCAGAGAGTCCTGATTAGATAACACATAACAGAGAGAAACCATGGGTTAGAGGACTTTGTTTTCATTTGCAGCTCATTAGAGGCAGCCCAGAGCTAACCTTAGCCTCCTGGCTGGGAGATACTGGATCAAGATAAAACCAGGCACAGACAAAATAGGACTGTTTACACCCGATACAGCCATACCCTGAGTTCCCTCGTGATCAAAAAATAATAACCCACGGAAGGAAGAGGCACCGACTTCAAAAGCCTCAAACCCCAGCCAATACTTGTGGGGGTTCTTCACCACAGAACTGGCCAAGAGAAGCAGCCCTCTGGCAAAACACCCTAAATCTCTGAAGGTGACTTTACCTTCCTGCAGTTTCAGATTGCAAGAATTTCAACCTGACCAAACTCTCCTCCTGCTGCAGAGGATCAGATGGACAAGTGATGAAGGGAGGCCTTTACCAGTTCCACCCAGAGGGAGGCAAAGGGCACTCTTCAGCCAGAGTATGAAGGCCACCCTAGGAAGGGGGGAAAAGAAGAGTGTGCATGTGTAACGAATTCCATCTCTAAATTAATTTAATTAAATCAGTATGTGTCATGTGAGCCAGGCTTATTGTCAGAAAGCTAATTCTGAATTAAATTGGGAAGGAGTGGTGTCATCCATTATGAAGGAAACATGGGCTCAAACTCCTGCTGAATTGCATGATGGCTTCTAAAAATATCAGAATGCAAGGATTAAGTACAATTGAGTTAATAAGGTGGTGTACTGTGTTCTGAAGGCTGCTTGGATGTCGTTTTGCTTGTCCTAAATGCACTGCAGAAAGACAGTTGCTTTTTTGTTTTTTGTTTTTTTGTTATTTTGTTTAACCTCTTTCAGTCTTTGAGCTGTCATACTCTGAAAAGTCTGGCTCTGTAGGGACTAGAGGGAGAGAGATCACTTTGCTGTTGCTCTTCTTCCCAAACTTGCTCTCAAGCCTGAAGGAGCCAGTTTCAATAAGTGAAGTCCAGAGGTGAAACTCAGTCATTTCCCCATCCGATTTATTCAGTGTGGATGTGGCACCATTGGGTAGTGCTGTGCTTTCTGGTGAAAGCATTTCACAGCATTTCACAAGAAATGCCCATTTTCAGGATCACATCATTTCCTGTAAACCAAACAAACAAAGGACAGAAGGAGCTACAGCTTTCCTGGCTGAACCTAAAGTAAAAATAAAACATTACTAGGATTTACTGAGATTCTGCTGTGCCTTCTGCATTCCACAGCTGTGCAGAAAAGTAACAATTTTTAGCATTTTGCACAGCAGTGCAACAAGCCATAGGCTGTTACTTACCTCTGCAATCACTGGGGCTGGGAACCCTCTTCTAAGCTAAACTGTTAGCTGTGTGAATTGTGGGCTACGTGCAGATCTCAGGATGTGGTCTGTGCCCCTCAAAAATCTCTAAACGACTGCTCGGCCAGGCGCTGCCTGACCCCACACAAAGCACTTCATATCACTCTGGCACAGCAGGCTGTATTTAGTTATGTGTGAGAAGTTTGTGCTTCCAGAGAAATACAATCCTTGCAGAGGTGACTCCACCCTCAAACTGCATTTTCTGATCTTCCAGAACTGGCACTGGCTGGAACTGCTGCCTGTGTGGATGCCCCTGTGACATCTGAGAGCAACCTGCTCCTCTTGCCCATAAGCAAAATATCCTATAATCCACTAGAGGACCAATATTCCTGCACTGCTACAGATGTGACATTCCGCCTTTTCACCGTACTCTTCAATTTTAAGGAACAGTGAGTAGTTGCTGGAGTTCAGTAAGTCAAGCAAGTTTGCAGTCACACAGCTAAACATGTAACCAGCTCTTCAGCCCTGAAGCCAAACCTGTTCTGTCATTCTCTTTTGTCAGAGCCGACATCTTGGAGCTTTGTGACACAGGCAGAATTTAGGTAAGTTTCTCCTAACTGCTACAAAAAGTGCTGGTTTATCCCTTCTGGGGAAAAAAAGAACCCCATTGTAGAAACTGAGCAAGAAGGAAATTTCTCAGATAGCACCTTCCCTCACACGCAAAGTCTGGGTGGAGAAAGGCAGCTCAGGCACAATTCTGCACGTCCACACTCCCGAGAGCAAGGGTCAGCATTTAAACACCGTCTGACCACAGCTGAGATCTACAAAGGGTTTCCAATTAAGCATGTTCTGGTACCCACCCTTGTCTTTAGAGGAGCGTGAGAGTTTGCTCTGTCTGAATGTATTACCCAGCAGCAGCCAAATACAATCGAGCTGTCTACTCCTAAGGCCAGGACAGAATACCTCACAGCTGCAGTCCTTCTCCCACCGGGTATGACTAATCAGATCTACTTCCCTGATATTCTCTCCATCTCTTTAGGTGTTTGCACAGATGAATCCTTTCAGCCAAGAGTACTTTCATGTTGAAATTAAGGGCTCGCTTTGTATTTTTTTCCAGCACAACACGTGTATTTTTTTCAAATTCCGAGTAACACCCAGGGATGGTGAGACAGGGAGAAACCACGGGGTATGGATGGTATTGTCAAGTTGTTCAAGTCAAAGGCTGAGCAGTGCAATTCATCACTTCACTGCCATGCGCCAGATCAGGGGCTCTCTTTCTCCTTTGTTAGTGTTTCAAAGACGCAGGGTCCAGAAAGGATGTCACTGTTTTGCTCGCATTTCAGAATTACTTGTGAACAAAGCATTTTTTCACCCACAGAAAAAAGTGCAGCTTGTATGGTTAAAATGGTAAATTGAGTTGTAATTAACTTAATTACAATAATAATGAAAATACAGTCTCTTGAGGATAGCCAGGCCTTTAGCTAGCTCCAGTTCCAGTCTGACAGAGACAAATTAATTTAAAATTTACAGTGGATATCAACATTGTTAGTAAGGAAGCCCAAAAAGAAGCTCAGACTAATACAGCTATGTTCAGTATTTAAAAAAAAAATAAACCATTTTGCCTTATTATAAGAAAGGGACTTTTGTAAATTCAGATAAAATCAAAGCTTCTATTTTATGACATGGAGAATGTTTCTTTTCTTATGTTGTTCACAACATATAATTGGAACTGTGGTGTACTTTACTAAGTGTCACATAAGAGATTCTCTGTCTCACAGTGGTAGTCTCACAAACCAGAGTGACTGACAGAGAACTCCCAATCTGTTACTACAGGTTTTCTAACATTCAAAAAAATTAGTTGCCAAACTTAATTCTAATAAAGATGCAGGCCATAAAATCATTTGTGATTAAAAGGTCATTGATGTTTTTCCACTGGCCTTTTAGCATAACATTATAGAACAAGTCTTATATTCATGCAAGTGCTACAATGGAAAAGTCTAATCTTTTTTAGTTATTGGTATGTGTTCGATCTAACACTGATGCATGATATCTCTTTAGAATTTAAATACGTACCTTGACTTTTATTGAATTGTAAGTTTTATAAGTTTATAATATGCAGCACTGCAATTACTAGTATTAAATGTGGGAACTCTCCCACACTATGCAATTCTCTGATGTCTTCTGAAAACAATGAAAGATATCAAACCCTTATTACTCATAATTTATAAAGGCATTTGGATATGACATTGCTAAATGTTGCAACACTGTATGGATCAAGTGATTAACAAGAAATCTTTGCACTATATTTGGGTGCTGTTATGTTTTATTATTAAAAAAATTGCTTAAATGTCAGCTCCAGGAGGTACCTGTGTGACTAAACATTTCTCTGATTAAAAAACCTGAGAGAGAAAGGGAATGACCAAGCTCTAAAACACACAAACACAGGACAGGCAGGAGGCTGCCCTGCAGAGTGTGATGTGCTCTGGCTCCCTCCCACTGAACATTCATCCCAAGGTTCCAAAGAGAAGTCAGTGTTTAACTGGAAACAGAAAGTCATCTGCTGTCCTTCCCATTAGCTCTATAACCCTGTCAGCTCCACAGCTAAATAGCAGCAGGTTTCAATCGACCAACAAATCTCTGCCTTAAGTCGGGCTTCTGGGCTCCTCATCAGGGTTTCTCACATAGAGAGCCAGACCAGAATCACAGGATCATAGAATATGCTGAGTTGGAAGGGACCCATCAGGACCATCGAGTCCAGCTCCTGGCCCTACACAGGACACCCCAAGAGTCCCACCATGGTCCTGAGAGCGTTGTCCAAATGCTTCTTGAACTCAGACAGCATTGGTGCTGTGACCACTTCCCTGGGGAGCCTGTTCCAGTGCCCAACCATCCTCTGGGTGAAGAATTTTTTCCTCATAGCCAACCTAAACCTCCCCTGACTCAGCTCTATGTCATTCCCATGGGTTCTGTCACTGGTCACCACAGGAAGAGATCAGTGCCTGCCCTTTTTCTTCCCCTCAAGAGGAAAAATAAAAAAAGGTAAAACTTAGGTATAAACACATTCTGTTGATTTTAGCAGTAAAAAAAATCCCAGCCACCCATCATCATCCACCCTCTGCTCTTAAGGCTCACAGGTTCACTTCCCTGTCGCTGGAGCAGCCCACAAAACTGGCATGGCTCATAGCTGTAGTGACCCATCCCTTCCTACCTGGATGGGTTATTGTTATTGTTGTTGTTATTATTAAACGGATTACACACTTCTCAGGTTGAAAAATGTTTGCTTTTATATTTTACTTCCCCCTTGGAAAGATATGAGTAAGAGAAGAGGGTTTTTTAAGTCTGCACTTCATACAAAAGAAATAGGACCTTTCCTTCTTTTTACTAAACTTTGAGGAGTTTGGGTACTTATTGTCTGCAGTGTGTCTATTTCAGGGATTCCTCTGCAATCATAAGGCACGAATTTATGATTTAACACTTGAGTGAATCATGGTACAAAACACCCAGGATTTACAGTTTCCTGGCACAGTCCCCTCTGGTAACCAGTACGCAGAACATCCATCTCCTGCTGTTTACAGACCTTCCCTCTCTTCCTTCAGAGGCTTCAGTTAATCTGAAAGATGGAAATATATAAAACATTCCCAATGTTTTGTGTTTGTCAGCTGATCCCATTAACCACTCCGCTACTCATCACTCATCATTTTCTAAACAGTGATCTCAGAGGAGGATGCACTGGTCGTACCTCTCATCTGGACAACCTGCGTTGCTGTGCACCTGCACAAATGCCTCACATCTCCCAAGTCATTAGGAGGGGATCAGCCAGCCCAGCTCCCGACACAGCCCCATTTTCATTGACAGCCTCAGGAACTGCACCAGAGGCTCTTTGAGGCGTTAAGTCTGTAACCTGGTCCTCCTCCATCCCGGATTTCAGTAACGTGGACAGACACAGGGGCAGAGAGCTGATCCTGCCCCTCTGCTCAGCCCAGGTGAGGATCACCTGGAGTGCTGCGTCCAGTTCTGGGCTCCTCAGGACAAGAGAGACACGGAGCTCCTGGAGCAGACAGAGCAGAGGGTGACAAAGATGACTGAAGATGATTAAGGGACTGAAGCACCTCTTATGAGGAAAGGCTGAGGGAGCTGGGCCTCTTCAGGACTGAGAAGAGACGCTGAGAAGCGAACCCATCAGTATCCATCGGTGTCTGCAGGGAGGGGTCAGAAATGGACCCGGCTCCGCTCGGGGGTGCCCAGCAACAGGACAAGAGAAACGGGCAGAAAATGATGCCCAGGAAGTTCCACCCGAACACGAGGAAGAACTTCTTTCCTGCGCAGTGACCGAGCACTGGAACAGACTGTCCAGAGAAGGTGTGGAGTCTCCCTCACCGGGGATATTCCAGAACCGTCTGGACGCAACCCTGTGCCATGTGCTCTGGGATGACCCTGCTTGAGCAAGGGGGTCGGACCAGACGACCCGCTGTGGTCCCTTCCACCCCGGGACACACTGCCAGCGCCACCCCCGTACCCCGCTATCCCAAAATCCCGGCACACCCCTATCCCGATATCCCAATATCCCAACATCCCGAGTGCCGCCGCCCCGCCCCGCCCGCGCTCCCGGAAGGGTTCCCCGTTCGCTTCCGTTCCCGTGCCCCGCCATGGCGGCGGCCCCAGTGCCCGGCGGGCTCTGAGCGCCGCCGACCCCCCGGAGCCGCCGCTCCCTCCCCGCGGCCCGAGCCGGGAGCGCTCCCCGGGCCGCCCAGCGGCTCCTGCCCGGGGCCGCCATGGCGCCGGTGCAGCTGGAGAGCGCCCAGCTGGTGCCGGCCGGCCCCGCGTCAGCCCCGGCCCCGCCGGCCCCCGGCGCCGTGACAGCCGCCGCCAGCCCCGGGTACCGCCTCAGCACCCTCATCGACTTCCTCCTGCACCGCACCTACGCCGAGCTCACCGTGCTGGCCGACCTGTGAGTGCCTCTCGCCCTGCGCCGCTGCCGCCCCATCCCGGCGGGATGCGGGGGCCTCGCCAGGGATCTGTCCCGGAGCTCTCCCGGGCATGCGGTGTGGGGGGGTGGTTGCTCTCTCCCATTCATAGAGTCATAGAGCGGGTTGGGTTGGAAGGGAGCTTAAAGATCGTCTCGTTCCAGCCCCCCCACCGCCACGGGCAGGGACATCTCCCACCAGACCAGGCTGGTCAGAGACCCCTCCGTCCTGGCCTTGGACACTTCCAAGGATGGAGCATCCTCAGCTTCTCTGGGCTGAGTGCTTCAGCACTATCACAGTAAAGAATTTTTCCTAATATCTAACCTAAACCAACTCTCAATTTGAACCCCGTCCCCCTTGTCCTGTCTACATGCGTTGTTGTAAATAGTCTTTCCCATTCTCCTGTCCCGGGGACCTGTGCATGCAGGTTGGTCTCTGCATGGGACTGTGTCCAGGGATGCAGTGAAACCTGATGAGTGATCTGTCATAAAGGGAGAAAATGACCATGAGAAGTGAGAGCAGCTGCAGATTGGCTGCTTAATTGCTTAAGTTTGCCTCCAAGTTACTGCCAAAAAATCCCAGCTGTAGTTGGTACATCAAAATATAGGAAACTGAAACGTGTCAAACAGATATTTTCAGATGCTACAACTCCTTGACTTGCCCCCGTGCTTTTCAAAAGACCATTTGATCATATTTTTTGGAAAGTGTTACTTACATTTACTTTATGGTCTGCTCTGCTGATGTTGTTGTGTTTGAAGTGGCAAAACAAAGGAATGGTTTTTGGGCCAAGAAAAACCTTCCTGAAAGCGTTTGAGCTCTGAATAAACCTGTTTCCCTTTTGCTTTGTTTAACCATAGAGGTTCTTGTGGGGAAGCTGGTGTGATTTCAGGAGTGACATACAGAACAAATGGGAAAAAATAGGTATAGCTCTTGCACAGTACAGTGGTGAGTGTGCAAAAAGAGGCTTGCTTGACTTGGGGTTAAGAATGTCCAAACTTTGGAAAAAGGACAAGGAATTTCAGAGTTTGAATTCTCTTTGGAAGAACTTCCAAAATGTCAGTCAAGAAGTCTTTCCTATATGTTTAAGGTGTGTGTAGACAGTAAATGACACTGTGTGTATTCTGGTAGGAGCACCAGAATGTGGTGTGCTGTGGTGACTCTTATTCTTTTAAGGTTTGGAGCAGGTCCTTTTCACCTAAGTACATAATTAATGTGCAAAATAAATGGGTGGTGTGGACAGCACACGGGCAATGCTTTGGGCATTCCAGTGATTCTGAGTAGTTTACAAGCCACGTGGTGTCCCCTCAGTGAGCAGGGAGATAGATTTTTCACTGTATTTTCACCATAAAGTGTGGATTTGGGTAGTAGAAAGCCCAGCTGGAAAGTATTCTCCTCCTTCCCTCCAATAAAATTACATGTTATTCTTTCACCAGCACCAGTCTAGTCCTAAATAAAAAAAATTACTTTTAAAATGAGGTGCCTGTGATACCTGTGTAACATTACAGAAGGACAGGGCCCTCTCTGCAGTAATATCTGGCACACAGGTCATTGAATATGCTCTGGAATATGGCATTTCTCCACTTTTAGACTGAGCTAAAAAGGAAACTCATTTCAGGCAAGTCAGGAAACAGCCAATTTTAATACCTTCTGCAGATGTTCTGGAATTGCTGTTATGAATTAATTGACTCTAGTCATGGATGCTTAGCAAGAGTCAGCAATTTGAAAGCACAGGCACTGATAATGGTGTGGCTCACTAGATTAGCAGAAATTTTGGGATTTCAGCACCCTTCATCAAGCTTTTAAATTAATTCGACCAGTTCCAGCTTACCTTGTGCAGGGTAGTGGCAGGTGACCTGTGGTGCTATTTATTTTATGCTTTACAGGTGTGTGGAAGTTCTGGTACTTGAAGGTTCATAACAATATTTCGAGTTGTCTGAAATTTAATAGAACAATATATAACCTGCCTTTTTTTTTTCCCTCCTCTTTCATGTAGATTACCAAGAAAGACTGATATGGAAAGGTGAGTTATGATAAGAGAATCTGTAATGCATGTTAAAATGTAGAACTTTGTTTAGGATGTTAAGGTGAATATAGAACTGTGTAAATAAAGTGTTTTTCTCCTAATTTAGATTTTATGCAAGAAAATCAATCCTGTCTGTCTTGCTGTCACTACATAGTTTCAAGATTTTTCTCAGCATCATTGACAATATTGGGGTTTTCTTCATGTTTGCTTTTACAGTTGTTTGGGCTTTTTTGTTGCTGTTGCAGTAGGTGAACTCTGTCAAGGGCATTTTTCATGAATCTTGAAGCAATGAAGTGACAGTAAAGCTGATGTGAAAGGGAACAGGAGAATTTAAATTTATTCTAGTTAGTGTGATAGAGAAATGTTTTGTTCAGAAGAATCGGTTTAACAGTGAAAATAAGGTAAAAACCTCTTTCCTGCTTTTGTTCACGTTACCTGATCTTTCCTATCATAAGCACTGTTTTCTGCTCCTCCTCTATGTGGTTTCAAAGTGTGAAGATTGTTAGAGAACAAATGCAAGAGACCAGAACAGAGCCCTTGCCAGGATGAAAAAAATCCGCTTACTTTTTTGTTTCTCGGAGTAAATTTTATGAACGTTGTCAAAAAATTGTTCCCTTTATTTGTGTTGACATATTAATTGACCTCAGTTTCTTTAGAGACGTATAGCAGCTGTGATATTCCTAAGAATGTTAATAAAAAATTCTGTGCACCAGGATGATCATTAGCTATTATCTGAAAACTTCCAAAATTCTCATACCGTGTTGTGGAATTAATCCCACTTTCGGGGAATCATAAACTGGAATGATTCCTTTTGCCTCTTTTCCTTATGCATGATATTTTATTAAGAGAAACAATGTGGGTTTTGATTGGGTTTTGTTTTGTTGTTTTTTAATTATCACACTATGTACTGGGGAAATTATGTTCAGCTTAGGTCCAGAGCTCCCTTGTACTGGAGAGGGTATTTTTCCATCCAGATGTTTAGCATTTCTTGGTAAAGCTGGAATCTACTTTGTGGAGCACATGGATCTGGAGCAACAATTTAAGTGCTAATGGATTATAGATAAAAGAAAATAAGATGGCCTTCAATGGTTACAAAGGGTGTCCTACAATGGAACTGTCTTGAAATTAAATGTTCACATCCTTGTTAGCTTTGACTTAGAGGTGTTCTTGGTGAAATGGCTTTCCAGCTCTTGGAGGAAATCTTTTAAGGAATTTAGTTTAAATTATCCATATTTTTTCTAGCTTTGAGAGCTGTAATGGCAGCAATAGTTGGGCTTTAAGCTGTGTTTTACCAAGGAAGATCCTGGTGACATGGCATATATACTTGGATGAAGATGTGATGGTATTGTCCTCTAATAAAGTTGACATAATGTTTAAGTTCCTGTCATCCAGTTCCTCCAGCCAGCTGAGGTCCCTCCGTTTGCTCCTACCAGTTAGGCCTTGCTGGCAAACTTCCAGAGTGCATTCTTCTCATCCTGCAGGTTGTTGATGGAGGTGTTAAATTGTGTTGGCACCAGTACTGACCCCTGAGGGACACCATTAGCAACCAACATTAAAGTAATCCAACTGTAGCCTTTTACTCCTGGCAGTTTTTCCCTTCCCTTGTAGTCCACCTACCCATGCCGTGTCTCACCAGGTTGGCTGTGGGCAATCTTGATGAAAGCTGTGCAGAAGTCAGTGTAAATGCATCTCCTGATCTCCCCTTGATCACAGATCAGTTCGTCCTGTAGAAAGGCAGTTTTTTGATCATAAGGTTTTTCTGAAAGTTTCAAAATTCTCAGCATCTTGTTTTCATAGAGTAGTTACTGTTAGATCATTGTGTATGTACAGCGGTCTGTCCACCACTTGAAATCTTAATATCAGGCTGCATGCCACTTCAAAATATATCTCTAGAACTCAGAGCAGTTATTGGCTGAGTGCCCAAGTTCTTGTAGTGGGTGATGGAAGGAGCAGGACCAGATGGTGTTAGTTGTGCTTCTGGCCTTACATGTTCATCTGCTACAAGCAGATTATGCTTCTTGCACAAAAGAGTTAACCTCACTACACCAGCATTTTGGGCAGGAACAGGCTCTAGCTATATTATTAGTTCTATCTATATTATGTGTTTTAGAGATTGGGATCAGGAGTTGCAGCTTCTGTACAGTAGAGACCAGTATCTGCTGCAGTGATTAATGTTCTTTTTGTCCAAATGCTTTTGTTACCTTAGGAAAACCATATTGAGGAAAGTAGCTTAAAAACTGTATGGGGAAAACAGCTTAGATTTGGGTTTTTTTCAAAGTAACTAGAAAACCATGGTGAAATTAGTAAATTGAACATGTAGAAAGGGAGAAAACCTTCTATAAATGCTAGAGGAAATGGTATTTCAGAGTGTATGGTATTACAAATTTACATTGTAGATCTAATGCCTCTACAGTGTAGGTCTGTAATGAAGGTTGAAAATCTGTGTATACCTCTATTATGTTCTCTTTAAAAAAAAACACCTCTAAGACTTGCAAACATGCACTCCTTCACTTTGACTATCTCATACAAAGAACGGTGGGAGGAATATTGACAGTAAGTTCTTCTTATCTCAGTTTCTTTGCAAGGCAGGAATAGAGAGGAAAGTTGAAGGGTGGGGTTTTTTGCAGCCTTCCCCACCACCATTTCCTGGCAAAATGGTAGCGTATTGTAACATACTGGAGTGATTTTTGTTTAGTATCTGATTTATTTCTCTATTGATAGTGAATGTCAGTGGCATGTTACTGTCAGACCCCATAACCCTTGGGTATTTTGCCCTCTTTAAATTTAATCATAAACCTTGGGGAAATCCCATGAAAGTTATTAAAAAGTTCGCTGTGGAATTGTTTCTCTTAAAATCAGTGATTAATTCATATGAATACGTTTCTGTGTTCCCCCAGACAGTCTTGATTGGTTAGAATCCATGTATCTTGCTTAACATTTAGATATTCACAGCAGTGAGCTTCCCTCCCCATGTTGTAATCAATCAAGCCACATATTACTGATGCCTCCATTAACACAATTAGGAGTTATCATTGCAGCTTTTTTTCTTTTTATTAGCATGCAGTCAAATTGCAGCTATATCCTATATCTGAGCACTGGCTTAATGTACATTTGTGGTTTTTTTCCAGAAAAATAGAAATAGTGCAGTTTGCAAGCCGGACTCGTCAGCTGTTTGTTCGTTTGTTAGCCTTGGTGAAATGGGCTAATAATGCTGGAAAGGTGGAAAAGTGTGCGGTAAGTTAGTGACTAAGTGTGGTGTGAAACAATCTCTAGGGGATATGGGATCTTGGTAAACCCGAATTACTTCTTACTATAGAATTTTTTTTTAAAAATCCATTTCATAGGCAAATGAATATTCAGATATAACCAATTTCTTCCTGTTTAGAAATTGTGCAATCTAGTCTTTTAATTGTTCATGTTCCCAAAAACTCATCTGTGGCAAAAAAATGAAAGGCTTGTCTGCACATAGTTTCAGGAGTGCTTTGAGGTAAATAAGGTAACAGGACCGGGAAGATGGTGATCTCAGTGTGTTAGTTCTTATTATCACTTTCATCCCACACTTGGTCAAATAAGAATAAAGTCCAGAATGTTGCAGAAAAACAAGCCCCTGGTGCTCACAAACAAGTATGGTTGCATTCCAGTGGCAATCAGCAGATAAAGAGCTGTGAGGCTGTACAGATCCCCCACAGCATCAGGAATGGCATGTGGATTTAAAGTGTCCTTGCATGTGAATGGAAGACACAGGCCAGAATATTCATTCTTTCTTTGTTTTGTAAATGTCGTTATTTGAAATGGAAGTGGCGGATAAACTGAATATAAAGGGCCATTGATTTGTGCCTTTTTTGAACACATACTTATTTTTTTCCTTTTGCTCCTTGCCCTCTACAGATGATATCCAGTTTTTTGGATCAGCAGGCCATCCTGTTTGTGGACACTGCCGACCGTCTGGCATCGCTAGCCAGGGACGCGTTGGTCCACGCTCGCCTGCCCAGTTTTGCCATCCCCTATGCCATTGATGTCCTGACAACTGGGTCGTACCCACGGCTGCCCACCTGCATTAGGGTAAATATCGCTGCCGTGTGGGGGGTGGGGTGGGGGGAATCCCCTGCACAGCATCGAATGCACCTTAATGAGACTGATTGTCCCCGTGAAAGGTGAACTGTAGTTCAATACAGGCCTAGCGCCAAACCTCTGTAGGGACGGTTTCTCATGCAGAACACTTCCTATTTGGACAGATCACGCTTTCCCCAGTGAAACGTTCCCTCCATTTATTTAATTGAGCTGAATTTACTGATTTTATTCAGTGGTCAGTCATCAGTAAAACGTAATCAACCAGAAAACAAATCTGAGTGTAAGATGTAAAACTTCGTTGTGTAATGGCCTGTAGTATTTATATTTGTCAGACTTCTGGCCTGGTTAGTTTTCAGAATTGCTCTTGTTATACATGCTTGAGATACATAGACTTGTGCTTATTCTAACAGGATAAAATAATCCCTCCTGACCCAATAACAAAGAGTGAGAAGCAAACCACACTTCATCAGCTAAATCAGATTCTTCGCCATCGACTCGTGACTACGGATCTCCCTCCGCAGCTGGCAAATCTTACAGTTGGTAAGAACTGGAATTGCTTTTTGAAGAATACATTGTTGCAGGCTGATTTAAAATTGTGTCTTTAGTGCTAAAGCAAAGCTAAAAGCTAAAGCGAGACCATTAAGGATGCTTCATCCATTAAGACTGGGATCCTGTCTCTGTATGACATCAGAATATGTGTTTTCCCCTTTTGAAAAATAAAGACAGTGATAATATTGCTGAAATGTTCACAAAGATGCAAGGATACATATGTCAATTCATTAAATAGGGTGCATCCTCTTTGCTTGTGTGCTTATATATAAATCATGCAAAATATTATCTTCCTCACATGAAAATGGAGTTATGATATATTAATGTTAAACAAATACTTTGCAATGAGATATGTTTCCAGGGCTGGATTTCAGCCTGGGCTGAGATCCATGTTCTGAATGACTTTTGAGTACTGTTGCAATACTCAATGAATACCATTCATTGTTGGTAATAACAAAGAATAGGAGAAATTCAGCCAGATGTTTTGTTTGTCAGGCTGGTAGTCAGTTTGGTGTTCCTCTGTGTTGCAGTAGCATAAGTGTTAACAAGTTATCAGAGTTAACAGGTAAACTTTGGGACAGTTTGGTACTTCTGTCCGTGCTGCTTATTGACACTGACTCTGTTGACAAGCAGCTGTGAAGTCTTCAGAATTGCACAGAAACATGTGCAACAGAGCAGAAACATCAGGGAAATAATTCATTATGAGTACCAGGGGCTCCCACACTGATATT
This sequence comes from Myiozetetes cayanensis, assembly GCF_022539395.1. NCBI lineage: Eukaryota > Metazoa > Chordata > Aves > Passeriformes > Tyrannidae > Myiozetetes > Myiozetetes cayanensis. The sequence goes on along the minus strand of NW_026087742.1, from coordinate 109,619,881 downwards.
TTGAGGCATCTTAGGAGAGTGAGTGAAATTAAACATTCCTGTCTTCCTTAGCCAATGGCCGTGTGAAGTTCCGAGTTGAGGGTGAGTTTGAGGCCACCTTGACAGTGATGGGTGATGACCCTGACATCCCCTGGCGCCTTCTCAAGCTGGAAATTTTGGTTGAAGACAAGGAAACTGGTGGTAAGAAAAAAAATCAAACCTTTACACTTTGTTTTTAACATGATGTTTTCCTCTGACACTGTATAACCCTTACTTATACTGGGTCTTTTGCATATCACAGCTTAAGAAAAGGAAGTTATATATACTTGTCCTGTTTTGGCCTTGTTTTATATGCTTTTAATACCTTAACAATGCTATACTGTGACACAGTGTTAAGAGACTGACTGAAATTTCCAGAGTAAAGGATTTCATTGTTTTGTCAGAAAATCTGGTATGGGAATTGCTCAGTACAGTTGTACCGTTTTTGGGTTTGATTTATTAATTTATTGAATTATTTTAAACACCTAGTTTCCTGATGTCTGATGTGAATTAATTTTTATTTTCAAAAGATGGTCGAGCTTTGGTTCACAGCATGCAGATCAACTTCATCCATCAGCTGGTCCAGTCCCGGCTGTTTGCTGATGAAAAGCCACTTCAGGACATGTACAACTGCCTACGTATCCTTCTGGAGGCTGTTTTTGAATGAGCTGTTTAGTGTGGCCTTGCACATCCTAGTAGCTGGAGGTCAAGAAAGATGGATTCCCTGTTAATCTTGGGGGAAATGTCTGGACATGAAGTGAAAATGACGGCATTGGAAACAATAATTCACAGGTGCCTGCGAGTAAAATTTGATTGTGCACACACTAAATCAGCGAAGGTAGAGGTGAGGTGCTTAAGACAGCAGGTTGTGTGGTAAGTCAGTGCAGCAGCAGCTGGCTGCATGTGCTGATTTCAGAGGTGGAATACAGAGCTGACTTGGAAGCTCTGGGAGCTGACAGTTCTTGCTTACCAAGAACTGCAGTGAAGTGCAGTTGAGGGGGATGTGTTAACTGTATCGTACCTGTTTCAATAATGAGAGGAGATACAGCATGTGCAGTGATTTGTTACTTGCAAAGGGCAAATCACTTGACAATGTGAAATGGTGTTTCAGTGAAACAGTTTCTGCAGAAACAGGGAGAATCATGTTATTTTAAGGTGACTGTGGGAGATGGGTTTAGTGGTAACTATGTCATCATTAAAAGATGACAGCAAAAAATCTATAGAACAAAGCTGTTGTGACTCTCTTGTCTAACAACCTACCCTAGATAAGAGTTTTAAAAAAGCCAAAAACCCATTTGAGAAATATATGGTGCTATTTATATGTCTTTATCTCTGGATTAGTACATTAGTGTGTTTTTGGGCAGCATCTTGTTTGACTTGGGTGACAAGTGGGTTTACGTAGCGTACAGATGTTTTAGAGGTCTTACATTTCCTTAACTCCATGCATTAGACTCCTTCTGCTTAGCCCTTCAGTTGGAAGTCCTGCACTCACAGACACTAATGCTGATTCGAGAGCGCTGGGGTGACCTTGTGCAAGTGGAGCGATATCATGCAGGGAAATGTCTCTCACTCTCTGTGTGGAAGTAAGTTAATTTCAAAGGGACTGTTAACAAACAATACATGAAGTAATAGGAGAGGTTATATTCACCAAGCTTGAGCCATAATTTTCAAAATTGTGCTTTCTTTTTGATGTGAGACTCACAAATTCTTGTAACTAAGGGCCTAAACATGGTGCTTGGTTTGCAAAGAATTAAGAGTTGTACATTAATGTACAGGAGACCAGTGGATACCGTTATAAATCAGTTTGTATTTACACAGATATCTAAAAATCAATTAGTTCTCTGTCAGTCTTTTACTAAGTTTATTGCTTGACTTGCACTATGTAAAATTTTTTAAAGCAATCCAAATGCTCTTTTGAGGGTGTTGAATTCGCAGTCATCTAAAACTTCTTTATGTAGTTACAGTTTACCAACAGTTCTGCTTAAAATGAACACTAAAATAAATGCTTTTTATAGTTCAGCTAACATAATGTTATATTTTTAACCAGAGCACTCAGAATCAAGAGTTAGCTACTGAAAGACATATTTTCTGCTGTTCTAGTTGCATGGTTTAATTATTCTCCTCATTTTAAGTCAACAGGTGCTTGGCAGGAAAACAGGGACCGCATCTGTGCATAAGGTCACTATTAAGATTGATGAGACTGATGTCTCAAAACCCTTACAAATATCTCATGAGCCTCCACTGCCAGCCTGTGACTCCAAACTGATGGAAAGAGCCATGAAGGTAAAGGTTTACTTTGCAGTAGGCATCAAATAGTGAAGTGCTTTGCATTGTCAGTTTGTTTCACTTTGATTCTATTCTAAGAGCTGTTTCTAAGATTTCTAATGAGCAGTTGTGTTATTTCTATTTGTGTTTACGTTGGGACCTCAAATTGTTGTTACAAGTTACTGTCCTTGACTTCATCTTAAAAATTACACCTACTCCACAGTGCATTATATACCACTCCTGAGACAGAATGGTGAGGCTGGGGAGAAACAACAGCAAAGTTTCACTTCCTAGGGTTTGACTTGAAATGCTTTATAGAGAGTTCTTCCCTTTCCTGTCTTGGAGATGCTGTAAAAATGTCCTCTGAAAATCAGTTTCTCCATGTCACTTGAGTTGGCTACCCTGCACTGCTGTCCACTTCAGAAAATGTTACATTATGACTTGGAAATCTTGTGCTAAGGAGTTCATATGGTTTGCATGTTACAAGTGTTAGGTGAAGCTTACTTTTACATTATCACTAACCAGATTATATAATGTGGCCTATTTGAATGTTCAAGTTCCTGTATTTTAACGGTGGGATTGTTGAAATGATCCAAGATGAGTCACTGCAGTCAGCTTCCTACTTGGATGAGGCTTCACTGGTGATAATTCTGGATATTGGTTAATGATAGCAAAGAGAAACTGTGCTCTGGGTTTTGTAAGTCCTCTGTCCTCAGCAAGTCTGGCTGAGATACACTGTCAGGATGTCGACTTGTCGTTATTTCTTACAGGGTTTTGGTTTAAGAGAGTTAATAAACTGCAGTGAATGGTGTAGTCTTCACACTTTTAGTACAGTTTTTCCACAGGGAAAAACTCCCCAGCTCAGAGTCTTCACCTGTCTCACAGAACTTTCTACTGGTGGTATCCTTCTCCTCCTGTACTTACTTTTTATTTGAGCCTCTTGACCCATCTCGTGTACCAAGGCTGACAGACAAGTCTTTGTGTGGTGAATATCAAGAACTACCTATATTTTAACTACAGAGGGATGTGGGACACCTAGTGAAGCATAGTAGCTTTCTATTCTATTTCTAGAGTAAAAATTCTGCTTTTAGTATAGTAAATGTATGCTACATTTACTATTTAATAGCCTTAATTAGCATATTTAGGCTACTAAATATACAGTTAATTTAGTGAAGATGCTGTATTTATGTGTAAATCCAGGGAAATGCTCTTTATCTGGAACATCTGCTGAAGACCTGCTGGAGCTGACGCAATCCGAGCTCACTGAATCAAGTCTAGGCTGTAGATTAAGATACAAGGCCTCTGTAAATTTGAGATTTATCAAAGTTAACGCTGACTCCCTCTGTAGCTGCTTGCTCTGAGCTTAAAGAAAATTATCAGCTGTGGTCTCTGCACTGCTGTTGGAGTGTTTGAATAATGATCTCAGCTGTAATGACGTTGATGGCACACTGTTTCTGTTTGCTTAAGATACTGTATAAAACAGGGGCACAAACAAATATGTTTGTCTAAGCAGGTTATTCTGCATTAACCTACTGAAAACTGGATGTAGCTATAGAACAGGTAGTCACTGCTTAGTGAGGAAGATTTAACCCATTGCAGCTGCTGAGTTGAAATGCTCTTGTGGATGGATAAACGCTTGATTTTTAAGGCCTTGTCTTGGAAAGCGAGTCTTTAGGGAAGTTCACTTGTTTTCAGAGCAATGTGAGGTTAACTAGAAAAAGGTTTTGCAGTAATCTGTAGCTTTGCTTATGCAAAATATGTAAATAATATGACTGTAATGTGAATGGGTATAAATGCAAATGCTTTAATTTAGATTGCACAGGTAAGTTACAGTGAATATAAGTGGTGGCATTAGAGCTTCAGCACCAGCAGTGCAACAGCAGGTAGATACAAGCCCCTAGATACTCCTGAGTTCAGTAGGGTTGCTCCTATTTAGTGTCTGCCACTGCATTGTTGCCCTCTTGGCAGGACTAAAACTGGTGTATTGGATTCCATGTTACTTCTGCATATGTGTTTGTGTAGAGTCATCCATATCCTAATAAGGTATTGCTTTGGGGGGGTTGTGTTTGGATGGATTTTGTTTTCCTGAGCTTAAACAAGTTAGAAATGGGTGCAAGTTAAGCTGAAAATACTCCAACCTTGATCCAGAGCAAGTAGGTCTGCACAGGGAGTGGTAACAGCATAGTTTGTGAAACTTCTTTCACATCTTCTTCTAATCTCAGATCAAAAACCCTCACACTGCCTGCTGTTCAATCAGAAACTTATGGTAGCTTGTTGTGTTTTATAGTCATCCAAATACTCAAATTAATAGTTCATTTGGCTCACCACAGTTCTAAGCAAACTATTTCTGAAGTGACTGTTTTATTAAGTAGCTTTGTTCCAGTGTGCTAATGCAGAAAGTCTACACATCAAATATGAACCTCCTCAAGTACATTCCTTTTTTTACAGATTGACCACCTATCAATAGAAAAACTCCTAATAGACAGTGTCCATGCAAGATCTCATCAAAAACTCCAGGAGCTGAAAGCCATTCTGAAGAGCTACAATGTTAATGATAATTGTATGTGTTTTCTGCTGAAGTTTTTCAAGTTAATTTCCATTTCTGTCTAGGAATGGTTTCCTTTTTCTTGATGTTTCTTGTTTTCATTAATTTAAGTAAAAAAGTAAGGAATAAATAAAGGGAAATATTTTCAGAATTAAAGAAACTTAGTTTTAAATTATTCTGCATTGATAATTGTAAAATAGTCTTCTAAGTGCAGTATAGTAGGTGAAGCTGATAGAGCATTATAGTCTGCATTGAAGGGTTAAAATTTGTCTACTGTAAAATTTGTACGTCTTCAGAATTGAAAGAAAATTTTTTACTGTTTTGGACTAGTTTTGAATGAAACTTTCCTTAAACCGCTGTTGAAACTTTGGGGTTTGAAGTGAGCTTATAATCGTGAAGCAGTGAGTTAAAAGATATTCAAGGATTAATAATCTTCAGATTTGATCTGTCTTTTCTCATTGGCTTGTCACAGTTTTCACAGAGAAATTACATTCAGTTTCCTCTTTATGATAACAGTGTAATAATGTGCAAGTGAAGATTGCTTCTATAAAAACTCACAGGTTTTGTGATTCTAACAGGCCAAGTTTTAACAGGATTTGAATTCACGTGAATTTTCTGTGAAATTAACAACATCATTTTTCTTTAGCATTCATTGAGACGGCTCTTCCAACTCTTGTAATTCCAATTTTGGAACCATGTGGTCGATCAGAGTGCCTGCATGTGTTTGTTGATCTCCACTCTGGGATGTTTCAACTGATGCTGTATGGTGTTGGTAAGTAGATGCAAAACCAGGGTATCTTTTATGTCTTGCAAGAGTTGTGCATTATTATTTTCTGTGAACAATTTTACCAAATCTGCAAAGTTCTGTGAGCAAACGAACACCACACTTGGATCATCACTGAGGTATTTGAGTTTGAGGAATGGGGAAGAGGATCTTTGCTCAGTGTCACAGTTCAGTTAGGTATATTTTAAGAGGACAGCAGACTAATTATTGTTAGGGGTCAATGCAATGCATATTCTTTGACTCTTGATTCCTGGCTTGTGCTGTTCATGGATGCAGTCATTCCATAAGGACCTGATTGAGAATGGTATTTTCTGACCTTTTACATCTTGAGTTACTACTGCTCAAGTCTTAACTTCAGGTTTCAGGTTACTTAAGAAAGAAAGTGATTTCTTCTAGTTTATTTGCTCAGTAAAATACTACTGTGGTCTTACAAACTATATGGATCATCCGTTGTATACCCTAATTTCTATTTTCACAATGAGCCTCATGGAGGAGACAAGGGGCAACGATTCGAAGTTGCACCACGACAAGTTTCATTTCAGTATAAGAAGGCAATTTTTTGCAGGAAAAACAATCAATCCCTGGAACAGCCCCCTCAGAGATTTGATGGAGTCCCCATCACTGGAGGTTTTCAAGATGCAGTTGGACAGGGTGTTAGATAATGTCACCTATGCTCCCTTTCCCACAAAGGGTTGGACCAGATGATCTTTCAAGGTCCCATTTCGAGCCCCACCCTGGGCTGTTTTATGATTCTGAGATTAATCAGATGAGGCACTTTCAGTGAAAGTTTGAAACTCTGTTTGAAGGACAGATGTTATGACCATTCACTCCCCTAATGTTCTTGCAGATCAACTGACACTGGATGACATAGAGAAGTCTGTTAATGATGATATGAAGCGCATCATTCCTTGGCTCCAGCAGCTCAAGTAAGTGACTTGAATGATTCACTTGGTTTGCATAGAATGAATCACCACATTTGTATTTTGGATGATCACACCTGCAAGGCTTTGTGCTTTACCACAGTAGGGGTTATACTTTCTCACTGTTCGAAGCAACCTCGAGCAACCGTCTCCTCTAAACAGCTGAGGAAATTCTGATTTTGCTTGGAGTTGATTCCATAATCCTGCTTTAGTTTTCCCCCCTTGGCACGTAGCCTCATGCATTGCTATGTGCACACTCTGCATGAAGTCTTTTCACTTTTAGTCAGCAGCAGACCACTTGCTTCCTGAGGATCTCAATTGCTGCTCGTGTTCATTTTCTGTCTCCTTTATTCCACTCTGTTTCTACAGCTGAACTCTTCTTGTTTCTCAGCAAGAATGATCTTCCTTATCACAATACAGAGCTAAAACCAGGAAGTGGCCTAGGATGATTTAAATAATACCTGTTTATCTTCTAACACTTCAGCCCTTGCTGGTTTAAGCCTCTAATCTTCCTACCTTAAAGCCCTGAGATACATTTGGCTCCCATAAGAGGTTGTACCAAATAATACCAACACAGTTTGCATCTGCATGAAAACTGAGTTCCACCTGCTCTGTCATTTTGGAAATTCCCAGTGCTCTGAGTTAATTGCAGGGTGAAATCTCTATTTGAGGAATTCTGCTTCTAAAAGAAGCTTGATGATGCATGAAGCACTGGCACCCTGGAGAAACTAATCAACCGCCCTTAGTTATAAATAATGTACTTGAGATAATGGCCTGGGTAGTGCTGCAGTTTTGGAGGAAGCTCGTCAGTCCACGAAATGTGTCTTAGACAGCTGTATCTGACATGTATCTGTGAGAATA